>NW_024610276.1:0-600000 GCF_016920785.2 Ixodes scapularis | reverse complement strand
CTGCAAGAAGTCACTTTAAAATTACCTGGAAACACACAAAAATGACACCTATAGAATTATCTTGTAGAATATCACCTTAATTAGCAGTAACTGTTTCAAAATGTATTTAAAAAAATATTTTTTCGCGTGAAAAAAGATACATCAACTTTTAGGCCTGGTAACGATGTATTTTTGCCAAATCTTTGGCGAATCTTTAAAGAAGTTCGGCAAAAATACGGCTTTGACGAATTTTTGATTCGCCAAATGTTCGGCCCATCACTAGTGAGAACACGGCTTTGCGTGATGAGAGTATGGTTTTGTGCTGTGTATTATGCTACATCGAAGCCGACGGCACGCAAGGAGGGGCTTGTCGTTCACCCTTTGCCAAGTTACAACACGACAGGATATAACTGTGGGCTGTCACTTTGCTGGAGCCGCCTGGCTGTTGCCAGCTGGTTGTTGAGCCCTAGAATTCTTTGGCTCAGGCACGCCGGGGCCCTATGGCTTGCCCTCCCCCGTGCTCTCAGCCGCGGTGCTCAAACACGTCGACTCGACAACCGGCGCTCATACCAGATTTCAGCGTTTGCGTTTGAAAGTATGCGTTTCCGGCTCACTTTTCACAGGTGTACGTTTAAAAACATCTGGAGCTTTCCATCAAGCCGGCACATGCAAGCAGTGCCGTCGAATTCCGGTCGGGTTGCAGCAGCTGCGGTTTTTCTGCAAATATGAGACCGAAGCTTCATATACTAGAGAGCGTTTTAGAAAACCAAACGAGAAATAAAATTTTATATTGATATGACGAAAATTGAGAGCCCTTCACCCCGTCAAGATGGAAGTCCAGTGAAGCTGGCGCTCTGGTGGGATTCGCTATGTCTGGCTGGGAGCCTTGGCAACGGCGGTTGCACGTTGGCGGCGTGCCCATTCTCGCTTTTGGGCGCACCGACCTCCTCGTACTTCCACTGTTCCTCTTCGGAACGTAAAGCACGAGTGCCTCGCATGTGATGTCTGAACTTGAACTGAGAAGCACAGTGGACTTTAGCCGTCGAAGAGCTCGCGGCATTCAGCAATGTCAGGGGGGAGATAAACTCCTTGGGGAAGACGCGCGCGTGCGGAGCCGGCGTTTATTTGTTTGTTTGTTTCTTTCTTTAATTAGGCCAGACGTCTGGGAAACTGGAGCAAAGGGCGACCAAAGCCGCCTGACAAGGCTCCAGCCCCCGTTACAGCGGAGCTGTAGTAGAGCAGCAATAGACATATTTAAAGACATGCAACGGATGGTGCACTTGTAACATTGGCTTAATGTCGAACTAAAAATATATACATATTGTCACGAATGACGATTGATGAGGCGATGATAACTGAAGAAACGTTACGTTTGAGTGGGCGAACTTGCGTCCAAAACAAAAATGGAACAGAAGAAAAAGGCAAATCGCCGCGGGCGTCGATGGCGGAGTAACCGCAGGATGGTACACTGGGGAAGACTGACCGGAGATCGCCACGCGGAGCCCCTTATGTACGCGCGTTGGCTTCTGGAACAATCGGCCTAGAACGTTCGGCGACTAGAACATTCAGAACTCGATCAGTCGAGAATGTTCTCCAACTCACGAGAACGCAATCTTGAAAGAATAAATAAAACAACATTCCATCGACTGGAATCAAACCTAGGCTTTACTCGCGACAGTCGAGCACGGTAACCATGGTTACCGTGCCCGTGCGTGGCCGAGTGCACTCAGCCAAGCACGCGGTCGCTCGCCGACGCGCGGGGCAATATACTGTAAACGACCTAATTTTTGCGACGACGTAATTTCCGCGAATTTTGCGAATCACCTTAAATTCGCGAAAAATAGGTCCCGCAAAAAATTAGGGTGAAATTGAAACACATTGAAATCGATATTGAAAACCCACGAGGGTCGCGAAAGTTACAACCCGCGAATTACCAAACTTCAGCTTTGACCTAAATCGCGAAATTAGAACCCGCGAAAATTAAGTCGCTTACAGTACATAAAGTGAACATAAAGTGGGATGACATGTGTGCTATAAGTTATGCATAATACAGTGAACATAAAGTGGGATGACATATGTGCTATAAATTATGCAAAACAAAGAAAACCCCAAACGAGGAAGGGAGGTAGGGTGAGAAGGATGAAGATGGGAGACGTATTATTGCTGAGGACCTAATATGCAAAGCCTTATTTTTTTTTTTTTTTAATTTCCAAGCGATTGACAGTGAGTAATAATCTGTACCGTTTCTGGGAATCTATTTAAATATTCAGGAATCATATAACTCAAAAGTTGAGACCCATAATTTGTGCGAATTTCTTCTTGTATATATCTTTCATGACCTAGGTTATAGGTTGTGTTTTTCTGCGGGGAATTTTTTAGAAATAGAGACTAGAAATATAAACAACCAACAAATTTGCGATACCCATTTAAGAATACAGGTATCCATGTACTGGTGGATGGACCGTGAAGGTATACCACGTGTATTCCACGTTTTACAGTTTTGTTTTTTTAACTTATACCCCTGTTACACGGGCACCCTCAACCGTGGTTAACTCAGCTTTAACTGCTTTTACGTTTCACCACAGTTACCGCACTATGCTCTCGGACAGCTATTTCAGAAGAAGTGAATAGCGCACGTGCACTGCTTTGATGGGTGCTCAAGATGCTCAAGCGCACGTTCGCCTATAGCTCTGACTGCATCGCCGCAGAATGTTGTCGGCAAGTATTGTGCGCTAATTGTGGTTTATCGTAACTGCAGTTAAGTGTGCCCGTGTAACAAGGGTATTAGAAGACCATTTACAGCTGCTGACTGAAAACTTTATTGGGTATCTAACCACGGTGGAGTAAAGTCCGAAGAACTAAAATGTCGGTGCAAACTTTACCACAATACATATCTAGAACATCCAGAGTATACGCATGAAGGTGGAATATACATAAAAAAAACGAGAACGTTCAGCAACGAGAAAAACAAAATACTGTCACATGACAGTGCTTACCCAATTCCGAGAACATAATGCAAAACAAAATTATCTGAATGTCAAAAATAAAAGTATAGGATTGTGTTCTTTCTAATGGCACATTCGCCTATCTTTTTGTTCCAACAAACAGTATTATTAGATACCTGATTTCTGAGAAACCTAATAATCCATAAAACTTATTTTTGAGCCTGCGTCCTATTCAACTCGGCTGGGACCACCGGCAACGGCGGTTTCACGTTGGCGGCTTGCCAATCCTCGCTTCTGGGGACGCCGACGCTCCTCGTACACCCACTGCTCATCTTCGGAACGTACAACACGGGTGCGACCCATGTTAAGTCTGAAGTCCAACCGATAAGAACAGTGGCGCGATCTTCGGCAGGTAGCCGCCGAAGAGCGCGCACCATTGCGCAATGTCAGGGGGGAGAGAGACGCCACGCGTGGGGAAGGCGCGCGCGTGCTGCGCCGGCGTCTGCAGCAATAACTGTTTTAAAGCAAAAGCCTAAAACAAATCGCATCTTCCACGTACGGTCGGCACCACTTTATTTTGGGTGTTCACTTCGAATCTTTGATACGGGGAAGGCGTACGCGTGCGGCCGGCGTCTGTAGCAGTAACTGCTCTGAAGCAAAAGCCTAAAACAAATGGCATCTTGCACGCGCGTATGTCAACGCTTAATCTCGGTTATATACTTTGAATCTTTTATACGGGAAAGGCGCGCGTGTGCGGCGCCGGCGTCTGCATCATAAATGGTACAAAATTGTTGGTCTACGCTTTGTCTGACCTTGCCGACAATCTGCCAGAACCTATAGACGCTTTCAGGCCGCTGTGCATGGGCGCCGCCATAACTGACCTTCAGTTTTTATTCCCTCTTATTCCGTTCGCTTCACTTCATCATTACCACAGCAGGACAGGTCATTGCCATTTTAGGTGTTACTGTGTCCTCCTCTCCAGCATAGGCCTTTCTGAAGACCCATCAACGCCCGCTTCACTGGCTCGGCATCTCGCAAAGACAAGAGAAGGTCGGCTATGGCGGCTAAATTTGGCGCGCGCTGAAAGCGTCTATACCCTGTTTCATCTTATGATGTACCGCAGGAAAGGCTACAAGCGCGAGCTCCTTGCTCTATGGCATATTTCGGTGGCACAAGCCCTCCTACGTTAAGAGCAGCTCCCAACGCTATGAGCTCGCGCTTCTAGGCTTCTCTGCGGTACAACATAAGGTGAAACGGACTATATCCATAGACACTGCATCTTCGCTGAAAAAAACATCGCTCGGCAGTCGAGCGGACAATTTGTGACGTGTAGAACGAGAACGTTGTATAAGTTTTGCATGGCAATTTTCTAGCACAGTACTTATCTTTGTGAAAAATTTTAGCTCACCAGCAGACTGGGATGCACCTGTGCGTCTTTTATGTGCGGGAAAATTAGTAAACAGAGCTGGCTGCAGCTGCAATTTCTACCACGTAACTGCCAGCCTTAGTTCCCTAGTTATAAAGCAAAATATCATCAGTGTGCGGACTATGACGGGAAAGGTTTGTACACGTTAGTATTGTGAATTTAAACTGCGTCTCCAAAATATTCCTTTGCCGGTACGGGCGTCGTCATGTCAGCGAACAGCAATATAGCACTTTCTCCACTCAATCCGGAGCTCTATAACGACGCCACCGCAAGGGCATGGTTCTCGTTTGCGGTGGATGGGCTGGAAGCAATGAATGGGGCCTACGGCATGGACGCCAAACACGACCAGCAGTTTATTGATTTGGGTTGCGGTCCAGGAGATATCACGCGTGACGGTCTGCTTCCCCGCTGCCTGCCATGCCAAAGGATCGTCGCAGTAGACAAGTCCAGGGACATGGTGGAGTTCGCCAAGACCCACTATGGCCATCCCAAGATCTTCTACGACGTCCTCGATATCGTAGCTGATGACACGGCAGACTTTGTGGAACGGTACGGCCGGTTTGACCGCGTCTATTCATTCTTTTGTTTCAACTGGGTTAAAGGTCAAGAAAAAGCGTTCAAGAACATCGCTGAGCTGATGAAACCCGGAGCCGATTGCCTGTTATGGTTCTATGCTGCCAGTCCACATATTTGATTTCGCCAAAGGTTGGTCGAGATGGAGCGCTGGAAGAAGTACGCGAAGGTGAGGTATTGCAGAAAAGATCCTCTGACTACTGTCAACTAAATCACAAATTTTATGGAAAGGGTTATTTGATATGGAATTTCAGAACGTTAGATGAGGTCCTGGGACCAATGCAATTAAATGCTGTGAATTCTATACGCCCTAGTTAGATATCTAGCAAGAACTGTGCAACACGGTTGTCTGCATAAACCAGAATAAGTATTCAAAATGAATACTTCAATAAAGGCCTGACCTAGAAACAGTTTGAACATCTATTGGGTACACTGGTAGTTCTATAATAATTTTGGAAAATACGATGATCAGCTCCACTTACACAGCCGGGGACCAGACCTATCAAAGCCGATAACGGTTAATAAGGTAGACGATAAATTCTGAAGTGAGGGACAGCGGTATAATACTGGGCAAATTCATATGTGATTACTCATGCTACTCTTAGGAATTGTTCACACACTGTTTCCCTAAAATTTGTTTGTCGGAACATTCGAAGACGTTAAGCTTGCTGATCATCTGGTTTAACCTCACTCAGTATATTAGGTGCTTATCAAAATTATGTCGCTTTTAAAGACTTGTTATCTCGCCGTTTCAATAATTTGCGTGATATTCTTGTTCATGTCTTTTACGCAGGTCATTGAAAGTTGCATTCCTCCGACCATCAATATGAATGGGGATGACGTAATAGTTCCTTACATCTCCAGTCTTGTGAAATCCGCTAACCTCACACTATCTACATGCAAAATGACCCGAGAAGCACTTGTGGAATACGACAGCGCCGAGACCATAACCCGTAGGCACGACTTTCATACTGTCCCCAGCTCTGACAAACGATGAGTTCCTGATTCCCTTTTTTTTCTTGCGGCTACCGGCTATTTAGACGTTTATAGGTTTGTCCGCCTTCTCAACAAAGCGCCTGGAGCAGAATGCACTTGCACCACCAGCGTGGCAGCCTCTCAATGCCCTGCCGGAAACCCTTCTAGAAACGTGTCGCACCAGCGTCAGGGCAGCATCTTCTAGTTCATAAATGAGCCGGAAGTGGCGTCCTCGTAAGGTTTTTTTCTCATATCTCTGGACAACTCATAAGCCCTAGGGGCCCAGTCGTGTGATACACCTTCACAAAGATGGTAGAAACCGACCTGCGCGGCGGCCGATCACGCCGCCGCGAGGGTGCGCTCTATGGTGTGATGGACCAGCACCTAATCAGGTTCGGCCATCTTTCCGGCGAGTCGTACGGCCCATTGGACGTTTGTTCTTGCATGTGTACGGCCCGGCCGGGTCATCAGGGTTTACCACCTGTTCGCTATGCGAGGACGCCATATCGCGGTCACAGATGAGCTGGCAGCAGCTGTCCAGCCCGCGTGTCCAGAACTAGCTGTGAAGTACTACACAATGGACCCGACAAGACATAGATAACCAGACAAGAGGGGTCTGCTGAGAAAATGGACACATCTACAGGCCTCCACGTGGCCCAAATCTGCAGCAATAAAATTAATCGTAGACAAAATGGTCTACCCCTCGTAGACGGTGCAGGGGTCTCTTACTTACCAACATAAGGAAGTCCCCTTCGGTTTTGGTATAGGGACAAAAAAAAAAAACTGACGCCAGTTGAGTTACAGTTAATATAAAACATGCCTCTATATACTACGTCAGCCTCAGCAAACATATAAATCCGAAACAAAAATAAGGCGGTAAACGTTTGAAGCACAATATTGTGTTGTTGGTTAAGAAAGTAGGGCGAGAGAAAGGAAGCTGGGAAACGACGAAGTGGACGCAACGCTGGCGAGGGGAGGGGTTCCCTCCTTCCCTGCCAGCGTTGCGTCCATTCCCTTCTTTCCCACCATCCTTTCTCTCGCCCTACCTTCCTGAGTTGCAACCGGAAATATTCATAACATCCTGGAAGGCTATGTCTGACAACTATTTCATTTCTTCTAAAAAAAGGGGAAGTGACCATATCGCGTCTGATTGGTTGGAGGCCTGAAATGTCGAAATTTCTCTATAAAAATTAGGGCGGAATACGAGTGTAGCGAACGCGCCACCCTCACCTGAAGTGACAACACACTGACGATTCGTTTCCTCGACGCTTCGTCTAAAAACGGTACTAATTCGTAGATGTTCTCTTTCGGCATGAAACCGATGAACTTTGTCTCACTTTAGTAATTGGCGCCTTTGTGTAGCGGTAACAAGGCTTGGTTGGGTTGGGTTTATTAGTGTGTGTGACAAGAAGGAGGAATGTATTACTAATGTTTGCTGCTTGCAAAAGACGACTCAAAACGAATTGTGCTACAGCGTAGTCGAGAGCACAGTCGAGAGGCCAGCGATGCTTCGACGACAACACCTGTTTCCGGCAGGGTTGTGCTCGGTTTACCATTTACCTTTACACAAACAAAGTTGTGCTGGTGTCATGTCGTTATCGCAACGATCGTGAATCCCAGCGAAACACCCAGCATTGCGATCGTCTCGGTAGTGCACGTACAACGACGTGTTGACGTGGGGACATATCGAGATCGCCATGGTCCATGTCCTTGGGTTCACACTCGTGCAAACTTCTACAAATGAGTTACCGGCATTCTAGCGATACGACTCGGCGCTTATAATTATTCGTCGTTGGTGATTTGTTGCACAAATGATTAAGCCGTGTGCAGACAGTTTATTGAAAGTGCGTGGTTGTGAATTTTGTGTTCTATCAATGTGCTCCTAATAACAATATTAATACGTATTGATGCTCGACATATCCGTCTCAGAGAGGGCACATGGCTTGTGCACAAATATGCATAAAGAATGAGTTAGCCACCGCATCTGAGATGTCTCCGGTCGGATTTACGGCCTGCTTCGGGTGGAGCGTTTCCTCTACCTAATGTTTCAATATCCCGTTAATTATCTCTTTCGTAATAGGTCATCTTAAACGGTGGGAAGGGTGCAAGGATATTCAGTTTGATTTTTTTTTTTCACTTTACACGAGCTTATTGGCACTAGTAGGACCCTAAGTATACCCGCACGCTACCTCATTTACCAGGATACTACTTGGTTGCGGTATAATTTAGTGAATAAAAACAAGGGTTTGCTTTGAATTTCCCCTTCGCAAAACTTGATGCCGCAGTTTGGACGTCGCAGTGTGATGATATATAGTCCCCAGGTAAAATATTTGAATGAAGCTTACAGATTGGGCCCGAGCGCTGCATGATCACTCGATTTGGGCTCGCGATAATCAATAGCTTCACAAGCATTAGGGTAATGGCTGGTGCCCAATCGCTTCAATGACGACAATAACCGACCCCTAACAATGAATGGAACTCAGCGCGTGTCCTGTGCTCTGCCAATCCCAGCACGTGGCTATGATAAACGTTAGCGGCATATAATTGGCTCCAGATTAAGTGGCCGCTTGTTCTAGCTGCGAGGTAAGGAACAAATGCTGCTAGTTTTCCTTACATTTTTTCTGCGACTTTTATTGCACAAAGAGGAATGCTAAAACGTGTTTCATAGGCAATATTTGCCAGGGATTCATTGTGAGTGCTATCCATGCGAAGTACAAAAACTCATTGCCCCGCCCCTTTCAACTCAATTTGTTGCAGTGAAATCTCGCTAATTCGTACAATCGCGGCTCACGTTTGCCTAATATACCCCAATTTTAAGGCCTTCACAGTGCCCGCCATTTACCCAGTACTATTTTTTCTTTATCTCCTAATTGCTTGCAGCACGCGAGCAACGTTGAGAATATATGTATGGTAGGAGAAGCTTTAGATGAACAGTGTTAGACAGTAAACGTAGCATGAAAACCGTCCCTGAATATGATAGACTCTGCTCAGCGTTACAGCTTGAACTAGACACTCAATATCTTTGGATGGTAGTGTTCTAATGAATTTCTAAGGTCAGTGATGCCCCTTTTTGGAATTCGTTCCTAGTCTTGCACGGGTGTCGTGCATAGGATATTGCTGATGGTGCGTCATATTCCCCGAAGACTGCTACCCCCACCGTTCTGAAGTGTCGGCTCCCACACATCTGCCGCTGTCCGAGGATGTACAACTGGAACTTTACGCTACGTGACGAGGTTACCAAGAGTGCATGGACTTTAACAGACAGCTCTGGTGTGGCAGCGGCAACAGCACCAGCCAGTAGAGCTGCCGTCTTTTATGCCTAAAATAAATGGAAGTGTACCCATGCAGGATGTTTATTTATTACAAAGTGGTAGTTAATTTTTTCCTTCACTTGCATGTAGCTTGCCACTCCAAGGTGCAGTTGAAGGTTTTATAACATTCATACCAGTTATTCATCAGAATTTTATGACTCGGACAGGTACATTGTAACGCACTAGAGTTCTGCGATACTGATCGAATGTCCAAATTTTGTATTACAAGCAGTTTGCCACTATAGCCTTGCGATATATTCGTTGTAGGAAGGTTTGTACGCTTATAGCATTAATATGTTAAATTGTTTTCTTCAGTCCCTGACAACCGATTGCTTTTCAAACGAAAGCGATGTAAAGTCTGTGCTTACGGCAACACGATTATTTAACGAGCTCAATAAAGTAGTGCGCAGTCCACCCCTGATCTGGCTTCAATACTTCATTTTGCGAATGCTGAGATGTTTGATAATTTCTTTTGAATATGTCGTTACAAATTAAGGACTTGTGTTTTTACTTAATCTATTGTACTCACTTCTTGTGCGCGTCTCTTACCTCGCATTTGGTTTTCTACATAGGCACCCTTACGCAGGCCCCCGGGCTGTTTAGGGGCACCCGGAAAGGTACAATTAAATAAATCAATTAATTCTGAAGGAGATGTTCGCAGCTTCTTTTGCAGCTTCAGAGTGCTTTTTCAGAACTTTTGCAGCTTCAGAAACACAATACAAACTTTTGGCTGTGTTCAGAAATCTCGCACTTAACAATTAACTACATGGGTTTATTGCTAATTATTTTTCAGTGGAGTTGATGGCCATGAACCCCTTGACGAACTTGGTGACTGAGGAGGAAAAATTGGATCTTCTGAAGGAAGCGACCAAAGAAGCTAGCAAATTATGGCAAGAGCAAGAAACAAACAGACCTCTAATAATGTTTGACGTCGTCGCAGTGCGTGCAGTCAAGCCCGAACCATAGGCCCAGTTCAATGAAAAGTTATGTTGCAATCTACTGTGGCAATAGGAGGTATTTTGGACGCACAAAGAAACACTTATAAACCGGTGCAGGAAATGGGTGCACTGCAAGGTATTTTGACCGGATAGCACAAGCAGTAGGTTGCCTTATTATTTTTGTTGCAAATAAAAAAATTAAAATTAATTAAGGATTGTAATATTTTTTTTTATAAAGACGTTGGTGGTGTTGTAACAAATGAAGCAGCGTGCTTTACCCATTTGCATATTTTTTTATGTGTGTAGATACAACTTACATTATATTCTGTTCACATAAAAGGAAAAAAAAATATTTATCTATTGTCCTAAATAGGACAATCATTTTTTTTTAATTTTTCAACGATTTTTAGGCAATATTTATGCTCTTAGTTGCAATTTAGCTTGAGGTCAGGGCCCGCTCTATGCCTCGCCCACGGATCGGTGGCTAGCAGGCTGTGTCAGACGCCAGGCCAGACGCACCGGACGTCGCGACAGAGAGACTATATTCGGTGACAGGTCAAGAAAAGAGTGGAACTTCCTCCCACCTCTTTTCACTTGAGAAGAGCAGATGTTGGAGAGGTGGTCGCCTCCTCTCCAGCCCATGCTTCTGAATTTTCTTGGCTACTCGGCCGAGCAGACTTGCAAACCTACAGTTGGTGACAAGTCAAGAATGAAGTGAAAGCTCCTCCCACCTCTTTCCACTTTAGCAGCATGAACGCTGGAGAGGAGATGACCTCCTCTCCAACATCTGTTGTGTGGTCGATAAAGCTTACATTAAAACTAAACAAGCTTTAGCAGTGCATGTATAAAGGTATTTTGAGTAACCTTGACGAATTCAGCAGGACTTTGAAAGAAGGCATATATCTAATACCCACTTGCTCATTTTGCATAATCACAAGACATTCATAATTAAATACAAAGTTTTTTTTATTATAAGAGAATTAGGAACTGTAGTTAGTTCCATTGCAACTTTCAGAACTTGCAATAAAATCATCTGATGAGCTAGTTGGGTAAACATAATTAAAACATAGCGCAAGGACGACGGAGGGAAGAACGAGAGACAGGAACGAGCGCTAACTGACAACTGGCGTTTTATTTACAAGAGAAAAGAAGACGAAAAGAAGTGAGGCAATTCAAATTCTTTTTCCATCTCCTTTTTTGTCTTTGAATTGCCTCACTTCTTTTCGTCTTCTTTTCTCTTGTAAATAAAACGCCAGTTGTCAGTTAGCGCTCTTTCGTCTCTCTCGTTCTTCCCTCCGTCGTCCTTGCGCTATTTTTTAATTATAATTAAATTCAGAACTTGAATGATGTGATTGATTCTGATTTTATACTTTTAATGAGGTTGATGTTATTGTGATTACGATGCTTAGCTAATGACAATTTGATTATTTTTGTATATTTTTTATGCTCACGCTGGGTCCTCCACACTGTTCACTACTGTAAAAAGGGGCCCGTCAGAAGACTTTTGTCTTTTGCTGCAGCCCCTCGGACACATGTATGTCTGGAAATGAAGATTATTATATCAAAAGATTCAATTTTGTACGGGAAAATAATTCCAGTGTAATACTGTTTAGTTTGACTTTGATTCCATATCTAAACTAACCAATCACGGAGGTTCATGCTCTGTGTTTAACCAATTAGCATGTGTTTCAAAAGCAACTGCTGCAAAGGAGCTTGTGTGTTTTTCATTACAATAAACGCCAATAGCATCAGACTAGTGAGAACGCCAAGGAGGAGCTTCATGGTGAACAGTTGACCCGCTTCCAGTGCTAGTTTTCTACATTCAGCAACACTTCGGCTTCTTATGTGCCAGGCGCTTGGATGCGCTATCAAGACACATCAGAAGACACCGCATGCGCGCTGGAGGCTGGACGTTTGACAGAGAAGAAGGCATTGACCTTCAGCTACACAGGCTGCCATATACATCTTAACATATTATTCACATTAAATATGATGAGAATTAAGTACATGCTCATGCTCCAAAGGTTACTTTTACTAAACTAAAATGAAGCTTTAGCTGCTCACAGGGTGCTTTAAAATGGTTCGGACCATACACATCACCATTTCTTGTATTGGAGCTGCTATCCAGTGCAATTACCTGAACTGCCAGCTTGACGTTCATTTTTCTTAAGTTGTCGGGGTCCACGTGCTCCTTGGTAAGCTTGGGCACGGCTCGTACTTGATGCTCGCCGTCTGCCTCGTAAAGGAGCTTGTAGTGCTTGAAGTCGATTTTGTGCTCTCCGATCTGCATATTTCACAATATGGTGAATCATCTTTCACTAACGCAGCTAGGTGCAGATGGAAAAACGAGGAGGTTATAAAACCTTGCTCACCATGCCGTACGATGACGGTGAAGGTGATTTCGAATGCACTTTATAAGGTGGGGAGTGTAACAGAGAAAGTACAAGGTGAGGTGATGGTCGCATGGATGAGGCACTTTGTGACGTGGACAGTCTAGTTTTCCAGATATCCCAAACTTCGACCACATTGCCTTGTTTGTTGTGGCGCCATCACTGATCACGGCTACAACCACAGCATTCTGTTTTCAAAGTTCCAGGATGGCCTGCAAAACAAGTTGTGCATGCACTGTTCCAGGTGCGGCCATTCCGTGTCGCAAAGCTTGCAATGGGCTGAACCCAGTTGTGAAACAGTGGAACAAACATGAGTACTAGTGCATGGTCTGCAGCACTGCCTTGTTTGCTGGGTCCGTCCCCGTAGTCGATGTAACCGTCCAGTTTGTAGGTGCCACAGTTTAAAGAAACTGCCTTCCGCACCTTCATTTCGTCCAGTATTAAGGTTCCATAACGCATCAATCCTTTTTTATCAGCAAATTGAGCCCCTATGCTCGTAAGCGCTACTTGATTGAAACCAAATTCACATGGAGCTCTGTTGATGAGTTGCTGGAGTTGTTTGGCAGATGGAGGTGGGAGGAGGTTCATCTGTGTTATATGCTTGTACGTGTTGGGACTCGAGATCTTCAGGAGCAGGCATGTCATGATCCACTCTGTGTCGTATCGCCTTCCTCTGGCGGATTTCTTGACTGTGTCCAGCGCAGTTCGGAAAGCCAGCTGCTGCGAGTGTGGAAGGTGTTTCATGGCATCATCAATTTTTTTCTTGCGGCATTGACGATACCTGACGTTTCAGGTTTTGAACCTCCTTTTTCAGTTTCTCGCGAACTGCAGTTGCCCTGATAACCTTTTTTCTCAGAGATTTCACAGCTGAGCGAGACTGCCTCTCTACCTGTGTGTTTAGCTGGGCAGGCTCTCTTTTTTCTCGTTGGCGAAGCACCTTTTGAAGCTTTGTGCATTCTTCACACTGCTGGTTTTCAGAGAGAACCATGCAGCTCTTTCGGTACCAGACATCGCCTTGTTTCATTGCTGTGCCTGAAGCTTTGATATTTGGGATTTGTGATATATGGCAACCTTTGCAAATCTGGACGGTGTTCACATATCTCAGGAATGACCTCACCTCGTTCATATTCCTCAACATGAGTGCAGTCTGTTCACTTCTGGTTCCAAAACTACTGTACGTAGCTTCAGGAACAAGTCTTCCCTCTGAACTTACGGTTAAAGGGACCATGAAATGATTTTAAAATCGAGTTTCATCCACCGCACGTCGTAAAAGGTGTGAAAAGAAACACAAAAACACAAAAATAGGGAGCCAAAAAAAATTATTTGCTATAGAACTTTTAAAAGAAAACTGGACTCTTTTGCGCCTTCCTTCCTTCGCCTGTTCACTACGATGCATCCGCGGAAATGGAGCACGTCAGCCAAATCCAGGTCGCCTATTGGGTAAGAGCCTACCTCACCAGCACCGCGATCGTAAACAATAAATAGCCGGCGAATGTTTCCTAAAAGTTTTGTTAAACAATATTCAAATCCACATTTTGTAGCATAATTAGAGATGTGTGGCGAAAATTGCCAAATTTGATAATGCTGAGAGCCAGGCGCCATCTATCGTGTGGTAAACGAAGCAACTACTGCGCGTGCGCAGTAGGGCAGGGCCGACAGTTACTTGGGTGGCGGCCAGCGACGAACGTTTATTTTCTTTGTTTTCCTTCCTCTCAAAACTCTGACTGACTGAACGTTTATTTTTCTACGTGTTCTTCCCGCGCGTGCCGACTTCAAGCAGCAAGAAAACAGTACTTAAAACAGACCACGACGACCAAGAACGCTGGATCCACCGACTCCGACGAAGCGTATAGGCCTAGCAGGCATTCCGACTGGGCGCTGCGTTGCTTCGTCGCAAGACCGTCTGCCTACGATCGGCTGGCGTGCTAAATAGAACATGCCCGCGCGACCCTTGTGGACCCTTCCCGTATTATAGTTTGATCACTGACCTCAATTCTTGATTAAGAGGTGAGGTCAATCTCTTCCCCTTGTTTTCCGAGGCAGTGTTGACGAACACTCGTCGAAAAGGGACTCTCGTCGATTCTATCTTCTTGTTTTGTGTGATATAGAGCTGAAATAAACGCCGTATGGATTACCTTCGTAACACGGTATGTACACTTTGTTATTGGTATGCCATTTTTATTCTGACAGACTGCACGTCACTGTCGAGCTATAACAGTTCGTGGGAGGTATACGTACAACCCCGGTCCAACCTTTCCTTGCCGAGTGTCGCGTCAGTATCGAGTTGCAATCGTAAAACAACGGTCCCGAAGCGCTTACAAACAGCGCGAATACAAGACTTCCATCAAGCGCGCGCGTCCGCTCCGAGTGTAAACAGGTATTTACGTGGCTCTTGCTGACACTCGTAGTTCAAACGTATCTTTTTTAACGTCGGCTCGCTCCTGCATCTCCGAGGCAGCGAAAAACGCCATCTAAGTCGCTTTGCAAACGACTGACACGAGCCGGCCCTTCTGCCAACAATGACGGGGTGGTTGACTTCTGGAGTCTTCACCGAAAGACTCGCTGCACTTCCCAACAGGCATACCGGCGTATGGGACTAGTCCCATGCTGTCGCTGTAGGGCAACATATCTCATTGAATTTCGCTCAGCTGCGATGCGGCGATGAGAGGCGCCGATTCAGGAAATACGTCGGTGACATCAGCGCAGTAAAACCTACCGGCGCACCCCAACTCGTTGCCGCTAACACTCCCATTCTCCTACTGCCGAGAGAACTTCCGGTTCCGGAAACGGCCTACGTCACGGCTTCTTTTGCGGTCAGTTGGAGAGAATGAAAAAGTCGATATTTCAATAATTTTTTGTGTAGAAGTTAATAAACCGAGACGAAAATGGATGCCTGTTCGGCATTCAGTGAACATTGACGGTTTAATGTAAAAGTTATCTGGAAAAAGTAAAAAGGTCATTTCATGGTCCCTTTAATGTCAAGTCCTTTTTGAGCACCATGGCTCTCTCGGCAACAACAGATCCATCGCTTTCCTTTGCTAACTTGGCAAAAATGATGTGTTTCTCTACAGTTGTGTCAACCAACCAGTTGTCAAACAGTTTACTTCCTTCAATTTGGCTCAGCAGCAGGTGAAAGGTAGCGGAGTTGTCACCCCCACCTTCTTCGGTCTCTGATGTTTGGAATTCTGATGTCTGAAGGGAGGGATGCTCTGCTTGGGAACAGGAAGATGTCCCAGGGATCTCATCTGTCATTTTTGCGAAGTGATGCTCTCCTTGGGAACAGGAAGATGTCCCAGGGGTTTCCTCTGTCTTTTCTGCGAAGGGATGCTCTGCTTGGGAACTGAAAGATGTCCCAGGGGTCTCATCTGTCCTCTTTGCGAACGCTTTTCCTCCCTTCGCGGCACTTTGCGCCGCCCGCTTGGAAAAAGGACCACTCAAAGCAAGGCAGGGTATTGCATTCTTCTTCAAAAGCCACTTGCCTCTTGGTATAAACACTGTCTGACCTCCAATCTGATGCTCGTACAGCTTGCTAATCTGGCTGCTGCCGAAGTGTAGATCGCATACGCTGCTTTTTTCCGTCAGGTGGAAGTTTTCTCGGCCTAGTGCATTTTTCCAGGATTGGAGATGCTCTCGTGGCGGCTTGAAGAAATGCCGCCCTCCCTTTGGTTGTGAAGCATACCCGCTGCTGCATCCGGGCGCACAACACACCGGCATACTGACTTTTAAACTCCCACAAAAAGGTACGAAGCGAGCGCAGAACTTTTAACTGAAAAACCTGCGCGTAAAACACCGCGGTGATATCGTCTGCTATTTGCTGCGTTTGGCGCGCACTCTCATATTTGGAGCGAATTGCTCGAACCGTCATCTCGCAGTAGCTATATAAAACCACTTTCACGTTTTGACTCGCTGCTCAAGAGCGGCGCTGTAATCGCATTTAGCTCAGCCTCGGTGGACGCGAGTGGTCCACGTTTGGAGGGCGATTTTCCCAACTGAGTATTGTAGTAACGTTTATAGAGTGGATGCGTCTGGATTGAAACACCGTTCACTCACGCTCACGGGAAGCCTTCTCTCTGAAGACCCCACCTGAAGTTCCTCTCTACTCTCGTTAATAAGGCAGTGTTGGTTCCTTCTTCGATAATCCGAAAAAAATATGGTTCCAGATCAATTTCAGAATAGTTTTATGGGCAATAGAATATGGCGACTTACATCAAACAAAGTTTAGTGCATGGATGCGTCTGGATTGAAACACCATTCACTCACGTTCACGGGAAGCCTTCTCTCTGAAGACCCCACCTGTAGTTCCTCTCTACCAGGGTGTAAGGTAGACAGGGGGGGGGAAACGGCCCATAGAAGCCTACCGCAGCGCCGTGACCATATTGTGTACTCGTCGGCTTGCGGGTACCGACGACTTGCGACAGATGGCGCTGCGGCGAGAAGAAAAAAATCGGAGTCGAATTTGCGTGGAACTTTATGGGAGAGTGCACAAAATAAACCGAGAGCACGACAGTCCTCCATCAAAAATCCACGAGAAACCATCTCCGTCAGTTTAGCCGGTCGCCACCGGTCGTCCACCTGGAGTGAGAGTTCGCGGTGTTCCACATAGATGGCGCCACAGAAAAAGAGAAAACCGAGGGGGACACAATGTGGTCACTCATTTGGCTCTCGTTTCCACACCTGTCTATCTTACACCCTGCTCTCTACTCTCGTTAATAAGGCAGTGTTGGTTACTGCTTCGATAATTCGAAAAATATGGTTTCAGATCAATTTCAAAATGGTTTTATGAGCAATACAATATTGCGACTTACATCAAACAAAATTTATAGAGTGGATGCGTCTGGACTGAAACACCGTTCACTCACGTTCACGGCAAGCCTTCTCTCTGAAGACCCCACCTGCAGTTCCTCTCTACTCTCGTTAATAAGGCAGTGTTGGTTCCTTCCAACGTTACTAAAACACTCAGTTGGGAAACTCCCATAGAGACAGCTTTGAAAAAGTGGCCTAAATCTGTCTCCGAGCACCAAACTAATGACGAACTCAACGCCACCATTTCTCCCGCAGCGGCCACTCGAGGAACTACATATTACTTCTATTTAGGCTTCAAGAACAGATACAGCGGAAGAGGTTACAGGGGAGCCACCCCGGTCACGCCGGCGGACGCGCCGAGTCGAAGTACCGACGTTAAAATGCACCTAGGTCGAGACGCGCTACCTGAAAGGCCCGCTGAGGCATGGTTGTATAAAAACAATATTAATTGTGCCGCAAAACCCTGCAAACTAAAAATTTTAAAAACATAACGCGCCCCTCTTTTTGTACTAATCTCCAATGAATTTCATACAAAAAGAGTCTTTTCCGTTTGTTTTTACGCAAAAACAGGGTTTCAAAAAGCTCAAGGTGACCACAGTACAGACAAATGATAAAGAGTGGCGCTGTTGTCGCATTTAGCTTGGTCTCGGTGGACGCCAGCGGCCCAGGTTTCGACGGCGAGTTTCCCAACTGAGTGTTTTAGTAACGCTGGTTCCTGCTTCGTTAATCCGGAAAATATGGTTTCAGATCAATTTCAGAATAGCTTTATGACCAATACACTATGGCGACTTACATCAAAGTTTATAGCGCGCATGCGTCTCGATTGAAACACCGTTCACTCACGTTCACGGGAAGCCTTCTCTCTGAAGACCCCACCTGTAGTTCCTCTCTACTCTCGTTAACAAGGCAGTGTTGGGTCCTGCTTCGGTAATCCGAAAAATACGGTTTCAGATAAATTTCACAATGGTTTTATGAGCAATACAATATGGCGACTTACATCAAACAAAATTTATAGAGTGGATGCGTCTGGATTGAAACACCGTTCACTCACGTTCACGGGAAGCCTTCTCTCTGAAGACGCCACCTATAGTTCCTTTCTACTCTCGTTAACAAGGCAGTGTTGGTTCCTGCTCCGATAATCCGAAAAAAACGGTTCCAGATCAATTTCAGAATGGTTTTATGAGCAATACAATATGGCGACTTACATCAAACAAAGTTTATAGCGTGAATGCGTCTGGATTAAAACACCGTTAAATCACGTTCACGGTAAGCCTTCTCTCTGAAGACCCCAGCTGTAGTTCCTCTCCAGTCTCGTTAACAACGCAGTGTTGGTTCCTCCTTTGCTAATCCGAAAAAATCTGATTTCAGATCGATTTAAGAATGGTTGGATGAACAATACAATATAGCGACTTACATCAAACAAAGTTTATAGAGCGGGTGCGTCTGGATTGAAACCACAGAGATGATAGATATCATAAAGACTAACTCTAGAGAAAAAGGTCCGCCATTTTCCCATGCATACTGGCTGCCGCAAGCGGCGGGGTATGCAGGCAGACCCTCGGGGTCCCACATGGTTACCGACTACCTTCGATTTCACAAATATATCATCAGAGCAGTTTCATGAACTTCAACAATCCACAAACTTACCGGTGGAAAGATATTCGAGTTCCTTTCGAAGCTTTCTTTTTGCGTAGCACGCAGATGTACGGCCTCCCGTCAACACTAAACTAAACCAGATAACCGGCTTCGGTTTTTTTGTTTCAGCTTCGTATTTCCGGGCGCGGGTGGCCACGCCCGGAAATACGAAACTGCGCAACTACCAGATTTTCGAGATTTCGACAGAAGGGAAGTTATTGCAGCGTAATGAGTATGCTGCTTTTTATAATCCTTAGAATTGCTCAGAATTTAGTCTGCAACGTTAAATTATCACTGTTTATATTGCTGCGAGTTTTCAGTCTTCGCGATTACCATTGCGACTGTCGTCCTTCAGCTGGCAACACTCGTTTCTTTCTCTCGTGTTCTGTCGCTCTCTTTCGGGATCTTTCACTCGGGACCCAGGATGTCGGCGCGCGGGATTTGCCACTCCTCCTCACCCACCTTTACGCCCCTGATTGAAACACCGTTCACTCACGCTCACGCGAAGCCTGCTCTCTCTGAAGAACCCATTTGTAGTTCCTCTCTACTCTCGTTAATAAGGCAGTGTTGGTTCCTGCTTCGATAATCCGAAAAATATGGTTTCAGATCAATTTCAGAATGGTTTGATGAACAATACAATATGGCGACTTACATCAAACAAAGTTTATAGCGTGGATGCGTCTGGATTGAAACACCGTTCACTCACGTTCACGGCAAGCCTTCTCTCTGAAGACCCCACTTGTAGTTCCTCTCCAGTCTCGTTAATAAGGCAGTGTTGGTTCCTTCTTTGATATTATGAAAAAAATATGGTTTCAGATCAATTTCAGAATAGTTTTATGAGCAATACAATATGGACGACTTACATCAAACAAAGTTGATTTATTTATTTATTTATTCATTTCTTTGCATAATCTCAAGGCCCGGTGGCATTACAGAGAGGACTGGTACTATACATTATAAAATCGTTGGCAACTTTCTTGAAGTCTGTGGCTTCAGATTAACTTCAAAATAGTTTTATGAGCAATACAATATGGGGCGACTTATATCAAACAAAGTTTATAGCATGGATGCGTCTGGATTGAAACAGAGCCGTATATGTAGAGAGTGTGGCCATTCGTTGGGAAGTATAGGAGACAAATGAGGAGGCGCCATTGGCCGAAAGCGGGCTGGGCGTGTTCCAGGGCGTCTTCAGAAATTCGAATGTGACCAACCAGAAGCCGAAAAGAATACCCTGGCGGTGGTCGCGAGAAACAAACCTGATAACTGCATTGGAGTAACTCTCAATGGCTGAAAATATGGTACACGTGATGTAATAATCACGCTCATCAAAAATGATGGTGGAAGAGTGTGACTAGCGGAACGATCGACATAATCTGTACGCCAAACGCCGAGGGCCGGGAATCTGTCGTCCGAGCGGTCACACACTCTCCGCGCAAAACAGAGTTGAGCGGCACATTCGTTTCTTACACTGATCTCTATGACAATTGCTGGATTGCGCTTCCCCGCTTGTTCGCTGCAGCGCAAGTGAAGCCACCGGACTTCACTCGCTTGGGATACGATTTGCCGTTTTTGCTAGCCTTAGCTGCGGTTTTCCAGCGTGCTGTAGACACGTTTTCTACTCGTTCGTCGTCATTCGCCGAAGACGTTTTTTGAAGACTGTGTATTGTTGAGACTTGCCATTGTGAACACGTGGAAAATTTTACGAAAGTGCAGTGTCGCAGGAAAAAGGCACAACGCGTCGAAAGGAGGGGCTGGCGGCATGTTCAAAGCTTCCTTGGCACGCCGAAGTGCCGTGTCTTTGTGCCTTCGCACGCTTGGATACCGACCAAGAACCGACGCCGTGTGTATGTGTTTAGCGAGTGCAATGTGCGTGAAGCTGTTCGTGCCTCTGGATCAGCGTCTTTTCCCCTCGCGGTTTAGGAACGAGCTTAATCCAGCGTCCACTAGCGACGGAAGATGGGGGGAAGGTACGTCTTTTTTTCGTCCTTAGACGATTTACACAATACCGTGCACAACAGCTCCTCATCACTAATCAGTGCTGGCTTATTATCAACCTACTTAATTGTACTTGACGTTTGAGCGCGGCTCGCCTAATTGTAATTGGTCAACAGATTGCACACGACCATATCGGCCGCGCTTCAAAGATTTTCATTCTCGCCGTCTTGTACTTTTGCTTTCGAAATCCCCCCTGGCTCCACAACGTTGCCCTATTCGTGCTCCCACGGAATCTATTAGAGTAGATTTGGGACATAGCCATTGTTAATATAGTACATAAGAACACGTTCAGATCTCCCCCTTTTATTGATAGCAACTCACCGGAACAGCTGGACGATCCAGAACTCCGTGGCCGATATATATAAATGATCTAAAGGCATCTACGCGCGACACACGTTCAGAACTTTGGCGCGGCGTCCATTGTTGACCGGTATCCAAGCGTGCGAAGGCACAAAGATGCATCACTCGGCGTGCCAAGGAAGCTTTCATCACGCCGCGACACCGGCGACACGTTTTCGACGAGTTGTACCTTTTGATACGGCTTCACGCACATTGCACTCGCCAAACACATTCACATGGCGTCGGTTCTTGGTCGGTATCCAACCGCGCGAAGGCACAGAGACACGGCACTTCGCCGTGCCAAGGAAGCTTTGAACACGCCGCCAGCCCTTCCTCTCGACGCGTTGTGCCTTTTTCCTGCTACACTGCACGTTCGTAAAATTTTCCACGTGTTCACAACGGCAAGTCTCAACAATACACAGAGTCTCAAAAAGCTTCTTCGGCGAATGACGACGAACGAGTAGAAAACGTGTCTACAGCACGCTGGAAAACCGCAGCAAAAGGCTAGCAAAACGGGAAATCGTATCCCAGCGGGGTTGCGTCGGGTGGCTTCAGTTGCGGGAGCGGCAAGCGCGATCCAGCAATTGTCATTGAGATCAGTGGTTTCTTACATCTTTCTGGATGATCATGATCAAAACAACACGTGACTTTATTTTCAACCACAAAGAGTTACTACACTTCACTCTTACGCACTTATTAAAACCATAAACGAACATAGACTTTCGATCAGAACTGTTTCTCGCTACCACCGCTAGGGGATTCGTTTCGGCTTCTGGTTGGTCAAGAGAGCATGCCAAGCCCTCTTTCCGAGTCTGACGCACACCCTGGCTCTGCCCGCGCCTCCCATTGACCAAACTCTACATATACGGCTCTGGATTGAAACACCGTTCACTCACGTTCACGGGAAGCCTTCTCTCTGAAGACCCCACCTGTAGTTCCTCTCTACTCGTTAATAAGGCAGTGTTGGTTCCTCCTTCGCTAATCTGAAAAAAAATATGGTTTCAGATCGATTTAAGAATGGTTTGATGAACAATACAATATGGCGACTTACATCAAACAGAGTTTATAAAGTGGATGCGTCTGGATTGAAACACCGTTCACTCAAGTTCACGGGAAGCCTTCCCCCGGAAGACCCCACCTATAAATCCTTTCTACTCTCGTTAATAAAGCAGTGTTGTTTCCTGCTTCGATCATAGATTTATTATAATGTACGCTAGAGGTTCAACTGGCGCTAGTGTCTATGCGACTTTCGGTAGGCAAATTGAAGCAGACAGCAACCAGTCTACATTTGCGGTGCTCCTGTGCATTCCTATGGGAAAACGCGCGTGATTTTTTTCTCTTCGCCGGAAAATAACACGAATAACTTTTCTTATTTCAGTTGTACCGGATAGTATATACCTTTATTGATATGGTGAATGCGTATTTGTTTTAGTTACAGCATTTTTCTTTACTGCTGAACGATGTTAAACTTCGCTATATTTCAGGCCCAAACCTCTGTTCCATGGCAGGTATGTAAAAATGAGCGACGATTCTAAGCAAAATAACAATCGAAAGGAATGTAGAGTGCGTTCAAGGTTCGCTAGCATTTCGGTGGCGCTCATATATTGCTAATATGCCCGTTCTGTCACTCACTATATGAAAATGACTCCGTCGTGCATCTTGACGATCTGTTAAAAAAATAAAGTACGTGGGCTAAGAAAGGTGTGTCTTTTCATTATTTCCTATGTCGGGTAGTTTTAATCAGGCACCTGTACTCTGGCTTCACCCTCTTTGCAAAGATTTGGAGCGTGCGGCTGATGATTTGAGCCGAGAACAAGCATCTTCGCACATATTCACGAGCAGAAAGAATAAAGCAGTACTTATTTATTGCATATCTGACTACTAGTATATTACGTGGCTTTCAATTTATTTTGATCGTCTGCATGCATAAGGAGTTACTTATCCAGTGTTACTGCGTAGTTCTTGCCGTCTCTCTTGGTTTTTCACATGTAATTCGTTCGTTTTGGCAGGTATATCCCCCATGCTGGAAAGCGCCGACGCCGTGTTCGCGCTAACAGTGTCCGACAGTGCACATAAATACACGTACGAAGCGGTTTTAACACCGTTTTGCATGTCACGAATTTCGAATAAAAACGCTGTAACTGACCAGTTATTTCGTCCGCGTGACTGAGAAATGTTCCAATGTGCCTTGTACGTACAAATTATTCGTGATATTTGCTCTTATATTCGAGCGCAGAGAGAAAATGCACTCGCTTTCTCCCATAGAAATGCATTACCGGAAGTCAATTTCTGACTGTTTGCTGTCTGCTTCAATTTGCAGCAGCACACTAGCGCCAGTTGAACCTCTAGCGTACATTATAATAACTCTATGGCTTCGATAATCCGAAAAATAGTTTCAGATCAATTTCAGAATAGTTTTATGAGCGATACAATATGGCGACTTACATTAAACAATGTTTATAGCATGGATGCGTCTGGATTCAAACACCATTCACTCATGTTCACGGGAAGCCTTCCCTCTGAAGACCCCACCTGTAGTTCCTTTGTACCAAAGTTAATAAAGCAGTGTTGGTTCTTGCTTCGATAATCCGAAAAATATGGTTTCAGATCGATTTAAGAATGGTTTGATGAACAAAACAATATGGCGACTTACATCAAACAAAGTTTATAGAGTGGATGCGTCTGGATTGAAACACCGTTCACTCTCGATCACAGGAAGCCTTCCCTCTGAAGACCCCACCTGTAGTTCCTTTCTACTCTCGTTAATAAAGCAGTGTTGGTTCCTGCTTCGATAATCCGAAAAATATGGTTTCAGATCAATTTCAGTATGGTTTTATGAGCAATACAATATGGCGACTTACATCGAACAAGGTTTATAGAGTGGATGCGTCTGGATTGAAACACCGTTCACTCACGTTCACGGGAAGCCTTCCCTCTGAAGACCCCACCTGTAGTTCGTGTGTGTGTTCGTCGTTTGGTTTTAATCGTCACCTAGGCTAGCCTAGCACGGGGTAGCTGGGATAAACAGGTAACGTGTAAAAAAAAAAAAATTAAAGTCGGGTTATGGTTTTTGTGTCTCGTAGAAATGCCAACACGGCTTTCAGGGTGTTCTGGCACTTTCGTCCGGAACCGTCGGGTGCAAGGATGTCTTGTTGTGAGGTCGCTCTTGCCAAGTCTTTTGCGCAGTGCTGCTCGCTGAGTTTCATATGCTGGGCAGACACACAGAATGTGTTCCACCGTCTCTGCGGAGTTCCACTGGGAGCAAAGTGGGTGCTGCCCCTTACCTATCTTCGTAAGGAAAGCATTCGTGTAGGCCGTGTTTGTGCGCAGGCGTCGCACAAGAGTCTGCGCCGCCCGAGATAGGCCGGACAGCGCACCTCTTGGTAGCGCCGGTTTTGGCTTGCTGTTTTGAAGGTGCCAGTGGACGTTGAGTGCCGCCTGCTGTGGGTGTGGTGGTGTGGGGACAGTGAGAGGCGCTAGGTGAGCTTCCCATGCCAGACTGTCAGCCCGTTCGTTGCCCTTAATGCCAGTGTGTCCTGGGATCCACTGGAAACACACCGTAGATCCGTGGGTTAACAGGAACGATAGAGTTTGTCTCGCTGCAGTGGTCGCGGGATCCGCGCACTCTGCATTGGCCAGTTTCTGGAGGGCACACCTTGAGTCGGTGAGGAGCACCATCCGGTGAGGTGACAGCTGGGCAGCTGCTTGGAGGGCCTTGTCAATAGCCACTAGCTCGGCCGTCGTGGAGGATGTAGGCGCCTGTAGCCTGCCGCACCATTCCAGGGCTAACTCCGGGATGTAGAAAGCTGCCGTGCTGGATGTTCTAGCCTTGTTTACAGAGCCGTCCGTGTATATCTGCAGCCAACCACCGTAGCGTTCTTCGATGTGTTTTTCCACAGCTTTCTCTGAGAGCGTTGATCGGTCCAACTTTTTTGGCTCGCAGGCGCTTGATCCGTAGCTCGATGGATACCTTGGCAACTTCCCAGGGCGCTACCCTTGCTTCGCTCGTCATCGTCGGTAGCGGGCCGGCTATGTTAAGGAAATCTTCTACCGTGTCGTGCCATGACCCTTTGGTCCGAGCTTGGATTCGCTGCAGGAAACACCTGCCTGGGAGAGTCGTAGAGAGCCGGGCTAACTGGGAGAGTCTTCTGGCTCTGGCCTGGAAAGTAAGCGGCTCTGCTCCCGCCTCCTGGAGTACCACAGCATTCTTGGCCGCGTTGGGAATTCCCAGTGCTGTACGTAGCCCGCGTCTGTGCCCTTGCTCCAGCCTCTCCATATCCGTCTGGGACGGGAACATGTAAGGAAGCCGGTACAGGATTCTAGACGTCACCAGCGCGGACTGGGCGCTAGTGATGGTCCGTTCTGTGCAACCCCATGTGGTACCCGTCATGTGGCGGACAGCGTTCATGGCCGGCCTGCATACGGCGGTTGTCGCTTTCACTGCTTGTGCCCAGCGCAACCGACTTGTGATGACTATTCCTAAGAAGCGTTGTTTGTTCACACACGTGAGGGGTTTTCCTGCCAGTTTGATGTGGGGGCGAAAACGTCGACCATTTCCGCGTACCGGCATCCAGACAGCCTTATCCTGGGAGAGGGATAGCCCGGATTTGGTCAGGAAGGTGTCTACCGCTTGAACGGCGCGTTGTATGCTGCGGTGGATCTGCGTGGTGTAGATGCCCGTAACCCAGAGGCAGATGTCTGCGTAGATCGACACCTGAACCGGGAGAGGGGTCGAAGGAAGAGAGTGCGGTAGTGGTGCCATAACCATGTTGAAGAGAATCGGGCTTAGCACGCTTCCCTGAGGCAGTCCTCTGTGAAGCAGCCTTGGCGAGGATGCCGCGCCTTCAGCTTGAATCTGGATCTTGCGACCGGTAAGAAAATTGGCCAGGAAGACTTGAATTTTTCCGGTCAGTCCAATTTCAGTCAATCTCCGGAGTATAGTGGATGGCGGCACGCCGTCGTAGGCTCGTTCCGCGTCGAGGAAGACTGCCACCGTGTTTCTCCGCCTGTTCTTGTTTTCCTCAAGGTCGCTCGTGAGGTCCAGGACGCTGTCTTGTGCTGCCAGCCCTCTCCTAAAGCCTGTCATGCACTCCGGGAGACACGTGCGTTCTTCCAGGTACCACCGAAGGCGCCCCTGCACAAGTCTTTCGAACAGCTTACTTATGCACGAGGTCAGCGAGATTGGGCTGTAAGACTCAGCTTTGTCTGGGGGCTTCCCTGGCTTCAGTAGTGGAACAACCGTTGCTACTTTCCATTCTTCTGGGACGTCGCCAGAGTCCCATATGAAGTTGAACCAGGTGAGGAGGGCCTCGAGAGCATCGTTCGTTAAGTTCGTGAGCGCCTGGTAAGGGATCCCGTCGGGCCCAGCTGCAGTCTTCTTACGACACTTCCGGAGGGCGCCTTGGAGTTCCGGTGCAGTAAAGGGGGCATCTAGGGGCCCAGGCGCAGCGTCGGGTGCCAGCGGTCGTTCCGTCGCTTCTGCGGGGGCGTACAGTGCGCCTAGTCTCTCTGCTGCATCCACGAGTGTTACGTTAGCCGCAAGCGCTAGGACTTGCAAAGTGTGTCTTGTCCGACGTTTCCCGGTCATTGCCCCCAGTACCGCCCACAACTTCGCGAGGGAGGTGGGTGCGTTGACGTCTTTGCACATGAGCTTCCATCTATTTCTAACCAGCGCTTTAGCGTGTCTTCGCAGCTTGGCTGATATTCTGTTGAACTTGGACTTATCCGCTGGATTGTTTCTCCTGCGGTACTTCCTCTGCGCCCTGGTACGTGCCGCTTGGAGATTGAGGAAAGTAAGGTCCGGTTTGGGGAGCCATTCCGAGACACGGGACGTGCGCGTTGCCGCCTGCAGCGCGTGAACGATGGCTTCTGGGATGTCTGTTTGGGTGAGGTCCAAGGATGCACGGAAAACGTCCCAGTTCGTTCACGATCGCGTCACCTTTCGGGCCGTCTGGCACCCCTTTATCGTGATATGAATAGGGAAGTGGTCGCTTCCTCTCGTATCTGGTGCTGTTTCCCAAGTCAGCTCCAGCGATGGTGTGTGTGCTGTGACGTCGAGGACACTATACGTTCGAGGGGGCCTGAAGAAGGTAGGCGCACCGTTGTTCGCGACAACCAGTCCGAGCTCTTCTATCCTTTGATTGAGGGCGTCTCCCCGCTTGTTGGTTTTCTGACTTCCCCATACCTCGCAGTGCGCATTGAAGTCGCCGCACAGTAAAAGGTCTCCCTCAATGCCTTTACACCACTCTACAATGTCCTTCGTCGGCAGCGGCGTACCATCGGGACGTACGTATCCGACGAGTACATGCAGCGAGCGATTTCCGGGGCTGACTTTTGCGGCCACGAATTCCGCCGATAATGTACACAGTCGGCTGGTGTCAACTGGGACGTGAGGCACCCCTCGTCGAATAAAAAGAGCCGCGCTCCCATGAGGAAAACTTGGTATGGATTGGGTTGTAAGTTTCACGTATCCAGGTAAAGTTTGCTTCCCTGGTAACCCTGCTTCTGCGAGTGCCAGCACAGGGTTGGGATAGCGTTGCAGGTGCAGGCTGAGCTCACTGTGTTTGACGGAGAGGCCTCGGCAGTTCCACTGCAGCACAGTTGGTACGTCAGTCCGCCTAGGGTGGGACTCTTCCTTAGGACAACGGGTTACTGTTGTGGGAGATTGGTGTTGTGGGCGCATGGTGCGTGCTCAGGCGGACTGTGGGGCGATAGCCTCGAGACTTTCGCTGACGGCGTCAAGAACTTCCAGTGCGAACTTTGCTTCTGGTGTGAGGCCCCGTGCTTGGGCCAGTTGCCTTACTGCGCGAAACAAGCGTGATACCATTCGGAGCAAGGCGACGTCAGCTGTCTCCATCGTCGCAGGAACTTTGCCCTGAGCCCTTCGTGCGGTTTTGGCATAGCGGCAGCCCTTGTCCTCCATTGTAGCGTCGTCCGGTCGGAGACCGCGGCTGTGATTCTTCTTTGGAGGGTGAGTGGTATTATGGTCCCTCCTTTTCTCCCTCCCTTCGGTCTGACTCTCTGGCAGCGGCGGGAAATCTGTTAAGGATAGCCTCTGTTGGGACCTCGCCTTGCGAAGTTCTGTGTCCGCTGCTTGCGCAGCGTTTCGGTGACCCTTGCCGGTGTTCTGCTTGCGTATAGCCGCTTTTGCTTCCGAGTGGGTGTACGCCATTTTGGCGCGCATCTTGCACACACGGCGTTCTTTCCTCAGGACTGAACACTGGCCGGAAGTTGCTGCATGGCCCTTTCCGCAGTTGATGCAGCGAGAAGTTTCACTGTCACACGCCGTGGATTCATGCCCGCCGGAGCACTTGGCGCACGTCTGCTCCTTTTGACAGGCCGCTGCCACGTGTCCAATTCTGTTCATCGAAAGCACTGCAGTGGTCTTGCCACGTAGAGCGTGACTGGGTGACGCACGTACCCCATGTGGACGTAGTGCGGCAGGTCTTTGCCTGCGAAGGTGACTCGGATTGTGGAGCTCTTCCCCAGACGCCGCACGTCGAGGACTTGGTGATCTGGGGCCCGCAGGGCTTCGAGAATTTCTTTATCCGTCAGTGCCTGGTCTACATCACGGACGACTCCCGCGATGTGGCGGACCTTCAGGGTACGCGTGCGTCGACAGGCGTCTCACAGATCTTTTGAATTTGAAGGAGCGCTGGCACCGCTTCTTCCGTCAGGACGTCGACTGCTATCAAATTTTTCCTGCCGTTGACCCTTATCTCCCTGACCTGTTGGGAAGCAACGGAGCCAAAGAGGGCATTCAAATGAGGTCTGCTGAGCGCCCGAACGCTGGTCTTGTCTGTCGGTCGGAACATCACCGTGTGTCCATTGGCCGCGTATCTAGATGACGTGCGAGATCCCCAGGAGACCACGGTGTCACCGCTGTTTGTCGAGGCTCGCCGAATTTTCTTGGACCTTACGGGGATGAAACCGTCGTCGGTGTCGTCCCTGTCACTGGTCAAAGGTATCGCCGCTTCTTCCATGCATGACTCGACGTCGGAGAAAGATGCATCCGACATGACCGACGAAGGTGGGGAGCTGGCGTGGCAGTCCCTTTTCCGGTGCTGCCGTCCCGGAGTTACCGGTAAGGCCGGGATTTGATGTGTCCGGCCAGTTCTTGCAGACGCGCCTCCGGAAGCGGCGGCCATCCTCTTCCGCTCTTGATTGCGTTGACTGCAGCTCTTTCAGCACAAAAAAAAAACAAAAAAAAACTGCAGAGCGAAAAGAGACTATAAGGACAAGATGCGTCCGAACTGTTAAAGTGAAACAACTCGAAACCTGACTAGATCCCGTGACTTCGTTTGTAAACTGCGTCTAGAAAGTTCCAGACAAGCGCGAACGTCGGTGGTTGAATCGTAACTTCCACCTGTAGTTCCTTTCTACCAACGTTAATAAAGCAGTCGTGGTTCCTGCTTCGTTAATCCGAAAAATATGGTTTCAGACCGATTTAAGAATGGTTTGATGAACAATACAATATGGCGACTTACATCAAACAAAGTTTATAGAGTGGATGCGTCTGGATTGAAACACCGTTCACTCACGTTCACGGGAAGCCTTCCCTCTGAAGACCCCACCTGTAGTTCCTTTCTACCAACGTTAATAAAGCAGTATTGGTTCCTGCTTCGATAATCCGAAAAATATGGTTTCAGATCAATTTCACAATGGTTTTATGAGCAATACAATATGGCGACTTACATCGAACAAGGTTTATAGATTGGATGCGTCTGGATTGAAACACCATTCACTCACGTTCACGGGAAGCCTTCCCTCTGAAGACCCCACCTGTAGTTCCTTTCTACCAACGTTAATAAAGCAGTCTTGGTTCCTGCTTCGATAATCCGAAAAATATGGTTTCAGATCGATTTAAGAATGGTTTGATGAACAATACATTATGGCGACTTACATCAAACAAAGTGTATAGATTGGATGCGTCTGGATTGAAACACCGTTCACTCACGTTCACGGGAAGCCTTCCCTCTGAAGACCCCACCTGTAGTTCCTTTCTACTCTCGTTAATAAAGCAGTGTTGATTCCTGCGTCGATAATCCGAAAAATATGGTTTCAGATCGATTTAAGTATGGTTTGATAAACAATACAATATGGCGACTTACATCAAACAAAGTTTATAGAGTGGATGCGTCTGGATTGAAACACCGTTCACTCACGTTCACGGGAAGCCTTTCCTCTGAAGACCCCACCTGTAGTTCCTTTCTACTCTCGTTAATAAAGCAGTGTTGGTTCCTGCTTCGATAATCCCAAAAATATGGTTTCAGATCGATTTAAGAATGGTTTGATGAACAATACAATATGGCGACTTACATCAAACAAAGTTTATAGAGTGGATGCGTCTGGATTGAAACACCGTATACACACGTTCACGGGAAGCCTTCTCTCTGAAGACCCCACCTGTAGTTCCTTTCTACTCTCGTTAATAAAGCAGTGTTGGTTCCTGCTTCGATAATCCGAAAAATATGGTTTCAGATCGATATAAGAATGGTTTGATGAACAATACAATATGGCGACTTACATCAAACAAAGTTTATAGAGTGGATGCGTCTGGATTGAAACACCGTTCACTCACGTTCACGGGAAGCCTTCTCTCTGAAGACCCCACCTGTAGTTCCTTTCTACTCTCGTTAATAAGGCAGTGTTGGTTCCTGCTTCGATAATCCGAAAAATATGGTTTCAGATCGATTTAAGAATGGTTTGATGAACAATACAATATGGCGACTTACATCAAACAAAGTTTATAGAGTGGATGCGTCTGGATTGAAACACCGTTCACTCACGTTCACGGGAAGCCTTTCCTCTGAAGACCCCACCTGTAGTTCCTTTCTACCAACGTTAATAAAGCAGTCTTGGTTCCTGCTTCGATAATCCGAAAAAATATGGTTTCAGATCGATTTAAGAATGGTTTGATGAACAATACAATATGGCGACTTACATCGAACAAGGTTTATACAATTGATGCGTCTGGATTGAAACACCGTTCACTCACGTTCACGGGAAGCCTTCCCTCTGAAGACCCCACATGTAGTTCCTTTCTACTCTCGTTAATAAAGCAGTGTTGGTTCCTGCTTCGATAATCCGAACAATATGGTTTCAGACCAATTTCAGAATGGTTTTATGAGCAATACAATGTGGCGACTTACATCAAACAAAGTTTATAGAGTGGATGCGTCTCGATTGAAACACCGTTCACTCACGTTCACGGGAAGCCTTCTCTCTGAAGACGCCACCTGTAGTTCCTCTCTACTCTCGTTAACAAGGCAGTGTTGGTTCCTGCCATAATCCAAAAGATATGGTTTCAGATCAATTTCAGAATAGATTTATGAGCAATACAATATGGCGACTTACATCAAACAAAGTTTATAGAGTGGATGAGTCTGGATAGAAACACCATAGAGATCATATACTAACTCTAGAGGAAAAGGTCCGCCATTTTCCCATACATTCTGGCTGCCGCAAGCGGCGGACCATGCAGGCAGACCCTCGGGGTCCCAAACACGGTCACATCATCAGAGCAGTTTCGTGAACTTCAACAATCAACGAACTTACCGGTGGAAAGATACTCGCGTTCCTTTCGAAGAGTTCTTTTTGCATAGCGCGCAGATGTACGGCCTCGCGTTAACGCTAAACTAAACCATATACCCGGCTTCGCCGGTGGGGCGCGGCTGGGCGCGGTTGAGGAATACGAAACTGCGCAACCACCAGATTTTCGAGATTTCGACAGAAGGGAAGTTAATGCAGCGTAATGACTTTATTGCTTTTTATAAGCGTTAGAATAGCTCAGAATTTAGTTTACAACGTTAAATGATCACTGTTTATATTGCTGAGAGTTTACACCCTTCGCGTTTACCGCGTTTACCATGGCAACGTTGCTTTCTTTCTCTCGTGTTCTGTCGTTCTCTTTCGCGATCGTTCACTCGGGACCCCGGGTGTCGGCGCACGGGATTTGCCACTCCTCCTCACCCACCTTTACCTCCCTGAGAAACACCCACTGATCTCTATATCTATTTGCTGGATCGCATTTGACCAGCTCCTCCTATGGACCGGAATGCGGTCACTGGCGGCCATCTTTAGGTAGAGTTATATCATCTCTAGCCATCATAATAATATGGCGGACAGCGCAATGGCGGCAGTCTGCCATAAAATAGCCGTAGATCTAGTACACGGTACCGTGGGTGATATTTCGTGCTTGATTGAAGTTGTTCAACGAAGCAGATTCTTGAAACCCGGCGTGAACGGTAGCCTCATCTTTGAAGACCCGGCGAAAGTTCCTCGAAAGCGCAACACTGGGGGAAAGCAGCGCAGCTCGCATCGAAAGCAGACTCCGTACCGGCGTCTGCTTTCGATGCTCCTTTCGATGCGACTTTCAATGCGTGCTGTGCTGCTTTTCCCCCGGTGCTGCGATTTCGTGAAACATTCACCAGGTCCTCAAAGGTCAGGCTACCGTTCACGCCGGGTTCTAAAAACATGTTTCGTCAAACAATTTCAATCAAGAACGAAATATCACCCACGCTATTTTGATGGCAGCCTGCCACCACAACTACCACAACGCTGTCTGCCATGGATGGGTGATAGCGGCTGCAGCAGCTTACATTGGCTAGAGGTAATATAACTCTACCTAAAGATGGCCGCGAGTGACCGCATTCGCAGAGCGGCAAACGCGATCCAGCAATTGTCATTGAGATGAGTGGAAACACCGTTCACTCACGCTCACGGGAAGCCTTTTCTCTGAAGACCCCACCTGTAGTTCCTCTTTACTCTCGTTAATAAGGCAGTGTTGGTTCCTGCTTCGATAATGCGAAAGATTTGGGCTGTGTTCCAAAATTTACTCGATCCGACTCTCGAGTAAAAGTTTCGTACCGCGGCGTTCCAAAACTTACTCGAGCTTACTCGATGACGTCAAAACTCGCGTTCCAGAAGCGGGTTGTTTACTCCGGAGTAATTACTCACGCTACCCTCCTCAATCGGGGGGTAAAGTCGGATCAAATCGAGTAAATACGTCACGTGATCTGTTCGTCGTCTGCTTTCTGCGCCGACATCCGTCAAACCTCGCTTGCTCTGTTGGTTTCGGTGGCGGACGTTCGAAATAACAAAGAATTATGGCGAATTCGGGTGGTTAAGGGCCACCCACACTAGCGAGAAAACGCGCGTGGCACGCCGATCGCGGCAAGTAACAAAATGTCGCCGAAGCACAGTCAGCGCCACGAGCGCGTGCAGAGACACGCCCTTTATCGGCGCGCCGGGCGCGTTTTCTCGCTAGTGTGGGTGGCCCTTTAATCGCCGGCGAGCTCACGCCGGCGGCACAGGCAACGAAAACCGCGCCAGCGGCGCACCACGTGACTCTCTCCAGCCGAACAGAAAGCGCCTGCAACTGGCGCTTTCGTCTGCCTGGGTCGCTCGTGAACTTCGTTAACTTCTTCCACGATTATTTTATGATACAATAGGCACGCTCTAGGCATCAGCAACATATATTCGGACTCTGAGATGAGGGTAAACAAATTGTAATATATTTTGTTTAGATTCTCGAGGAACTGTTGCCATCTTACAAGGATCCTAGAAGGCTCACCAGCGTCGCCATTTTATATTCCATTTTTTTGTTATTACCTTTTTGCTGGAATCCTCAGCATTTTGATTTGACCCAGCCCTCTAAAATAGTAATGCGCGTTCAAGTGTCGAGCTGCAGCACTACCAATACATTTTTTACAGCGGTGTAATAACACGCTCTGTCCCATAGGAAACTGATGTTGCGGAAGCTTCCTTTAAAATATTTTATCTTTATCTCCGTTGTTTTTGCTGTCTTCCTCGGACCACAGAGGGGTGTCTGTCTCAATGGCTTCGTTTTCTACTCGAACACGCTCTCGGCGACCATTGTTTCGTTTGGTTCCCTTTCCCGATTCGGATATGACGATACCGGATACAGTCTGGCAGACAAGCTGCCCGACCTCTTGGAGCTCGGGCAAAAATTGTGCCGGTAAATTGCCAGCACACGCCTGAGAACTGCCACCCGAACGGCGCGCACTCGCCAGCCTTTGACCACGCGAACGCCCTTGGCGGAGATATGGCAAAATATTTTGCCGGGAAATGACCACGCGAATTCGCCATTAGATGCAGCATCTGTGGTTATTGCGATTAGCTGTTTTCAACGAAGGATATTGACTGCATTACATCCAGACCGTCCACCTTCCCGGGGAAGGTATACTTGTTACTAGAGAGTTTTAGGGAACCGTTTTTGCACATCCGATACGGTACGATGGGCCCTCCGGTACGAACTGCGCATGCGCCTGTCTTCTGCGATCTTACCGTAATGCGCTGATGGAACCGTAAGGCACGACCGGCACGACCAATGGCCGACATGGACAGTCTCGCTTGGTTAGCAAAACGGCTATTTCGCTGGCGGAGGGAGCGTGCCGTGGCTCAAACATGAATAAAATAAATCGTGGCAGTGCCTGGCAAGAGCGCTATGTGTGACAGCAAGTCCATAAAGTTTGAGTCAGCAAAAAAGAAAAAGAATGAAGAGCAAAACGCAGTAAGACCTTTTCAATAGAATTAAATTGGTGTTTAGCGCAACCAGAAAGCGTCTGCTCGGTAGCTCAGGAGAGGAAGAAGAAGCCGTTCGGAACGGCAGCGAGAAATATGATGTCTGGTGGAAACACCGTATCGGCCACTGGCCGAGTTAACCCCGTATCATCCGACAACAGTTCAAGCGACTATAAGGTAATCCTTCCCCGTTTTTCAACCGGCAACCTCATTCTAAACTCCGTATTCCTTCACGCCGACATAAGCGCTAGGCCTTACTCAGCGCCATACTTTCGTGATGCCCTCAAAGACGTAATAGATCTCCGAGACGTAAAGGCAACCGGTCAATACCAGATGAGCCACATTTGGATGGTCACCTGCACAAACGCGCTCGCGAAAGCGAAGCTGTGCCAACAAAGAGAACTCGTCAAAGGACGAAAATGTCTGGTCATAGACCCAGACGCCCGTGACATCAAGATAAAAATCATTTGGTTACCGGACCATCTTGAAGACCGACGTGTCGCTGAGGCCCTGCAGGCCTACGGAACCGTGCGGAGCATGAGCCGGGAGAAATGGAGAGGCCCCGGCATGGAACATATGGACACGTTAAACAGAGAAGTGAACATCACACTTTACGACGACATCACGATTGAGAAGGTGCCACATCTCCTGAAGATTTTTGGGTGCCAGTGCCTCTTACTCGTTCCAGGACGTCCACCTCTATGCCTCAGGTGTAACAGAGTTGGGCATGTACGCCGCCAGTGCAAGACGCCCCGCTGCTTTAAATGTGGAAGGTACGGACACGCGACAGATACGTGTGTCACAACGTACGCAAGTAAGCTCCTTGGACCGAGAACCCAAGAGGCCGAAGAATAAAGTGAGCTGCTCATGGATGTCACGGAGGTCCTCGACGCCTTGGGGCACACACCACCGGCATCGACGATCGAAAAGTTCGTGGAACAGAAGCACCGAAGAGCAGCACCCGCCATCAACGAATGTAAGGATGACCCTGGGGGCCTCTCGGAGCCACCACCGCCTGACGAGGACGGCACGTCATCCTCATCATCAGAGTCAACGATTGTCGGCGAAGTGGTTACAGAGTGCGACGATGAGCATGACGAGGTGGATGCGGAACCCACAATCATCCTACCGACCTCTGAGACGTCGAGACCAACTGATGAACCAGAAGGAACTTCAATGCCCCGCCCGACCAAAAGTCCCTCTTACGAAGATCTCCCTTCGAAGAGGTCCAAGAAAGACCGCCAGCCGGCAGGAATGCGGCACAAGCCGCACTCCAAGCTACTGGAGAACCTCCAGGGTACCGAGAACAGCCACTAAAATGTCCTGATGTATCCCGCCCTTCCATTACATATTCTAACGCTAAACGTTAGAGGTTTAGGGTCTAGAAGGAAGCAGTTTCAGCTGTTGCGTCTTTTTGAAAAAGAGAAAGTTGATGTTGCGGCAGTACAGGAGACAAAATTATCTACGGATGAAGGCATCGCGGACGCATTAGAACCTTTTCTTAAGGATTACGAAATCTGCGTTAGCCAAGCCAAAGGAGTCTCTGCCGGATGTTTTCTTTTTTTTCGTAAACAGCTTGAGCTATCATCAGTTTCCATTCTTAATGACCTGGAAGGGCGTCTTATTTGATGCGACATCTGTTTTAGGCAGATAGAATGGCGCTTTATTTGCCTGTATGCTCCAAATACGCCCAGAGAAAGAACATCACTTTTTGAACTTATTTCGCCGCTTTTCAACACAAACAGAACAATAGTTGCAATGGGAGATTTTAACTGTGTTTGCAGTGCAGACGACCGATCGGTGTCAGAAACGAGGTACGACAGAAGTGCCGCTGCTCTACGGAGCACGCTTCAAGACCATAACCTTGTTGATGTTGCTTATAAGAAAGGTGAATCAATACGCTACACCCATTTCCAAGGAACGTCTCACGCACGATTAGACAGAGTATATGTCTCTGGTGATATAATCGACTCCATGAGTAATTATCAAGTCAAACCAGTTTTCTTTTCCGATCATTGCCTGGTATCAGTCTGCTTTGGCCCGCGCAAAACTCCGAGGTGTTCATCTGCAGTGGGAACACTGGAAGCTCAACCTGAGGCTTCTAAGTGATGAGCAATTTTCAACTAAGATCTCCTTACTTTTGTCGAATACATTGCAAAACAATGACATGCACATCTTTGCGAAATGGGATAGTTTCAAGCAAGAAGTAAAAAACATCGCAATCGAACGCTCTACAATTGCATCATATAAGAACAAACAACAGCAGCGCGACCTTTTTTAAAAATTTAGTAACCCTGCACGAACTTGAATGCTTAAATCCAGGCGCGTACAGCGACGATGTTAACATAGTACGAGCTCAGCTACAAAAGCACGAAACCGAAAGGTACCGTGGAGCATTAATTCGCTCGCGAAAGAAACGCTTTCTCCTCGGCGAACAACCTACAAAAAAATCTCTGGATGACGAAAGGCGTAACGCACTGTCAAAGGAAATAGTAGAGATCAACAAAGATGAATTGATAATCACCGACGCCACTGAAATAGTTAAATCTTTTCACCACTTCTACACAAATATTTTTGGAACAGTAATACCTACAAAAGAGAAAACTGAAATAGAACAGCTACTAGCACAGATGCCAAAACTTGACGAGGAAGATCGCAACCAAATTGAAGGCGCCATAACATTAAACGAAATTAAGGCCGCCATTAAATCTTCCCAAATGGGAAAACACCGGGACCAGATGGACTAAGCGGTGAATTTTACAAAAAGTTCCAAGACATCGTATCTCCTGTTTTACTCGCTGTAATTGAGGAATCCTACATTCAGAAAACACTCCCCCCTTGATTTTACCGTGGACACACGGTATTGCTGCCAAAAACAAAGGATCCTGAAATGCTTAAAAAGATGGAAAACTACAGGCCAATATCACTCTGCAACGTAGATTATAAAATTTACGCTAAAGTGCTGAATGAAAGACTTCAGTGCGTAATAGGAAAACTGGTAGGTGAGCATCAAACTTGTGGGATACGCGGCAGAGCTATCCAAACGAACGTAAATGTTGCCCGTTCCGTCTTGGAGTCTGCGTCAGAAAATAACGATCAGGTTGCATTTGTACAAATCGACCTTACTAAAGCCTTTGACCGTGTGAGCCATTCATTTTTATTTGCCCTTCTTGAGCACGTGAACGTGGGAGAAACACTTTTGGAAGGAATCCGACTTTGCTACATGCATAGTTCGACACGACTGAAAATCAATAACACACTTTCCGATGAAATTAAGATCAAATCTTCCGTAAGGCAGGGCTGCCCTCTCTCTCCCCACCTTTTTGCATTGTATTTAGAGCCTAAGCGTCCTGAAAACAGATTGTATACGTGGGTACTCTGTAGCAAATGTTGAGGTAAAAGTCCTCGCATACGCAGACGATGTCGGATTTTGTTTGCGTTGACAAGAAGAGTGTCGAGAAAGCGCTTGATCAAACAGCGCGTTACTGCGCAATCACAGGGGCTTCAGTGAATACATCTAAATGCAACGGCTTTTGGTACGGTTCCTGGGCCACAAAACCACGTTCTTTTGCGGGGATAGCTTGGAACCAGGGGCCGATCACATATCTCGGAGTTCCGCTCTCACAAATTCGTAGTAGCTCGACGTACTGGTCCTCCCTTGTGACCACACTGAAAAGGAAGGCTGATGCGTGGAAAGGTAGAGACATTTCCATTTTTACAAGAGCAAGTGTCTGTAATATATTCCTCGCTTCAAAGCTTATGTACATCCTTCAAGTGCTTCATTGCGCTCGAACAGACATCCAAAAATTCCATAGAATATTTGCCACTTTGATATGGTGCTCAACATGGGAACGTGTAAAAAGGGACAACCTTTTCCTCCCTCTCGAATCTGGTGGTTTAGGACTATGTCACATTTTTGTCCGCCAGTTAGTGTCAAGATTCTTTTTCTTTAAAAACGCCAATCACAAGTTCCTTAGAGTCATACTCCAATCGCTCCTTGCTGAGAGTCTAAGCTATCTTGTTGTTTCAACGGGCGAAACGTCGAAAAATAGGCCCTGGGGATTTTTAAAGGAAGTTTTCGATACCTTCAATTTTCTAAAAACACGGTTTTCATTGGAATATTTGTTTAGCGTGTCAAGGAAGACACTGTCCAGGAATGTTACGGAAAGCTTGTTTTCTCTGCCATTTTATCGTACCCGCTTCACGCTAGAACCTATCAATGATGTTTTCAACAGAGTAAAAAAAATGGGCGTTACTCCCTCAACCAAAACGTTCTTCTTCAAATTGCGTTCATCAACCTTACCAGTAAAAACTTACCTCCAAGAAAAAGGAATATTTGTACCGTGGACTGTTAATTGCAGACTGTAACAAGCCAGAAACCATAGAGCATTTTTTTATTCATTGCAACGACGCATTTTTATTTTGGGACGTTCTGCAACGCACGCTAAAAAAAGATCTAATTCTTAATGACTACAGTCTCCGCTTCCTCCCGTTCACCGAGAACGAAACCGTCCCGTACGACATGTTCGCTCTGTTGGGACTACATAGCCTATGGAAATGTCGAATGATTCATAGACATGCAGAGAAACCCCGCACAACAAAATCGCTTTTCCTGGAGCTTGTAGCGCAAGTGAGGAGCGTATACGCTTCCCCTCTCAGTCAACCAGAGTGGTTTGCCTTGTTCGATGCATGTCTAGGTCTCCCAGATTTCTGAAAAACTCTATTGACGATATATCCCTTTGGAAACATTGTATTATACTTGTCGAGATTTTTGTGTTTAAATTTATCACACCTACTGGCCACATGTACAAGATGCCAAATATAAGGTGCGTGTGCGACATGGGTATGTAAATACGGTGTGAAAGTGAATGTTTCGTAAGTGTATATACCCATGAGTATCAACATGTCATTTCACTTGTAAAAATTTTCCATGCAATAAAACAAAAAAAATGCTCGGTAGCTCATTCTTCTTCCGGCAGCGTAGGCGAACGGTTGGTGAATCATGAGCTCCGTCGGAGCGGTGATAGCGGCCCAGCCGGGCCGTGGTGACAGGCATGACGCTTCTACTTCGGACTATCAGATTATACTGCCTCCCCTGCCTACTGGAGCTGCGGTGTTGAACACCGTGTTTCTGCACGCTGACATCCGCGGGCGCCCGTACCGCGTCGAGGACTTCCGCGACGCCCTGGGCCACCTGGAACTGCTCCCCGGGGTTCTCGCCTTGGGGGCGTTCCAGATGAATCACGTCTGGGCCGTGACTTTCAAGTCACCGGAGGGTAAGCGGAAGACCCTTGCGGCGGGTGACCTCGTCGTCAAGGGCCGACGATGCATCGTTGTCGACCCGGGCAACCGCGACATCCGCGTCAAGCTCCACTGGCTCCTGTATCACGTCCCCGACGACGAGGTGAAAGCCGCACTGGCCCCTTACGGCACGGTGACCGAAATGGGAACCGAGAAGTGGCGGGTGCAGGGAGTCATGGACTGCGGGTCAATGACGCGCACGGCTGTCATCCGGCTTAACCCTGGGCTCGGGTTGGACAAACTGCCGCATCAGCTGCGTATTGCCGGAGGGCCACTCTGCCTGCGCTGCGAGCGGACCGGCCATATCCGCCGCGATTGCCGGGCGCCGAAGTGCCAGTCCTGCCATCGGATTGGTCACGACGCCGCCCACTGCGTCAAGACCTACGCTGCGGCAACGGGCCCCGGAGCTGGTCAGGCCAACGCTGACCACCTCATGGACGAGGCGGATGCGGAGGAGACAATCAAGGGAGCTGGTCCTTCTACCGGGACGCCTGTGAGCGGAACCTCCCAACAAGTTGACCCACCCGGGTTGGAGCACCCGCTCAAGACGACTGACGCCGCCACCTCTGCCAATCTTGCCGTGGCGTCAGCCAGGAAGGACAAGGCGACGACAGGGAGGGACGAAGTGTCAACGAAAGGGGCGCCAATGAAAGCGACTGAGGGACAGCAAAGCAACGAAGTCAACATGGTCGACGCTAGTGCGCTCGCCTCAAAAAGGCCGCGTGAACAGGAGTCCGACACCTCAAAGGTTGACAACGATGCAAGCCAGTCAGAACCACCAGTGAAGTCTGCGCCAACGAAAAAGAGAGTCCCGCGACCTTCTCCGAGCTTCGTGTCTGAACCCAGAGGCCCGGACAAGCCGGCCGGCTGAGGCGGCCCCGAACCAGCCCTTGGTGAGAGTCGCTCGACTATGTGAGTCCCTGTTTCGCGAGGACGTCCAACCTTTTCAATAAACTGAAGGTCGCGACGCTGAACGTCCGAGGGTTAGCCTCGCGTCGAAAACAATACCAGGTTAGAAGGCTTCTCATTGACAACGAGATCTACGTCCTCGCGATCCAGGAGACGAAAGTTCATAGTGACGAAGAGACTGCGCGCCTTCTCGTTCCTTTCTTACATTATTTTGAAGTTTGTGTAACGCGCGCAAATGGAATGTCTGGGGGGTGTATGTTGTTTTTAAAGAAATCGTTGAATGCACAAGTTGAATCTGTCATTGCCGACAGTGAAGGGCGGTTTGTTATGTGTGATTGTATCATTTCTAATGTTGGGTACCGGATAATTAATATATACGCACCGAATGACTCGAATGCAAGAAAAGTTTTTTTCGAGGGCATCTATAGTTATTTAGATTGTCACAGAAAGATTTGTGTATGCGATTGTGTATGCGACGTACGGGACCGATCCACTCAACATCTTCAACGCGATAGTAGCACAAAAGTTTTAGAAGAGATGATAACGGAGTTTATGTTACAGGATGTTGCTAATTTCCAAAGACGTACCGAAAGTGTATGGTATACGCATTTTCAGTCCTCGAGCCATGCTCGCCTTGACCGGGTGTATGTTTCTATTGAAGTTTTAACTGGCTTTGACGACTACAATGTGTTACCAGTCTTTTTTTCCGATCATGCCTTGGTCTCTCTTGTTGTCGGCGAGAAACGTAAAAAACACAGCTTCCGATGGGAACTATAGAAGCTTAATAACAACCTACTCCAGGATGAGATATTTAACGAGAACATCGAGTTATTGTTTAGCGAAATGACCAACGAGAATAGCACCGCGAGTGTAAGATGGGAACGGTTTAAATGCGAATTTAAATTATGTGCCCTGGAGCGCTCCAGCACCGTTGCATACTGGAAAAAGGCAGAGGAAAAGTTGCTTCTCAATGATCTTCAAAGGTTATGTAAACTGGAATGCGAAAATCCAGGAAGGTTTGCGGATCAACTTAAAGGGACACTGACAGGGTGTTTATGCCCGCCGAGGTTTTTAGTTGTACACGACATATGAGAGCCCAACTACCCAGAACACAATTTGCGACTCGAAATTCGGTTTCTTTCCGCCCGAAAACTGCCGATCAAGAACTGGCCGGTTCGAGTCTCGCTCACTCTCTTTTCCGCGGTCACGGGCCGTTTTCTAAGGTATCGAAGCGACCACCAAATTTAATCCAAGTCGTTGGTCACTGAAGGCAGACACTCAATATTAAAAATAGAAAAAAATATGAAACCCATTTTTTGTGGCTTCTAAAAAGCTGCAAATACGTTGATTGGAAAAAAAGTTGCACAGAGAACCGGAAGCATTCTGTGCGTGCGTCGTTTCGCGTATCGTGGGACTCGCGGGGACGGCGATGGCAGCGGACGACGGGCGTGAGACCTCTATTTCAGAACTGTCGTTCGCGGTACCGGCGAATTCTGTCTGCCTTTAAAAGAGAAATTTGGGACTGATCAAAAGAATTGGTATTCATCCCCTACAATACGCCCGACCACCAAGCCGATTTGCACGAAGACGTCGCCGAGCCGTCGCTCCCTTCTCGTGGCTGAAGACATCGCTCGCGCAAACGTCAAGCACGACGGGTCTACTTCGGGTTGAATATGCACGCGTACGATTTCTTTACTATGTCGCCAATACGTGGTGCTTCCCGATTTCGACCCGGGAGTGCTTTTGCTGGATGAAAATCGGTACAGTTTACCGGCTCCATTGTTACTAAGGAAAGAAATCACCCAACAAAAAGAGGTCCGAGTAGCTCAGTCGGAAAGACGTTCGCTTCACACGCGGTAGGACCGGGATCGATCCCCAATGAAACTTTTTTATTCAAACATTTTTTTATGTTTACATTTCTTCTTTTTTTTATATATAATTATCACTGAAGAAACAAACAAGAAAATAAGAAGCAAATGTTGTGGACGACACGTCGCTGAATTAAATGGTATGGGATCTCCTTTTTGACACCTGCGAACTCAATGTAATCACTTTCCACAACATGCAAGAGGCATATAAATCAGGTAGCGTCCGCTTTCCGAGGTGCCTATAAATGTTCTACAGGAATTGCAGCCAGCCATTGGTCCCGATCCCGTTGATCTTTCGGAAACTTTGTCGCACAATGCCACTTTTTTTCGGATGCAGGACATGTGAGCCAGCTCTTCACGCAACATCTTGGGTGTATTCTTTTCGGAGCCGATCATGGAAATTCACCACGGGGACTCACTACTCATCTCCAACTCCTCAATGTACAAAACAACTCATCTTAGACTACAGAACAGCGAGCGGAACAAACATAACTTCAAAAGAATCGCGCGGCAAACAGTTCCCACTACGCCGCGGGTCGTCTGCTACAAAAAGGAGAAGGAAGGAAAAAAAAAAAAATATTGCACGGTCGGGTGTAGCCACGTGACTTCCGCCACTCCACTCTCTTCTCTCCACTTCTCCGACCTCCGTCGGGTTTCGGTTTCGGTTTCGAGCAGTTGCGCCTTTCGGATTTATTAAAAAAATACGCTACTCTGTTGCAAAATATTAATTGGGTAGTCCTCCGACACCATAATGAAGCACCTGGCGAAAAATGAAAAAAATATTTTGGGGGGTGTCACTGTCCCTTTAAGACAGTTAAAAATAAAATCGCCGAACTAGAAGCAGAAAAGTATAAAGGAGCTCTTGTTCGGGCCCGCGCTGAAAAATACATTTTGGGCGAGCAGCCAACGAAACGGGCATTAAGCTCAGAAGCATATTATGTAAAGAAGAAAAACATATTTGAAATAGAACTCGACGGCGTGCTGAGTAGGCGTCCCGAAGCCATAGAAAAGGCATTTACTGATTACTACAGTAATCTCTTCCGGCGGCAGGATCATGGCAGTGACTCACGACTTGATGGGTATCTCGCGGTAATGCCACGCCTCAGTGACGAGATAAAGGAATGGCTTGAAGAACCTATAAGTGTGGCTGAGGTCGAGCGTGCGATTGATGAACTGGCGACAAAAAAATCTCCAGGCCCCGATGGGCTGACTGCCGGCTTTTACAAGAAATATAAACACCTCGTAGCTGGTCATCTTCACGCTGTATTAATTGAGGCGTACGAAACTAATACGTTGCCACCTTCTTTTCTAAACACGCACACTGTACTGATTCAAAAAAAAAGACGACGAGCAAAAGTTAAGAGACATCCGGAACTACCGGCCGATAGCATTAGCGAACGTGGACTACAAAATATTAATGAAAGTTTTAGCTCGGCGATTGCAAACTGTTATTGGTGAAATAGTAGGAGAGTACCAAACCTGCGGTATTAAGGGACGGTCCATTTTTTCAAATATTCACACTGCAAGAAGTATATTAGAATTGTGCGATGAGGAACTAGACCTAGCCATGCTCCAGATAGATCTGGAAAAGGCTTTCGATCGTGTGCAACATCAGGTACTTTATAAAATACTTGAACACGTTGGAGTCGGTAAAATTATTCTCAGTTTTGTCCAAATGGTATACACGGGATGCACTACACAGCTTGTTGTTAACGGCAAACCGACACCGCGCATTAGTGTCGAGTCATCAGTCAAGCAAGGATGTCCGTTGTCGCCGTTGCTATTTAGCATTTACTTAGAGCCATTTTGCAGAAGCGTAATGAATAACAGTCTTGTTAAAGGGTTTTCACTCCAAAATATAGAAATCAAACTTCTCGCTTACGCGGATGATGTTGTTCTATTCTGCAAGGATAAGAAAAGTATTCTCGAGGCAGCTCGCGAGGTGAAGGACTATTGCGAAGTGACTGGTGCGGCTGTCAACTGGCAGAAGTGTTGTGGCCTTTGGCACGGATCATGGGCTACCAAACCAGATGTTTTTCAAGGTATAAATTTTACGTCGACGCCGGCCAGGTATCTTGGTGTTCCACTGCAGCATTACAAAAACTCCAATGCGTACTGGGTTTCGGTAGTTGAGGAAATACGCGAGAAGTCTAGTAAATGGAGAGGTTGGGAAATGTCCATTTTCACGCGCGCAACTGTGTGTAACATTTTTTTTACTTGCGAAATTTTGGTATGTTCTTCAGGTTTTGGCGTGCTCTAGATTAAACGTACAGAAGTTGCACCGCGTCTTTGCTGTGTTTATCTGGCAGTCTGGATGTGAAAGTGTGCGTCGCGATAATTTGTTTTTTCGCGTTTGTAAGGGGGGACTGTCACTGTCTCACGTCTTTGTAAAGAAAGTAGTTTCACGTTTTATGTTTCTTAGAGAGCAAACCAACCCCTTTCTTCGTGCTGTAATTCAGAACAGACTGCCAGAGCACCTACCTATGTATGTTGTTTCTTCGTATTGTCGCGAGCAACGCAGGCTTGGTAGTTTCCTTCGTGAGGTCGTTGAGGCGTACCGTTTTCTATCCGCACGTTTCTCCCAGGAGTGTTTGGCGAGTGTCACGCGAAAGCGTTTAACGCGTGATATTATTGATAGTGTCTTTCCCATGCCTGTGTACCGCGCTCTGTTTCATGCAGATCCAGGGCAAGACGTTTTGTCCAGAGTCAAAAAGATGACAGTCGCACCGTGTATAAAAACATTTTTCTTTAAGTTACACACAAACTGCCTTCCTGTGAAAAAGTGGCTTGACCAAAGAAATATTTTTGTTCCATGGGGTATTGACTGTTTTTTGTGTAAAAGGCCGGAAACTATTGAACACGTATTCCTAGACTGCTGGGACGCTTTACTGTTCTGGGACGTCCTCCAGCGGACTATCAAAAAAGATTTACCGTTAACACCACATGGTATTAGGTTCCTTCCCGTGGAAAAAAATAACGAAATTCCTGCGGATCTTGTCATGCTCCTGGGTCTGCATGCAATATGGCGTAGCAGAATGGCGGTTAGGCATGCCGATGTGGACGTGCGCCCAGTAAGATTGTATTTTATAGAATCTGTCTGGAAACTAAAATCTGTCTATTCCTCTTTAGAGTGCCCGCCTGACTGGATGCCAACTCTAGATGTACTGAAGAACTTAAAAGAATTTTAGTCCATGCACGCGTACTATCCACCGTGTATGTGATTTTAACATTGTGTGCAAATTTTGTTTTTTGACAAAACAGGCAATAAAAAAAAAAAAAAAAAAAAAAAAAGCTCGGTAGCTGGGTGGATTGGAGCGCCGACTTCTTGAGCTCATAGAGGACCGGTAGTGGAGAGTTCGAATCCCGCTGGCCCGGACACTTTTTTTTTTTTTTACATATTATATTTTTTTTGTGTTCCTTTTATACAAACATTCGATGTGCCTTTTGAGCATTTATCACCCATTTTTCTACAGCTGCTGTTATGACTGAGGATTATCTGTAGTGGCAATAGAGTGAGCACCAGCCTTCTGCATCAAGGCTCTGGATACTTTTTAGGTTAAAAATGTTGCATGAATTAAAAATTCCTGTACAAATGCTAATCACATATATCCTATAAAACGAGCCCTTTGAATATTGGGTGATAGTTTTAATAAGTGCACAGCAGAAAAGTTACAGGTTCTCTTTTATATTTTCTTCGTGGTCGTACCGTGCACGGCGCAACGATCGGTACGCGGGCGTACGACCGTGATTGTCTGCTATCTGTACCGTAAGAGAGCAACATGAGCGCCGCATCTACCTCCGTCCCTCCGCCTTGTCCTCGCAAGCGGTTTACAGGAGTAGACAACATCTTTCTACTTCGGGAGGTGCTAGGCGCTACTCCTTTTTCGCTCCAGCACTTTAGAATGACGCAGCGTTGAAAAATAACTTCTCGTTGCGAGGGCCGAAGGAACGGATTGACCTCCTCGTAAATAAAAATAGAGATTTGAGACGTACTGAAAGATACGTCATTCCAAAAATATACACACTGTATAGAAAGAAAAAGAGAAATATTCCTTCCTTATTTAACGAACTCCCAAAATCTCTTATGAATATAGAATCCAATAGGGTACTATAAAGGAAACTAAGGAATTGGTGTCAAGCATCTGAGCTGTAGATATCGTAGCCTAGCGGTTGGAGATATTTCTTACTTTTATTTCATGGTTGCGTGAGTAGACTTGGCTATAAAAACCTATATTTCATTCTCTAAAGTGTTCCTTTTTGTATTTATTTGTGCTGCTAATTTTGTGTTCCTTTTTGTATTTATTTGTGCTGCTAATTTTGTGTTCCTTTTATTTTTTTTTTGTGCTGCGGAGTGTTTTTTTTTTTTTTTTTTTTTTTGTAAAAACATGTATTGTAGTTGGTCGCCTGGCCCCACATACAAGCAGGACGCTGCTTTTGCGGCCAGCACTTTATTTCTTATGTCTTGATCCTTAAAAAAATTGAATTAGATTGAAAATTTAATTTAAAATTGAATTGAATTAGCTTTGTACAAGAAAAATGACCACATCAACTTGAGAAAGTGAGTATATTTTGGTTATTTTTGTATTTTCTGTTATGTACTGTCTGACAGACTGGCGCTTATCAGCTCGAGGCCACTCGAGGAGCGTGGGCACTGAGCGCTCGAGGCTCGGGGTGCGCGGGCAGACGAACGCCGGGCTCCGAAGTGATTAAACCGATTTGACCAGTGGTCTCCTGTGAACCGACTCGATATAACATTGGCGACGAGGCGGACGACAACTTAAACCGGCAACGTTCTCGGTTGTTCAAGCATGACCACGACACAGGGTAAGCTCGAGGAGTTTCAAGGAACAGGATGGACAGCCTGGTCGGAGCGCTTGGATTTCTTCTTCCAAGCAAACGAGATCACGGACCCCGGGAAAAAGAGAGCTCTGCTACTGACCCTGTGCGGTGCGGAAACCTACGACACCGTACAAGCCCTAACGGCCCCGAATAAGCCAGGAGAGGTGAGCTTTGAAAACATCATGTCCTTGCTCCAGCAGCATTACGACCCACGGCCTTCGGAACTGTTCAGCCGAAGCAAATTCCAACGCCGCGATCAACAACCCGGCGAGTCAATCGCTACCTATGTGGCTGCTTTGAAGAAATTATCTGCCAACTGCAATTTCGGCGTTTTGACAAGGCCGGCGGTGGCGACAACAAGCGCTGGAGCATCAAAAGCCGTCGACCCGTTGGTATCGAACCCAACCATGTTACCACTGGACGTGATGCTCAGAGACCGTTTAGTCTGTGGCGTGCAAGATGAGCGTCTACAGCAAAGGCTTTTCGCAGAAAAAACGCTGACGTTCAAGCAAGCTTAAGACATGGCAACACGACTTGAAAGCGCCGTTCAACAGCAGCAGGAGCTTAAAGCCCCCACGGCCGACCAACATAAGATTACATCAGCGCCAGCTGCAAAACGCCCCTCGGAGGCGGAAAAAGTGCAAGCGGAGCCGGAATGCTACCGTTGCCTTGGAAAGCACAGACAAGACGCTTGCCCATTCAGTAAGGTGTCCTGCCGGTTCTGCAGGAAGATAGGACATATTGAGAAAGCATGTCGCAACAAAGCGAGGGCGGGCGCACGACGCTCAACCCATCACATGAGCTACGATGAAGACGACTATGCCGCCGATGCACAGGTTAGTGGTTGTGATCAAAACCACCAGTTGGACTTACAGGAATTGAACGTGCAACACGCAAGAGGTATCGTACCCAAGTACCTCGTAACGCTCAAAATCCAGGAAAGACCATTGGAGTTCGAAGTCGACTCAGGAGCAGCATTCACAGTTATTAGTGAAGAGACATACCGCAAGACCTGGCCATCTAAGCCTCCTCGCTTGCTGAAAGAGGATGTCACACTTCGAACGTGGACGGGCGAAGGATTGTGTGTTCTCGGGTCTGCGGAAGTCAAAGTAAGACACAAGTCCAAAGACTACCTTCTTCCGTTGATGGTGACAAGTGGAACTGGGTGCAACTTGATGGGTAGAAATTGGTTCCCAGCGCTGAAGATACAAGTCAGCGGGTTGCACCATCTTTCGCCAAGCCGAGAGGTCCGGAAGGTGGTTCAAGAACACGAGGCAGTATTCAAGTCCGACATCACGGGGTACACTGGTCCGCCAGTCCAGCTGGAGCTCAAAGAACCAGCTACCCCAAGATTCCTCAAGGCACGCACCATACCTTTTGCTTTGCGCCCTGTCGTAGAGTGTGAGCTAATGGCTCTGCAGAAGCAAGGAATTATCGAACCGGTCCAACATTCAACATGGGCGACACCAGTGGTCGTGGTCAGAAAGACTGATGGCTCGGTGAGACTCTGCGGGGACTATCGGAGTACGGTGAACATCGCAGCTAAACCGGCCGCTTACCCCCTGCCCACCCCCACGGAAGCGCTGTCTAACCTCCGAGGTGGCACAGTGTTTTCAACGTTGGACCTCGCTCAGGCGTACCAACAGCTGCGAGTGACAGACACCACGGCCGAAATGCTAACAATCAACACCATCAAGGGCTTGTTCCGAGTAAAAAGACTTCCCTTTGGAGTGGCGGCAGCGCCGGCAATCTTCCAAAAAGTCATGGACATGACATTAGCAGGCATCCCCGGAGTCGCTGCATACCTCGACGACGTTATCATCAGTGGGGCAAACGCCGAGGAACATGCCTATCGACTAGACCAGGTGCTGACAAGACTAGAGAAAGCAGGACTGAGATTGAAAGAAACCAAATGCCACTTCGGGGTCAGAGAAGTCAAATTTCTGGGTCACCTGATCAATCCGGAGGGAATTCATCCCACACAAGACAAGATTCGCGCGGTGGTGGACGCTCCAGAGCCGACAAACAAGGCAGAGTTGCAGTCTTTCTTGGGACTCTTAGCGTTCTATGACCGATTTCTGCAAGATAGAGCGACAATAGCGAAAGAGCTTTATAGCCTACTGGAGCGGAAGGCAGAATGGCGATGGGAGGACAGACATCGTAAGGCTTTCCAGAAATTGAAGCAACTAGTAGTGCAGTACACTGTGCTGGCACACTATGATGAAAGGAAACCATTACTGTTGTCATGCGATGCGTCACCATATGGTGTGGGTGCCGTGCTAGCACAGTTGGACTCAGACGGCCGAGAGGCTCCGATTGCCTTCGCGTCCAGGACGCTAGGAACCTCCGAGCGAAACTATTCTCAGCTTGACCGAGAAGGCCTGGCCATTGTGTTTGGGGTCAACCATTTCCATCAGTACGTCGCAGGACGGAGTGTGATCATCTACACAGACCATCAGCCTCTGCTAGGCATCCTCGGAGCTGAGAAGCCTGTTCCACAAGTCCTGTCACCGAGGATGACCCGATGGTGTGTCAGACTGGCAGCTTATAACTATGAGCTAAGATACCGACCAGGAAAACGGCATCAGAATGCGGACGCTCTTAGCCGGCTTCCGCTGTCAACCACTGAAAATGAGCCGGAGATTCCAGGAGATATCCTGATGTTTGAAGCTTTGTCCCGGCCACCATTGTCCGCCGAACAAGTGGCGAGAGAGACCGCAGCCGACAGCGTCCTTGCGAAAGTATACCGAGCCATCCAAGAGGGTACACTCGACCAGTTACAAACACCGGAGTACTCGGCGTACAGAACCAAAGAGGCAGAGCTGTCGAACCACAGGGGATGTGTAAGTTGGGGAGCACGAATCGTGATTCCTACACAGCTAAGAAAAGAGACGATGGCCCTGATGCACTCTGGACATCGCGGGATTGTGGCAATGAAAGCATGCGCTCGGAGCTACGTTTGGTGGCCCGGAATAGACACTGATATCGAGACAGCAGTTGCAGAACGCAGCACCTGTCAGATGCACCTAAAGTGTTCGCCCAAAGAACTTATCCCTGTCTGGACTAGGCCATCAGAGCCATGGGACACCCTTCACGTGGACTTTGCAGGTCCGGTCAATGGCCAAGTCTTCCTGGTTGTGGTGGACGCGTTTACCAAATGGCTCGAAGTGCGGGTGGTCCGCAATATGACCTCGACCGAAGTAATTAGGGAACTACGGGCCATGTTTGCAACATTCGGCCTGCCAAGGAAAGTTGTGTCGGACAATGGCGCAGCGTTGGGGTCTGAGGAAATTAGAAGGTTTTACCGGAACAACGGCATCCTGGCGGTTACAAGTGAACCGTACCATCCTGCCACTAATGGACAGGCGGAACGCATGGTACAGGAGCTAAAAATCGCTCTCGCCAAGAGAGGGAAGGAAGAACTAAGGTGTGCGCTTGCAAGGTTTTTGTTTAAACAACATAGCACCATTCACGTCGCCACGGGAAAAACGCCAGCTTGGCTGATGTATGGAAGGGAGCTTCCATCAGCTTTAGAACGACTAAAGTGTGTTGTGTTTGAAAAACCTGTGATGGCAGCCGATTCCTCTACCCTTTCTGAAGAACCTGAAATAACGACCGGTTCCTTGGACCCGCATGAGCTGAGCGTGGGACAGGCAGTTTGGACGAAGAAGTTTCCAAGCAGTAAGGGTTGGATTACTGGAGTTGTCGAACGTCGAATGGGCCTACGTTCATGGATGGTCCGCACTGATCAAGGATTGGTGCGCCGTCATCGCAACCATATACGGAAGCGATGGACAAACACCGAGGTGCGAGAAAAAACGGACACGTGGCCTCCGGTCTGGGACATCGAGATTGACAGCTCGGCTTCAACGCAGCCACCATCACACAGCTCTGACAGCCAGGCCCAACCAACCAGATCGCATCCGGGAGCTGGCGACAAGCCAACGACTTCTCCTCAGGAACCAGTGTCAGCGCCTTCGACGGCCGGCACTAATCCCGCTTCGGGTACCCCCCGGCCCACCCGAACCCGACGACCTCCGCAACGCTACGGGTACCACAACTAGTTGGAGGAGGTGTTATGTACTGTCTGACAGACTGGCGCTTATCAGCTCGAGGCCACTCGAGGAGCGTGGGCACTGAGCGCTCGAGGCTCGGGGTGCGCGGGCAGACGAACGCCGGGCTCCGAAGTGATTAAACCGATTTGACCAGTGGTCTCCTGTGAACCGACTCGATATAACATTTTCTTCGAGATTTAATATTTCTAGATTTATTTGTCCATAGCTTTCTTAATGCTCGATCCTGCATTGGGCCTCGAGGGAAAGAGACAGGATCGCTAGCAGACGACTTCGAATGTTGATGACAAGCGCGCGCGAGCGTGTTCTTGTGCCAAATCGAGTTTGCTTTCGGCAACGTTTCAGCATATCAGGACGTGGTTGGTGTAAACATCATATTTGGTTCATGTAAAACACCGAAGCTTGCCCGCTGAGAACGCATGATTTATTAGAAAACAAGTTACCATCTACGGTCGAGGCATTATTTTATTCTCCAAGTATATAAATCTGGTAAACTGAAAGAAAAAAAAAAACCCAAAATGCGCTGGCACATCATTCGTGGTGTCTGCACATCATTCCTGGTATCACAACTTTTTTGTTTACTCAAAAGCTACGCCAAGTTGAACGTCCTATGCCTTGCCGCCAACAAGCGCCTTCTCTTAGTGTATCGGTGCTCGGTGGCACCCGAAAGAAATGCGACCGACTCCGTGTCACGGCAAACCAAAAGGAATGTTTATTCCCTCGTGCCCCTGCACAAGTCACGGGCCCCACGGCACGCGCGTGCGTACCTCGCTTATAGAAAGCGGGAAGTTCAAAAGAGACTCACGCCACACTTAGTGCGCAGACAGTCGTACAAAATCACTTTTTCTAAATTGCTTTCGTTGAATAGAGCCAACTCCAAGTCATGGTCAAAAAGATCGAGCACCATTGTTGTCGGAAAGCTCGTCTGCTTCTTTAGCAGACGAACATTTTAGAACTTTGCTGTGCTAGGGGCGACACGCCGTGGTGCGCCAGGTTTTGTATTACGGAAGCGCATTCACTTAGTAAAGAAATGAGACGAACTATAAGTAGGTATACGATATTTTTGGTTCTCTATATATTTACGGTGCGATTTTTATTTACTTGAGTTTCTTCGATTTGTACAAACATACGCAAATTTGTCTTTTCTCGATGAGGCGGATGCAGGTTTCCGTTGCCAGGGGGCGCGACCTGTACCGATCGTCTGCTATCGTCTGCAAATACGGTTCTTCCAAAGCCGTTTCAGGGCACACGATCGGTCCACACGCCCGATCCAAGGTATCGATCGTTTTTGTTTATCGATCGTATTTTTTTCCGGTTCCCTAAAACTCTCTATTATCCGAGTGCGAGCGTAAACAGGAGCTTCTCCGTATCCTCGTCCTCGGCGTTGGGGGGAATGCCGTATTCTCACGTTCAAGGCCGAAAATGTTTGAACGCAGCATATAATAATGTAGTATTTTTGTTTCCTCCAGAGTGTGTGTAATGAGGGGATAACGCTTGTAAAGCAGTGAAGGCTTCGAAAATTTCACTGTAATCACATTCGCGTCAAAGCGAACGTGTGTTTCATATTCTGGAGAAAGCACCCTCGCGCTGTACCGCTACACCGTGTGGAAGAAATTTCTGCAAAACATAATCGGTGAAAATTACAATGCATGGAATATATGCGTTTAGGGCACCGTGACTAGAATTGCAGCGATCGCGCTGATTATTAAAAACTTTTTTTTTATGTCTAACTGTAAGGAGTAAGTAATTTTGATCTGAATATACAGCTCAAAAGGAAGGTGAGTAAAAGGAGCTGGTGGATCCACCTAAAAAAACACTGCATCGTCATTAATATTATCGTTCTTCGAGTGCTTTCTCCATGATCAAAAGGATCATCTGCTATATTCTGCCATCGCTGCTGCGTTTTCTTTTTGCCGTAGCCCAAGCCGAAGCCAATCCGCGTAGTATCCAGGTGATTATCCCGGCCGTTCCAAAATCGAGTCGCGGATTGTTTATTCGCGATGTCACGTGGTATTACCCCCTGACGTAGGAGGCAGGTTACTCGGGTAAGATTTGGAACATAGCCATGGTTTGAGATCAATTTCAAAATGGTTTTATGAGCAATACAATATGGTGACTTACATCAAACAAAGTTTACAGCTTGGATGCGTCTGGATCAGGTTGTAAGATAGACAGGTGGGGAAACGGCTCTTAGAATTTTACCGCAGCGCCGTGACCGGATTGTGTACTCGTCTGCTTGCGGGTACCCCCGATTTGCGAGATGGCGCTGCGGCGAGAGGAAAAAAAATCGGAATCAGATTTGCATGGAACTCTATGGATGAGTCCGCAGAATAAAACGAGAGCACGACAGTCCTCCATTAAAAATCCACGAGAAACCATCTCCGTCAGTTTAGCCGGTCGCCACCGGTCGCCCACCCGGAGTGAGAGTTCGCGGTGCTCGACATAGATGGCGCCACAGAAAAAGAGAAAACCGAGGGGGACACAATCCGGTCGCTCATTTGGCTCTCGTTTCTAGACCTGTCTATTTTACACCCTGGTCTGGATTGAAATACCGTTCTCTCACGTTCACGGGAAGCCTTCTCTCTGAAGACCCTACCTGTAGTTCCTCTCTACTCTCGTTAAAGGGACCATGAAGGCAATTTAATTTTTTATTAAAGAAGGTGTTTTCGGAAGCATTGGGGTCCTGGCATGCCACACAATTTTTTCTAGAACGTTGTGACTCTTATTTCTGTACCTGCAAATAAATTTGCGAAACCGAAACAAACATTCAGATTTCTTCTATTTTTCGCATCTGGAAAGAGTAGTGACGTCAGGGACCACTGTCGGCATCGGTAGGATTCAGTGCACACTCAGTGTGGTTCCCGTGGTTCGCTCTAGTGCACGGCGGTCTGTGAAGAAAACCTGGAAGAAATGGACGACAACGCCGCGCTCGCAAACAAGTTTGAGCTCCCGTTCAGCGACCTCACGCCGACTGAACGGGAGATGCTGCTAAGGACGCAGAACTCTGGATTGGCGACCAATGCAGCAATGCTGCGCATTGCTGCATCGGTCGGCAGTTTATGCAAACTAACGTCGCCCGATCGACCGCACGTCTTTAGCCGACCTTTCGCGCAACATACTATTGCACATAAACGCGGCATGATTGGTGAGACACCAGTTCGCAAAGCGAACACGAGACGACGCACGAAATCAAAACATAAAGTCCGCCGCCCCCGGCGCTCGTACCTCTTTTTCTTTTTTTTGTCCATGGTTGCTCGATGCTTGTTACGCGCCCGAGGTAGCAGTGCGGGATGCGCTCAACCAGTGACAAATGGAGGGATCGCTTCTGATTATGCTTTTATACACGGTATGAAACAAGCCCAATGAGGCTTTGGCAGGTCTGTAATTGTTTGTGTACTTTACATGCAATAAAAATTATTATTATATTATTATTATTATTATTATTATTATTATTATAATTCCCAACTCCAACTTTAAAATATTATCCAACCGTTCAAATAAACTTTTTTCAACAGATCTCACCACCGAAATCGAAACCAAGAACGCGTCTATCGTTTGAACCAATCGCCAGACGAGGAGCCCGTTGTCGTCACGCTTCTGCGAACTTTAGTTCACCTTTCTGCCGCCGCCTCGGTGGGGTCTCAGGCATCGTTTCCGGCGCTATTATTACCGCGCCTGTTTGCTCGATTGGTGCGGCACCCAAACTACTGTTCGGGCTAGAACTTGGTCAGCAGTATCTGAGACGTGCCCTGACATCCCCTTTATGGTCCCTTTAACAAGGCAGTGTTGGTTCTTGCTTCGATAATCCAAAAAATATGGTTTCAGATCAATTTCAGAATGGTTTTATGAGCAATACAATATGGCGTCTTACATCAAACAAAGTTTATAGCGTGGATGTGTCTGGATTGAAACACCGTTCACTCACGTTCACGGGAAGCCTTCTCTCTGAAGATCCCACCTGTGGTTCATCTCTACTCTCGTTAATAATGCAGTGTTGGCAACCCCCGGTCACAGTCCCAGTTTCGCGGCGCTGACATTAGCGTCGCCACCATCAGCGGCGCTGTGCATAGCGTCGCCACCGGCAGCAGCGCTTGGGTGGTGGGGGGCTCTCATTAATAGAAATATACAAATATGAAACTTTGTTCGCTAACAGTAATTTCAACAAAACGTATGCACCGCGCCATGAAAATAAAATGCAAGTTATTTTATATATTTATTTTTGTTTGTTCTGTTTTCGGTCTGAAACCAAAACCGAATACGATATAGCTTCGCCAATACTGGAAGCTCCTCTGAAAACCTATAGGAGCGGCGGCGATCGTGACAGTGGCGCCCCTAGCGGACTCGGAGTCTACGGAAGCGGACAACGCAATGGAAAAGTATAGGCTCCGCGACGTCCTCGAGCTTTGCGAGCCCCGTTTCTTCATCCCAACAGCTGATATAATTCATTACGGTCAACACGTTTGCAAAGCGGAATCCACTGATTGCAACTGCAACGACAAACAAATAACAATGCGCGCATGAACGAAGATAGAGCAGCTTATTTAGAGGTCTCAAACGCTGCTCAGGGGGATCACACGCGTTTAAAGCGCATCTGGGAAGCGGAAAAAAGGCGTTTGGCCACTCGTACTACGTCGTAAGAAGTTACTGTTTATCCGTTACAAACTGGGTTGTCACAATATCTTACCTGAATAGGTGATTATTAAATCGTGCGAAAACAATATGTTAAAATTACCAGAGCAAGCGCACCAGTCTCTGCAGCATTACAAAAACAAAAAGTAACGAGAAAAATGACCGTCCAAACACTTTCCGATCTTTGCAGAAAAGATGGGGTCCCCATCGCAGAGGAAAATAAAAAGAAATGGAGAACAGTCGCGAACAACGGCCGGCGATTGCAACGAAGTTAGGAGACGATGCAAAAAATACAAATCACCCAGCAAAGACCTCCTTCAACGACGACGATCGCACGGGGCGTCGGTTGAAAATTAGCAGGTGGTGCTCGCCCTCGGTGTTCAGTCCACAACAAGCAAAGCGGAAGATACACGACGAAACTATAAAAAAAAGAGCTAAACTTTTTTTTTTCACTGCACGTTACACGTTTGTTTATTTGCTTTCGCGGCGTTGGTAGGAATAAAGAACAAAAGAGCTGCAATCTGCTACGTGCTAGCAGTGTGTGACCTTTTTTGCTTTCGCTTTTCTTTTCCCAGTGACTTTGGGAGGTTGTTTGTTTGCTCGCTTGGCGCAGCAGTTCAAAAGTACATTCCAGTATACTTGTTGGCGTACATGTCCAGGCAATCCTTGCACACCGTGCCTTTGTTTTGAGCGTCGATCAGCGGCCTCAAGTGCGTTTTCAGCTGAACTTTTGTTTGGTGAAATATTCGTCTGTTGAGGCGTCGGTGGCGATTTTGAAGCCAAACTTCGATAGCTGTTCCAGTTTGATTTGAAGTAACTTAATTACTCACGTTTGTTCAGTCTTCGGGAAGCGGAAGAAAGATTTTCCACCACATCAGAAAAACTGGTTTTCGTAGTAGAGATGGCAGGCACATATGGCACGACTGCCATCTTCAAGTATGCGCTAATGTATGCCCGAAGGCGGCCGGTTGATCAACCAACGATGACTCATAGCAGACGTGACCGTGTGCTCAAATAAAATCCCAATAGAAATGTATAACGAGCTTACACTCCTTAATATATTTATTAAGTATCAAAAAGTGCATATGAAGATTTCGGATCAGAAACTCAATCGAAGGCGAACATAGGAGGTTATCATAGACGACAGTGGAAAAACAACGACAACAACAACAACAAAGTTGCAGACGGCCCTCCAAATGTCCGGGCATAGCGTAGCAGACGAACCGGTGGTAGTAAGCGACGAAGCAAAGGAAAGAAAGTAAAAACTAAGCCAAACAAGGCAAATCAAAATACGCGGTGGTTCGAACGTCAAGTAAGCGCAAGAAAGAAAAAAAGCAAGCAAAAAACATAAACGCAGGAGGAAGAACGACCGCGGCGGCGTAGCGTCGCCTCAAACATAAAATGAAAGTAGACTGAAAAATGGAAGGAGGTACACGACCGTCCGTCGGCATTTCTTTTTTGTAACTAGACTTTTATTAGTTTCAGTAATAGCGTCAGATATGCATGTGCATTCTAAGAAAAAGTGAGCACACCCCCACCCTAGTCAACATGCGTTTTGAAGGCCTTAACTACCCCACAGGCTTACTTAACTACCCACTGGGCTCGAGCCATTGAGCGTTACCACCCTGTTGGCAAGTGACAAGCATGGGGTAGTCAAGTGAATGCAGTCGTTCAATAGTAAAAGTCACTTCAAAAATCTCAAAAAGTACTTGAAACTTGTTTTCTTTGTGCCGTTGGTTACCATTTATTCAAATTTGAACCGGTCGAAACAGGCGTGTGGCTCAGTTCGCCTAAACTGGCAGAAAACAAACATGCCAAAGAGTACAGGCAACCTTGGTAGGCACCTACTAAAACCCGAGGCAGATAAAAAGTATCGCGGTTGCCCTTTTTGGTTCCGTCGCGGGTTTTACCATGTACTGCTTGTAAACAGCTGGCAGCTGGCGTCGTGCTCGAGGAATTTAACCAAATCTCTAGAAAAGCACAGGAAGCTACGCACAGGCGTGAGTTGACTGGAATGTTCGCCGAGCGAGATACTCTTGTCCTCTTTTATTGTGCGGTTCAGTAAAGAGCGCGTTTTCATTAAAGGTGCGATCGGTGAGTTCTGCGTGCAGATCAGTTGCGAATGGCCTCCTCGGTTCCGCCGAACTTGCACGCCTGTCATAACCATTTTTTTTTTTGCTTTCAAGTGCAGTGAAGTATGAAGCATTGAACACCACGACTGAGGCCGGACACGACGAACGTACACAGATATCAGGGATCATGCCCGTGTATTTCAGTATTTCTCTGTCTTGGGATATATGATTCGCCTTCACTGGCTCATTTGGCACATTTCATCGAGCATATTCGATAAAAAATGCTTCAAACGAAAATGCTTCAAACAAGTGTGTGTCATCCAAGGTGGAGTACTTTGAAGGGGATTAGGATTTCAGGCCTTTCGGCACGCGTTCCTTTTACCTATATCCTGCAGGCACGCCCGTGCAAGAACAAACTTGTTAAAGCTACGAGTACGTTCACGCGCATGTTGCACGTGCTTGCACACATAGAGCACGAGTATGGGCTCCATGTTTGAAATTGTCTATTGGCGACGTGCACGACCGAAAGCGTCGCTGTGGTCGGCCTTCCACGATTGGCCCAAAAGCTGACTATGACGTCGGAAAGGGTATACCATCGACGGAAATAAGAGGAATGAAAGAACTTTAATTTCGACGGTGTTGGCAGTGTTGCTTTGAGAAAGCAATGATTTCAGGCTCCCACCATGCTATTTACAAACACCATCGAACTTGTTGTTCGCAAGGTAGTGACGTCACAAGGGGGAACCATAGGAGGGCGCCACCAAAACATCTCGCCGCTAAGCGACGAGAAGTTTTGGTGGCGCCTTCATATGGTTTCCTCTCGTGACGTCATTACCTTGCAAACAACAAGTTCGATGGTATTTGTAATTACCATAGTGGAAGCCTGAAGTCATTGCGCTCTGATACCACCACTGCCAACACCGTCGAAATAGAAGTTCTTAAATTACTCTTAGCTTTGTAGATGGGAAAACCTTTGCTGACGTCATTATCAGCATTCGACCAATCGTGGAAGGCCGACTACAGCGACGGTTTTGATCGTGCACGTCACCGATACTGACGAAGTCTGGCAGATCGCCACGAGAAGCGGCCGCCGGAATTGAAAAGGTAGAGCGGCAGACAATAGATCAGAGGACAGCCACGTGACAGGCACCCCGCTGCGGCGAGACGCCGAAACACACTTCTCAAAAGCGATGGAATGTCTGCTCGTGCTCCTCGGGAAGGTCTGCAGCGACGCTGGCACATTGATACTTTAGACCCATGTTGTTGTAAAAAAAACTATCTCCAAACTCCGGTCTAAATACATGCTTTTCGTGCGAGGCTCGTTAAATTATGAGGCGCAGGAGAAATCCAGCATTCTGCGTTAAGTCCTTATTTCGAACTCTTTTTGTTCGCCTTCCGCCCATTCAAAAGCACGTGGGAAGGGCCTTAGAACGCACCTGGTATTGCTGCGCCGCAGCATTCTTCTGCAACATAAAGTTCGTCTGCTTTCCTCTCCGTCACCATGGCAACGAACGCCGAATGAATAGAAGCACGCACGGTACCGCCGCGTGAAGCTAACAACAGCTGACGCCATTTTACGAACGCCGTCTGCTAGCCAAAGCCGAACGCGGTGTGTCAGATCATCCGCCTCCGCCGGTTCGCCGCTAGCAAAGACAACGAAGCTGAGACACGCCGACAGCGATCGAGCAAGCAACAACACCGCGGGGCGACTGCAACGGCGGCATTTATTCGGATCACAGGCCGCCTTCACCGGTGTGCCGCTAGCAAAGACGACGAAGCTCAGGCACGCCGACGGCGAATCGGCGAGCAACAGCACCGCACGAACGACTGCAACTGCGGCATTTCTTGAGATCAAAGGCGCGAAATAAGCAAGAACAATTTTTATTTGAATCGTAACACCCGATATCCAAGTTGGGGACCACATACCTTTGCTGGGTCTTTTCTGTGAACTTTTTACAGAGACACGGGGTGCCGCATTCAAAACACAGCTCCGTTTGCAAAATATGGGGGCCCTGAAAAGGACCGTTTAGACCGCTACCAGAACCTATTACTGACGTAACGAGCAACTTGACGAGCGGTTGGCGCACAAGTCGTCTTTATGCATGCAGGCGGGTGACGGGCTCAGCGCAGCGGATCACTCGAAGTCAGCGGGGCCGTCAGAATACTCGCCCTGTCTGCGTCGGGGCTCTAGATTTTGGCGGCCGCGGCAACGAACGACTGGAATCTATCAGTGTTTCCGCGCGCCTTGTCTCTCCTCCAAAACATGAACTTTGCAAGGTGACCAGTGAAATGGTGGCTCTCGCGCCGTCCAGATGGAAGAATTTTTGACGTGGGCCCAGGTGCAATCCACCGTATTGGTGTGCGCACCAGTATTCGCGTCGACGAAGTGCAGCTTGTGGTTGACGGTGAGGTGCGTGAAGCGAGCGTCAGCTGCAAACTTGCGATAGCCAGCCCAACAATCAGTGATTGTTCTTGTTCCAGGGCGGACCCACTCAGCTATTAGCCCTTGCAGGGTTTTAGCGTCACGGGTCTCCACGGGAACAAGAAAGCAGCACCCGCTGCAACTTGCCACACCGCCGAGAACTAACTAACCAGGCCTTAAATAACCGCGATAGTACTTGTGCCGACCGAACATACTCTCGTCTAGTTCTACAGTCACGCCTTCGCCGCCAATCATCTCTGAATGCTGAAAGACGGCATTTACCAAAACCTCCCGACAAAGGCTCGTACAATCAGTTATTGTTTTACTTGCGACATCAGTCTCCCACTGAATGACGGCGCACGGTAGGTTCTGGCACCAGAGGTAGATGATCTTCATGAGTTGGGGAAGCGTCAGGTGCGATCCCTCGAAAAAGGAACCGCTCCGTACCGAGACCTCGCCCCGGCACTGAACCTTGACCGGCTTCCTCTTGGGCACCTCGCGAGCCATCCACACACCGCACCTACACGAATAACCATCCGCAGATCTGGCGCGGATTTGCCGCGTCATCGCAGCTTCGCACTCTGGGCACGCACACGAACCCAGGAGCAGGTCCATGCCCTGAAGCAAATTAATTGCTTCAAGAAGGTCTTTCGTGGCGTCATGAAGACGGCACAAGTTAAACGCCATGGCACTGAGACGCTCGCCCCTGGAAGAATAAAGCGCCGAAGGGGCTAAACGAGCAGAACTGCGCGCTTTTTTGCATTTATTATTTTTGTTTGGTCCGCCGTTTTATACCTCGTGACACCATTCTAACAAATTCATTGGTTAATCGGTCGGACCATGTCATCGCGCGACAAAACAAACGCCAATCGTATGACCAGTACGGTTGCCACGGTCGGCAGCGTTACAAAGACGAGAACAGTCGTACCCAACAACAAAACAGTCACAAAGTGAATACAAAAAAAAAAAAAAAATAAGAAGGGAGCCGTTCTCGGGCAGCGTGTTCTTTGATGAGAGGTGTTGCTCGCAATGGTTACTTGTTTGTTTTCTTTTTTGTTTCTTTACCCTAGAGGGTGCCACGACCCTTATTTGAAGCTGATTTGTTAATTCAATGACAAAGACGCGTTGCAACGAAAGAGGGAGGGAGTCTTGGCGTCTGAATTCTTGAAAATAAAATAAAAGTAAGAATGCACAATATATACCGTACTGCAAGACCGTTATACTCCGCACTCGGCGAGGCCTCATGACGCCGCCGACGACCGTTAGGCTATTTATTTTGTTTCTTTAGACTTTTATCGCGACCACTACTCCACCGTGCCTCAGATTTTCCAGTAACCATTGGGAGCAACACCTCTCATCAAAGAACACGCCGCCCGAGAACGGCTCCCTTCTTATTTTTTTTATTCACTTTGTGACTTTGTTTTGTTGTTGGGTTCGGCTGTTCTCTTCTTTGTAACGCTGCCGACCGTGGCAACCGTCCTGGTCATACGATTGGCGTTTGTTTTGTCACGCGATGACATGGTCCGACCGATTAACCACTGAATTTGTTAGAATGGTGTCACGAGGTATAAAACGGCGGATCAAACAAAAATAATAAAAGCAAAGAAGCGCGCAGTTCTGCTCGTTTAGCCCCTTCGGCGCTTTATTCTTCCAGGGGCGAGCGTCTCAGTACCATGGCGTTTAACTTGTGCCGTCTTCATGACGCCACGAAAGACGCTCTTGAAGCAATTAATTTGCTTCAGGGCATGGACCTGCTCCTGGGTTCGTGTGCGTGCCCAGAGTGCGAAGCTGCGATGACGCTGCAAGTCCGCGCTAGATCTGCGGATGGTTATTCGTGTAGGTGCGCTGTGTGGATGGCTCGTGAGGTGCCCAAGAGGAAGCCGGTCAAGGTTCAGTGCCGGGACGAGGTCTTGGTACGGAGCGGTTCCTTTTCCGAGGGATCGCACCTGACGCTTCCCCAACTCATGAAGATCATCTACCTCTGGTGCCAGAACCTACCGTGCGCCGTCATCCAGTGGGTGACTGATGTCGCAAGTAAGACAATAACTGATTGGACGAGCCTTTGTCGGGAGGTTGTGGTAAATGCCGTCTTTACGCATTCAGAGATGATTGGCGGCGAAAGCGTGACTGTAGAACTAGACGAGCGTATGTTCCGGTGGCGAAAGTACCATCGCGGGTATTTAAGGCCTGGCCAGTGGGTTTTCGGTGGTGTGGAACGTGGCAGCGGGTGCTGCTTTCTTGTTCCCGTGGAGACTCGTGACGCTAAAATCCTGCTACACACTTAAAATTTTTACACCCTTATTCGTGTAAATGGCTTGTCCTCTGGCTAACGTCTTTATTCGTGTAAGGGTGTTAGCCGCCGGAGGTGGTGAAAATCGTGTTAACTGCTAACACCCTAAAAACAATATGGCGGCCAGTATGCGACAGGCGATACGAGCCTGGCGAGCCGTACGCGGCTTCTCGCCGGAGCAAGAGCATACAGCTCGCACGCTCGTTTGGTGTCATCTGTAGGCGCAAAAAACTTTCCAAACATCTCTATGTCCAAGCGCCAACACCGCAAATAATACGAGTAAGGCCGAAACCGCTGGAGACTGAACAGCCAAGACTGTCGCCGAAGTCTCGCTTGGCCTGCTCAATGCCGGTCGCCTTTTCATCGCATCAGAAGCGCTTATAAAGAAGGGATAGCTTTACAAAACACTGACAGGCTGGCTTTATTGAACAAAACGCCCACTTGCCGTGGAAGACAAGTTGACAACGAATCGCTCCGACACCCTCTGTCGACAGCGGCTAGGAGGTATCGCACTCGCGCTCCGTGTGGCTCTCGATTAACTATTGCCTGTGCTCACCTCTGTTACGTGCGTTATCCACTCATGAACGTTTGTGCGTGAACAGCGGCATTCAGCACCTAGAACACGCGCTGGGGAAGCCGCCTAACCTCCTTTTGTTGCAATCAGGCAGCATAACACGGCGACACAGCTACGAGCGGAACCGAACAACTCGGAGCGATCAAAACGACGGATGAACTAATGGCATCCGGCCCACTAATAGTTATAGATCACCAACCGCCACACTTTTCAAATTGGGCGGCGACAACCCCCATCTAGCGACGAAAAACAAAAGTGATAAACATTTGAAAAAAGAAAATAGCAGCTTTTTTTTTGCTGCCCGCCGCGCGGATTCATCTACTCACGACATGGACATACGCACAACACTGTACATACACACGGAGATACAAGCACCGATCAATTGCACAACTAACAACAAATGGTATATACATCCCACTTATACAACACAACAAGTGCACCGAGCGGTATATATGCCCTCCTATTTCGCGCATCGGTTAGCCCAGTGACCACGCTAGTCTTAATCAAGATATGAAAAGATTGCGCCGATTTTATTTTTCAATAATATTTTTTCAGCATTTGCCTTAGGTAGGTACACATATCCCTTAATAACTTCTTACAGCATAATGTATTATAATGATACGCGCCTAACTTCTAGTAACTCAACGTGAGTCACGAGAAAAAAAAAATCGTGTGAATTCTGTCTGGCAACCACACTCGCGGCGTGGTTGCTATGGCGACGCTGTCGGTACGCGCGCCGGCAGCCGTCCAGCTGGTTCGGCCGTTCGGCTACGGCCGAGTGCGCGAGTCCACGGTGAACGCCGCGAACGCAATCGAGAAAACAAAGCGTCGACTGCTGAAGCTGTACGTAATCGAGTTTCCGCCCGTTCGCTGCCGAATTCTTCATAGTCTTCTTCCGTCCGTTCGAAAGGGAACAGCCTATCAGCCCGATTACCGCCGTGGCTTCAGTGGCTTCATCTTCGGAGGGAACTGTCAACTGAATTAGTTCCAAAACGCGGGTGTATCAGGCAGCGCAACGTGGCGCGGTCCACGCACAAAGTCGGTAAGTAAACAAAACACTCAATGCCGTTCCATTCTTTTCATTTTTTTTTTTAATTTATGGGCGCGCGCGGTGTTTCTGGGTGGCTCAAGGTATGGGAAAGCAACTGGAAAAATCGGCGCCTGATCAACCATGGGGTGAAAATTTCAAGGCGTATCGTATGCAAACGACAGCGTTTGCCGGCGGAAGACTCGGTCGTCCGTGGCGAACGCATTTTTAGTATTTTTAAGGATGTTCTAGCTGCAAAAGAAAGGAGCGCCTTAAAATTTCACAAGGTAAAATACACTGCTGAGCAAACGACGCCCCTTTGCGTGCAGGTGCCGATTTTTCCGGCAGAGTTTAGCGCGCTGTGAAATGCAGTGTGCACTTAGGGAGAGTTTTGGCATAATATAATGTTGCTCATTGGAAATAAAAAAAAAGAAAAAAGAAATGCTGGCATCATATGTTTACACACTCTTAGTCATTTTTGGAATCTTAAGTACCCTTTTTGTGGCAGGTATTGGACGCCAGCACGTTTTACGTAGGAACGAAGAGTGGAATCCGGCCTATTCACTATGAGTGCTGTGAAAGCAAAGAAGAAAGTGAGGGTGAAACAGTTCCTGCAGTGGTAAGTGCCAAAAACAAGAAAAGTGCCCCGAAGTGGAAAATATACTCCCTTGAAAAGGATCCAAAAGAAATAGAGGTTATCAGGTATACCGCCGAGCGTCACAGACCTGGACACTCCATTTCAGTTTTTTAAATGCCCATGCCCTGATGAGCTGTTTACAGCGATATTTGAGGGGACCATCCTGTATGAACTCAATGCCACCATGAACACCATTTTCGGGTTCTGGTCACACCTCCACGCAGGATGTCCTGCTTCAGATAAGGAGGATATCCTTGACAGAATCTCCTGTACGACAACACGGGCGGTCCTGGCCCTGGATATAAAGGTCGCCTTTGACAACGTCAGTCACACGCTGGTGGTCGAGAACTTGGCCTCAACTGGGTGCAGGCCCCGGATGTATGATTATGTGCGGGACTTCCTGAGCAACTGGATGGCCACCATCGGAATCGAGTCCATCCGCACAAGCACCATCCCGATACCGAGCAAGGGCAACCGGCAAGGCTCGGTCCTGTCACCCACCTTGTTACCTGGCGATGTGCAAGCCGCCTCCTCTACTGGAGGATTCCCCGGATGAAGCATACACTCTATACCACTCTACGTGGACGACCTGACGATTTGGGCTACGTCGGGATCGGACAGCGGGAGGCAAGACTTCCTCGAAGAAGTCATCGAGACGGTGCAGAAATACCTCGAGGCCGGCAACCTCCAGCGCGCCCCCGATAAGTCTCAGCTGTTGCTCCTCCGCGCGGGCAAGCCAATTCCCGAAAAAGAAGAAGGCGGACATCCGCCTCACGTTAAAGGATGGTACCCCCGTGCCGATGGTGAAGCGGGTTCGGATCTTGGGGCCTTCACCTCCAGCGGGACGGCGGAGCCAAGTACACGGTCGACCGACTCGTCAAGACAACCACGCAAGTCATGCGCATGGTGAGAAGGATAACGAGTCACAGACACGGGCTCGAGGAGTCGGACCTGATCCGGCTGACCCAACCACTCGTCGTGAGCCACATCGCCTGCGCAAATCCGTATCTCAACCTGCTGTCGAGAGGTAAGGGCAAGATGGACGTGATTATTCGCAAGGGGTACTAGCTGGCACTGGGGGTGCCTCCGTACGCGTCGAACGCCAAGCTCCGGCGGCTAAGTGTAAACAACACCTTCCAGGAACTCATCAACATGCACCTAGCCAGTCAGTAAGAGCACCTGGCCCTCACACTGAGTGGGCGGCATGCCCCGAGCTCGCTTGGCATCCCCATCCCCGCATCGCAATGCAAGGCTATCCAGCTGCTGCTGGCCCTTTGGGACAAGATCCAGGTGGCACCAATCCCGTGGAAGCTGAACCCATCTTTGCATCCAGGTCGCTGGATGGCTCCCGGTCCCTTGATTCCGCTTAGTCCCGTCGTGTAGCATAGGGCCCCTGGTAGCAATTGGTTGCTAGCCCAGCATTTAAGCATACTCCAGCCTTTTTGTATGTAAAGCAAAACAATTACTGCAACTGAATACTTTTTACCTGACAATAATCATAGTTTGCACTGCTCAATGCCCTTCTGTTTTATCTAAAATACCGCAGGTAAGTACTCCGAGTACCGGTCGAAGTACTGCGGTGCAGGTGAAGTTTCTACTTCACCTGTTGCCCTTCCGTTTTATCTAAAGTACTGCAACTAAGTACTCCGAGTACCGGTCAGAGCTCTGCGATGCCAGGTGAAGTTTCTGCTTATAAAAAAGTGTCTGCTTAAAAGCTTGCTTCGGTACCACAAGCTGCAACAGGAAGCCTGATGCAGAGGCTTTAAGAGAAAGCTCCATGCTTTGAATGTTGCTAAGCATGCGCGCTTGTGCAGTGCAACTGTCGTTCAGGACAACATGCTCATTCTTGGCATTTCAGTTTCACTTGCACTTAAAGGGATGTTGAACCGAAATCTGGATTCCATAAAACACGGCGGCAAAAGCGTGTAACAAGATACTACAAACACTAAAACATCACTCATACAGCGATATTTCGAATGGATGACCTCATTTTTAAAAAAAAGGAGGCGCATTTGACAGATTTGTTTGTCTTGTTTTTCCGAGAAGGAGAGGGAACGACCTCGCGTCTTCTCCGCCTCGCCGCCTTGAGGGGGCGAAGCAGAGAGAGGAGAAAACGAGATATCTCGACGTCACGCGCCTCATCGGCCTCGTTCAATCTCAACCTCTTTCTCCAAAAATACGGCCGTCCATTCGAGATATCGCCTTGTGACTACGAGTAGTGTTTTAGGGATTGTAGCGTCCCGCCTACGGCTTCTGCATCGTTTTCTGAAATCCAAATTTCGGTTCACCAGCCCTTTAAAGGGAAACGGAGTGTGGCAGCGATGGGATGATTTCTTGTGTCAGCCGGAGTTGCCTACCATTACCACTGTAGGGCAGCAAAGGCTACAGGCATGCAAGAGCGACTTTGCGAAGCGCTTTCGCCGAACAAGAGCTTGTGACAGAGCGTGTACTAGCTCGCACTTGTCGCCTTCAACCGCGCTGTCACCCCGGCAAGACTTCGGCAACACCTTCAGAATGCCCGCATTCTTCAAGAAAGCCACAATGTTATGAATATACCACAACAATGCCTGGCTTCTATTTTTTTCTAAAAAATAGCATTTCTGAAACTTTGAAAATGCAGCAGTGCACGCTCATTACCTTCGGTACTGCTTAGTACATGCTCGCTCACGCTCACCTTATCCAGGCTGAAAAGCTTGTGCTCGGACGGGGCGTATTGAACACTGGTGGTGTCTTTTGACTGAAGTAATATACAAAGTATGAACAAGAGTGATAAAGAAACACAACATTTAATGCCGGTCACCTCCACTTTTAAAAAGTATCTCAAAGTGAGATTAATTTGACATTTCGTAGTAAGGGTGATGAATTCCAGACAGGGTGACACAAACCGTTTTGATAAAAACGTAAAAACAAAATGTAACTACTCCATACAGGTGTCTAATAGTTTGATGACTAGGAAACAACACGGAGGACTAGAGAAATGTGATGAATATAAACGAATAAAGCTGGTCATGAATTGAAGCATACTTAGGTATGTGAGCCACACAACTTGCAGCTGCCATCTCAAGAAAAACAAACAAAGCCTTTAATGATTTCGAAAATCGGAACAATCCTGGCAGGAGTTTCACAGACTTTGGCGATTGCACTATGTGATCAGCAATCAGGCTACAGGTGTTTTCTTGATTGTATTAATCACCTTGATTGCAACTGGCCGTAGCTGTGAGTAGATTAGAATAAGACAAAGCCTCTCAAGAAGGCAGCTCGTATTGTACGTCTTCTGGCCATGGGCGAAGCCGAAAAGCCAGTAGGCCGCCATGACCACAGTAAAGCCTTCAAAAAGCCAAATGGTTCCCTCCTGCATATAAAAGCAGAATTGATTCAGTCAGAGAATAATAAAGGCCGCACTGATGAGTATGATTTTAAGCATGAAATTCTTTTAGCTCCCGGCCACCAAACGGATGACATATCTTTTCGGGAACTAACGCCAAAAATCACTTCAAAACATTCCAGGTTTCGAAGTTGACTTTTGCGTTGGTTTTCTTATTTGAATCCGGCTTTGAAACCTACTGGGTCTCGAAGTCAGTTTTGGATCAGAAAGGTGTGCACTAGCAGGGTTCAAAATTTGCTGTCAAAATTTTTTTCCTTGAGACAAGGAAACAAAAAGGAACATACACACCACCGTTTCAAAACCAGCACAGCATACAGCTGTCATTTATTTCCACAAGTCTTCTTCCTTGTCATCCCACACGCTACACATGCTATGGAACCTATTCCTACACACGCTATGAAACCTATTAATTCCGAACTACAGCTTTAAAAAAATTATCCAAAATTCAAATTACTTTTTTGTATGCCATCTCACTACCGAATTCTAAACCAAGAGCGCATCATTCGTTTAAACCGTTTGAACCAATCGCCTGACGAGGAGCCCGTTGTCGTCACGCTTTGACGGCGCACTTTAGTTCACCTTTCTGCCGCCGTCTTGGGGGGGGGGGTCTCAGGCATCGTCCCCGCGCAAATATTACCACAACTGTTTAATTGATTGGTGCGGCACACAAACTTCTGTTCGGGCTGGAACTTGGTCAACAGTGTCTGAGATGAGCCCGACGCCCATTTTAGACGTCAAATAAAATTTCGAAATTGCTTTTATATTCTTTTTAAGAGTTTGAATGCATGCGTCTGGAATTCGCAAAATTTAGTGGCCGCGATTATGTCCTCTGTGACCGATTTGCAAAAATAAATGGTTTTACAGTAATGATTCAGATTGTGATTTATTGGGAATTAACCAGTGCTGTTAATAACATGCTCTGTATTGTCCGCTCTGTTGGTGTTTTTTCTGCCGTCATTGCATCCACGCAGCTTGAAAGTGCACTACTTTATGCGACATGTGGCACGCACACACCGTGGCACTCCACTTCATAGCGTGGCATGTGGTGGCAGCAAAAGCCTCTGCCAAAAACATGCTAAGCACAGCATTTGTGGCGGCAGAAAAGATACAAAGCTATTATCTTGTTCCCGAGAGTATAGTATGTTGCAGGTTAGGACGATACAATGAGGGGAAGAAGCTCTGTCTACACTCTTTCCACTTTAGCAGAAAGGATGCTATAGAGAGAAGAAGGAAACCGCCAATCGGGGCAAGCAAACCCTTTTTGGACTGGCAGAAGTGATGGGAGACGCCAGGCAGTGTAAAAAAGGGGGAAGGGGGTGGGGGGGGGGGGGGTGGACTGCAAACGTGTTTACCAAGAATAAAAAGGGGGAAGAGTGAAAAGAGGTATTCTTCTGTAGATTCCTTTTTCTCCCGGAGCTGTGAATGTGCCATGGCCGGACTGGGCTCAACTCAATGCCCCAAATCATATTTAAAAAAAAAAAAAATTATTGCCGGCAGAGTTTTGCGGATTCCTAAAATGCCTTTACGGAGAGGTTCCAGAAACCCTCTTTCCAGAACTGTTGGCCTAGATTGCGGGCATGGGCATCTGCAGTACGTTTTGCAGGAAAAGGAGGGGGAGGGGGGCAAACCTCGTTTTCTTTCACAGGTTTGAAAGCTACACCCCTTCAGAATAATCCCCCCCCCTTTTCCGCCACTTTGTTGACGCCCATGATTGTGGGCACCTCATCACTTACAAAATGTTTCCTAGGACCCATGTGTAGAAAGTAGGAGCCACCATTCAAGCCCCTGTCATGACTACAGTGCAGACATATCACAATAGCACGGAAGAACAATAAATAATAATGGACAGTCTGACCGGAAACAATATTGGTACAGTTTCAGACTCGCCGCTCAGCTTGCCAGCTGAGCCAGGCTAGAAAAACGAAATTGGCCAAGTGAATGAGTTGCGAGTATAAAGATGCAACAACAAAACCCTACTGGAGTTCTTAGAAAATGTTGGGGCCTTCTTGTCAATGGAAAAGGCACTCAGTAATTAAATCCAATACTCTTTCGGATAGTGAGATTGATATCGTGGTAAGGTGAGTGCTTGTCCCAAGCTCTTGTCTTAGCACCAGTGGGTGTCAAGTTACACACAGCCAGAAAACAAATCAGCATAGCCGAACGAAGCACAGGACAATCACATCCGTAAAATAGCCGATGTTTCATATTTCAATTAGTTTTTGATCTCACTCTGCGCAGCACACAATTCATAGCAGACGATTGTCCCTTTTTGGCTCTGTTCGCAGATGACTTGCCAGTCTGTTCGTCGTTTTGTTTCTGTCAGAGAATGATACCTACCTAGTAGCAAACAAACTCATTATTATTCCCTCATGTTAGCAGACGATGCGTCTGGTAGCGGTCTTTTATAGCGAGTTCGTTTCACACGCACTGGCACCGTTCGAGTTCTCTCCCAGAATGCATCGCACTCGCAGAGTGTTGCACGGAGAACTGGGCTCAAACGAATTCGCCAAATGCACCAAGTGCGGAAGACGGATGCTGCCGCCATCTATGTTGTAAAAATAATACCGACCTCAAACCGAAACTGGCGCCTTGCTGTTCGGAGTGTTGGGTGGGAATGCGAGAGTACAGTCGCAACCAACGTTTATCTACAAACGTTGGTCGCTGCAGCCTGTAGTTTGTAGTTGCGATGACTTCAAGCAACTCGGCTGTCATAGGGATAGTTACAGACGGCGTAAATTTCCGCAACCAGCTGTCTACACAGCAGCTGGTTGCGATCTTTCAATTCTCATAACCGTTTACACTGAAGAAAATGGATGATGCTGTCCGAGCAGAAGCTTGATCCATTTGAGTATGGCATTATGCGTGGACCACTGAAAGGGTACGCCTTAAAACTAGTCTGCTGTAATACCCAGCAAAACTTTTCGATTTCAATCGTCATTACAGGTGGATCAGATATTAGCTTTGGTGAGGGCGTCAAGAACGAGTGCTTTCTCGAACAAAATATGACGGGCAAGTTAGCTGAAGTAGGTAAATGTTAAACATGATGATGTTGCCCAAGCCTCGGGTAAAATCACTAAATTTAGCTTTCTCTGATGCTTATTGGGCAGTCAAAGTTTCTGCTGGGGCAGTTTTGTCGACAAATGTTCAATTTTTCACCCGCACACGTTGGTGATAAACATCTCGGGGGCCGCTGATGCATTTGTTTTGAGCATTTTTTTACACACTGGTATATTTCAGCGTTTTTACGGCAACAGAGCGACTTAAAACCTCCAAATAAAGCACGGTTTGTCAACTGCTTCCTTCATGAAATAGGAGACGCTCACAGTTCAAGCTCGTGTTTGATTCCGTTGCCCGCGGGACGCAAATTCTATCAGAAAATCTACTTTTTTTTCTTTCAGTTCTGCGACACATCGTAGCAGACAAACTTTCGTCATCTGCTCCAGCACCTTGCCGGCCTAACCAGAGCGAGGCACGACGGGATTGCATTTTGGCGCAATCTCGATTTTCTCAGTGCAGCGAGTGCATGCACGCGGGGGGTGTCAGCAATGAAACGAACTCGGAGAGTGCAACCACTCGTGGAGTGCCGGCTGAAACGAACCCGCTCCACGCTGCGAGCGGACACGCGTGGGCACGAGTGCCGAGAAACGAACTCGCTAATACTTCTTCAGTGCAAGCCGGTTGAGACCTCAATGACCAAAATCGGGCTCTCGGTGAGATGGAATGGCAAACTGAGAATGATTTTATGACCTGGGGCCAAACAAATAACAGGTGCAGTGTATGGTGAGGGTATTAGCACCGAGAAGTTTGGGTGGCGACCTTTCACTGCGAGCCGGGGTGACGTCATGCTGAGGACAAAATTTACCCCCTCACTCGCCCTACAAAGGCCGAGACGGCGTTAGCTGTCGGCATATTACTTTCGTTTTTTTTTGTTTTTTTTTGTGCGCATTTTACGTAGGAAATGTGAATTATTATTTGCGGCCTTATTGAGGTATGGTCTGTAGCTGCAGGCGAAACTTCAACCAACATTCCGAGCATGGTTTCCAGGGCAGACAGTGCATGAATCACAGCTGGTATATAAAAAGGAAGAAATGCCACCACACTTGCAGGAGCATTGCAATATATTTACATCTCGCACAATCAACGCTGCTGATGATTTGAATAAATTAAGAGGTTTTTTAAACTCTGTTTCTAAACAAAAACGTCTCAGCGAAAAAGCTGCACTCTGCTCGAGCAACATGTTAAATATATTCTGGGCCATGGGGAGAAAATTACAAGTGAGACAGCCCAAAGGCCTTCGACTTAAATGCCATTTGTATGCCCGCAAAGCGGGGTCTGATGTTCTCCTAAAGCGCGAGACAAATGGACGGCAGAATTGTCCGATCCGACAGTCCGAACGCCGCTCCGAATTGAGACACACGCACACGCTTCCGACCTCGCAAGCGACACAACGATCCGTTCGGCTCCGCCCAGGAGATGCAACTTCCAAAAACTCCAGCGGAGGTCCGCGTTCATAGATCTCTGGTCCCAGATTGATGGTTTAGCTCGCACGAGCGAAGCTAGGAGCTCGTTCTTGTTAGCGCGTGCATTTTTTGCCGGGGCCATCTTTCTCGAATAAATCAGCGGGATCCACGCGTCCGGCTTCCCGTCGCCCGTCCCGTTTTCTTATTCGTCCCGACAGACCAAGTATGTCATCATGACGTTCGCGCTAGCTGTGCTGTCACTGGCTGGACGCATCCGACAATCCGTCCGCCGTGCGAAACTATCTGGCGCGTTTGACGCATGTCGGATTGCCAATCTGACGCCTGAAGCGACCAAATTTTTCGGATCAGGCAGTAGTACTGTCGGATCGGACGTCGGATCAGATGGATTTTTCGCGCATGTGTCTCGCGCTTAACTCATGAATCTGCAAAGAACAGAATTTCAGTGTCTGAAACACTTACACCGCCGCTTCCACAACCCCTTGCACAACCGCCTTATATCGTGTGGAGGGGGCGGGGGGGTTCATCGACGGAGTTGCCTCCACCGATAGCTTTCCATACTTATAACCCAATTATAAAGGTAAACGTGACAAAAACGAATGGAGAAGCTATGCAAATTCTGTCGGCATAAGTCTCACCCAGCGCCTTGTACACTGGGTAAACGAAGCCCCGCTTCTCAACGTGCTTACAGCTCACAACGGCCGATGTTGACGGTGCCTTTCCCATCCTTAGTCTGACTGTCCATGCTCTCTTTAATCTCGAAGTTTTCGGGTGGTAGAATATGATACCAGCTTCTTTTTGGAAATTGCATTGCAGCCCTGAACAGTAGGTCAGCATGATCACAAACCTCCGATCGTGAGGAAACGGGCGCAGGGAAGCCAGCCAGATGCCAGAACGCGAAGCGGAGTCCGTCATTAGACGTCACGGTACACCTCACCAATCAAGACGTGGCGACCGCAGCGACACTTGTGTTTGCTCTGAAGACTAATAGTACGCCGTGCAAGCAATACCATTGATCTCCACGACAATTTGCTGGATCGCGTGTCTCCGCTTGGTCGTTGCAGCTCAGGTGCGGCCACCGGATGGCCACCTTGGGACAAAGATTATCAGTCAACCTTTTGGAGCGTTGCGGAGGCTGGGCGGCAGTACGCTGAAGACATGTTTTCTGCTCGTTCGTTGTCATTTACCGAAGAAGTTTGTTAAAACCCTGAACGGTGAGAATTGCGTTTGAGAACACGTGGAAATTTTTACGAAAGCTCAGCACCGCAAGAAAGAGGGGCAACTCGTCTAACGCAAGTCTTACCGTTCTGGCGGCGTGATCAAAGCTTCCTTGTCATGCCAAAGTGCTGCATCTTTGTCTTCGCACGCTTGAATACCGATCAAGAATTAACGCCGTGTGGATTTGTTTCGTGAGTGCAAAGTGCATGAAGATGCATGTGCCTCTGGAGCAGCATTTTACTTTACTCTTACGACTGTATTTGTAACTTGCGGCACTTGCAGTCCGGAAACGGGCATGATCCAGTGGCGACAAAGGAGGGGTAGGAGGCTATGGCGACGGCGACAGATTGCACACAACCATATGGACGGGCCACGTTTGACAAACTTCAGATATCGCCGCTTCATACTTTTGCATTCGAAAACCTACCTTCTTCCACAGCATTGCTCTATTTGTACTGTCATGTGATCCATTTGAGTAGATTTGGAACATAGCCACGGTTAATAGATAATAGGAACCACCGATTTCGTTTCCTATTGATAGCAACTCGCTGGAACAGCTGGGTGATAGAGAAGACGCCTATGTGCGACATACCTTCAAAGCTCTGCCATGGCATCGATTCTTGATAAGTATCCAAGCGTGAAAAGGCACAGAGACGCAGCAGTTTGGCAGGCCAAGGAAGCTTTGATCACGCCGCAAGACCGGCGAGACTCGACGTTCGACAAGTTGTGCCTTTTTCTTGCGGTGCCGCGTTGTTGCAAAAAAAATTTCATGCGTTTTCAAAGGAAATTTTCCTTTTTTACACATTGCGAGCGTTTGGCGCTCCTTTCACTAAACAGAGGGGAGCGCCGCCGGAGACTGACACTCGAGCGTGCTCTTCGTGCTCCGAGCATTTCTTGGAGCACAAGTGACTTCTCTGCGCTCCGTGATGTCACGTCCACAAAAAAGATTGCTGTGCTATTGTTGAGATTGTTGAAACAAAAGGCGTAGCCGGACAGCTGCTCCTTTTCAGTCCATTAGTGGTTAATCCAGCAGGTAAAAACAATGATTTGAAAACCAAGACAGCAATTAGCATTCCGGAAAAGGTTTGTTCATGTGCCTTGCCTGAGAACAAAGTGATCTATCGAACGAGCGTGCTGATAGCTCGGCGACAGAAAAGTTGCCAAGAAGACAGTGGGACGGCTGCCCTTTTTAAACTGCTTAGTCCAGCTGCAGCGAATAAAGATACTTTGATTGGAAAGCCGAAGCATCAGTTAGCATAGCAGGAAAGGTTTGTTCGTGCATCTCGCCTGAAAACGAATTCATCTATTGAACGGAAGGTTACCGACAGCACAGCGACAGAAAAGTTGTTGAGATGAGAAGACAGTCGGAGCGCTGCCCTTTCTAGGACGCTTTGCCCAGAGAATCAAGATACTTCGAATGGAAAGCCGAAACATTATGTTCATGTCTCGCCTGAAACGAATTGACTTGCTATCTATTGAACGACCGTGTTCCGGTATCGGCATAGCACATCAACAGCTTCCATCGCATTCCGTCTCGCTGCAATACAGAACCACGAAATATCTGGCAAGTGTGAGGGTTTCGTGCGTCGAGAAACGGGTGCAAGAGTGTTGTCTTTAATTCAAATATAAACAGCTTGCATGGTCAATAAATAGATCAGCCAAGGTGCCTTTCCCCGCACGTGCTCGAAGCGAGTCTCCAAACCTCTCAGAAATACTTAAACGTTCGTAGAAACTTCATATCGTCGCCGTCTCTTTTACTTTGTACCCTGCCGCTCTACACTGGCTTTAATTAATTTACCACCGAAATAATTTTGGCTTCTCCCACCCGTATCCACGGGATGCCAGGTTCGTCATAACCGTGCGGTGGGAAGGAGCTTGTGCGGCTCGTCAATAGATTCGGTGTGTCGCACTCCTGTACGCCATGCGCCGTTTAGTTGCTGTTCCTGGAGTATGAAACTCGGAGTGTCAGAGTAGGAGTAAAGGAGTGTGGACTTAAAGGGGAGCTGCTATCATACTTAAGGCCACGGTCCCACTGAATGTGGCAGTTTAGGTACTTTTTGGCAGGCCATTACTCATCTCCTTTTAAATACTGTTTTGTGGGATTGATGTCATTCGAAAGGCAATGCAATCCTCTTTCATTTGATATTATGTATGTGTTGGTTTTTACTGTTCATGCGCATTTGTAGCGTTGCGAATATGATGGCGCGGACCCTCACTTGCTCCGCTAGTTCATGTTTTATGAACGATCCATTAAAGATAGCACGGTTCCAATATAGCAGTTTTGTTAAGATGATGTCGGAGCAGAACCTAACGATCCACTTTTTTGATATTTGCATTACTTTGTTTTCTTCATCCCTCCAAATATTGCCCTAAAATTGACATTTTTTAGCACAAATATGTTTTTAATGCACAAGCGCTAGGGCAATGAAATTAGCTACAGATGTAGTGCTTATGATTGGTAATATGCAGAAAAACATTTAATGTTGTGTTAAAATTTTTTGTTTAGATATTTTATATCAAACGTAGCACTTTTTTGTGCTTCGAGTCATGGTAGTTCAAATGCCGCTGAAGAAATAATTAAACTATGATAAAATCTTTTATAAAATTTGGAGCTATAATGGTTGCCCAAGAGGTGGACGATGACTTTTTTTCATTTTCAAAGTCATAACGCTCCAGGAGCCCTTCAAACTTACCTGTTTTTGACGCATATCTGTTTTGGACATCAAAGAAATTTATTGGCATTTAATAACATTTATTGTTTGGAATAGATATACATTGCGAGGTATTAAATTTTCACAATGATCTTGCTTTGGTTTCTTAATAGGTGTAGAGCTTAGCTAATTTTAAAAACAATTAAAAGTTGTTTGGGTGTTTTGTTGCGCTACCTGGCGGATGGCAGACAAACTGCTGATTTCTAGTGTTCAAAAAATTTCCGAGGGCGGCGTTGGCATCTTTATCATCACCAATCTCCGTGTCTTTTTACCTTCACATTTAAAAAATATATTGGAAGATTTACTATCGATAAATGAATGGTTTAAGTATTGGGTCAGGCTAATAAATCTAAGACAAATAATTACACAAGCGTAGCGTGATATAATGCGTTCATTATTCGATATGATGGAAATCAATAAACAATAAGGACGAAGAGGAAAATAATACACCCGAGTTCACTTTATGCCTAGAGTCACGACATGAGCTTTAAAGTATCGGCACTCAGTTCCCCAAAATTGGTTTGGGCGCCGCCATTTTGGATCTTGCTCAGAGCAAACGCAACTGCCGATCATCATGATCCAAAAGTACGACTTCCTGAGCATTAGATGCGGTGCTAGGAAGCTGATGCAATATTGAAATGTTCTGTCGCGGGTTGTTTAAACATTTGTGAGGGACGGAAAAGCGTTTCCTGTGATTTTAGATAAAGCTCCATATAATAATAATAATAATAAACTTTATTCAGACTCAGTAGTCTTGGCTGGTGGGGCAAAAGGCGATCTAACGCCGCCTGACAAGGCTCCACCAGCCGTGTACATCGTTCAGCAGCAGAGGGGAATAAAAAAAAAAAAAACATGTAAAAAAATATAAGAAAAAAAAATTCAACGGCATTTAGACAATGATAGGACAAAATCTAAAATGTTAGCGCTAGAAGTAATATAAATACACATAACTGGCAACCATGATTTTAAGCCACAATCTTAAGCCAAGTGTCGTTACTCGGAACCGCAAGCTAATTTAATGGCACATGCGGGAACAATGAAGAAGAGGCAGGTGTCAAAAGATAGTGGCTTGTGGAATCCACGGGGCTTACGTCATGGCCCCTCCAGGTATTACAAGCCTCTTGAACAAGAGCATGAACAGTGTCATTAAATAAGCTACGCTTCAGAGTAGCGACACTTGGCCTTATTGTGGCTTAAAATCATCGTTGCCAGTTATTTGAAGCTTTATCTGAAATCACAAGAAACGCTTTTCCGTCCTCCACTTTAAACAGTTTTTGACAAAGCAAAGCAACATTACATGAGCTTCCTAACACCGAATCTAATGCTGAGGACGTCGCACTTTTGAATCATGACGATCGGCAGATGCGCCTGCTCTGCACATGCAACAAAATGGCGGCGTTCACAACACTGTCGGGGAAGAGAGTGCCGATACTCTAAGCGCAGCTCATTTATTGGCTCTAGTTCCCGCGAAATTCCTTTTCCCTGACTGAAACTGAAAGTAAATATGAATAATACACCATCATTATAGCTTAGTTAGTTATAACAAAATACACATAATGAGAGGAGGAAGCGGGCGGGTAGGAGAAACGCGGGTTTTATGTGCGACCGTTCTAACCGTCTCAAAAGAAAAAGCGCACGAGCTTGCGCTGGTTTAAAAAAAAAAAAGGCACCAAAAGAAAAGATGCGGCACGCTGTGCTCTTTGTTATTATGCGTCTAATTGCAAATTGTAGTGTGTATGTTTATACAGCCGGAAGTTAGTCTGCCTTAGTGGGCGTCTGGTGTCTCAGCTGTAGATGAGCAATTTAGCCAGTGCGGTACAGCCGCAAACCTGGGGTCTTTAACGTGCACCACGCAGTAGTGATACACGACCGCACGCCGGTACGATGCTCTTCCAGATCGAAACGGGCAGGGGCGGGGTGGGTTCTGCAGCGCGAGCTTTCGCTCCAAGTGCTCCGAGCTGGCGTACGCTAGACCATGCACTCGGCCACCGACCCCCCCCCCCCCCCCCCCCCTTCTTGTGCGTCTAATTTATATACAGGTATAAGTATTTGAAGATCGACGATGGACGTCGATCGTCTCGAGGTAATGTAACGTAATAACAATGTATAAATAATAAACTTGTTGAAGGACTGACCGACTAAATTTTTCAATTCTTGGATTGTAATATGGCGGTAGCCTATTGTACTTACTGTTGATGAAGAGCAATATGAGGTGACGAGGTAATTATTAATTGATGAGGCTCCATAAGGACGACGACATTAGTGGGTGTCGAACCACAACGTACAGTGCCAGACTTGTTTCAAGTATCGTGAACCCAAAGACTTTCTTCACCCGCAACAGTATAAGGCAGAATCAATGAGGATGCTGCTTTACAACTGTACGTTGAACAGGAAAAGTGCACTGTAAAGAAGTGCGGCTTATTCCTTAATATGAGGGACGGATTTCTAGCAGCATTCCCTGATTGACTACTTGGAACAAATGGCCTCGTTGACGTAAAGTGTCCCCGTTCAAAAAGATTCTTGAAGCATACTTAAACCGCAAAGGAGTATGAGGCGAAAAATAAGAAAAAGGAGCCTGGTGTGAAAGGTGCATATCACCACAATAGCTTCTACTATCAAATACAAGGGCAGTTAAAGGGGCGATGCAACGATTTTTGTATTTTGGGCAAATACCGCTGAGCATGGATCCCTGACGTTAATGACCTGTCAAATACCCACTCGTTTTTCACCACACGCAATCGAAGTCGCAGAAAAAAATAAAGAAAAATGAGCAGAGTTCACACCCTCAACTTGCAGCCAGAACAAGTGGCCACGTGATCTGGAGCCGATTATATGCCGCCAATGTTGATCATAGCCATGCGCTGGGGTTGACAAGGCACAGAACACGCGCTGAGTTCCAGACATTATTGTGGTTCGGCTGGTGTCGTGATTGCAGCGATTGGACACAGGACACTACCCGAATGCTTCTCAAGCTGTCGATTATCACGAGCCCAAATCGAGTGTCCACGCCGTGCTCGGGTCCAATCTATGAGCCGCATTCAAATATCGTCACTGGGCGCTACTGCTACCGCCCAGCTACTTCATCAGGTTTTGCGAAAGAGAGATTGAATGAAAACGCTCGTATATGCCGTCGAAATTACAGCGCAACAAAGGAGTTTCTTGGCCGGTGGCGTAGCGTGCGAGTGTCCTTGAGTCCCACTAGTGCCAGTAAGCTCGTGTAAAGTGAAAAACATTCCAATTGAATATCGTTGCACCGCCACTTTAAACAATACACAAAGCGAGTTTTGTGATTTAGTTATATTTACACTGAAGGTCATTGATATCCAACGTATTCAGAGAGATGACACCTCCTAGTCAACCAACATAGAGACTTTTCTACTCAAATTTTACATGGAAGGCCCCACTTCCGCTGAAATTCCTCACGTAGAGTTGTCCGACCGATTAAACTGTCATTACTCTCTATCTGGGAATCTCTCGATCTTTGTTCGTAGGCTACAGTAATATGAGATCGAGGGGTGTGGCTCTTCGTCCGCCGAATATTGCTTCGGCGGGTTTCTTTTTTGTGTAAGATGAGACCGTCGCGTGCTGCCGGAACAAGAACCTGGCGATTCTTCACTGAACTGCTTCTTCCGTAAGCTTCAAAAGGGCTTTTTTTCGTTTCGCACATCATCTGCTCTGCTTGCCCGTTAGTTGCAGGATGGTATGTTGCACTAATGTGATGCCTCATGCCGGTTTTTTTTTTTTTCTTCAAAAACTTGTTTATTTTATTTGAAGAAAAATTTTGCGCGTTATTAGAGAAAAGTATTTTCGGTCGGGCAAAAGTAGGTAAAAGAGACCGTAGAACGTAAATGACGTGTTTGGACGTCGTGGCAGGCATCGTGTAAACTTCCAGCCACTTAGAGCACGCATCGCCCATGACTCCGTAGATGGATACGTTTCGCCACCCACCGGCTGAATAGTGGATCGTTTTCAGTTACTGTTCATGATGGCGTTGGATTCAAGGAAGACTTCTAGTCTTTCCACAAAGTTAGCCCAGGTGCCAGGACTTTTGTCGAAAGCGGCAAGTGTTCGAAACGTCGACAACGTTGGTAGCCACGTGTTGTGCTTGACACTGGACACTTACCATTCGCTGATAAGAAACTTGCTTGTTCGTCTGCCATGAGTTGTGCGATATCAGGTCATCACCGCAACACCATCTCCCGCCAAAACTGGTCTTCATTGTTCGCATGTCCATAGTTAGCAATCACTTGGGAGAAGAGCGTGTTGGTTTAAGTCATGGATGAAGAAAGTATAAAACAATTAAAACAGGGACAACACAACCACATCTTTCATGTGGTTGTGTTGTGGTTGTGTTGTGTTGAAAGATGTGGTTGTGTTGTCCCTGTTTTAATTGTTTTATTCTTTCTTCATCCATTAGCAATCACGTCAACTTATAAATTCCCGAACGCTCATAACTTGCCGTCGCTAAACGCCGTTCATTCATAGCGTCTTCATTGCAAATAAACGTCTTCCTATTTCTTCTGATGGTTTTCCTAAGCTGTACTTGCAACATTATGTGTGTCGGTACTTCAGAAAATATTGCAACGGCGTTTGTTTTCCGGGAACTATAATGTAACAACCTTTACAACATCTTCCGGACCCCGTGAAACACAATATTTCGTGACGTTATTTTAGTCGTCATTAAAATGATGAGGTAAGTACCGTAAATCGCGAAGCAGTTTACTTGACGTCCGCTTCCACTGGTTGAGTTTACTGAGCGTGCATTCCTGCAGAGGAAATTTGTATTGATAGAATATTGACACGTCAATCAACATTTGATTCCTTCTTGGTAAGATGTATTGCGAAAGCCCGTTACAACCGCCGAACCGTATGTCCCTATATCAGAGAACAATTTATACCCAACCTGACATTCTCGCATACATCCGTTTGCTGGGCCACGCTACTTGAGCTAGCTGAGCACAGCTGGCAGCGGCGCGAGCAAGGCCACGAGGGGAACGTGATGGTGCTCGAGCCATCCCACTGTGAACCAATGTTTAGGCCACCCCAAGGGTGCGTGTCGCCATCTATTGGTTGAACTAACGCCTTGTTCAAGATGGCTGCCATGGGACCGCAGCCTTAAGCGTCTACCTCTTTTGCGGTTTCCACGTCTCTTTGGGTTCGGGCAAGCCAGCGGGCACGGAGAGAATAACTAAATATCAGTGAGTCATATTTTAACCGGACGACGCGGAAACCTCCTCCACCTACGAGGGCGACCCGCGTTGCCAAAAGCGCGGAATATGTGACGTCTTTGGTCCTGGGCTTACTACTGGTCAGAGCCGCTAAAAGCTTTTTTTTTAGTCGATACAAAATATAAGTGTCGCGAACCGTTTCAATTATGTACGAAAGTAGTTTTTGTTCAGTATTTTAGATCAGAAAAGAAACAAATGCAGTTTATAAAGTACGGAAACAAGAAAAGACCCGTCGACAAACCCGCCACCAAGTGGTGAAAAAAACGGCGCATAAGGCGTAGTGGGATGAGGCTCCGACGAGCAATGGGCTTAGAAAGGTCCCGGATGTACGCGGTGGCGCTGCGGTCGTATACCGGCTCGAGGATCCGACCGGTTCCGAGCGTTCCCAAGGCTTTCGGCGCGGGCTTGGCTGGCGATTTGACCCTTTGGCGGTATGGCAGCGCGAAGTGGCTCCCATTCTGAACTGATCTTTACCCCGTGTTTGCCGTCGTTTGTGGCCAATGAAGTGTTATGCCGAATTAGTCTTTAATCGCGCGGCAAATGCAATGTGAGCTGCCCTGGCCGCCCGCTTCATACAGCCTAGTCAACACGTGCTTTAGTGGCACCCTCTCGAGCCGTCGACACTGAGTGCGGCAGCCGTGAGCGCTCGATGAGCTCACTACTTCACGGCCACTCAAGCCAGGACCTACGACGTCATGAAGGATGTTATTTTTTGCTTGTTTTTGTAAGTCTAATTTGCCTATAACTTTTAAAATAAAGCGAAATTTGAGAAAAGGAAAGTTTCTTTAAATTACTACGTTCAGTGCGCTCAGGTTCGGTCCAAATTAAAAACCAGTCAAAAAGTTATTGCAGGGCCACTTTAACGCTCCCAATGACGACAAACGAGCAAAAAACATGTCTTCAGCACGCTGCCGGCCAGCCTCTGCAACGCTCCAAAAGGTTAATTGTCCGTGTCCCAAGATGGTCGTCCGGCAGCCGCAATCACCGAGCGGGGAAGCGCAATTTAGCAATTGTCGTAGAGATCAGTAAAAAAATATGGAATGCATACCCTCCTAGCATCCATCAGGTAGGGATAAGCATTCTGTGCAGTCTATATGCCCATCAATATCAACGCATGTAGCCATTTGCAGGCAGTCGCATCCATTCGAAGATCAATCTGGCCTTCGTCAGGCACCAGCTTTCGCTCTCAGCACACAGCCACTGTTGGTGGGCTTCAAGGCTGCTCGCATCTTCACCCTCCACAGGCGGGGCAGCCCCGGTCTGTAAATGTAGAATATGAATATGGCAGGTATTATTTGATAACACTTTATGTTTTGGCCGTGTAAAGAAAATCTGCATTCCATTTTCTAACATATCTGTTATGGAATAACAAGGTCAGGTGGAATGGCTCGAGTTCGCTGACTGAAAGACAGAGGACTTAGCCTGAACCAATATCCTTGCAGCCTTCGATATTGGTGTGGGGGGAGAGAAGGCTGAACCTCTAAAGATGTCTTCAAATGATTCTCTAATTGCTTAACTCCAAAGTTTCAGGCTGCTACACTTCAATATTCTGAACTTTTTCCAACATATATTTGCGCTGTCGCTAACCATGTTCCATTTGCCAATTTTTTACACGCCCCTTCTCCTCCAATCAGAACAGCACGAGAGTCCGCCGTGAACAGACTTGGCGTCATCGTGTGTCATATATCCCCGATGATTGCCTTCCCCACTAAGATGCATTAAAGCCAAGGCTCGAGCACAAGCTCATAGCATCGCTAGATGGTCGCACTGCACGAACCCTCGTGCAGCTTGAGTATCTACTAGTACTGGTAAAAGCGAGCGAGTTGAAAATGAATACTTAAAATCGAAAAAATAAAGCGCGAGGGACAAGCACAGGACAACCACGTAAAGCCTGGTTCAAACAGTTGCGTTTGACCGCGTTGCGGCTGCGAGAAACCAGGACATCCGTGCTGCTTATATCGCGTGCCAAGATGATTCTTTGAATTGGAATCCACGCTTCATACGAAGCACAGATGTGCCGGTGACTCGTTTTCGGTTCTAAACGCAACGCAGACAAACACACTCAAACGCAAGTGTCGGAACCGACCTTTACGGTACAGGCTCACAGTAAAGCTGTGAGCCCGAACCGTCTCGCACGTCTAGCCTTCGCTTTAGTACATCTCAGGATGAGACGGAATGTATCATAATAGAATCGATGTGGTCTCACCATTCTCAGCAGAAGTGCGCGAGTAACCGATGCTATTTTCGTGGTCGCTTGCACGTAAACAACCAAGGAGCTTGTACACAACGCCGGCATTCATCTGGCTTGAAAACAACTTGAGCGTTGGCTTGGCTTGGATGTCAGCTGCCCATTGTGCTTACTTGAACTTCACGAAATTCTCTAAATTGAGCAGGCTGCTTCTTGACTTCTGCTGTCGGCGCGTATGTCTGCAATTCGGCGGTTTCCGAGTTCGACGACTCGGAAATCATGGGTGTACCACCGCAACACCCTCTTAACACGATTTCGGTAGCCGTAGGGTGTAAAAAGGATGTACAAAGGGTGTAGGCCTTTCCGTACACCCTTGGATATTCAAAAATCATGTAAAAATGGTGTAGGAAGGGTGTGAGCTTGGAAAAACGCCCTTTTAACACGAACATGGGTGTTGAAATTTTTAGTGTGTAGGGCTAATAGCCAAGTGGGTCCGGCTCTGGAACAAGAATAATCACTGATTGTTCGGCTGGCTATGGCAAGCTTGCAGATGACGCTTGCTTCACGCACCTCACCGTTAACCACAAGCTGCACTTTGTCAACCCGAACACTGGTGCGCACACCAATACGGTGGAGGGCACCTGGGCCTACGTCAAAAGCTCTCTCCCACATGGACGGCGCGAGAGCCACCATTTCACTGGTCACCTTGCAAAGTTCATGTTTTGGAGGGGAGAGAAGGCGCGCGGAAACTCTGATAGATTCCAGTCGTTCGTCGCCGCGGCCGCCAAAATCTACAGCCCCGACGCAGACAGGGACCTTCCCTATAGTGCGGAGGACGAGGATTCTGACGGGCCCGGTGACTTTGAGTCATCCGTTGCGCTGAGCCCGTCGCCCGCATGCGTGCATAAAGACAACTTATGCGCCAACCGGTCGTCAAGTGCTCGTTACGTCAGTTATAGGTGCTGGTAGCGGTCTAAACGGCCCTTTTCAGGGCCCTTATATTTTGCAAAGGGAGCTGCGTTTTGAACAGAGTGTCGAACCAAAATTTTTATCGGTTCGATTCCGGTTCGGGTTCACGGCTTTCGGTTCGGTTCCGGTTCAGTTCCGGGGAGCCAAAAATAACGGTTCAAACCGGTTCGAACCGGTTCGACCCGGTTTGAACCGCTAAATGGAGAATATATTTTCCACGTTGTTCTGGCCATATACACTATTTACGCCGTAAAACGATTAACTCTTGAGCTTCTTCGATCGTCCGTGCAATTTACTTTTGTTTTTAGGTACCAAAATATAAAATTCATTTTTTTAATTTTGACTTAAGAGTAGAAGAAAATTTACATTAACGCACATAACGTCGTGTTCATACGACTCGACATCCCTTTGTTTACCGGTAACGCATATTTTACCTGAATCAAAATGCTTAAGTACAAGAGTGAAGAGGTGAGCTTGTTGGTACATCTGGAAATAGATCGGCTTGAAATTTAGAACTATACTGCATTTTGTTTTGTCCTTTCTTCGTGTTTAAGTAAAATTCTAAAGTTCAAGCGGACTTATTTACACGGTATAAAATATTGTCGCGAAGTGTGGTAGGTTGCCTAAAATACCCGTGATTGTTACAACTTTATGTCGCAGTATTAAAAGTGAAATTGTGATTGTGTCTGTGAACCAAGGAATTAAATATATCACATAAAATTATAAAATGAGCACCTCGTCGCCATATATATTACCAGATATTGTTTACGCAATACACTTCACAATATATATGTATAAGATGACGACACAACTTAGCTAAAAGCAATGAAATTTTCAAAATGTCACAACAGTTTTAGAATTATTCCTTTCGGACAATTTTTTATAAGAACACCGAGCGGCAATCAAACTGCTTGTTGTTCTAACCAAACATTGTTTACACTCAGTACCGCATGCATGCGACTAATCATGCAGCAAGGAGTAATCGCAATTGTTCACCCTAATCTATACGCACCTTCGCACTCCGATCGAATCTGGCCCGAAATAGCGCTTGTCCAAATGAACATTTTCTTGTACAGGAGAAGCCTGGCTGTTGAGGTTTGTTCTTGACAAGATGCCGCTCAATTTAATTTGCGAATGAGCATCACCCTTGCTAGGTGATGACTTTAACGCGATAGTGTTGAGGAGCTCATGTCGCAGAAAACCCGATGTCGGTGGCGTGACTAGAAAATCTCGGTTGGTCAATAGGGTGATGACGTCAGAGCTACATGCCCTCACGCAAGAATTTCAAACAACCCACAATACTCATGTGAAACTTAACATCACGCGTGTAATGAGAGTGATTAAAACATGACATGTAATGCGAATTAAAGTTCGCCGTATGTCTCAAATGATTTTACTTTTTAAAGTAATTCCTTTGCCTTAAAGAAAAAAATTAAGAATTTTAGGTGGGATATGAACCCACAACCCTTCGGTTGCGAGTCAGACCCTTTTGACTAGGCCACGCGAGTCACGCTTTCGTGGCAAATTAACGTGGCGAAGCTTAAGCGTCCTCCAAGGTTCTTTAGCAAAACGAAATAGTATTTCACGTTCTACTCGACATGGCAGCTACTTAATTGGACACTTTCTGACGGTTTGCGTGCATAATCGTCATAGTTCCGCCGCCCGCCCTTGTTTACTTTGTTTTTGTCCAGCTCACAGACACATAAAAGTAATGCTGCCCACATAAAAGAGGCAATAACAGATTTCTATATGTTTGAGAAGTTATATGCGTTAGGAACACATAGTTATTTAAATTAGCTTCAAAATCAGGAATGTGTATAGGGCTGTCCCATATCACTTACAACGTGGCTGTCGAGGATAGAAACGACGGAAAAGATTGGCAGAACAATTTTCAGATAATTTGGGGGGGGGGGGGGGGCATTGCATTAGGGTGGTCGGCCACTTATTTATGTTGTCAAATATTCAGTTAGTAATTAAATATATTTTTATAACGATCAATAAATTTTACTTTATAAAGTTCCCATAACCGCTTGAGACCGACGCGAAAGGACGATACTCGAAACTACGCGAGCTGTAGAGTCTGCATAAAAGTGTTTTTCTGTTTGCTGATTGGCAATGTGAAACATCGGGTTGCAGGGTACGCCAAAAAGGGCTCTGTGCTCACATAATAGATTGGAAGTCTAATACATAAAATGTTCAAAAATAGAGAGATAATTAATGTAATTTTTCTAAACAATCCCTTACTTAACGCCCTACTGCAAAAAGATATGTGTAAAAATGCACGCAATGAAATTTATAATTTTACATAAATAGGGCGAAGGACAGACAAAGATTCTTAAAATCTTAGTATAAATCACATTTTATCAGCTTCCATGAGCTCGAAACTTCGCCAAATACTGCCTCGGGAGGCTAATGTTATATTCGGTTTTACCTGCACTTGTTTTGGCCCTCACTTTAGAACCCTATGCTTGAATAGCCATGCGCGCTAACATTTCTCTAGGCTGCCATATATCATCACCAGACTGTGATAAAAATTGCACAAATTTACAATTAGGACATGTATTGCTAGTTTTGCAAACATCACATTTCACCAGAAAGCTTAACTGTTTAACATGATATGCAAGTGACGTCATCACACTATAGGCTGGTAGTCATTGTGATTTCTTCCTGCTGAGAAAATCGAATTCGACGGCGCGAAATGCATGCTGCATAACATTCAAGCTCAGTGAAAGCCAAGTATTTTAAAGGGTAACTGCAAAGAAAAAAAACGAGTTTTTTTTAACAGCCTAATTAAGACAAACATGTCACAAAACAAATCTTCCGCGAAAAAAAAAAATTTCTGGCAATATTTACGCCGCAGGACGTAATTTAATCAGTCACAACTTCTCCCCCTTTGAAACTCCCGCTCTTTCGACGCGCGCGGAGTGGCTGCTATACGTCACTCCGTGACGTATCGCAGCCACTCCGTGACGTATAATACCAACTTTGTGGCGCGCGATTTAAAACGGACGAAATAGCCGCAAACTAAAATTAGTCTCCCGCAATAAATATTGCTGTAAAAAATTTTGTTGTTGGCGGAAAAATTGTTTTGTGACATGCTTGTCCCAATTAGGCTTTTTAAAAATACACTTTTTTTTCTTTGCAGTTACCCTTTAAAATCACGTATTACTCTTCTTAATGGATCGTCGTGAGGAACGGCGCGAGCGTCTGGAAAGACAAAAACGTGCTATTTGGCAAGAGCCTTTTGCACACAAAGTAGTTTCCGGGCTAGCGCTTTTTGGTTTGCGCCAAAGATGCGGGGAAAAGGAACCTTTACAACACAGTAGGTTTTTAAAATGAACCCCCCTCTCCTCCACACACACGCACGCGCGCGCACACACACACACACACCCACACACACTTCTTTTTACAGCGGAGCTATTAAGGGCTAGTTGCCCCAGTATCGTGTCCATCAGGAAACAAATGACGACACTAAACTCTGGGCAGATACCGACATCTATAAGTGACGACAGCAACGAGACAACCGGCTTGCCGGCAGGGTTGGGCAGAAATACTCAAAAATGTATTTGGAAATAGAAATACTGGGATACATTGAAATTGTAGCTAAAATACTGATACTAAGATACATCTGTAAAAATGTATCGCGATACGTATCGGAAATACATTTTAAAAAGAGTCAAAAAGTATTTGGAAATACAAATACAGGAATACATTTTAGGGAAGGCAGGAATACAAATACAGAAATACTGATACTGCAATACATTTTCCAAATTTTTTGAGACGCCAACTGAGATGAAGCTTGAAGTTTGAAGTGGATGTTTTCGATCCCGAAATTACTTTCCTGTAGGCTTGGCACTTTGCCTTGAAGGTAGTGGTTTCGGACGACAAGGAGTCTTCAGTGGGCCCAAAAAAACGTTCCAACAATTGCTGACCGCGGTCCCTTCCATAACATCCTGTCTGTCTGACGAGGGAATCCTGTCAACATTGATCACATTATGTCACGGTGGAATGAACTAGAATTCTTTATCTGTAGGTGTGGCCTTGAACATGAAACTTTACCACGCTGCTGTATGAAAGGACAATGCATACTTTTGTTGTAGGCTACCGTGCTGAAGATCGTGCATGCAGTGTCATTTGGGATTTTTGAGAATAGTGGAACACCTGAAGCATTTTGGAATACATGTCTTATCTTCTGTTTTACAGTTGAAAAAACTATGTATACGGTAGTATCCCTGTTCTGAAGGTCCTTACTACCGACCCTCCGCCACCGACGCACGGATTGCAGTCCTGAAGTTTTGCCTAGCATTATCCAAACAGAGACCTCGTGGATTGCGAGCAGATATTGCCGGCACAGGTGCGAGCTGTCCAAGAAACAGCGGTCTCGAGACTAGTCGCGGGAGTACGTAATCTGGGATGGCACAGCGAGGCCACTTCTGGCCTCCTTCTGGGTTTCGGGTCACCAGAGCAGCGGGTCACGTTCACGTCGGCTGATGACGTACCCTTGAGCCGTGCAATGTTATGGGCGCAGCCGCAGATGCCTTCGAATATGTGTTGAGCTTCACAGCGTGAGTCTTCCTACTAATTCAAGTCAACCACCGCCTGGCTCGTGCTGCAACGGAATGTGACTCAGCTTTGCCGGCTGGGTGTACTCTGTACGCTAAGGCGAGAGAGACGGTTAGCAGCGGGCTTTGGATGCCAGGAAACAATGACTCAAGAAATCCCTACCTAAGGACCTGCGGCAGAAGATGCTCGGACTCCACTCCTGGCACGCCACCTGGTTCGAATCCCCGACTAGGCAACACTTCTCAGAAGAGAGAAGAGGACGTATAGAAATATAGTTTGCAGAATCAAAAGGAACCTTGGTCAGCATAGTAACAATACCCCAGCATCTCCTTGAGCCTGGTGCCCGTAGAAGTAAAAAAAAAAAAAAAAAAAAGCGTTCAGACTTTTTTTTTTTTTGGTGGGGGGGGGGGGGGGAAGAGTATTTCTCAAGAAATGTAACTAAATACATTTCATCCTGATTGTATCGCGATACAAAGAAACATTCAAATTGTATTTCGATACAAGAATACAGATACTGGTGAAAAAACTGTATCGCGATACAGAAATACAGATACGAAATGTATCTCTGAAATACTATCGCGATACATTTGTATCGCGATACTGCCCAACCCTGCTTGCTGGTTATCTGGTTGCCGCCGTCGCGCATAGATGGCGGCAACCTCTCCAGCCTTTCCACTTTGGCTTGCCGACTTGCGGCCGGCAGTTACTTCATTTCCACCATAGTACAACTTCGCTGGTCTTCCTTCTTCACCGGAGTGGAAAGGCTGATGGTATAGACCCTTTCCGAAATTCAGCGCCATCTGGTGGCTGAAATGGCGGTTTAACTTTTGCCATACGAATGGCGTTTGTTGCATTTAGTCATTTAGCCTGCAGTATTTTATCGGGCACCGCCACTTTTGCATGTCAACGGCAGACGAGAATAAACGTTTCGCTATACAGGTTTTTCTGAATCATCTCATCCAGTCTCGATTCACACAACGATGCAACCAGTCAGAACGAAGCGCCAACCCAGACAGACGCCTTGATAAAGTTCTATAAGTCAAGGGGTTTCGAAGTCGATTTTGTGCCACAAACAGGTTCACTGGGCTCGAATTAGAGAAATGAACACTTACACAGCGCTTGCATTCAATTCCGGTTTCGCAACGTGCTAACGTCTAGAATGTATAGGCCTCGAATCCACAGCTTAGGAGTATCTTCAACCATGTTCCTTCATCAGTAAATAGAAAGCCGCCATTGGTATGGCAGATATGCCATTTTTCCGATGATGATGATAGTGATCAAAGTGGCCAGACTGAATTTCGGGAAGGGTCTATTCCTCAGAAATCGTCTCCTCCGTTCGTGTGTGCTAATTCGACAATTTTAGTTTTCACTTGTTAACAGCATCCCTTCACTGCTTTTATTTTGCACCCCGTGAAGTTTAAAGGGGTCATAAAACGATATCGGGTTGGAATGTTCATGACTTTGCAGAGGCGTACTGGTCCTAGTCTGACCCAAGTATACTCGCAAAGGCCGCCACTGATTCAGAAGCTTCTTTGCCGCGGTGAAATTGCGAGGCCAAAAATGAGACTATCTCTTTTAGTCTTGCCTTCGCAAATATTGATGACGTAATTGTGGGATCAAACTCACCCTCCTGACGACAGTCGAGCGCGGTTCATGGATTGGACAGGAGAACTGCGTGAGCACTGTACATCGGCTCGTAACAAGCAATGCCTCGGTGGACACTTGGGTAGTGGCTCGTGTCCAACCACTGCGGTAATGAGAATAGCCGAACTCTGACAATGCCTGGAGCGATGCACGCGTTTTCTTCCTTTCCAACCCCAGCGTGGGGGTATGATTAACGTTGGCGGAATAAGACAGGCACCAGACCACGTGGCTGGTTCTGGCTCCCAGTTGAGGGGATGAACGATGGTCATATTTCTCTAACTTTTTGGCGACTGCCATTGCCTAGCTAAAAAAAAAAAAAAAAAGAGAAAAGCCAAGTTCAATCAGTTATTAACGTTATGGAGTGATCCTGAGTAGAACTTAGTGATGTATAGGAATCTTCTTATAGCTTCTTTAAGAGAAATACAGAGAGGGTCGAAACTTGGGCAATAACTTGAGAACGACGCTCGTGTGAGACTTACAGCGACTGCCATGGTTCGGCTGTCCCTCTGAGGTCACTAAAACATATTTTTTTTTAAGTATTCCTTCCGTATACACATGTAGTTCTATCGAACGTCATATTAATAAGTTGCATTTAGTCATTTCAATACTTCTATTCTCGGCGACATCTTTCGGATGCAGTTCAGCAGCAACGAAAAACTGTTTGGGTGCATCAATGGTGTAAAATCGGTCCTGCAACATATTTTTGTACTTTCAATAAATACTGCTAAGAAGTAACCCCTGGCGTTTATAGCTTGCAAAAATATGCAATAGTTTTACTCTCCGCGCAATAGCAGATGCAGAAAAAAATAAAGGAAAAGGCAGCTGTCGATCCCCTCCTCAACTCGCAAATTGAACAAGCGGCCACGTGATCTGACGCTAATGATATACCGTCAGTGTTCATCATAGTCATGCCCTAGGTGGCTAGGATTTGGAAAGCAAAAGCTTGGGCTGAGCTTAAGATATTTTTAGAGTTGGGCTATAATCATATTTCATTGACATGAGCCGTTACCCGAATGTTTGACGATGCTGACTGTCAAGAACCGGTGCACTCAACTAGGTGTTATGAAAACCGCTTACGTCACGGTGTCACGTGACTCGGTGCAAAATCGTGATGTCATGTTACGTCACGCTGTCAACAAGGCTAATGCATGTAGTGACTTCCTCAAATTAAATCGAGTTGACGCAGTGAATCACGTGACGCCACGAGGTCATGTGACATTACTTGACAACATGTATTGACACCATGACGTCACGTGACAACGTGACACATGGTTAATCATAGTGCCAATACAAAAGCGCCACGAAAACCCACAATTTACCATACGTTGCAATTCTGTATAGGACAATTTGATCAATAGAAATACAGCCGCCAATTTTTTATTCCCATATGTTCATTTTGTGATACTAGCAAAAAATAAAATAATAAATTAACTTGAACCGTTTTGAACCGGTTACCGTTATATTTTTTTTTCGGTTCGGTTCCGGTTCAGTTTCAACATGGCGGCGACGATTTCGGTTCGGTTCAGTTCCGGTTCGGCTAAAAATAACGGTTCGGTTCCGGTTTTCGGTTCGGTTCGGTTCCGGTTCGACACCCTGGTTTTGAATGCGGCACCCCGTGTCTCTGTGAAAAGTTCACAGGAAAGACCCAGCAAAGGTATGTGGACCCCAACTTGAATATCGGGTGTTATGATTCAAATAAAATTGTTCTTGCTTATTTCGCGCCTTTTAAGCGGGAAACACATGTACGACGAAACCGTCCGATCCGACGTCCGACCGCGCAATACGACGGTCGGATGCGGACTGTTTGGTCGTGTCGCAACGTCGGAAGGGCGTTGCGGCATGCGACGGACTGCATGCGGTGGTCGGATGGCCACAGCCAATGACGACGCAGGTAGCGAGAACGTCATGAGGACGTCACGTTTTGGGGAGTGGGCTATTCAGGAGCAAGATTCCGGATGCGAGTCCCTATTCCGACGTCGTAATGGCCACCGCTCTGGCAAAAAGCTCTCGCGCGTCGGAAAACGAACTTCTGATTTCGCTTATCCATAGTCGGCCAGCGATTTGGAACCAGAGGGATACGTTATACAGAGACGCCGATGCGCGACTTGCGAGTTGGACGTTTGTCGCGCGAGGCATGGGCTTCGCTGGATCTTCAGGTACGCACACAGCGCGACAGCGCTGGTTTCCCATGTTCCTTGCACAGGTTAGATGTTGTGATCCTCTCTAGATGTTTGCGAAGGGCCTAAACTCGGGGAGGGGAGGAGAGTTTCGTGTAGTTTTATGGAATTGCGTTTCGTGGACAATTTTTTGTTGACACTGACGTTTCGTGGAAACTCGTTTCGCGAAACAAGCTGTAGCGATATTTTGACGCGCGTGAATCACTGGGACACGTGTTTATCTGCCTGGTCGCTCTGCAGCGGCTGATTACAGAAAAAGCTAATTCGAGCTGCCGACGAAACGATCTGTCCATGAAACGTTGTTCGACGAACTGATTGCCACTGAGGTAGGTCTTCCATTCAAAGATACCAGATGGGTTGTTTTGTTACTATACTTCCCTCTGCTTTTTTTTTACGACTTCTGGTACCTGTAGAAGACATACATTTCCTCAATTTTTTTTTGCACCATAAATTTAGTAGTGCAGATAGGGAAGTTTAATCCCTCATATCAAACAAAATGGTGAGTTCATCTCATGCAAATATCACATGAATTGACAGCTATACTCCGTTCCAGCTTCAGTCCGAGCGCAGTGGACGCCACAAGCTATCCCAGCCGATCAGCGCCGGGAGAGAATCGCGTGATCTGCCGGTTGGGCAGAGCGACACAGAGAGCTCAAGGTCGCATGACACTCTCTCAAAGCTGGATTGGCTGGGATGGCTCCTAGCATCCGCTGCGCTCGGACTGAAGCTGAAACGGAGTATAGTATATATCAATTTGCCCCAACATCATTTGTAACGTTGACTGTCCTGTGTGCAACTTCTACAGAACATGTTTTTGGTGACCAGACTTATCTTTCCATTGACATCTGCATCTCAAAAAGCCTAAAATGTATAAATCTTCTCATAGGCGATATCAAGGCCGTCACCAATAGGTGGCGATACCTAAGAGATACCTTTGGAAAGAAACTCAAAATCGCCAAAATGAAGAGCGGTGCTGCAGCTGGGGAACCGAAGTCCCCATGGATCCACTTCAAGCAGATGCTGTTCATAAAAGACTTTGTGGAGGGACGCAAGTAAGTATAGTTACAATTTTTTTTTTTTTTAGTGTGGCTGAAATACAGCAGTTTATGTCATAAAGTTCCTTTTTAACCTTTCTCTCATTTCAAGCAAGAAATTCAAGATAACGACCTACTTGTTTTAATATTTCATATTTCTCTAGGACCACGAGCAACATGAATGGTTCAAGACCCGCAACACCCACAGCGCCTGAAGAAAACTCTGTGGACGAGGTCCTGAGAGGGTACGAACAGGAGGAGGAGGAGGAGGAGGAGGAGGGGGGGGGAGACCCATCTGAGCTCCTCTTGTCCATGGTGTCTTCTGGCAGTGACGACAGTATCTCCAGCCGTTCTCCCATTTCAACCCTCCCTTCCACTTCGACTTCTCAGCCACGCCATAATCAGTCTGCCTCTTCTGCTCCCTGCCGTTCCCTGCCTTCTCCTCAATCCATCGCCGCTGCTTTTTCTCAACCGAACTCAACTCCACCACGCAATGCTCCAAATAGAAATAACGTACCTAAACGAAGGCAGAACACAGATGTCATCATTGAGAGCATAGATCAGCAACTTCAAAACAAAATCACTGCCACCGAACACTTTTTATTATCACTTGCTCCTCTCGTGGACAAAGTGCCTGAGGACCTGCACGGGTACTGCATGATGCATCTTGTGGATGTGATCACGCAGTACCAAAGGGGAATGGTCCCAACCACCCTGATGCAGGTCCAAATGCCTGAACCCGATACCTAAGATCTAAATCCATGTTTATTGGACAGAGACACACACATGCGCAATTAAATGCAAAGGTGGAAGCGAGCTTGACTGGTGTGCGACCAAAAGAATCTGCCTGGTCCGGATATCGAACCCGGGACCTCTCCATTTTCAGTGGATAGGTCCCGGGTTCAATACCTGGACCAGGCGGATTTTTTCGGTCGCGCACCAGTCACCTAGATGTGTTTGGAGATTTGTGTTAGTCTTTTGTCCCTTTCGTTACATACGCACCTGTCTTACCCTCATTCGGAAGGGGATTCTTTATTTTTTAGTCTTTCAATACACATCCCCACCTCAAAAGTTGTCTTACCCTCATTGCCACGTGCACTGGTCATATGGCCCTAGGAATGCAAGTTACATATCATAAAGTGTACTAGGGATGATAGCATCTGCTGTTCCCTCGACTGCTTTGTATGGCAAGGATTTAGCGCTCCCATGGGCATATTGCCAAGAACGTTCGCGAGCAAGCGCGTGCATGGCCGAGTGGTTACCGCGCTTGACTGTCGCGCAGAAGGTGTAGGTCCGACTCCAGTTAGCGGACTGTCCTTTTATTCTTTCAACTTGGCCTTCTCATAAGTTCGAGAACATTCTCGTCTAATCAAGTTCCGAATGCTCTATGCACCAAAAGTTCCACGCCGAACGATCCAGAAACCCACAAGGCTAGATAAGGGATTCGGCAAGGCGAGTGAAGTCAGTCTCGCCCCAGCGTTCGACTCTGCGGTTACGCTGACTTCGACGCCCACAACGCTCTGCTGTTATCCTGTTTGCCTTTTGTTTTGGGCACTAGTTCGCCCCATTAAACATTTCAGTTTCCCCAGTTAATATTTGTTTCCTCGCCTGTTCGTTTGTGACAATATGACCAATGTGCGTGGCAATAGGAGAAAAGCATGTGTGTTTCAATGTCCAATCCATCTACTCATTCATTAATGCAACACTTCACTGAATAGCACAATATTTATACATGACACTGAAATATAACAGACAAACAATGCTTGAGTTTGCTACAGCTTTTTTTATTTTTCCTAACCATTGGAGAAAAAAGTGCAATAAAATCTTGACTTGAAAATATTTGTTTTGAGACCAACATTGGAACCCCAGTAAAATAGATCTTTGAAGGAGCAAAAAGTGATGTAATTTTTTACATTACTTTAATAAATAGCATAAAGAAAGAGGAACTGCATGTTACAATTACAAAATGAAAAAAAAAAGATTGTGGCAGTAGAAAACAGCACAAGCAATAATAAAGAAATAATTATTAACTAGTGCTAAGTGGAAAGAATAGTAGTGAAAGGACTACATAAATATTCAATACATCTTAAAACACGAGGCCATATGTTGAGTGAGAAATCCCAGCACCCTTCAACTGAGCTCATCGAATTTGCAATGAAATATTTTACCCTACTGCTAGATGACCTACTCTGAAGCCCGGTGGCTTCAATATATATGACAATTTTACATCACCCAACTTTATTAATTACTCGTCTTCATAGCGCCGAATGGCACAGCAAAGTGAATCTAACTAAACCTCCAACTCTAAATATTAGTTGAGTTGGATTCGGATCAAATTGGCGACGACAACGGGAAGGGGGAAGCGAAGGAGAAAAAGATGAGAATGATCTACTGAATAATGTAGAATAAATCAACGTTTTAGATTAACCAATGAGTTTGTAATACCAATATAGGGATCATTACATCAGTTATAGCTATTAACTGTAGGATATCACCGCACAATGGTATATCTCATTATCTGCAGGTCGATGTGCCGTACAAATGGCAACCAGCATGTAGTTTTGAAACGCCGCTGTTAGATGGCACAGAATTGCTAAAAGGGTCTATTGCATCCCACAGTGCACTAAAAAAATTGCAATTAAAAAAAGAAAAAGAATGAACATGGCCCAAAGGGCAAACCTGAGCTTTCAGATTGCTTAGCGCTGCAGTACAGCATCTTGCCAAGAAACCTCACCTGCAGGACTATTGAAGTACTGCATGTAAAGGTCTCTGACATAACGGGCCGTAAGGGCAAAGCTCCGAGCTAGAACTCTGGCCACTTGCATCGGTGGCTGCACAAGGAGCCTGCGCCACTGGCCGCCTTTCCTTTGTCCAGCTGCATTGATGTAGTCGGCGTAGCTTGCAGCGCAGTATGTGTCGTCTCCCCCATGTTGACTCATGAGAAAATTGTGCAGGACGCAGAGAGCTTTCACTAGCTCCTCTGCATTCTGCGGATTTTCCCCGAGCCTCCTCTCGAGAATCCTCCAGCGAGTCACCAAGATTCCAAAGGCGTTCTCGGCGCATCTCCTGTTACATGTGACAAAAGCAAAGAGCAAGGTCATTTCTTCAAGCCCATCTACACTTGGTGATAACCTATTTCTGCAATGAAGTGTGAGGCAGGCCAAGCCTTCCAAGTGACCTAAGGAGAGCTGGGCAACAAAAAATAAAGGGAAGGTTAGAGACATTATCCCCTCCTCTCTCGTTTACTTGCGTTACAACAGATGAGCATCACTGAGGAGAGAGAGCTAAGGGAACTTTCTTTTGTCCACCCCCCCCCCCCCTCCCTTTGCTGTCAGTCATACAGAGAGTGGGGCCTTCAGCACTGTGGAACTATGCTAGCCTTGACAACGTAACAAAAAAATTTTTACCCCATTAAAGACATTTTAGCATACAAATAAACCATCCCAAAGTTTCTGCAAAGGGTATGAACACAGTTAAAATGTTGGCATTGGAATCTAGAAGTAAAAAATTGACCTCGAAGGTATGCACTCCTTGATCAAGGAGTGCGGACTTTCGAACAACCATATGTGCAAAGTGAACAAGAACTGTCATCCGACTCAAGAAATAACTAGTGCAATCAACCATTTTCTGGTGATTGTGGTGTTCAGAATTAATTTATTTATGTGCACGTAAGAATCGGTAGTGAGTTAGTTTTCAAATAATTAGTTGTCACATATACCTGCGCGTTAGAATCGTGCAAATACAGTACATAACAATTATTAGAATAGTTTGTATGTTTTGCAACTGCATCATTACAAGACTGGAAAGGTTCCTTTGCTCTTTTAATGCGTGGAACACATAATAATAAAAAAACCTCATTCTAGAAATTTATCCGCCCTCACATAGCCACACCTCCCGTCCATCCTTTCCTCTTAGGAAATGCATTCCATGCAATGGACTTGCAAACAAAAGTCGCCGTTACTTCTTTCTTTTTTATTCTTTTTTTTAACTTTCAGGTTTCTTGAATTTAAAAGGCCTGAGAACAACCACCTCACATTTTGCTAGCAATGTTAGACACTTTTATTGGATGCGTTCTTGCAAAAGCTGAACCCTTACCTCCTTCCCCGGTGTTCGTCACCAGTTATTTGAAGTGTAACTCTTTTGGCATACAGCATCCACTGTCGATGCAGACAAGCAGAATCATCCGAAAAAGGTGGCACTTTAATCAGCTGGTGACAAACATCGGAAGGCAGAGGAGGGTGTATATGTTCTGTTGAAAGTTTGCTAAGTTGGTATGTAAATTAGAAATCGCCCTAGCAAACTACGTGATGAACATTGATCCAATAGAAAATCTGGAAAGATCCCATCTCAGTGGACATGTAATTTGTTGCGTTTTATGGTTTGCCTAAGCATTCTTCTGTTGTTGTTGTTTTTCGTGAAGTGTACAACTACGTCTAATGAATGGTCATGGCGTTCACCTAGTCACCAGTTTTATATAGTGATGGCATGCAACAAACCTAGTGGCACTGTACCTGCCCTTAGAGGAAGCAGAGTAACGCAATTGTTTGATGCGTGCACTTTGCTGACAAAGCGTTCCTCTCCCTCGTCTTCCCCAACAGAGACTCCAAATATAATCCACTTAATGGGAGGGATTGACGGAATGCTGAAATAGTAGACAATTCAAAATCCGAAGCTGGTCTTACCCTCTTGAAGACTATACTGACGTGAAAATGGTAAAGCATTAACATTTTGAAGTTTTCTTGCATTACTATGCAGAGTTGGAGCTTTGGTGGCATTCTTCACTAGTTGCTGACATCGCATTCGAGTTTGCGTTACTTTCCTTTCTTCAGGAATATATACAGTGGCTCCAAACAAACCTATACCCATCAAATCAAGGCATTTTGCACCTTGTACCACCCAAAAAAGGCAAGATGAAATGTGTACTTGGCAAGATACTGAAATACTCTACTTCACTTGGTGACTAAGGCAGACTTCAAGCTACATGTCGCTTCACTGAAACACCAAAGGATACGTGTGCGGAGCCAATCCCTCTCCTCCACTAGAGTATTATGAACATTGGAGTTGGCAGGTTGGCATTTAGGCACTAGTATCAGATTAGCCTTACAGAAATTTAAGTTTGTGTCACCTTGCTCGGCTGAGGCGGTAGTTGAAAATTCGCTTTTCGGCATCAACTCCACGTCCAGGGTAAGGCCTAAGAAAATCTGGCCTGAGCTGGAAAGCCTCGTCCCCCACGAAGACACAAGGCGCAGGCAGCCTTGTATTGGGCAGCGGTAGATCCCGGGGCAGCCCCAGACGGCCTTCCTCGAGGAGTTGTCCAAAAATGGACTGCTTGAGGACTCCTCCATCGCTCTGCTTCCCGTAGGCACCGACATCCACGACCACAAACTTGTAGTCGCTGTCGACTACGGCAAGCAGCACGATGGAGTATGTCCCCTGAAATTTATGGTGTGTTATTCACGGGCAGCGTGCGTAGTCATGAAATAATTAATAAGAAACATGATTTTAGGCAATGTAAGAGACAATAAACCTCCGAAATCTTTTTCCTATTTTTCAACAGTTCGACCGTAAAGAATCAGCAGTTCGAATTGAGCCACAGCCACATGCGGCAGCATTATGTATGCTCTGTACTGAAATCATTAAAACTTCTTTGTGATCCAGTTGACTGCTTTTCGGATTGGGAAAAGTACAGAGAAAGGAGTAGCAACTTTCTACAGAAGACACCATGAAACCTTCTGCTGCATTACACCAGTAGGCATATCATTAACTGCATTTAAACAAGTACCAAGCTCAGGGGTTGATGTAATTAGTAGATGCTAAGAAAATTGTAAGTAATGCTACATGTCATGCAAGGAAAATATTTGTGTTAATGAAAATAATTATATGTTTTTTTGCAAAGATATTTTTGCTGTAGAGCAAGTACTATGATGGATGTACCGTAAAATACCGAGCGTGTGCCCTCGCTTGTGTGAGCAGCCCCCTCCTAATATTTTTGGCAATAATTGTATAAGCACCATTGCCCCCACCCTCGGTTTCCGTCGAACAAACTTACCATAACCCAGCAGTGGTTTTTCTTTCTTTTATAGATTTCTTGTAGTAACAGGATTCTTTCATATAAAACAGAAATATATGTTATTATTTAGCTTTGTTCTGGGCTCTTTTGCTGTGGCAGTGCTTGGAGACAATATGAAGTCAAGCGAATCCAATCCAAGACGGAAAGGAACCTGACACGCAACCGCCATCTTCTCTTCGCCTGCGTCAAGAACTGTTGTCTTTGTGCAGAAGAAAATCGAATTCGTGGAGTGGCATCGAGAAAATGGCAAGAATGTGTATTTGACTTTGCACCATTTCAAGTTGGACCGTAAGAAAATCCACGAGCGGGAGGAGAAGTACGAAGTTTTAAAACTAAAAGAACTTTGGAAAGAGCAAGCTCCGGTGCAACATCGTAAACATGTACAAAACAATGGTTTGAATGGACACACCTGCGAATAGAACCAACAACCTCGGGGGTACAGTTTGGATTGCCAACACCGGCAGTGCTAGGCAGGGGTTCACGGTTGCTTTGACAGCCTGCGCCTATGGCCACAAGCTACCAGCGTTCGTCATCCTTAAGGAGCCAAGCAGGAAGGTCCCAGCAAGAGCCTTGATGAGCCTCCATATACCAGGTGAGAACCTTTTTGCTTGCGACCTTATGACTTAGGAATGCTACGCATTGTGAGGTGCGGCCTCACAATGCATAGCATTCCTCAGTCATAAAGTCGCAAAAAGGTGCTCACCTGGTATACGGAGGCTCATCGAGGCTCTTGCTGAGATCTTCCCGCTTATCCCTCTTTCTTGTTTTTTCATCCCTAGCGAATGTTTGCGTCACAGTTTCCAAGAATGGATTGGATGACAACCGAAAAGTTATACGGGTGGCTAGGGAGGATATGGGGCCCAAACATTGACAACGGGCTGCGACTGCTAGTGTTAGGCCAGGCGTCCATACGTAAGACCCCGGCGGCTAAAGACACAATCGAGGAGTGCGACACTGACGTCGTGTACGGGCCAGCTGGATGCGCCAGTCTGCTTCAGCCCGCAGACGTGTTCTGAAATAAGCCATTCAAGGCCAGTCTTCGAAGGACCTGGGAGGCCTTTATGAAAAAAGAAAAGGGGACTCTGAAAGGCAATCTGCAAAAGCCATCATGGCAGGACGTCCTGGACCTCGTAGCCGAGGGTGTTCTTCCGCCCCGTAAGGACCTGTCGCGCGTTTGTTCAAAGGGTGTGGCATCGCAAACGCACTCGACTGGTCCGAAGAGGGCGATCTGCACAAGCGGCTCTCCGACATCGGTGCCGTTGTCTCCGAAGACCCTGACGAGCTGAAGGCCAAATGTCTGAATCTCATTTTTGGCTCGAACTCCGAAGAATCTTATTGCGGATTCGACAGCGAATGATGCGAACGCCAGACGCTCTGTTATGAATCTTTTGCAGATGAAAAAATAAATGCTATTAAATAAACTTTTTTTTTTTTTTTTCAGACGATGCAGACTGGCTGTTTCTTTTCCGTTTTACTGGTTGCCATTTTGTGGACGCCATCTTGAATTTTGGTCCCGGTTCGACCAAGGGCCCCCTCCATATTTTGGAGGAATTTATCTCTAAATATAGGGGGGAGTGCTTGCCCAGTATTTTATGGTAATGTAAACACAGACAGTAATGAAAAGCCTTAGAATTCCATCCTTACAAAATGCTATAAATTAAAGAATGTAGCATGAAAATTGAGGCATACCTTGTAATTGAAATACATGCTGCCGGATTTCGCAGGAGCTTGGATCATGATGTGCTTCCCATCGACAGCACCAAGGCAATTCGGAAACTGCCAGCTCCTGCTGAAGCCCTCGGCAACCTGAAGCCACGCATTTGTATCTGGTTTCTGGAAAGAGACAGGATACAAGAACTTAAAAGGCTCACTTGGAGTTCCAAATGTTTCCATGCTTAATATTAGGCACACACACATAGTGACTAACACTCATATTTCCAGACATTGATTCAGTTAATCCATATATAAATGTTTATAATGAAATACAATGTTACCCCTCAGGTAGCAGCAGTGCCGTCAATCTAAACATGTGGGCTTGCCAAGAAGGTTTCTCCCAGTCTGCCACAACCACTGTTGATGGGCTGCTTTGAAGAAAATATCAGCAATTGCTGGTGGCACCAGATGGAACTAACCTAGATTTAAGTTATAAGTGCCTTAAATGCATTGTTGCAATCTCACCCAACCTTAACACTGCCACAAAAGCGCTCAACTTTTGCGGAAGAGTGCTATCTTAACGGCTACTACTTAAGATACTTATCACATGATGGGACCTATCCAACGACCAGACAGTGACATGAGGAAATAGATGGACCGCTCAAGTAGCTTCTTGATTGCCGAGTCTGTTTTGCAAGTGCAACAGTATCAAAGAGCAAGTTGCAATATCACCGACTCGTTTAATTCCAGTCACTTGTTTCATTGCCAGAAAAGTAAGCATGTTCAAGGCAACAGTTTCATTTCTAATGCAGGTGACTGCAATGTGTACAAAAAACAAATGCTTTTGTAAAACACAAACACAAAGAATGCGACCTTGATAAAATAACTAAGTAATTTGCAGCTTCCCCTTTGATATCGGTAGACGACGAAAACAGACACAGCCATAAGTCATCCACCTGAGCAGTCCATCTACTCTCCTCCACCCCGATCTGGTTATTGGGTACGTATGATCACAAGATGAGTATTTGAAAATTATAGCTGCTAGAACAGCACATCTCGTTGAAAGTTTGTTGCTCCCGTGGGGGTATTATGGTTGGGCAGGACTGCAGCAAGCCAGTTTAAGGAACTTATACTTGTACAGTCGCGTATAAAAGAAACACAAATGATGGAGCTACAGCCTCTCGCTCTCGTCGCACCATTCAACGGTAGCCAGCGGAAGCTCGCGCACAAGCGCTTACTGTCGTGTGCTTCGAAAGTAGTGACGGTGCCGAGAGGTCGGCCCTGTCGAAAATTGTGATTCGCACAGTGATTTGTTTCAGAGTTCCAGGAGCCTTTCCAGAGTTGGCAAAGCGGTGGACGCTTATCAGATGACCCGCAACACGTGCAGAAAGAGGAACAAAAAGAAAAACATCCGCTTTATATTTATCTTGACGTGACATGATGATTCACGCTTTCGCGTGGGTTTGACTGTTTTTTGTGCGGCAAGAAACGCACAAACAAGAAGTGATACCATTTTAGAGCGCAGCTCTTAGGGGCCCGTTTCCGGCTTGAGCGGCGTCGCCGTCGGCGTCGGCGTAACCGCGCGGTGCATCATGGGAAATGTCCCATAATGCACCGCGCGAGCCCCCCACCAAGGTCACGTGACCTCGTGGGGGTTCACGTGACCCCCCCGAAGTCACGTGACTCCCCTGAGGTCACGTGGCCCCCTCCTAGAGGTCACGTGACCCCCGCCGATGTCGCGTGACCCCCCGATGACGTCATCGTCACTGATGACGTCACCGGCATCCACATCGTCATCGTCATCATCACTGATGACGTCACCGGCATCCACATCGTCATCGTCATCACTGATGACGTCACCGGCATCCGCATCGTCATCGTCATCATCACTGATCACGTCACCGGCATCCACATCGTCATCGTCATCATCACTGATGACGTCACCGGCATCCACATCGTCATCGTCATCATCACTGATGACGTCACCGGCATCCGCATCGTCATCGTCATCATCACTGATGACGTCACCGGCATCCACATCGTCATCGTCATCATCACTGATGACGTCACCGGCATCCACATCGTCATCATCACTGATGACGTCACCGGCATCCACATCGTCATCGTCATCATCACTGATGACGTCACCGACATCCGCATTGTCATCGTCATCATCACTGATGACGTCATCAGTGACGTCACTGATGCCGTCACCGGCATCCGCATCGTCATCGTCATCATCACTGATGACGTCATCAGCGACGTCACTGATGACGTCACCGACATTCGCATCGTCATCGTCATCATCACTGGTGAAGTCATCAGTGACGTCACTAATGACGTCATCGGTACCCGCATCGTCATCGTCACTGATGACGTCATCAGTGACGTCACTGATGACGTCATCAGTGACGTCAGTGATGACATCATCGGCATTGGGGGTCACGTGACCCCCAAGGTAACGTGACCCCCCCCTGGTTAGTTTAACCCCCCCCCCCCCCCCAGTGCCCTTCCCTCCTCCTCCTCAAGAGCTGCGCTCTAATTCGGCGTTACAGGGAGTTGTAAGCGGCTTTCATTTTTTATTTCTATTTAGACGTGTGGGCAGGCCGAGGCCACGATTATATACTTCGCATTGCTTTTCCAACTCTGCAAAGGTTCACCGCTTAGTGCAGTATGTGGCAAAACTCTGAAACGAATCACTGCGCGAATCCCATTTTCCAACAGGGTCGGCCGCCCGGCACCGTCACAGCTCTCGAAGTGCACCATAGTCTGTGCAAGTGCGAGAGATTTCGCTGGCGACCGTTCAATGGCGCGACGAGAGCGAGGCTGTCGCTCCACCTTTTGCGTTCCTTTTATACGCGGCTGTACATCGAACGCTGGTTCTGGGTTGGGCTGCCTCCGCTCTTTTTGATTTCTTGCAAAATCTGTTTTTCTACGGCTATGGAAATTATGTTTCACAAAGTGCGAAGACGTCTTCAGTTGAAACTACTGATCCCGACACCCAAACAGATTGTGGTATTAATAAGCACTGCCCTTACACACCCATTTATATGACCGTGCTGCATCATAACGTTGATAGGTCCAGACTTTGCATGCTGTTGATTAACTTTGCTTAAACACATGCACTTAACTGTGACACAGTGTCGACATTCTGCGCTTCACGCATGTGCAGTCACCTTAAATAGGGCTCTTTGTAGGAAATGGTACTTACAGCCATGTACAGTGGCTGCAGTCTTTTCCACAGAGCTCTGCAAGTGTCGCGAATAGCCGACCGTGCGGTGGATATGCCCACTCTGAATGAGAGGGCAATGTCCTGCACCAGGTCACCAGATGACATATATCTGCAATGGGAATTCAGAAATTTGGTTTTAAATTGCGGTAGAAGTTGTGAAACGAGAATTGTGATAATGAACATATTAATATAACGGAGAGAACAACTTGAATGTTTCACAGTGTGCAATTAATGAGTTTGTAGCCCAACAGTCGTGGTCAATTTGGTGTCTACTAACACTAAACATAGAAGGACTGGTCTAGGCAGTGTATGCTTAGAAGGTGGACAGCAGAGGTCCGTTAAGGGATACTTCAACAAAATTAGAAATATTCCCGTCGTGTTCAAAAATAGGTTGAATATGATCCACAATACCCGTAAATGACAATCGCACATTTGTATTTTGAGCCTGGTGGCTGTATTTTTCGTTATAAACGGCCCACTCTGGCAAGCGCCCAAAGAAGGCCCAGCGGAGACCACCTGACATCCAACGCAATTGTGACGTAGGTCGTCTCGGTACGAGCAACGCTACGGCGAGGCTGACGCCGAGAGGATGGCCTTGTCGTTCCAGCCACCGAAGCGACTGCTTTTGTACGAATTTTGAGTGACGGGTTAATCTTCTATAATCTAGTAGGGAGACAATAGCGACTTCTGCGACACACAAAAGGCATTCTCTCGTCGTGGCCGGAGGCGAGACAATCACCGTCACTAGCTGTCAAGGTCCCTAGACGGGCATTACAAACGAGGTGTTAGTGATATCCACCAGGTGCTCTCTGCTAATCGTTTAATTCGTTTTAAAATTCCTTTTCGTGACTTTTTTTAACAAGATATTGGTATGTTCGATGCGATACTGCTCGTTTGAACACATATAGACCAACAAATGAGCGCCGAAATTTCGTTGTAGTATCCCTTTAAGTATAGGTAGAAGAAATGTTATGTGGCACAACAACGACTGAAGCGCGAAACACATGTACGACGAAACCGTTCGGTCCGACGTCCGATCAGGCAATACGACAATCGGAAGCAAGAGTTTTCAACGCTCTCCGGTGCTACAAAAACCCTCCCCAACGAAGGTCATTCCAGCAGCTCGCACGTTGAATCGCACGGTTTCGTTTCGCACGGTTTCGTGTGTTTCGCGCTTTATGGATGTGACACCACTGATGAGTGGACCCAATATTCGCAACATCTACTCGAAAATGCATAAAACTGTAAAAGTATGTTCTAGAATGTGCTGAGAATCGCCAATAAGCATGCATGCACCTTCCTTAATATGTCCACACACACAGCCTGCTATTTGTTAATACCTTAGCGTCATGGCCAGCCGCTCCCCTGGGCAGATGGGCTCTCTGCATAAATAGGACCTTTCAAGGTCCGCATGAAGAAGCCTCAGAATAAAGTCAAATTGAAGTGGCGTCATCCGGTAGGACTTCTTAAAATACAGCAGGTCCCCGTCACGCATCCTTTGCATCTGAAATAAAAAGGAAACAATACAGATTACCAATCATTTAGGACACTGCAAACATTAGTCCACTAGGCAACACACAAACAGCATCTTTGTCCACATGAGAACAGCACTGACTTAAGAACATCTTTAGTCCACTTATGTGGATAACAGGTAAGAAGTTTGCACATTTGTACAGACATAAGTAGTAGGATTGTATAGGGCAGGGGATGTCAAGCTGCGGCTCTTCGGGTGTTGAAGTGCGGCTCGCGGCTCCCTTCTCTCTTCCTCCGCCCCCTCCCCCGCCTCCCTCCAAAGAGAAATGGAACGCTTTTTATATCGAAAGACAGGTTGCAGTTTGGTAGTCTTCTGCTACTGCTACCTTATGTACAGTCGGGATGCTTTTGACTCGGATAGATTGAAAGTGGTTACAGTTTCGTTTATTGCTCTGAGCAGACGTTTGCCGCCCCCCCCCCCCCCCCCCCCCGGTGCTCTTGGAAATTTCGCGGTTTTGTTTGCGGCTCTTGGGCCGGGTCAGCCTGGCCACCGCTGGTATAGGGTGTCACTGTAAAACGCACCGCAAAAGTCTGCTGCGCCTGTACGCAGGAAGCACACATCTTCTACGAAGGTGTATTGAGCGGCGGATGTACTCACAATATAGTGTGGGCGGAGTTCAGTTTAAGCAAAAATTAAGAACAACCTTTTCGTGGAGGGCATCAATGTAGACCAATGCACACAACCTAGAGTGGTGCTCGTTGCTCGCACGAAACCGGTAAGAAATAACAGCCACAGTTGAAAGCCAATTTGTCGAAGGGCGTTTGGTTGAATAGGCCAATTCACATTGGAATGACTAGTTGAAGGACAATTCGTCGAAAAGGCCAACTCGTCGTCAATCGTCGGAGGCCACTTCATGGCCATATTGGAATTAGCTCCTTTATCAGAACACAGATACACACTAGAAATATTGTCATTGGTACGTTTGGCGTCTACGGTCCTGTCGGCGAGGGTTCAATAGAGCGTTTGCGATATTACCCAAACACCAAAGGGCATTTTGGGAATGTAGCTGCATGCGCCACAGCAGCTTGCTCTTGGCTGTACAAAATTATTTGAAGTTAATAACAAAAATAAGGCAACGAAGAGCGCACGTCCAAAGAGGTATTTGCTCCCAACGTCTACTGCTGCAGATGCAAGCATGCGCAGCACGTGGAACTACAAATCCAGCAGGCTCCTTGGCACTTGGCAATTTGGCAAATGGTTTATTGGTGCTTCATAAAAATGTTGTTCAAAAGAATGTTTGCTTCTTCGGTCAAAACTCTTGGTAGCAACTCTGGAAGACATTTCGTACAAAGAGCACAAATTAAACAAGGATAAAAAAAAAAGAATGAGGATGACACAATCCTGCACTTGTCTCAAAGCTCGGTTCTATCTTTGCCTTTTTGTAGATATCCCTTCACTATTCTAACCTAACCAGGATGCTCTACTTTGTCAAGAAAATGTATGAGACTGGAGGGCAAAAAGTAGTAAGATACAATTATAAAAAGACATTCGCCTTGTACCGTCTTCTAGCCAAGTCGACAAATCGCCTTCGCAATTTGCAATTGCCCTTCGCCGAGCTGCCCTATTTGACTAATTGGATTTCGACGAGTTGGCCAATCCCTCTGTCACTGGAGTGAGAGCAAAGCACCCCAAACAACGAGCTCGACTTGTAGCATTTCCTGCAGTACAACATAAGGTGAAGGAGAGCATACTAACTGTAGCCCAAGTCAAAGTTAAACTGACTTGGTCACAAGAAGGCTGCAGGGAATGACATTGTAGCCAAGAGCGAAATCTCCTAAAAACAGCAGGAAAAGAACAGTCCCACGACCCAAGGCAGTTGCAAAGATGACAGACGGTGTAGTGCGTTTGTCGTTGTCGGCTCCGAGTTGATACTGTTAGTGACGTGTCCTCGTGCTGTATAAAGTGTCAACAGTAATAATCCAGGTACTCTGATCAAAAGGAAGCTCATTGTTGCCACTTCAAAACGGTGGGTAGAATTGCTCATTCACCGTGTTCACAGTGACTACAGTCACACCAAAGGTGATGGCATGCTCGTGCATATGGTTGCGCCTTCTCCTAAAGAGCAGCAACGCTTGTGAAGGCCCGTGTTGCAACATCATAGTATGCCAAACTAAGGTAACATTTTGCCAACATTCATAGTGCGTCCCCACAATACGCAGCCTCCCTCCCGTGCGGATGTAGACGCCAGCCTTATCACTATTGGGTCTAACCAGAGGCCTATAAAGCCGGGGTCCTGCCCTTGCCAGCACATCATGTGGTTTGTACTGGTCACCGGTTACATCGCCCCTAATCCCAGACCGTGTCCAACCTGCCCTCACTGCGAGAAGGCAGTTCATGAGAATGAGACAGCCCTACAATGCAACCTATGTGACCAATGGCTCCATCGCAAGTGCGAAGGACTTGTTTTGCGGGTCGTGCCAGCTTCCACCACTGGATGACTTAATGTTCTCGCATCCTTGCTCTGGAACCCCCCCCCCCCCCTGCAACCCTTCATACTACTGCCAAGGTCTCACCCAGCACCCCAACCATACTCCCGACACACTGACTCCGCGCCCAGAAAGCAGCGGCACATTGACATCTGGTACTTGAACGCCTGCTGACGGCAAGTACACTCTGGAGGAGTCTACCTGGAAACCTCACCGAACACATCCCTTGTGATCCTAAGAAGGCAAAGTCAACAGCCCTCGCCAAACACATACCCCGTGATGCTGAGAATTGGCAAAGTCAATAGCCCGGACACACCCACAAGACCTTCCAAACAGTGTTTCATTACTTTCTTCTCTGGTCATTTTACAGCTCATCACCTTCATCTTTAAAAGTTATCGCTGCTTTTTCCATCCTGTCAAATGTAAATATATAGAAGGAATATATATAGGTCGGCGTTGTGGGCACATCAGTTGCATTGGCCCCAGCTTTCGCCTAACACCAGCACAGCTGAACATTCCTACCAACCAAGTGCAACAAATATTATCAATATTAGTTACATTAAAAGTTAAAGGAAGAGTGCAAGCGAGCTGGTTGAGTACATACATTATTTTTTTTTAGACTTGTGTTGTGCTCTCCTCCTTGTCCCCACTCTGCAGTGTTAAAATAATGTCTATAATCAATTACATGTTCCATCCCCTCGCGATGCGAGCAGCAAACACGACTCTCGGTCAACTGCTTCGGTGCCCATCCTAGCCCTCTTCAAAGGTTATGTTGATTATTACAGAAAGGGAGCTCCCGGTGCGCTACACGTCGACTCTAAATTGATGCCACACTCAGATGCGCAATAGTGAGTCAATTAGTTGTGGACACTTGCAACGCTTCGTTCGAAGGGTCAAAGATCTATTCCCATATTTGTAGTTATTTCGTCTGTCGCATAGCCTTATTACCCGGATACAGTCTCGCTTTCATTACAGTCCTGATAATCAAAGGAAAGTGCTCTTACCGTCGTGAAATATTCGCTCTCATGGTGGCGTCGTCTCCACGCTGGGCGAATCCACCACTGTCGCTTCTTTCTGCGCTCCCGCAGAAGAAGAAGCTTCTTCTTCAGTAGAAGGAGTCTCCGGTGGTGCGGAACGTGCAACATCGCTAGAGCAACGCGTCAGAGGCGAGATCGACCTGCGTACTTCGGCGCGAACGAGGTGAACGAGGCGCGGAAGAGATAGAGATCGAGAACCGAGCCCGTTGCCAACATTTGACGTCGAATTCCTCTAACCTTGTAGCCTAAGTAATAATGGGCAAGTCAATTAGCTCTGAGTAAGTTAATGAGGTGTACAAACAAAGTTATATTTAATTTAAATTCATTTAGTGTTGTTTTAGAACCTGAAAAGAGCACGCTAGTATTCTCTATTGAGCAGAAGGGCAATCGTAGGAAGTCAGGCAACACGCACTGGATCACGGAACTGGGCGGAGCCGATCGGAACCGTCGGAACGACGCGTCGGAAGCTCGGTCGGAAGCATGTGTCTCGCCGGAGACGCGGTCGGACGTCGGAGACGCGGTCGGACGTCGGATCGGACGTCGGATCGGACGGTTTCGTCGTACATGTGTTTCGCGCTTTATTCCAAAAAATGCCGCAGTTGCAGTCGTCCCGCGCTGCTGTTGCTCGCCCATTCGCCGCCGGCGTGCCTCAGCTTCGTCGTCTTTGCTAGCGGCGCACTGGCGAAGGCGGCCTTTGATCCGAATAAATGCCGCCGTTGCAGTCGTCCCGCGGTGTTGTTGCTTGCTCGATCGCCGTCGGCGTGTCTCAGCTTCGTCGTCTTTGCTAGCGGAGCACCGGCGGAGGCGGTTGATCTGACACACCGCGTTCGGCTTTGGCTAGCAGACGGCGTTCGTAAAATGGCGTCAGCTGTTGCTGGCTTCACGCGGCGGTACCGCGCGTGCTTCCATTCATTCGGCGTTCGTTGCCATGGGGACGGCGAGGAAAGCAGACGAACTTTATGCTGCGAAAGAACGCTGCGGCGCAGCGATACCAGGTGCGTTCTAAGGCCCTTCCCGCATGCTTTTCGATGGGCGGAAGGCGAACAAAAAGCGTTCGAAATAAGGACTTAACGCAGAATGCTGCATTTCTCCAGCGCCTCATAATTTGACGAGCCTTGCGCGAAAAGCATGTTTTTTTAGCCATCCCGCGTCCTGTTTTTCCTATCTGTAACATGGGTCTGAAGTATCAAACTGCCGCGACGCTTTCTGGCGCGCACGTCGCCTACAGACCTTTTCCAAAAAAGGGCTCTGGGCCGGTTCCATTTTCAGTAATGTGCCTATGGAGCGTGATTTGCTCGCTTTGTGAATCGACTAACATGCGCCTACTGGGCTGAGCAGATCGTACGCTGGTCTGAGGACGTGTAAATATTGGAATTGTGTATTGGGCAGGAGATCGAACTATGTTGGCGCTTTATCGAGCTTGGGTATTCACACGAGGGAGAAATCCCGGAGATTTCTCCAGGGCGCGCGCATCCTGCGACGAAAACGTGAGGCTTTGCGATGTGCGAAAGACTCGTGTTTTCGTCTCGTGATGCGCGCGCGCCGGGTAGAAATCCCCGGGATTTCTCCCTCGTGTGATCACCTACACAGCAACAAAGACCTTAGGGAGTTTTCGTGGATCGTTTGGCCCTTTCCGCAACGCTATATGCTACCCGCTACGAGACCCGCTAACAGAGGCATAGCGGACACTCAAAAAGGTGCTTTCGTAGACCGTTCTCTGCGGGACGGTACAGCGATTATGACAGCGCCGCTAGCGGTCGTAAAAAGTAGTATATAAAACATTGAAACGCATACTATTACTGCAACCACGTATTTTTTTTTTTTTTTATCAAAGCGCCTTTTTTCAAATACAACACATGGTTAATTTCCGATGATGAATGTTCATCTTTTTTCCTGAATAAATTCTTCGTAGCGCATCTTGCCAGCTTGCGGTAATCGCGCTTTGCTTAAAGCCAGATTCACTTCGGCCAAGCCAATTCTCTTTTTGTAATCTCGCGCTCTTTTATGTTCGTAGACGCGTTCTGCGAGCGTTTTTGAGGACGTGCACGTGCCTTGAACGCACGTTCACGTGAGTTCAAGAGACCATTTTATTTTATTTTTTGCGTATGTTATTTCACTGATGTGCGCCACTGGTATGGTGTAGTTTTGGAATTTGCATTCTATAAACGGGGAAACCCTATTGTTATTTTTTTAATGCGATACCGACTGTTGATTAGCGAAGAATTTTGTCTTTAGTCTTTAGGCTTAATTTATTTGGCTTTGGAGAGCCGCGGCACCACGGAAAGGCACCAGCTCGTACCATGGAGGCCAGTGGTGCCGCGTCTATTGAACATGATAATGTCATTAGTATATACACGCATAATGACGACCACATGGATTGTTGGTATTGGGGAGGATGGTAGTCCGATTAGCAGAAGTCCTGGGGTGCTGTGTTGCGCTTTTTGGACTCCCAGGAGACTAGGGAGAAGGAAGTGACGTCGACGACACAGCAAACACAGATTGGATGTTGACAGAAGAAAATGAAATCAACACCCAATCTGCGTTAGTTGTGTCGTTGACGTCACTTCCCCCTCCCTAGTCTCCTGGGAGTCCAAAAAGCGCAACATAGCACCCCAGATTTCGTGGAGGCGGGTTGGGCGGATGAGAATCGAGCTGGTGGATCTGGCACGCCGATCGATCGGTGCATAAAGGAGCCCACGGAACATTATGGCGCTGTTGCTCACTGGGGTCCACTGCAGTCGAAGCATCAGGCTCCAAGGAGGTAGCCCAGTCAAAGTAGAAGCTGCCGCCTCCGAGGTACCAGGGCTCAGATTGAGGCACCACCGTCGCCCGGTGCGTCATCCTCTCAACGTCGTCGTCGTGGTGTTCTTTATTTATACGCGTATATATATATCAACAAAATAAGATAGATAAAAAGACATACAATCAAACAGCCAGCGTGACTCGAGATCCGCTATTTCGTAAGGCGCCTCCGCAACCACGTCCGCAACTCCGCAAGGTCCGCGCTTGGTTGGCGCATGCGCAGTAGTTGTGTAGGCGTAGCGGATATCTTAGCGGAGGCGTGGCGGAGACGCCAGAACGATCTACGAAAACTCCCTCTTGAACCTCGCTTAGCACGATCTGGGCACGAGCGCGTCACTTTGACCAGTGCTTTGGTCGCACGAGGAGCGGCCTTCGAATCGTCGTCTTCTATGTCTCTGATCAAAGACAAACAAGGAAATTCGGTTTGTTGTCCATAGAGCCGAAGCGTACCGCCAGAGGATTGACTGTTCAATCTCGTCCCCAATAGTCGGTGACAGGAAAATAATTCAGAAAGAGAAAGAAAATATCTGAATAAAAACAGAGTTTAGACTGAGAACAAATTCAGTAGAGGCTTTCCCTCCAGCACGCGCTTGTTGCCTTTCACTGTATTGGACTATTCGTATAACATTTTAGGTCCTTCCTACGCGTCTTCTGCGCCCAGCAGAGATACACGAACGGATAGCAGACGACAAAATAGAACAAGCATTTGTCTGTATTATAATACATTTTTTTTTAGCGGACAGGAAACTTTGTTTGTTTCTAAAAGCGAATTGAAACGGCCTTATTGTTCATATATTTCTTTAAAATCATTATTTATCGCGGTTATCTTGCTCGCCGTCAGTCTCTCTCTGGGCATATTTGCGTTCTTTACACTATAAAGCCCATTCATGTTTTAAAGGTTGCGCAAGGTGCGTCGATGCACGAGGCACTTGCCACGTGCAGCCCTTGGGAAGATCATGGCGGAACAGCGCAGCACTTAGGCTTGGTATTGACTTGGAAATCAGAAATTGTGGTGTAGGTTTGTATGTGGTCACTGCCATGGCACTCGAAATTTACGAACCAGGAGCTCCGTGAGACAATCTCGCGTGACACAAACGCGACGTCTAAACAACTGCTGCTGCGGGTGCCTCGAAAAAAAAGTCGGTAACCTATCAATCAAAACACAAAGTCATGATCGTCTGCCAGATCAAGTAGCTCTTTTCCACGACGCGTAATTTTTGCGTTCCCCCAGGCCGCGTTATGAGTGTTAAAGTCCCTTGCCATTAAAACTGCCCTGGGCACTGTCTAATGATAGCATCCAATCTGGAGACGTCAAACACACAGGACGGGGCTACATATGAAGCAGTTATGGTGAAAGACACCTTCCCCCTACGAACAGTTACACAGACGTATTCATTATTCGGGTGTGATGAGACATCATGGTGAACATAAATGAGGTCTTTCCAAAGAACTAGAAATGCCTGGCTAATGCCAGAATCCCGAGCTCTACCCACTGAAGCACTTCGTATCCGGATAGGCGGAAATCTGCGGCTACACGCGATTCACAGCTGGCAAGGATTGGGAACCGGTACTTGAATGCAAACTGTCTGAAGTCTGAAAGACGTGAAGGTAACCCTCTCGCATTCCACTGGAGCACTGTGGCTTGTTTTACATAATTTTCAAAAGAAGAGGCATTCGCCATTAGACTGATGGAAGCTGGTGATCATTGTTACGATTGCGGGTTTATAGACCATAATTCCCTCGAGGATGCTCTTAAAGGTGCAGGATGGCAGCTTGGAAGTAAAACTTTGAAGGACAAAAAAGGTAAGACTTATTATGTCGCCGACCGTAATAAATCTAAGCACTGGGATTAGTGGCTCCCGTGTGGACCCAGCATGGGTATCTGTGTTCTTGTTAGGCTGCTTGTTGCGTTTAGATGGAGGTGGCGTTGCAGTTCTTGATGTCTCTGTAGCTCCTTGTGATTCATTGGTGGGATCGTTCTGAGCCACCTGCTTGATGTTCGAAGGAGTATGTTTTGGCTTAGCTTTTCTAGCGGTCCTCTGCTGTACTTGCTTTTTTGTCTTGTTGAGCGCAGCCAAAGGTACTTTGCATTTCGTATAGCATTCTGGAGGCTCACCGCCGCAGTTAGCGCACTTCGGTGGTATCCCGCCTACACAGCCTTTCGTAGAATGTGGTTCACCACATTTTTTGCATTTTGAGGTGTTCTTACAATATTTCGCCACACTTTAATACGTGTAAAACTATTACTCGAAAACATATCTTCTGCGGGACTATAATTCTTCGCCTTCCTATACATAAGCAGTCTTAAGTGTACTCGTGTAATAATTTCAGAGCGCAGCTCTTAGGCCGCTGTCTCCGGCTTGAGCGGCGTCGGCGTCGCCGTCAGCGTAACTACACGTGCATTATGGGACGTTTACCATAATGCAGCGCGCGGACGTTTCCGCACGGTGCCGAAACGTCACCATGCGGAAAACGTCCGCGCGGTGCACTACGGGAAACATCCCATAATGCACCGCGGTGACATTTCGGCATGGTGACGTTTCATTTCGCCACGGTCACGTATCGGCACCGCGCCGAAACGTCGCATGGCGACGCGCGTTTCGCGTGTGAAAGAAGGAGGATTGAGGAGGAGAATGTGTGGATGAGGAGGAGGGGAGGAGTAGAGGTTATGGATGAGGAGGAGTGGCATACCCTCCCTTCAGTATCCTCTCCTCCTCCTCCTCCAGAGCTTCGGTTGTAAACGTCTAATTTTTTCCTTTCTTTTTTCCCCCTGCTATTATTAGTCAGACCAGTCTGCGCCTCGCCCGGTGGAGTTTGCGACTGCAGAAGTTTGACATTACTGTGGTGTACAAGTCCGGCCGAAAGTACAGTGACGCCGATTGTCTGCCAAGGGCCCCAGTCGAGGCCGGGCCTGCCTGCACTAACACGACGACGACAAGTGTATTTTCGCCGCATGAAATCTCAGTGGCATGGCAGCACTCCAAAGAGATAATCCTGAACTGCGAGGATTCAACGAGCATTTAGAGTGACAAAAAAGCGCTGTTCCCCGCATTTTCATACTAACACCGGCTACCTTATCCATCCGACAAGTTGTGCTGTACAGCGAGAACCTCAGCGACAACAACGAGGCGTGGGTGTTGGTGATCTATTCTAGTCTTCGAGAAGAGATATTTCAAGCCTGCCACGATGACCGGACGGCAGGACACCTTGGCTACAGCAGGACTCTTGTCATGATAGGCGAGAGGTACTATTGGCCCAAGCTTGTGAAGACAGTCCATCACTACACCCGATCTTGCCACGAGTGTCAACGACGAAAGATACCACCGACGAGACCGGCAGGACTTCTTCTGCCTTTTACGTCGCTGTTAAGTTTCAAGGGTTTTCATTTCTTTTTTTTTTTTGTCTGTGCTGTTTGTGCACCTTTTGTGAGTGATGTCCTTTATTTTACCGAAGGGCGGGGTATACATTTTATTCGTGGCAGCTTCTCTTTGAAGCGAACGAGCTCCCTTCTACGGGTCTTTTGACAAGGATGTTTCTCGTGGGGTGCCGTGTTACGTTTCTCGCGGAGTATAGTATTACAAACCGTGCATGACGCACTCGTTTTTTTTTCTTTCGCACTTTCGGTACGCATTGCATGATATATTTTACTTGAACGCAGCATGACATGAGGCACTGGTGCCCGCTTACGTAGGAACTCGAAATGCACCTGGGTCAGGCCATGCACTTTACTGTGGTATAGGACATGTTAGCGCACCTCGCCATGAGGCACCGGAGCTTGCTCACGTCCACACTAGGGATGTGCTGTGTCCGGTCACGTAAGCCACGAGTGCTCAGTGCTGTGGACTGGGGTGCGTAGGTCATTACATCTGTAACCTCGGGGCCTGAGTGTGTGCTGGTTAGAGAGAAAGGGGGATCCCTCGAGCCCCTATAAATGAAGAAGCGCGAGAAGCTTCAACGAAGATTCGGCTCTGGGGCCAAAAAGGGGTGAGGGTATATGCTTTTACCGCAAGTTTTTCTTCTGCTGTATAATGTTTGCCGTTGTAAATAAACGTGGCCACACTCGTCACTCGAGGTCTGCCCCGTCGTAACGTGTTCAATAGGATGGAACTACTTTTTTTTCTTACAACTTTCGGCGACTTTACCCATCCTTTGGTTATCATCATCTCAACCTGAAGAAGGAGTTCGCCCGGAAAGTTGACTGCCACGATCTGCCGCATTCCAGCGAATCGGAATGGATTTACTTGTACCGTTCCCACCATCAATGCAAGGAAACCAATGGATAATTGACGCGACCGATTATCTCACATGGTACGCCTAGACGAAAGACCTTCCATCAGGTGCGGCTGTTGAAGTCTTTAAGTTTTTCATTGAGTCCATTGTCCTCAGGCACGGCGCCCCGTACCCCTCATTACAGACCGTGGATCATCGTTCATGGTCCAGCTAACGAGAGAAATCCTTGGTCTTAGTAGCACCAGACACCATCGAACCACTGCGTATCATCCGGAGACAAATGTACTAACAAAGAGGCTAAAGAGTACAATCGCCGACGTGATCTCTATGTGCGTCAACGTAGATCACAAGACGTGGGACGAAGTGTTGCCGTACGTGACCTTTCCGTATAACGCGGCAGTTCAAGAAACCACCAGATTTACACCGTTTCGAACTGATGCACGTCAGAAAGGTCACAACAACGCTCGACGAAATGCTACCTCACGACCCAGTAGACGACGGAACCGACGACACCCAGTTCATAACGCAACAAGCAGAGGAGGTTCGGCCGCTCGCCAGACTCCAACTTGACGACCAACAACGTGTTGACGCCCGCCAGTACCTTTGTCGCCGCGACGTCCACTTTCAACCCGGAGACAAGGTATGGGTGTGGATACCGATTCACCGCCGCGGTCTGAGGGAGAAACTCCTGAAACGGTACTTCGGGACCCTACAAAGTATTTTGCCGACTCGGAGATTTGAGCTACGAAGGGATGCCTTACGGAACAAGAACATCATCACGCCTGAAGTCGTCCACGTCGTGCGCCTCGAACCGTACTATGTTCGATAAGACTGTGATGTGTGATCCCGTACTACACTCTTAGAAAAAAGGGTATGGATAGTCCTCCCTTAGGGGAGGAACGGTCTTGTAACCTATGTTCCTTTAGAAAGAGAGAAACTTTCGTGCCTGAAGCAGGGGAGCAAAGTTCTTCCGTCACCTGCATCTCAACATGGCGGTCCTGAATCGAGCGAATCGAGCCTAATAAGGCTTAACGAGGACAATACATCTTTTGTACGGGACGAGAGGAGCAGCAAATAAAAGCGCAACACAAGCTTTCCGCGAACTGTGTTTATTTCCGAAGCCAGATTCCCCCCCACAGGTACAGAAACTTGCGTTTCGAGAGCAGTTACTCAGTCTTCTCGTCGACAGCACTGCGATGTTAAACGGAGACAACCGATACCCAGTTACTTCGCGCACTTTGCGTCTCACCTTTGGTGTTCCTCGAGTCACAATTCCTTCGTCAACCGCTCATCACGGAGAAGGGCAAACTCAATCCGCGAAACCAAAAGCCGCTCTCGAAAGAGCAAACTCGAAGCCGCTGTGGCCGCTGTTTATCGCGTAGCGTGAATGAAGGTTACATCGCTAGCCACCAGATGGCGAGGTCAAGCAGAGTAATTGCAAGTAGCTAGGCTAGGTAGCGGTACCGCCCAATTCATGTTCTACAAAAAATAATTTGATTTCCTCAGGCCACTATTGCGCTTGAGGATCCTCTACTATACACACGTTACGCGTATTACAAGCATCAGGTGAACATACATTGAGAACATACACGGCGCACACAAATATCAATACAACGGAACACCACACTAACCCGAACACTAAACCCTTCCTATGCGTTTCCGTCTTTTATACTCGTCGTTTTCAACGGACGGAATTTTTCGGTGACTGAATAAGCAATAAAAAATATTCCCAGCATGTTGATTTTTTTCCAGCAATATCATACCTCAGAGAGTATTTTGAATGGCTGAGGGGAGGAATCTCTTATTAAAAAGTAAACGCTCGATCATGCCGTAATTATTTGAAAGCCAATAAATCAAGCCGCTCCAAGGCGGTTCGAAGCCATGAGTTTGTTTCCCCGCACGGCACGTCGTAGCCTGTATTTCTATTGTAGTGTTTGTTTTTCTATTTGTGCTGTTCGCGCAAAGCTGCAATTGCCGTCTTGAATTAATCTCTGTAGAGCGGATATTCACTCAGCAGGAATTGATGCTTCACGGGCTGAGAAATCGCTTTTCGATCAACTTGAATGCAGTCAAAGCCGCGACTTGCGGCAGGTGTTAAGTGTACGGAGCTACGCCGTGGCGAGTCCGAAAACTTCTAGCGCTCATCCCAGCGCGCCGCTTGGAGGGCAGTTTCTCCAGGAACCGTAGTATATATAAACAGCAAAATGAAGGGTAGCTTTTTTTTTCGATTTTACCTACTATTGTTTTTTTTTTTAATTCTAAAATTCCACACTGTAAACATACGTACTTTCCGTCACGATTTCGTACTGTTGTCCTAGCCCCAGAGCGCAATCGCTCTCGGGGACGAGACAACGGACAGTCACACTGGCCACTGTACGATAGGAGCTTATACTGTTGAGACTAGCGTTCCAACATGACTATCCGCACGTTGATCGATTGCACGTAACCCCTCAAGTGGTATTAAACTTTTTAATGTAAAACGAAATGTCAACCTGCGACACCCCGCCCCCTCCGATCACGGCCCGACCAGCGGCATCAATGCCCGACAGTTTACGTCATCTCATCTTGTTGTTACACCACTGACACGCGAACACACGGTCACATCGGCGATAATTCCAGTCTTCTGTTCACAACCCACAACACTGCCATCACGATGTTGCAGCTATGTTGCTGACACGCACACATACAGAACCACGTTGAACGCCGGTTGCACTCGGCATCGGAAAACAGAACCGAACTCAGCACGGAAGGCACCCAGGCACCCGGCAGCAAAACCTGCCTGTCTTGGACGCAGTTCCTGCGATTTCCATAGCGTCGAAAACGTCGACACGGTACCGCGTGGTTTCTCTACTGTAGGACTGTAGTCCTGCAGTTCCATGCCGCGTGTCCCGCAATCCGGAGACGGACATCCTACCCAGTGGACGTGGCGCTGCTGGCACTGCTCCGGAACCTCGCTGTTTCTAGCGGCTTTGTTTGCTCGTTTGATAAAATTAGAGATAAAAACGTCAATGCAGCCGAAATGTTCTGCACGTTTAGACTAGAAGACGGAATTACAGGCGGCCTTCGCTGCCGCTGAAGCTCAATCAACTCAACAGCTATTTATTAAAAAACGTGCGCGACCTGCTCGAAAAACGAAACCGAAAGAAGATGCGTCGGGAGGGCGAAAGCTTTCTGCCGTCTGCCTGGAGAAGGAGAAAAACGTTTCGTTCCTCCCCTTTTCTCGTGTTCGCTTGGGGGCGCGTCAGTAGAAGGGGGGAAGACGCGCCGTTGCTACTTTTTTCCTCCATTTTTTCTTAGAGTGTAGGCTCGATAAAGCCATGTGCCACAAGCCTCCGCAGTTTCGCCTTCTTTTGTTTGGTTTGCTGTTTTTTCTTTTTTTTTGTGCATCAAGAAAATGCTCTTTCTTAAGGTGGGAGTAATGCGACGCGCGTTTCTGAGAAAGCGCGTCCGTAGCCGAACGGTTACTTCGGACCCTACAAGGTACTTCGCCGACTCAGAGATCTCAGCTACGAAGTGATGCCCGACGGAACAAGAACATCATCACGCCGCCCACCAATACCTGAAGTCGTCCACGTGGTGCGCCTAAAGCCGTATTATGCTAGATAAGAGTGTGAAGTGTGATTTCGTACTAGGCTCGATAGATTTATGTGCCACAAGCCTCCGCAGTTTCCCCTCCTTTTGATTGGGTTGCTGTGTTTTTGTTTTTGCGCATCGAGACGATGCTCTTCTTCAAAGAGGGAGTAATTCCACGCGCGTTTCTGAGCAAGCGCGTCTGTGGCCGAACGGTTATCGTACTTCGCTCCCACGAAAATGTTCACACTTTGGCTTCTGGCAGCGGAAGTACCTTTTTGTTATTTCTGTGTATGTCGCATTCTGGTAAATTAGCTAACACTGTTGCTTATTAGAGGTTAAAATGTTCTATGCGCCGAACCTTCTATTCCCATTGTCCCAGAAGCACTCGCGTGTACAGAAGGGGCTCCGCATGACAAACCGGAATCAGTCTCGCCTCAGCGTTCGATCCTGCTGTTTTGCCGCCATCGACGCCTGTGATGCTAGCCTTTTTCTATTTTTCTTTGGGCAGAAGTTCGCACCATTAAACTTTTAGTTTGCTTCAGTTTACGTCGCCTCATCAATTGCCATTCGTGACAACATTTTGTGAATGGACGCACAAAACAAGAAAAATACGTTCCGACCAGCAACACTAATGTAGAGGTGCGAGCTCGGTGTACGCGTACATATTGGTTGTTACAGCGTGTGAGCTCGTACACAAGCAAGATCCCCGAGCTTCGTAGCACCCAGATTCCCATCACTGGCTCGTCTACATACTTCGAAACGCAAACACAAAGGCTCAAGTACAAAAATACAAGTGTGAGTAAAAAAAATCTTCCCGTTTGTCTTGACACAGACTTATAGGGAGTATTCACTGGCGGCCATTGCTGTGTGCCCGAATGCTGAGCGCGTGCTGACGGCGAGCTTCCACAGTTATTTTGCAACGTGCATTCCGCACAATCAAGAGTGTCGGTCTTAGCAGCCTATTGATGTGACCTTGTTCTGAGCATGCGCTCTAAACAGCACCCACAAATATGGCGTCCAGTGAATACTCCCTATAAGGAGTATTCACTGGGCGCCATATTTCTGGGTGCTCTTTAGAGCGCATGTTCAGAACGAGCCCACAATAATAGGTTGCTAAGATCGGAAGTCTTGATGGTATGGAACGCACATTGCAAAAGAACCGTGGAAGCTCGCCATCAACACGCGCTCAGCGGTCGCGCTCACAGCTACGGCCGCCAGTGAATACTTCCTATAGTGTCAAGACACAATTGCCTAGCAATTTGCTATCAATGTTTTAAGACACACTTATCCCTGCACCAAATGGTTAACCCTGTAATTATTCCACATGTAACCCCTTTTATAGTTTTTTTTAACTGCGAAGACCATCTACAGGGGCTGATTGAAAACTCTATTGCATACATAACCAAGCTGAAATGGTGTCCAAAAAACTAGAATGACGGTGAAAATTTCATCGCAATACATATCTAGTACACCCAGAGTGTGCTTATCAAAGTATTGTAACAAAAAGAAAAATCAAAACGAGAGCGTTCAGCAACGTAAAAAATGCTGTCACAATGCAGAAATTACTTCCAAGAGCATAAGGAAAGAAATCGTTTATCTGAATGTCAAAAATAAAAATATAGGATTGTTTTCTTTCTAATGCCAAATTCGCCATCTTTCTGTGCCAACAAACTGCATTAACAGATGCCTGCTTTCCGGGAAACCTAATACTCAACACATTTTATATTTTAATCTGCGTTCCATCTGAAATGCGCTAAATTCAGTTATTTCTTTAATCTATTCATCTAATGGTAGCACTCGGCTGTTATATTTACTGTAACAGAAACCCTCGCTCGGCAGCCGAGCCGACAATTTGTGAGGCGCAGAACGAGAACGTGGTATACCAGCTCTACTTTACAATTAGGACAGTACTTATCTACGTCAGATACTTCAGCTCGCTAGTAGACTGAGGTACGCCTGCATAGCTATGTACAACTTTCGAGAGATAAAAAAAAAATAATGTAGGGGTAGAAGGATTGTATCCAAGCAACGATGCCCACCGCGAAACCGCCCTTGACAGACCTCAATCTTGCCGCCATGTCGTCGCGGCGGCAAGATTGACATCTGTCACTCCTTTGAGACACGTCAAAGGCCAACAACTCGGAGAGCGGAGGAACCCACGCTGTCCCCCTGAAGTACCTACCCTTTTTCGGCCGTATAGATACATAGTACCTACTCCCTACACGAGCATCAGTTTCTCCGGCAACCGGAGGAGTTTTTCTGAGTTTTAGTGGAGCAAGGGCAGCCAGTCTTCTGCGACCTTGACAGTCGCGTCGCATCCATTTTAAACTAAACTTCCAACAAAAAAAGTTCCTCGTTAGGTGACAACTATCTTTAGTAGGGTACGTTGTTGGGCTAGTTGGTTCATCTTAGTAAAACTTAAAATAGCGCAAAAAAGACAAGGACAAGAAGTATACAGGACAGGCGCTAACTTTTATAACTAACTTTTAGATCTGTTTTACTGTGATAACTATCATAGGTGAATATAGAATGTTAAATAAACAAAAAATTAAATGTATCGCTAAACTTATTGCGAAGGACGTTTCGAAGCTGCGAGTCTCTGCAAAAGCTGTTTCGGAACGTGGCGGATGCTTTACAGAAAGGGACCAAAAACTAGGGCTGTTCGCCAAATAAACATTTTAACCCGATTAATCGCCACCCTTTAATCTATTACTTCATTCAATAATCGGTTTCTTATAAAAAAAACGTTAAAAAAATGTCCAAAATTAAATTGTTTGCCCTCATAAACGGATAAATGTACGATTTCATAATTCAAATAAACCCTGATGTGTAGTTGAGAACCGTCAAAAGACGCCCACATTTAAAAGGAAAAAATATTACTACAGCCGCAGAGCCAAAGAGGTTCATTGACGTTCTCCGACCCTAGCGAACTCCTTTGATTGTTCGCAATAGTTTCTGCTGCTCTAAACGGACACTCGCACGATGTTTAAGTGTCTGGGACACGTATAACCTTCTTCTCAAGTTTGGAGTTACAACTATCGCTCCTACAGTTTACTTTAGGACAAAATTTTATCTAAAGTTTGCCTTTATACAGGTGTGCTCGTCCACGTCTGCGTGGGGAATGGGTGGAATTTTTACTACATTTTTTATTGTAGAAATTTAGCCGATGAACCAGTTAAACAAATTAATCGCAATTAAAGCATCAAGCGGTTCATCGGAACGTTAGTCGATCAAGTGCCAAGCCTCACCAGAAACACTTCTGCGGAGTCGTGGACATTGACGTGTTGTCATTGTGACACCACCGTACATAAAAATGCTACTTCGCCGAACTCGGCAACTCTGGGGGCCGCGTTTACAGCGTCCCGGACCACGACTTTGCCGGAAGAACGTGGCGAAGCGACTAAAGGTTAGACAATCTCGCTTCCCCCAAACTCTGTGACCAGAGGCCAACTACGTCTACAATCACAGTTTAATAAACACACCCGAGCCGACCGAGCCTTGTTCCCGCACAAGAAGGCACCACTTACTAAAAGGAGAAAGTCCATCAGATTCACGCCGAAACAGGAAATCAACAGACTTGTCTTTTAGAGCGCAGCTCTTAGGGGCCCGTTCCCGGCTTGAGCGGCGTCGCCGTCGGCGTCGGCGTCGCCGTCGCCGTCGCCGTCGGCGTCGGCGTAACCAAGGTCATCCCAAGGTCACGTGACCCCCAAGGTCACGTGACCCCTCCCAAGGTCATCTCAAGGTCACGTGACCCCACGTGACCCCCTGAAGGTCACGTGACTCCTCGAGGTCACGTGACCCCTTCCAAGGTCAAGGTCACGTGACCCCAAGATGACCCCACGTGACCCTTTGAAGGTCACGTGACCCCCGTCACGTGACCCCTCTCAAGGTCACGTGACCCCACGTGACCCCCTGAAGGTTACGTGACCCCTCGAGGTCACGTGACCCCTTCCAAGGTCATCTCAAGGTCACGTGACCCCAAGATGACCCCACGTGACCCTTTGAAGGTCACGTGACCCCCAAGTCACGTGACCCCTCTGAGGTCACGTGACCCCCGAGGTCACGTGGTCGCCTCCCCAAGGTCACGTGACCCCTTCCAAGGTCATCTCAAGGTCACGTGACCCCACGTGACCCCCAGGTCACGTGACCCCTCTGAGGTCACTTGACCCCCCGAGGTCACGTGACCCCTCCATGTCACGTGACCCCAAGGTCACGTGAGGGTCACGTGGCCTTGAGGTCACCCCCAGGTCACGCCTCCCCGAGGTCACGTGACCCCCTCCCCGAAGTCACGTGACACCCCCCCGGAGCATATTAAAGAATGAGGGGAGGAGGAGGAGAAGGGGGAGGGGTCTACCCTCCCCTCAGTACCCTTCACTCCTCCTCCTCAAGAGCTGCGCTCCAATTCGGCGTTACAGGGATTTGTAAACGGCTTTCACTTTTTTTTAGACGAAACAAGAAGAGAACGAAACATCAATCTGTTCTCACCTCCGGTGGAGGCAGCGCGTTCGCTTACCCGTCTCTGCCCTCATTTTCATAGGAAAATTTTGTCATTTGAGCATCTAGTCAATCAGACGCAATGGTGTCACTTCCGTTTTTTTTTTTTTTATGAGCAATGGAACAGCTGCCGGACATTGCTTTCCTCCTTTTATGTGCGTGCCTAGCAATAAGAAGAGGTGGCTGCAGCTGCAACCTCTCTTCCCTGACTGCATCTTTGGTCTCGAGTCCTAAAGCACAATATTCACGGTGTAAGGGCTTCGCGCACGTTAGTATTTTCTACTTAAACACCGTCTCCGAAATTTTCTTTACTTGTAGAGGCATCATCATGTCGGCGAACAACAATACAGCTATATCTACGCTCAATCCGGAGCTCTACAATGACGCTACCGCAAGCGCGTGGTTCTCGTTTGCCGTGGATGGACTGGAAGCAATGAATGGGGCCTACGGCAGGGACGCCAAAGATGATCAGCAGTTTATTGACCTGGCTTGCGGTCCAGGAGATATCACGCGTGACGGTTTGCTTCCCCGCTGTCTGCCATGCCGGAGGATTGTCGCAGTAGACTTGTCCAGGGACATGGTGGAGTTGCCAAGACGCACTATGGCCATCCGAAGATCACATACGACGTCCTCGATATCGTAGCTGAAGACGTGGCAGACTTTGTGGATCGGTACGGCCGGTTTGATCGCGTCTACTCATTCTTTTGTTTTAACTGGGTGAAACATCACGAGAAAGTGTTCAAGAACATGGCTGAGCTGATGAAGCCCGGAGCCGAATGTCTGTTGTGGTTCTTTGCGTCCAGTCCACATATTCGATTTCGCCAAAAGTAGGTTGAGATGGAGCCCTGGAAGAAGTACGCGAAGGTGAGGTGCTGCAGAGCAGATCCTCTGACTACGGTCGAGTAAATCCCAAATTCTATGGCAAATGTCATTTTATGTAAAATTTCAGAACGTTAATTGATGTCGTGGAACGAATAAAATTAAGTACTGTGAATTGTATACGTCCTAGAAAGATATTTCCAGAAAAAATTGTGAGACAGAATTGTCTGCATAGAAAAGAATAAGCATTCTAACTCTATACTTCGATGGTTTGTCCTAGAAACCGTATGAATATACGGTTTCTAGGACAAACCATTTTTGGGTACAATGGTAGATCTTTCGTAGATTTACCATTGTACCCAAAGTTGGGTACAATGGTAAATCATGTAAATCATTGTAGTCATTGTAGATCGTACAATGGTAGATCATTGTTTGGGTACAATGGCAGATCTACAAGTATTTTCGAAAAGCCGATGATCAGTTCGACCTATTCAGCCGGGGACCAGATCTATCAAGAGTCGACAACGGCTCGAAAGGTTTTACATAAATTCTAAAGTGACAGACAACGGAATGATGCTGGGCAGATTCATATATGAGGACTCATACTCTCGGGAATTCATCACACATTATTTCGTTCAACTTCATTTATTGTAACGTTCAAAGATACCGAGCTTGCTGATCCCCTGGTTTAACCTCACTTGGTTTTTATGTGCTTATTAAAATTATGTAGCTTTTAAAGAATTGTTATCTCGCCATTTCAATACCTTTTTCTAGTATTTTTTGTTTATGTCTTTTACGCAGGTCGCTCAATGTTGCATTCCTCCGACCATCAATATGAATGGGAAAGACGAAATAGCTTCCTATATCTCCAGTTTACTGAAATCTGCTAACCTCACACCATCTATATGCAATGTGACCCAAGAAGCACTTGTGAACTACACCTGCGCCGAAACCATAACCCGTAAGCATATTTTCCAAACAGTCGCGATCTCTGAAGCTCAAGTCTAGACGGTCAATATAATATTTGTACGAATTGGAGCTCGGATATTGGGGTGATGACTGGAAGCTTCTATGTCTCCTTGCGATTAAACTTGTTCGATTATCTTTGCTAGTAACAGATGCGATAATGTGTACACCCCTCACGGAATAGTCAGCATGGTATACCAACACACCTGGAAATATTGTCTTTCCTGTCTCCTTGTTCCCGAGCTCCGACATCTCACAACCACAATCGTTCTTTCTTACAAATTAAAAACACAAAAAGGTTGACTCAATGCCGTGCCGGAGAAAAATTAATGTTTTTCTTTCTTTTACCTATTATAGGGTAATTTGGTTCTTTCTATTTTTTTAGATAAATCACCTAGCTTCATTCATGAACTAACTGAGAGTGTCATTGCATATAGAAAAGGAAAGCCAGTTTATTTAAAGTGAACTCGATTGTTCGCTTGGCGCACTCTGTACAAAACAAACATGGGGCATGAAATGCAGTTAATTTTATTGGGAGCCTTTCTCCGGATTACTGTTCCACTGGCCAATGACTAGCGCTTTTTTTGCGTGCAAACTTACAAGCATTACAAGAAGCTTGGGCCATGTGAACGTCGGCTGTTGCCGTTAAGCATGTTAAAAACAAACACAACAAAAGAAAAAAAGCGCAATTGACAGGGTTGCAAACACAGTTCGAAATTTTTCGCCCCTTCCAGCGTGACTCATTATAATGTTATAACTCGGACAGGCACATTGTAACGCTCTAAACGTGGATATGCGATATTGATCCAACATATGAATTTTGTATTACAACCAGTTTTCCAGTATAGCTTTATGAGATATTCATAGTAGGAAGAGTGCACGTTCATCGTATAAATTTGTTGTTTTTTTTTGTTTTCTTAAGCACCTGACAAACGATTGCCTTTAAAACAAGAGTGATGTGAAGTTCCTGTTTACGGCAACACGAATTTTTAACGGGCGCAGTAAAGTACTGAGCGGTCCCGCCCTGAACTGGCTTGAATACTTTGCTTTTGGCAGTGATGAGATGTTTGACAGTTTTTTGTAGAATATGTGATTACAAATCAAGAACGGGCGTTCTCACTTGCTCTTTTGTATTCACTTCTTGTGCGCGTCTGTTACCTCTCATTTTATTTACTATATATGAATCCCTAAGAAAATATTGCCACTACATTTGCAGCTTCAGAAACTGAATACGAACCTTTGCTCGTGTCCAGAAATCTCGCTCTTAACAATTAACTATGGATGTTTATTGCTATTTATTTTTCAGTGGAGTTGATGGCCATGAACCCCTTGACAAACTTGGTGACAGAAGAGGAAAAATCAGATCTTCTCAAGGAAGCGACCAAAGAAGCTAGCAAACTGTGGCATGAGCAAGAAACAAAGGAACCTCTAATAATGTTTGACGTCGTCGCAGTGTGTGCATTCAAGCCTGAACCATAGCGCCAGTTAAATGAAATGTTATATTACATTTTTGTGTGCCATTTCGGGGTATTTAGGATGCACTAAGAAAAAAATATATAAACCAGGGCAGAAAATGGGTGCACTGCGAGATATTTTGACCGAATAGCACGAAATATATGCTGGTTTTTTTTTTCTTTCTTTTTACAACCAAATAAAATGTAATCAAGAATTTTAATGTGGTTTTCAAGACATTGGTGATATCGCAAGAAATGATATAGCGTGCCTTACTATTGTGCATCATTTTTTTATTATATCTTAGATGCGTATAGATAGAACCTACATTATATTCCGTTCACATAAAGTGACACTAAAATGAAAGAAAAAAAGTTGTATTTAATAGCCTGAATAGAAGACGCATTTTTCTGCTACGATTTATACGCAATATTTACGCTCTTAGTCGCAAAAGTGGAGGTCACAGCCAGCTCTAAGTCTCGCCTACAGATTCGCCTGGCTCCTCGGCAGAGCAGGCTCGTAAGCCTACTTTCTCTGTCGCGACTTCCGGAGCATCTGGTTTGGCGTCTGACACCGCCTGCAAGTCGTGCAAGCAGACGCGCGGCATCGTCCGGCATCTTACGCTACATCCGTCTATCGTCGTTTGCAAGACTCTTAAGACTATGGTTTATAGAACTCGTCTCCGACTGGTGTGTTTAGCGTCATATCTCGCCAATATAACAAAAGAGGTCCTGAACTGGACACAAAGGACGTCTCAGAAGCCGGAGGCTCCTGTTCTATCACAAGTCATTGGTCAACCGTTATAACATGGTTCATGGACGCCATGTGGAGTCCAGTTTTTGTTGGAAGTCTGTGCAGCTACGCAGGTCTTTTTTTTTTTTTTTTGACCTTACTCTGACCTTATACATGCCTGGAAACAATTTTATATTTTACGAAAGGCATAAAAAAGAACCTTTCATTCGCCCCCAATTTTTGTTTGAGACGCTAAGTAATGTTTACGCGCGAATATTTGGTAAAATCGCCATCCTGCCTTTCGCCGCGTATCTGGCAACCGTGGTTGCTGCTCGGCTTTGGCCTCAAACAGTGACAAACAACAGAAACAGGAGTGGCCAGGGTGCTTGAGGTCGAATTAGACGTGCGGGCCCGTTAGTCACAATCTTAGTGCCCCGCTCCCCCCTAGAAAATTCTTAGATACGTACGCCACTAGTCTATTTACTATTTTTTTTAATCGGCCAATAAAAGCTCGCCATTCTTAAACTATCGCAACCCATGTGTAATAAGCAGACGAACATGCGCTCCGTTTCTATAAACACTTCCACGGCTCACAAGCAGCGATGACCGCATGGACTGTGCAAGTCCCAACGAGCAGCCGCCACACAATTACCCTTAGCGAAAAGTCGTTCAGAATCAGTACACTCGAAGTGTACTGAAGTATACTAAAAGTATACTTTCAGTACGGTCTTTGTACTGATTGTATACTTTATGTGTACTTAAAGTATACTTCCAGTAAAAATGGCGGTGGACTGAAAGTATACTCGTCCGTACAAAACTAGTACATGTAGTAGAATCGTAGTGCCCGCGGTAAAAAGTAGTTCAAAATCAGTATACAGAAAGTGCACAGAAAGTGCATCGGCCTATCTATCGCGTTTTTAGTGTGTTGATATTAAAAATCGCACTATATATATATATATATATATATATATATATATATATATATATATATATATATATATAGTGCGATTTTATATATATATAGTGCGATTTTTAATATCAACACACTAAAAACGCGATAGATAGGCCGATGCACTTTCTGTGCACTTTCTGTATACTGATTTTGAACTACTTTTTACCGCGGGCACTACGATTCTACTACATGTACTAGTTTTGTACGGACGAGTATACTTTCAGTCCACCGCCATTTTTACTGGAAGTATACTTTAAGTACACATAAAGTATACAATCAGTACAAAGACCGTACTGAAAGTATACTTTTAGTATACTTCAGTACACTTCGAGTGTACTGATTCTAGTGCGATTTTTAACATCAACACACTAATAACGCGATAGATAGGCCGATGCCATTTTCACAGAATATTTGTGGGCTCGGCGGACATTAGATGATTAAATAAACGTCACAGTACGTTGTCTAATTAGCTTTTTTAATTGACAGTGTAATTGACCGTGTATAATTTTAAATTTTAAAAGGGCTACGAATAAACTCTAGCCCAACTGAAACAATTTGCGAAAAGGTGACGAGTTCTGGGTTATTCATAGCTAAAACTCTGCCTTTCATCGCCTGATTAAAAACAGCGCGCTGGACAGAGCGCACGATGCTATTCTTACGTATTCCCTTTAGTCGAACCGTTGGAAGTATAATGCTGGAGCATCCACCAAAGGCACGCTGTCAAAAGTGTGCAACTTCGTTCATGCTGAATGCGACAGCACTTTATGAGGGTTCTAATTTCACTACAAAATTAAGTAATGCAAAGAACTCTAGTATGAGAAGTTTTCGCTAACACAAACAAACATTCCATCACCGATATGCCATGTCAAAACCGTAAGTCACTCTCCACTTTGCCCGTCCCTGCCGCGCGTGGTTCTTGAATCGAAGGAAAAAAGTGCGAAATTTGATAAAGAAATATGTGAAAGCCCCTTGGCTCTTTCGTAAATAGTATTGATTGTGTTAGGCTCTAATAACGACTGCCTCTAAAACAGCGATAATAAAAAAGTAAATTTACGGATTTTAATAACTTAAAAAAAAAATGTTGCCACGGTTATTCACCCATGTAATGTCCGCCGAGTCACACGACACACATGAAGAGCGCATCAACATGACAGAGAGCCCCCAATTTTCCTGAAACCAGTTGATTAAAATATATCACCGGGTATAGCTGACATAATGTGACAAAGGGATGCTTCATTTCTCACTTCACCGCAGACCACGTGGTCCAAAAGTTCCCCGGGGAAACGACCGGCACTGTCATAGCATACTTACGTCGCAAATGCAACATTAACTTACGCCTAAAAAAAGCACAAATAGAAAAATTAGCTACATTGTACGCCACGGAAAGTAGCGTTATCTAACTTGTCAGTCATTATTTTAGCTAGTCATTTCTATAAATTTAGCAATTGAAAAGTCTACTTTTATTGCAAAGATAGCCTTTGTTTTCCCTGAGCTGTATTTGTTACCTTTATTGAAGAATAAAAGTTTACTGTAAAACAAACTGTTAGCACTATTTGGAAGCTAGGAGATCGAGGGCAATCGCACCAAGTGTTTAATGCTGCTGATGAAAACGCATGCACATGACTTTGTTTTCAAAGTGCACCGCCACTTGCGTGCTGCCTCAGAGGCTAGTAGACAAATTACGTTTGCAGCATAATCCGGTGTTTTTGTAATGCAGGTCTCAGGGCACTATACGCTGTTTCAGATATCTGCATCCACAGCAATCAAAAGGACAGGAGGCAAAAGAAACCTCGGTTAATAATGGGGACATAAGATGGTCCACCTCGCATAGTCGCATGCAGCGCAAATCAACTTCTGAACCGCGTAAGCGAAGTGGTGTTATGAATAGAAGCTCGCTCTGAAATTGGCTGGAGAAATTGGCGCCTTCATGTAACAACCTCAAGCTTTCACCGAAAGTGTTTTATGGTGTAGATTTATGTTGCAAAACTTTATGACATCTCAATTCACCTGAAAAGAGATTGACAATTGCAACAACGAACAACACCGTCGATCGAGAGTTCCGCACTGTAAAAAATCGACTTAAATTTGACGTGTATTTCCCTCATCAAAAAAGAGGGGCACGCTCATTGTTTCAAAACACGAGGTTGCCCTCATTATTTATGTGCCGCGAGAGCCGATCCTTCCAGAAAAGCCGAAATTCAAGCGGTGCAACCATGCGCTGATGAATCAAAATAGCCTTGGCGACAAGAGAGAAACTGCTTGAGATAGTTTCGGTTTTACACTGAAAAAGAAAACCGAAAGTTTAGATAAAACCTAAGATAGACTAAACTTTCTGTTAATTTTTTACGAATATAATAAAGTGACATTATTATTATTAATATATTTATTTGCTTAGTTTTGTCTTTAAAAAAAACAAAGAACAAAAAGAAGAGACTTTTGAAAACTGCACAAGACCATCGCTATTGCAATCAGCTTCCGTTCGGCCGCCGTTGGAGTTCCAGAGGGTTTGAGCATCGTTTCCTTTTTACGTTTTAGCCGTTTCAGCGAATATTTTAGATAGCTTACTTACGAATACCGTGTTCAATAATAGCAAGCGATTACTGAGAGCTGTAAGACGCAGCGTCGCAAGTGGCGAACAGTCATGGCCGACTGGCGCAAGCGAAGGTGAGAAAAATTTCTTTTGTTTCTGCGAAGTGCGCCACTGTTTCAAACTTCGTCTTGTACCGTGTGCTTGCTAAGCTATGCTCGACTCTCGCTATGCTCTACCCGGTTTTATTTCGTTATTTGAGAAGAGCGTATATTCAAAATTTATGGCTCTCTCCGCAGAGTGAGAAAGATTCGCGTGCGGCGGAACCGAGGGCCAGCCGAGGGCCAGCCGAGGGCCAGTCCTGGGCGCCGTCCCTACGACGGTCGCCCGACGATGCTTTTGCGGAGCGTTCAAGTACAGTCTGACAGCAGTTCAAGCAATCACAGGTCATGCTAGTTCTGACGTGTGGTCCCAACAGTCTCTAGCCAACGATTTGTTTCATAAAGCGGGAGCGAGAAAAACGTTACAATAGCGAGCAGCATGATTTCTTGCCCGTGCTGATGCCTGTGCCGTAGAGACGGACGATCTCTTTGCGTACGCTGAAGCGGCACGTTTTCCAAGTTTGCGATTGTGTGTTGTGAATAAAGTGAGTTTGGATGTCACGTTTTTTGCATGACCAATTTTGAGCAATTTCGATAAACTTGCAAAGACTAAGCCTTCTCGAAAATCAGGTCGTTTACAGTAGTACAATTCATCTTGAAACCAATATCGAATACCGTATTATACTAATTTTCTAAAATACAATTTTATTATTAGCACACACAGCCCTGAAATTTGACATTCTCACAATGTTTTCGTTGTGGCCTTCATCAATCCATGTGCTTAAAATGTAGAAGCTGCAACCTTGGATCTTTTCTTTTTTTTTTTCTTTATGGTGCCTAAGATTTGAGGTAATAAATGTTGTGCTCTGCAATGAACACTATTACCTGTAGCATAGCCCTGGGCATGCAGGAAGGCACACCACTAATGTCTGACTTATCAGGCTTTCAGAAACGATATTGTCCGATTTTCCTCACCCTTTTGTCAGGATGAAGTTGTTACTATCTTGCCTTCCTCACATAGTGGTCCTTTGAGCGAATTATGTGATGTTAAATCATGGAGTGGCCCCCATAGGGGTAATTTTCTCTTCTCTTTTTACGCAGGATGTAATGGCATACCATCATCACAAAGGAGAGTGTACAGCGAGGCAGGCTCGGAAACTTGAATAAAGTGATAAGTAGGATTTCAATCTCTGTCTTATCAATTACGCGAAGAACACTGATCATAATGTTTGTATGCTACACATACATACTTTCAGTTGAAAAATGCAATGCACCTCTTCTTTATGGCTTTTCTCATACAGTTTCAGAAGACGCCGGTACGTCATTCTCACGAGGAATAGAGCTGCCAAAGATTTCCTCGTTAATTTCCTGACTCATTTTTAAGAGTGCATCTCCCGATGGTGGCGCCTCTGCATTATGATCATCAATTGAGTTGTCAACGGCGTTTCTTAACATTTCACCAGAATGGAGCTGTATGACATGAAATTTCACAGGTTGGAATACAGCCGCTCAAAGAAACACCTTTGAAAAGTCAGCTTTTTAAAAGCAGGCGCTGATTTTTCTGGCCAATTTAAGACCGTTCTTTCCATTCAGAACGCCCGACATACACGGCGTCCCAGATAACTTGCACCATACTTAAAAAAAACACCGGAGGGCTCTGCAGGAATGAAATCAACTGTCGTTAGCAAGCGTCTTGAGAAAGTGCACAGATTTTTTTAATGCGCCTGGTTATGTAAATAACTAAGATTAATGAGCTAACCTTTCAAATATTCTTTTAAGGGCCAAGATGTCAATTGTAAAGTTGCAGGGCGCATTGAGAAACACCCAATTAAAGTGTTTGAAACATAATACGTTTTCGTGCTTTTTTCCGGCCTTCAAAGAACGCACATTCGCGACGCGCTCGCACGCCGTGATTGGGGAAGCGAGTTGTCCTGCGGTATTTTTTGTATTTCGCGGGCGTTTTTTTGAAGTCTTAGTGCACCTTCTTGAACATGGTTTAATTGGGTGTTTTTTAATGCGCTCTACAACTTTCCATTTCACACCTCGACTTTTAAATGAAGATTTCAAAAGTTAGCTTGTTACACTTTATTAAATAAATAGGCGCACTAAAACAATTTCGTGCACTTTCGCAAAAGACTTTCTAACAGCGTTCAGCTGGTTTCACTCCCGCAAAACGCTCCGGGTTTTTTTTTTGTTTTTTTTTTTAAGTTTGGTGCAAGTTTTCTGGGACACTCCGCATATATGTACTGGTAGAGTACATTTAGTACACTAAAAGCATACATGTAGTGTACGAAACGTGCGCTTATAGTATGCTAAAGGTACACTCGAGGTGCACTTATGGTATACTACGTATGTACTTGGGGTGTACTAAAGGTATACTATTTTGTTTCATAAAAGTGTGAAACTAGTACGATTTCAGTACATGCCCCAAGTTCACTTTTAGTATACTTTCAGTATACTGAATTTGAACGACTTTTCGCTAAGGGTAGTGCTCGCGTTCTATCGGCGTATAAATTGATTACTTACCGCCCTGCACCGCTTGCCCAGTACAGTCGGTCCGGTGCCCACGTAAAGTGGCGGGACCGAATCGTCGCTCAGGTGCTTCGGTTTTCGCCGAAGGCCGTATTTCTTGGAGAACTCCCACGATGAGTATGACTCTGCCTAGAAATGCTTGGAGCACAGACGTTCGGGTTCCGGTATGCGGGTGCCGCTGCTCATTCCAAGTGCCTTCAGCCACCGACTTCGCAGTGTCTTCTCGGCAGGCACGCGATGAAACCTGACGCTGGCATCACGATTACAGAGCGTCCGCCGACAGCCTTTTACGCGGCACTACATCGTTAGGGCGCCAGAACCGAAAGTGCTGTTCTCATATTTTTGCAGAAAACACAATCCCCCAAAATAACAAGGACATCTACAGCAAGCTGTAAAGTTTTCTTTGAGCACTGCAACGCTAACCGCACTTATCCTCAGTGTATTAATAATTTGAAACTTGCCGCAGAGCGCGAGACCTTAGGAGCCGAATTTGTACTTTCGCTTGTTGAAAATCTGCCTCCGGCCCGTCGTGCATCGTCTTCTAGTATTCGAGGGGGCGCCTGCGCCGCCTTTCCGCCCGTTGGTGGCGGGTATGTTGACGAGGCATTTCTTGTTTCCGTACTTTCTAAACTGCAATTGTTTTTTTGTTTTTTTTTTCTTATATAAAATACTGAACAAGAATTAATTTCATAAATATTTGAAAAATTTCGCACCACTTTTACTTTGTATTTTGACTAAAAAAAAAGCTTTTAGTGGCTCTTACCAGTCGTAAGCCAATAGCAGTCTGTGTCGGCTCGAAGATGGTGAAAGTATTCTCTCGTTCTTGCTCTTATACTTCGTTTCACCTGAGGTCCGAGCGTGGCCGATGTTACGAGCCGAAGGACCAATCAAATGGCGAAAAAGGCGCACCGTAATGGCGTGCTGTCCGCAGTTGATAGGACCAGCGGTGTTTGCCGTCTTTCTGCGCGTGCTCCGCCGCTGGCTCGTCCTATCGAAAGCGGAGAACGCCATGACGTTGCGCGTTTTGCGCTGTTTGATTGGACCTTCGCCTCATAACAACGGCCACGCTCGGACCTAAGCTGAAACCAAGTGTAGGAACTCCGATTTTTCTTGAAATGCGGTCCTCAACTTTCTTGCCAGCTCCACTTCGTAGGACTCGTCGAATCTATTCAGCCCAGGAAACGATCCTAAAACCTACACTGTTAGCAAGTCCCGTGTATTTGGCGCATATTTGGGGTAAAAAACACGCTATTTACACAAATTACCATAAATTTACACGATGAGTAACGGATAATTCGTTCAGAAATCATGCGAGGTTCTAAAAAACGTGTTTTGATTCGGTAATACACGCATAACCGTGTAGCCGACCTCGATAACACGCATCGCCCCCGGCGACGACCGCGGCATTGCCGGCTATCGAAGCACCGGAATGCTTGGGGACACACTTAGAAATGACCGTCGAGACAAATGCCGCGGAAAGAAACATGTCTCAGAAACAGATATGCACCAAAAGCAATTGCGCCATGTCGCAGGACATTGGCGAAACCCGCGCTTACCGTGCTCGCCGCCATCGTCTGGTCGACGGCAATGCGGCTTCCCTCATGTCGCCCATGTTTGTATTTAGTTTAGGGGTCCTGATAACAGTTTTTTAGACACCACAAATAAAGTCATGGGTCTAATTATTCGTTTCAAACAGTTAAAATGGATATAAAAAGTGTGTCTTCGATGTGAAAACGTGACATTGCAGTTGGTTTCGTTTTTGCTTCAACCTTCAACTGCAAGCGATCTGGCCACGGCGCAAGCGCAACGCCGATGTACGCTGGAAGCAAGAGCCGGTTGGCTTTCGTTGTTTTTGTTTGAACGGAGAAAATCTGGCAAGTATTATGGCACCGCTACTGTTTTGGTTTGACGGGACGCGAGAAGCTTCGCATAGAGCTTCGGAGTTTGCGAGCACATAGTGAAGACGTGACCGGAGAAGTGCCCCTGTGATGTTCCTGGAAGACGGAAAGTAGCATTCGTAATCGTCGTGTGTGCTTTGAAAGCGAAGGGAGTCACAGGGTCCACGAGTTCGCAACCACAAGCCAAGGTTCACGATAGCGCGGCGTTGACTTCGGCGATCTCGTTCTGTTTGGTGCAACCCGGCGATGCGAAAAAGAGCTGAAACATTCGTTGTGTGTGGTGCGGTGCTTTGTATTCCGGGTCTGTTTGAACCACGCTTTTAACACGGAGCGCCAATTGTTTGTTGCGTGGTGGAGGTTCAACGGGTACAGTCCCGTCGTCGTCAGCTGATCCGGTCCAGCTGGTCCGGGAGGACGCAGCGAGCGTTTTTAAAAGTAAATCTTCCTTCGTTCCGTTTCAAACTGTGGAAGTATCCCGACACATACCGTGAGTAAGAAGCAGCGAGCGTTTTCAACAAAATTACGTTGTTTTAATTGAATAATGGACTCCGGATTGTTGTCTTAAATCTGCCGTTTTTTATGCTTCGTGTTGGACTGCGTTTGCATAGCGACGCACACTGCTCGAGTAGATGATTCGGTCCTGCAACGAGTTAGTTGCGCCAATCATGCGGCGTGAATAAATTAGGGCAAGGTTCCCTACCTGCCCACAGATGCATGTACTGAGACCATTTTTTATGTTGTGAATGTAGTGCTCTTTCTTTATTTTGGAAGACGCGTTGGTGCATTTATTATGGTGCAATCACTTGAGAGTTGAGAAATTGGAGAGCGAGCAAGCTTTCCCAACTTTGTCTCTTTCTCTCTGGCACTGCTGTTTCAGTTTCAGTAGGCATATCTACTAGCAGGTACAAACTGCTCTAAAACAGGTAAAAAACGGGAAACTTAGGACGGTGCGGACTCCGTGTTTCGCGCTTTTCGCAAGGTGACAGGGTAAATGCTTTTGTGAGATATGCGGAATATGCAAGCGATTTTGTTATGCCCGTCGTTTACGTCTCTCCAGCAAAACGAATAAGATGATCTACTACAAAGGCGCAATCACTAGCCAAGATTTAAGATAGCAGTCGTTTGCTTCGGTGATCCGTGTAGCTGTATTTTACCCTGCTCTCTGCAACACCGTGTCATGACGAAGAGCTGGAACGGTCACGGTTTGTGCTGGCCTCCCGGTTGACAGAAACCCGCGTCGCCCGCATCGGCACCGAGTGCGCTTGGGCTGTTGATGCTCAAGCCTTTCATCCGCGGCTTGTCGCCAGCTCATCCTGCTGCTCAACGGTGAGGAAGCGGCGAGAGTAACCTCGGAAGTGAATGTAAATCCTCGTTCATTCAGTTATCCGGTGTCAAAGTGTGGAAGATGTCCAACGTGTACTGAGGGCGGGAACTACGAGTGTTTGGCCTTGCTTTTATAACCGAAACCAGACCAACGAGATAACTGCCTTGCGTACTCTAAAATGACGGAAGCAATAAGTTTCAACAGGTCGAGTACGTCACCGGGGACGTAGGCGAGACGGTGCACACTGTTTAAACGCTTCCAGTATCCACGAGTGGTACCAGGAAAGCGACGTCAAGAGAGAAGGAGCTCGCGATTCAGCATAATGCACTGCTACGGGCCCGTGTATCTTCAAAGTTCGGGGTGGTGGCAGTATAAAAAAAAGACGCATCAGCGCCCCACACCAGTATTCACGAAGAACACCGGTCACAAACTCCCAAGCCCCACCGCTCTTCTCGACACCAACACGACATACGACAACAAACTCCCAAAAGTGAAGGCGTCTGCTCCCGTACTGCAACTGCTGCAACTAGCGGAAGTGAAATGTTGGGCGGATGTCCGGATGTCCTTCACAAAAATATATAAAAAATGCTTTGCGCAAGGATCATTTTCTTTTATTATTGTATACGTAGTGACAAAATCCTAATAATTTGTTTTCCTATCTGATTCAAGCTAGTCGGACTGCTCATAACACTGGTCAAGCAAGAAAATAACAAAAATTTGAACTTTTTCAAGACCGGTTTAAGATTTATTTTTAACATATCGTTATATATTGCAACGGACTAACATTATAGATTTTGCCTCCATACTTTTTAAATGCAAACAGTTCTAACACACGGCTGTCCATTGCGCCGTGTTTTGTGTATTCTTCTATAAATCTGTAATGGTCAGAGACCAAAGAGCTCACCCGCACATGTCAAGCTTATATGCGCCGCGGAGAGAAATGGATATCGAGTAGGAAGTGTCGGGCCTAGTGTCGGTTGTTGTGTTTGTGTACATGTCGGTGCTGTGTAGCTGTGTGCTGTGTTGCCTGCGTTGTGTGTAGGGTTGCTGTGTAGTTGTGGTCGTTCGCAGTGTTTACAGACTCGTCTTTTTTTTTAAAAACAGTCTGCTAGAAATCTCGATAGGTGGCGCAAGTTACCGCCCGATTCTAAATAGTTTGCTCAAGTTATTTATCCGTGTGAGTTCGGCATTCGTTTCTTTTTTTTTTTTGTCTAGCGGCTTGTTGAAGTTTCCGACGCCGCCGACCGCCGACAACGCACGTACGTACCTTTGCAAGTAGCTACGTCCGTCGCTTGGAGACTTTACTGTGTATAAAAGACATCGAACGAGAACTAACGCGCCCTGTGTGCTTTCAATTCGGCTGAAAGGCGCGCGGCTCGCTGGGCTCGTCTCTCGCTTGTTCTCGGTCGCTGGCCGCCAGGTTTCATAAGAAACACGCTCGAAACGGTTTTGCGGAAGGCAGACACGGTGTAGCGTGTTAAGTTTACACAGCAACTCATGTGTAGACGAAAACACAGATGGCCTCGTGTAAAACGAACACGTTTCGACGTGTCCGCTATGGGACAACGGTTTACACGTCTGGGCGTGTTATTTTTGCTAACAGTGTAGTTTTCCATCCGGCTGGTTCACGCATCGAGGTTCTTAATAATTGCATCGATCTTGTCATGCAAGCTGAGGATTGTGACTGCTTTTTCCGCGAGAATGATTGGTTCAGTTGGCCATTTCAAAGTCCTCGAGCATGCGCAGACTTCACTGAACGCTCTCGAGGACCCTTGGGGGTCCGCGGACCACAGTCCAAGAACCGCTGTTTTAGAGGCACCTGCAGCCGCGTGGAACACGGTACCACATTTTTTGGTATGTCGTGCTCCTTGTGTTCCAGATATTATATTAGTGTGGGCCCCGCCACGTGTACATGTTCTCTCTCTTGTTCAATCACAACTTTCTTAGACATCAACACCTCGGCCGATGCACTAAAATGGTAATTTCAACTGAACAACTACAAGCATCGCAATGTTCCCCGGGAATATTTTAGATGACAGCTATGACATATCAATAAGCTGCACTGTTAGCAAAAATAACACGCCCAGACGTGTAAACCGTTGTCCCATAGCGGACACGTCGAAACGTGTTCGTTTTACACGAGGCCATCTGTGTTTTTCGTCTACACATGAGGTGCTGTGTAAACTTAACACGCTACACCGTGTCTGCCTTCCGCAAAACCGTTTCAAGCGTGTTCCTTATGAAACATGGCGGCCAGCGGCCGAGAACAGGCGAGAGACGAGCCCAGCGAGCCGCGCGCCTTTCAGCCGAATTGAAAGCACACAGGGCGCGTTAGTTCTCGTTCGATGTCTTTTATACACAGTAAAAATGTCTCCAAGCGGCCGACGTAGCACGTAGCTACTTGCAAAGGTACGTACGTGCGTTGTCGGCGGTCGGCGGTGTCGGTAGCCTCAACGAGCCGCTAGAAAAAAATAAAACGAATGCCGAACTCACATGGATAAATAACTTGAGCAAACTATTTAGAATCGGGCGGTAACTTGCGCCACCTATCGAGATTTCTAGTAGCCTGTATTTAAAAAAAAAACGAGTCTGTTAACACTACGAACGACTACGACTACACAGCAACCCTACATACAACGCAGGAAACACCAGTACCACGTACTACACAGCACCGACATGTACACAAACACAACAACCGACACTACGCCCGACACTTCCTACTCGATTTCCATCTTTCCCCGCGGCGCATATAAGCTTGACATGTGCGGGTGAGCTCTTCGGTCGCTGACCATTACAGATTTATAGAATACACAAAACACGGCGCAATGGACAGTCGTGTGTTAGAACTGTTTGCATTTAAAAAGTATGGAGGCAAAATCTATAATGTTAGTCCGTTGCAATAAATAACGATATGTTAACAATAAATCTTAAACCGGTCATGAAAAAGTTCAAATTTTTGTTATTTTCTTGCTTAACCAGTGTTATGAGCAGTCCGAGTAGCTTGAATCAGATAGGAAAACAAATTATTGGGATTTTGTCATTACATATACAATAATAAATGAAAATGATCCTTGCGCAAAGCATTTTTTATATATTTTTGTGAAGGACATCCGGACATCCGCCCAACACTTCACTTCCGCTAGTTGCAGTACGGGAGCAGACGCCTTCACTTTTGGGGCGTTTTGATGCAGTTTGTTGTCGTATGTCGTGTCGGTGTCAAGTGGAGCGGTAAGGCTTGGGAGTTTGTGACCGGTGTTATTCGTGAACACTGGTGTGGGGCGCTGATGCGTCCATTTTTTATACTGCCACCACCCCGAAATTTGAAGATACATGGGCCCGTATAGCAGTGCATTATGCTGAATCGCGAGCTTCTTCTCTGTTGACGTCGCTTTTCTGGTACCACTCGTGGATACTGCAAGTGTTTAAACAGTGTGCACCGTCTCGCCTACATCCCCGGTGACGTACTCGACCTGTTGAAACTGATTGCTTCCGTCATTTTAGAGTACGCAAGGCAGTTATCTCGTTGGTCTGGTTTCGGTTATAAAAGCGAGGCAAAACGCTCGTAGTCCCCGCCTTCAGTACACGTTGGACATCTTCCGCACTTTGACACCGGATAACTGAATGAACGAGGATTTACATTCACTTCCGAGGTTACTCTCGCCGCTTCCTCACCGTTGAGCAGCAGGATGAGCTGGCGACAAGCCGCGGATGAAAGGCTTGAGCATCAACAGCCCAAGCGCACTCGGTGCCGATGCCGGCGACGCGGGTTTCTGTCAACCAGGAGGCCAGCAGAAACCGTGCAAGCAGACCACGCTCAGATATGGGGTCGCGATCAGCCAATCAGGGCTTGGTGTTCTGACGTCACCGCTACCCCTGTGCAAGGAGCAGACGAACTTGCCCTCCGCATAGAGGGGCTTGTGAAGGAAATTATGGATTCTTTACTCGGTTCCTGTGTACTGTGTAGTGAAATGATGGATTTATGTTGGCGCACTGGCAGTGATTGCCTTTCCCCCCGCGCGATTCCTGTTTTTTTTTTGTTTTTTTTTTGTTTTTTTCCAAACAAGAACATTTTGATGATGACTCAACGTGACAAAAATACTCGTATAAATATAAAACTTCCCGGCATAATCTACTGGGCCTTCAATAATTTAGAGTAAACACCTGGGTCATGCTCGAATGTTTTGTCAATTAACATGTTTGGTGACAGTTCTATAAATTGTTTACACACATTGCGTGGCTTTAAATAAGGTCGGGTGATCTTTTTGCACCCTGCTCCTGCCTTACTGGAAAAAAACAATTCTAATAACGTTACATAGTGGGGCCTAAATAATTCTTTACATGCCCATAAAGGTTTTAACATTACAAATGGTTTATACATGCAATGTCAACTTGTACTGTGGAGCATACAAACCTTGTGAGCAGAAAAAATGCCTATTTATGATGACATAGTGACTGAAACGATGACACAGGATGATGACATACTGACTGACATGATGACAGAGTGACTGAAAGTCAAACAATAGTAGTGGTTATAAGACATAAACCACTTTTCATCTATACTCGCTCAATATGGTGTCCACCCCGTCTTACAGGTAAAAAAATACCTGACAAATATTTTGGCTTTAAAATGTACATAAAATCTGAATTCCCTGCAAACTACTAAAGAACGCCATCTCCTACATCCTGTGTTTCTCGCCCATACCCTTAAAATAAGGCGAGCACTGCTTTGCTGATTTCTTTATCGCTTGAGCTTGTTTGTTCCTAGTGTTGTCGCATTCGCATGCTGAAGTAGTAGTGGAGCAACCGGGCAATTGTTTCTTCTTTGTGTTCAGCGCATGGAAACGTTATTGTGCATGTGTCAAGAACACTTTCGATTGTGTCCCAGTAGACAGTCTTGTGGCTTTTATTTTGCATAAAGAACTGTTCCGCTTTCTTCAGTAGCTCGAAAAGGTTCTTGTTGGGGTGTGTAAGGCCTCCCCTGTTCTTCACGTTTGTCAGTGCTGCTTCAGTAGAAGTGTCCTTGTCGATGCTGAAAGCGGATCGGCATGCAAGGCAGCGTGTAGCTTTTTTTTTTTTCACGCTCACAAAACTTAGTTATATAATATAGCATGCAGTCCAAAGCCTTGGTTTCATGAGCCTTTTCTGTCCAGACATCTTCGCATTCCCAGTCTTCGACAGTAATTAGACTGTCAAGCTCAGTCTTCACTTCCCAACGAGATGAGGAGACTAGGTAGTAACTTGCGATCGGTCCTCGGGATTGCATGACGCCACTGCTCCAGGCGAGCGTCATTCGATGGCGCTTTAAACAGGGACGCTCGCTCTGCGCAGATCCGGTACCCCGACTTGCAGTTGGGAACGAAGCACGTCTTTCCCATTCTTATAGCATAACGTCTTCGGGTTAAGGCTCATCTTCGTGCACGATGGTGGCACCGGTGATTGACAAAGCACCAAAGCAAAACATGAGGCCAGCCACTGACCGCACACCACCACCACACCGCGAACAAGGCGAGCAAGCTACGCCCCTGACACCGTGGCCGCCGAGGAGAGACCTCATACCCACGGCGCTCACACCTCAGCGCCCTCCGCGGCGGCACGGAACAACTGCACTTCGTTTCACCATATATGTTGTACCGCAGCGAAGGCTAGAAGCGCGAGCTCATAGCGTTGGCAGCTGCTCTTAAGTCACGAGAGCTTGTGCCGCCGGGATGTGCCCCAGGGCAAGGAGCTCGCGCTTGTAGCCTTTCCTGCGGTACATCATAAGGTGAAACCGAGTATACTCCTTGTTCGAGGCTAGTTCCGAACACGATCTGGTCGCTCGCTCCCCACGAGAAGAGCGGCCAGAGTCACCACCTAATGGGGTATTCACACGAAGGAGAAATCCGCCCCTTTCCTCCGCGGAGCGCGCATCACGTGAGACATACGTCATCCCTTTTTGACGCCTCGCGGCGCGTTCTCCTCCGTGGCGGAGGCGCGGAGGCTTTGTGCTGACCAGGACCAACTTAAATATTCAAGTTGGTCCTGGTGCTGACAGCTCGAAAGCTCCGCAACTGCACGCGGCGGAGCCGGGGATGGAGTTTCCCGGGTTGTTGAAGTCACAACATCCGTCCGCGGAGTTCTCCTTCGTGTGGATACCCCTTAAGGGGTATCCACACGAAGGAGAAATCCGCCCCTTTCCTCCGCGGAGCGCGCATCACGTGAGACATCCGTCATCCCTTTTGGACGCCTCGCTGGCCTCGCGGCGCCGTTCTCCTCCGTGGCGGAGGCGCGGAGGCTTTGTGCTGACAGCACGAAAGCTCCGCAAGTGCACGCGGCGGAGCCGGGGACGGAGTTTCCCGGGATGTTGACGTCACGACATCCGTCCGCGGAGTTCTCCTTCGTGTGGATACCCCTTTAAGGGGTATCCACACGAAGGAGAACTCCGCGGACGTCGTGTGGATACCCCTTAAAGGGCTATCCACACGAAGGAGAACTCCGCGGACGGATGTCGTGACGTCAACAACCCGGGAAACTCCGTCCCCGGCTCCGCCGCGTGCACCTGCGGAGCTTTCGTGCTGACAGCACGAAGCCTCCGCGCCTCCGCCACGGAGGAGAACGGCGCCACGAGGCGTCAAAAAGAGATGACGTATGTCTCACGTGATGCGCGCTCCGCGGAGGAAAGGAGCGGATTTCTCCTTCGTGTGGATACCCCTTAAGGGGTATCCACACGAAGGAGAAATCCGCTCCTTTCCTCCACGGAGCGCGCATCACGTGAGACATACGTCATCCCTTTTTGACACCTCGCTGGCCTCGCGCCGCCGTTCTCCTCCGTAACGGAGGCGCGGAGGCTTCGTGCTGTCAGCACGAAAGCTCCGCCGGCGCACGCGGCGGAGCCGGGGACGGAGTTTCCCGGGATGTTGACGTCACGACATCCGTCCGCGGAGTTCTCCTTCGTGTGGATACGGGAAACTCCGTCCCCGGCTCCGCCGCGTGCACCTGTGGAGTTTTCGTGCTGGCAGCACGAAGCCTCCGCGCCTCCGCCACGGAGGAGAACGGGAGATCGCGACGCCGCGAGGCGTCAAAAAGGGATGACGTATGTCTCACGTGATGCGCGCTCCGCGGAGGAAAGGAGCGGATTTCTCCTTCGTGTGGATACTCCTTTAAATGCATTTCTTCCACCGTGGCCCGGGATCCCTGGGTTCTGCAGCGCGAGCTTTCACTCCACGTGCTGCAAGCCGGTGTTCGCTAGCGCGCTCGGCCACTGAACCGCCTACTCGGTTTTACATTTAGTGCACAACGAGTTCAACAATGTCCAAGCTGCTGGCTCGAGCATGAGGCTCTATCTTGCAGTTCATTACCAAGTGTTTTGAGCGAATGAGACGCTGTGAAGTCACGCGCTCTCCGCTCGCGCCAGCACATTAGAGAGTTTTAGGGAACCGTTTTGGCACATCCGATAGGGTACGATGGGCCCTCCGGTACGAACTGCGCATGTGCGAGTCTCCTGTGGTAGCGTATGCGCTGTTCGTACCGGAGGGCACATCGTACCGTTTTGGATGCGCGAAAATGGTTGCCTAAATGAGCCATGAAACGGTGTTTCTACTTTCGCTACATACAACGTAGAATCACTCCCTAAAGTTAATAACTGGATAAACTTGCCTTAGTTCTTTTTTTCTAGGCAATGGCAGTAACCAGAAAATTTCGAGAAATATGACCATCATTCATCTCCTCAACTCGGAACCAGAACCAGCGGTCAGGTAGTCTGCTGTCTATCCTATGCCGCCAAAGTTAATCATATACACTCGCTGGGGTTGGCAAAGTAAAAAACGCGTGGTGAGCTTCAGCCAATGTCAGAGTTCAGGTATTCTTAATACCGCAGGCGTTGGGCACGAGCCATTACCCGAGTGTCTGCCGAGACATTGATGCCGGTTTTCTAAAGGCAGCGTCTCAGCTGAAACTGAGTGAAGAAAAACACTATCAAAGCTAGCGCACGAGCGAAGTGGCGTCTTAAGTCGAGTCTCAAGCGCTCGCGGCCGGGCCCCAGGCTTGGCAGGATAAGCGGAAAGTTTTCAATTTTCTGCCTTTCAATTCAGTTTTCAACGGGCCCCAGTAACCCCCCCCCCCCCTCACCCCCACCCCCCACTTTATAGTACTATAAATGCGATTTCGTCCAGCAAATAATTATTCGAAATAGATAATTTTCCAGTGCATCATGGCGATGAAAAGTCAAAAATCAAAGCTCCAGAAACAGGATCAGCCGAATAAATATACGGGTATGCTTAATTTTGTTTTGTCATATTGTCGGGTTTGATCGTAAAAATTACTCTATGCATATTAGTCCGTTCTAGTTCCAGAGTAGCAATTACTATTGTTTAATTTATGATGTTGCTGGAACCTCACATGCGAAGCTCCAGTTTACTCCTTCGCATCTCGAATATCAAAGTTGAAGGGGACGAAGGCAGCGAGCGTATTGACAACAGAAAGGCAGAAAGAATGATTGTTGAAACAAAATCAAAAGAAAGTGATGTTACTTGATGCTGGTCTAGCTATCCAATAACAAAAAAAAAAATTTTTTTTTGCCTTCCTCATCACTCCCTCCTAAAGTTGAGACAATTGTCTTAACTTTAAGAGGAGGCTGACGCTCGGTAACCCGCCAGCCAGGCGCCTCCGAGTTCGTGATCGTCGGCCACTGAAAGCTTCTTCGCCTTCTCGATCGAGTCTGGCGGCGCCTCTCGAATTTTTCCGCAATAGAACAACACGTAGATGTTCTTTTGCCTTTATGTGCGGCTTCTTGTTTTATTATTCCGAGCGTTTTTTTTTTTTTTTTTCTTTCTTACGAGCTGCGCTGCGGGGGGAGGGGGGGGAGGGGGCGGGGATGTGACGCACTAACACCTCACTTTTATTAAAAAAGACATTTCGCTGGTGCCGCTTGTGTGAGTGAGCGGACCAATTTTATTTTTTTAACGTGTAAGAATTAGTTCCCACACGACAGGGGAAGGCTGACGCCGTCCGTCTCCGGACAAAACAGTGAAAAGTAAAGCGCGCCGCGTAGAGAGGAAGGCCTTTGTGCTTCGTCTTTTGTCCTCGGCTTCGTTTTTCGTGAAGGACAAAAGCAAGAGAAAGGCGACGTCACGGGCGTGAAGCCAAACCGTGAGCGGGAAACCGTTGAACAGCGAAAGGGGGGCAGTGCCAGGCAGCGGATGACTCTGCTCAGGAATTTATACACCCCCCCCCCCCCCCCCCCCCGAAACCCCAGCCAAAAAAAGAGACTGACACACATCCCCATTTTTGTAATAATGATTTAATATCATCTAATAATGATTTCACTTTAATTATATTTTTCAAGCTACCAGTCACTTAGAGCTCGGCATGCATACCCCTTCTTCTACACATATTCTTCTTGGAGCCCAATGCACTCGTTTCACGCGTCTTTGCTGTTACATTCATTACTTCAATAACACGGAACGCTGATCGAATACCTTGTATTACGTGACCATTATTTTGCAGACGCAGGTTTCCGAGATATCGAGAGCGCTAAGGGTGCCAGGAGGATGTTATTTCGTAATATCGTTTCCTCTCTCGGAGTGTTGATTGTTTTCTTAAACAACCGGAAGTGAAGTCCGCTTTCAAAACGGCACGAAGCTTTCACGTGCGCAGTCGGAGAGCGAACAGTCTTGCCCTGAGCACACTTGAATCCTTTGCTTTCGACGCTGATGACAACAGTGTTAGGTTTGCAGCTGAACACTTTCAATTCCTTTGAAATTAGGTTTTAAATGTTCTAAAAGAAGAAGTAGGCGCAATTTTATTTGGTTTATTGAATTTGATTTTTTTCCACGCATCTCTGATGTATTACTGCTTTATTATATACAAACCGATGGACAGGTTCTCACTGATTTCACATCACCAGTTACTTTAAGCAATTGTTTGTCGTCTTCATCTATCTGAGCTATAACATTTCACAGATGACGTCTATTGATATTCCTTTTTCATAGGAGCTGATCCTATGACAATGTTACTGGCCGAGAAAGAGAGATCGAAACTTCTTGAGGATTCGACCAAAGAAGCTAGCAAACTTTGCACTATGCAAGGTACCTATGAAACGTCAAGTGTTTGATTTCAAGAAATAGTGTGCGTTTAAGCCTCAACCATAAGTGCAGTTGAAACGAAATGTGGTTTCATTTTTCTTTCCAGATACGTTGTTTTGCTCTAGAAAAGATTTATCTTAAGGACCGGCGCAGAAATTATAACTTGGTATTTGAAAGATATACACTGCGATATATTGAAATATCCAGTCGCTAATGCACGCGATTGCTTGCGGTATTTTTGTTTTACTGAGAACAAAACTAACTTGAGTGAATTTTTTAATTTCAGTTTTTGAACAAATTGTCTATATTGTTAGATCATAAGAAGCGTATTTTAGTATTTTACCCTCCGTTCGGACTTTCTTGGTCTCGACATTTCTACCTTGAACCTAGTGTTGCCTTAACAGAACTGTAAACCACTTAATCTAATTTGATAGGGGATATTATGCTCAGGAAAAGAGAGGTAAAAGAAAACGTAGATGATTCAGCGTGTTGGTTTATAATTTGCAATAACGGAAGAGGGACATGGAAGACAAACAGTCTTCGGATATGAAAGAAAAACATTATTTCACCCCTCCCGTTATCGTAAGAAAAAATCCCTCGGTCGGCAAAAAAGCTCATATCCCTTTTTGCAGGCAAAACAATAAAAAAAATGTGTGCGCGTTTGACGTGATAATTGTTAGGTGTACATGTCTCATACAAGGTTAAGAACACAAATCCAACTAGACTTTGTGAGAGTTTATGACACGAAAGGTCGAAGTTCCGTCTGACTTGAAGTGCAGGTGCAGCTTTTTCGGAGCAGCAATTTAACCTCCGCATGGCAGTACAGTTAGTGCGTACTAGAAGAAGGAAATTGATATTTATTTATTTATACTTATTGTTTTAAATATTTATTCATCTAAAGTACTACAGGAAGCAGCGCTGCCTAGGAAGGAAGGAGTGACATCAGGTGTGACTAAGCGAAATTCTCAAATCTACGGTACCCACATCTATGCTTTCAACAAGTTATGTCGGAGAGAAATTCCACTGTTCAACTGTGCTGGGAAAGAACGATTTTTGATGTAGTTTAGTTCTGAAAAAGTATGGTCGAATTAATTTAGAGTGATTTAGTCTTGCTGATTTACGAGGAGCAGGAAATAAATATATGTTTCACTTGATAAGCCAGATCTGTTGTGAACGAGAATATAGGAACATTTTCGCCTGGCGATTTGTCGGCGTCGGTGGAGCGCTAAAGTTCCAACTTTCAGCTGGTATATTATATTATTTGCTGAGAGTAAAGATGTTTTTTTCCGTGACGTTGTTTTGTCCCCCTTGCTTGGAACACCGGGATAGCGGATTTTGTCGTTGACGGTGCTGAAGATAATGATCAGGGGGTCGAGGCTCACCTGCGGTAATAGTAGTGGTGAAGCAAGACTTCCAGACGCTGATTCAAATTGAAGGTTTTATTAAGTGCGATTTTAAGGAATTAACAAACTATGTGCAATAGATATTGCTACAAAGCAGGGAACAATTGATCGACTGGCGTGCAATGTATCGCTCAATTTCACACCAATAATTGCTTTCTAGTGGCCCGTATCCTCTCCCACTGTCCGACACTGGCCACTCGGTCTCAACAACGTCAGTGTCACGAGGTGAGCCCGTACCCAATGAACACCTGGGCGCTAACCCAACCATCCGCCGCGCACTTAACGCACACGTCTGAATTCCTCGTATAGTCCTCTGTGCTAGGCCGGCCACCTCTTCGGCGCCGAGCCGCGACCTTGGCTGCAGAGGGCAGGCATACGCGGTCCCTGACAACCGAGGCGGTAGGAGGATTGGCTGACTCTAGTGCGGCAGCCTTTAAGACGTAGGAACACCTACTCGACGTCTATACTACCAAAAGCATTCTCAGAAAAAAAAAAAAACGCTTTTATCTTTTTTTTTTTTTTTTAATGATGACCGATAATCTGTCGAGATAAACGGAGCAGCAAGACGTTTGATACGCCCCGCCTCCGTTATGTCTTCAATGCAGGGCCGTAACCAGGGGGGGGGGGGTTAGGGGGTTCTGATTCCCCCCAAAATTTTTTTCTGGGTACGGCCCTGGTCGGTGCACTGGCAGCCAGCCGATTTTAATCTCCACTTCTGCGCACGCGCAGTGGCGCCGGTCGGCTACCGGGTACTAAACCGGGACCGGTTCTCTGGTTTGCTGTAACTCTCCATTATATGCCACCGATGCACATGACTCATAGGCAAAAATAAGACAATAGACACTTTCGAAATGGCCGCCGTTGTCCCCGAACCCCCCCACCGAAATTTTTTTCTGGGTACGGCCCTGCTTCAATGAAATACTGATCGTACTCTGGGACTGGTCGAACTAGAGAACGGTATGCTTGAAGCTCGGCATTCGAAGGACATTCCTTTATTTTCTTCATAAAAAGCAAAGTTTCTTGAATGCCCTAGAGCATTTGTTATATAGATACATTTCCGACTCAACGTTTTTTTTTTAAGCTTAATTAGTTCCCAGAAGAAATAATCTGAATGCAGTGATGTCAAATATGATAAGTGTGCAATAATCGATTTTTTTTTGATACAGTAATCGCGATTGTTTTAGTAAGGATAATTTTCATACTTTGCAGTTTGCAACAGTCCGCAAGCTTATAAAGATTGTCATTCAGCAGTGTCTGACAGGAAGTGATTGTGATAACATAATAAATGGCACAGTCATCAGCAAAGTATTTCACAGTAACACTTTCATCAATATCTTTGGCAGCGTTATTTATATAATCATAATAAAATATTAAAGGCGCAAACACGGAGTCCTGCAGAACTCAGACAAAACCTGTAGGCTATTAGACCTAGACCCCTTATATTCAAGAAATTGCGTTTGATTGAGTAGAAATGCTTGTATCCAATGTAGTAGAAGCCTATCAGAAAGTCCAGTCGATTTTCGCCTATCATTCAGCGAATAATGAGGCACACGATCGATCGCTTCTAACAAATTAAAAAAAAAGAACATAGCTCTGTTGGCGGTTGTCAGTCACTGCAACAAAGTCGTGAAATACAGATATTAGTTATCTTGTTGTAGAATCATTTCACCTGAATCATTGTTCGTTTTTGTAAAAAAAGTTAATTGACTCCAAGTAATTGGAAACATGATTAGCAGTTATGTACTCTAGAAGCTTGCAGCGCTTACGTATTAAGGACATGGGTCTGTAATTCACAGAGTGTAATTTGTCACCCATTTTAAATACAGGTACCACTCTAGCCTTAGCCAATCATTTGGCACACGACTCTGGTTGGTAGAGGAATTGAAGAGCAGTTAAAGATACTGGGATATCATCTAAGAGTTGCGCCCTAGAAAAGCACGCAGTATACCGTTAGTACGAGATGATTTATTGGCTTTGATATTCAACAGAAGTGAAAATATGCCCTCACGACTTAGTACCACGGCAGGAATTGACCCACGACCCATTGAAGCTAGATAATTTGCATTTTGAATGGTAAAAGGTTTCGGCTTTGCAAAGGCTCTAAAAAACTGGCATTGGATTCATTTGAAATGATTTTTTTCTTTAAGATTAAAAGTTATACTATTTTCGATTCTTAGTTGGTAAAAGGATCCATTGGTGTCAGACAGAAAGCGCCAGAACTTTTTAGATTCCTTCAGGAAATTACTCAGAGTTCGACCGTAAAATTTGTCTCGTGCGTTGAGTATAATAAACAGCAGCTTGTCATTTATGCCTGGAACACATGAGCGGTGAAACTGGGCGCCGTGCGCCGTTCGCCCTTCGCCGCTAGGTGTGCCATAGTCACACTGCGCGGCTTTATTCTGCATCGACCAGATCCGAGCGACGCCGCGGCTGGCGCAACAGATGTAGGGACGCCAGCACCGGTTGCTATGATACTACCGCGCGGCGCCCAATTTTATCGCTCATGTGTCCCCTGCTTTAAAGCGTTTATCTTCGACTTATTTTTATATTTGGCCTTACGAATTCGTACGTCTCGTCGCTTTAGAGGATTTATCTCTCGATTGATCCATAGATTGTGCCTTTTAGTTCTTTTTTAACGGATGGGAGCAAATATTTTAATACAAGTAATGAGAAGATTTCAACTTAACCTAAAAAAGTGAAACGTCACAACCGCGTTAAAAATCGGGGAAAGATAAATGGATGCAATCAATAGCCGATTCATCATATATATGGTTTCAATACCAGTAAAAGTTAGAACAAGGCGTTCCCTTATTGTTATGACTATTCAAACTGAAATAAACAAGTTAATGATCGCCAATACCGCCCTCTGTATGGACAGTGTAATTGTCTGAAAAATATTGCCGCGAGAGCACCCGACCAAGCAGGCAATGCGCTCGAGACCTAACGCTTATCGCGCTTGACTTCCACGCAAAAAGGGTTTGATGCCTGGACGCGGGTACGCATTTTTGTTGACTGTAAGCGATGTTCTGGTAAATTTGAGAATCGTGTTGGCACGGGAGCGCCGTAACGACACCGTCGCTCACACACGACCTGCTTCTCTTTGTGCAGCTCCCGTTGTTCAAGAAAGTCCTCGCGCTGTCAGTGGCCTTTGCCTCTGTCATCAGCTGTTCTCATGGGCCACTATCACCAACGCTTCCAGCCGTGTCATTCATCGAGCCCCGCCAAAACTTCCGTCCAAGGGCAGTGACGTTGACCTGGCCGAAAACGCCCCCAGAATCCCCGGCCGCCGGCCTACATAATGACGGACCAAGCGCTGGCCCTTTCAGTGGGCACGGGAGCGCCGTAACGACACCGACGCTCACGCACGACATGCTGCCCTTTGTGTAGGCCTGTAAACGTTTCTCGCTACATACAAAAAATTCAAGCTTCGTATTCACCTTATGGCTCCCGTGCCCCAAAGGGCTGTTTTGTTTTGCTTGGGATTGTTTCCATGTTTTTGGTAAATTACTATTACTCTCTCGTGACGTCGAAACCAACCCGGGCCCTCTAAAGGTTGACCCAAAGCACATTGAGGATATGCATATATTGCTACTAAGACTTGACTCCAATGTAACGAGCCTGGCGATGGGCCAGGCTGCTCTAGAAACCGATGTTGAGAAGGTACTTCATATGCAGACGCAACTCGAGAACTCCGTCTCTGCCCTTACCACCAAGCTGAGTTCTCTTGAAACAGAAGTGGCAACCATCGCATAGGCGAAAACAAATATTTGTGCCCTTCAGCATTTTTCCACTGTACAAACAACTGTAACTAAAGCCATGAGGTCCCGGCCAGAAGATATGGATAATCGTTCCCGCCGATGTAATTTGATAATTAATGAAATAGCCGATAGCGTAGGTGAATCTTGGTCATCCCCTGAACAAAAAGTAGTAGATTTGGCCAAAACTAATCTAGGTGTTACGCCTGATAGCTCCCAGATTGAGCGTGCGCACAGACTAGGAGCGCACTCACACAAAAAAGACAGGCCGGTTATTGTATGCTTTTCCTCTTACAAAAAAAGTAAAAAAAAAATCAACTACTTCTTTTGTGGGCTTAAATTGCGAGGTACACCCATTATCATCTCTGGTGATTTCCCTGCGAATATCCGCGTCGCACGAAAGACACTTTACTCGAACGAAAAACCGCAGGGTCACTCATTTAAACTTCGGTTTAACAAATTGCACATGGGCACTAAGACCTTCAGCTACGACGCACTTTCGGATTCCGTAATTGAAACTCCCCCATATGATCGGGCAGGAAGTGGGAGCAGAAATGTTGCCGCTATTAGCTCTCCGATTGGTGTTGTTGCCGCTGTTACATCCCTAATTGTTGCAGCTGTTAGCTCCCAAATTAGTGTTTTAAACTTAAATGCGCGTAGCCTAATGCCAAAACGAGAGAATTTTTGTTCTCTTATTTCCTTTTGTGATGCTTAAATTGTACTAATCTCCGAGAGTTGGCTTCATCCCGGTATAGGCAGAAATTAAATATAGCCGAATCACCCCGAGTTTATCATTTATAGGCGAGATCGATGCGGCCGTCGTGGTGGTGGTGTTTGAATATGCGTGCATAAAAGTATCCAAAGCTCCCTTCTCCTTATCTTCAGCACTATCGAAGCAATCTGGGTCTCAATGAAATGCGGTTTTAAATCCATCTAGCTTGGTGCCTGTTGCAGGCCACCCGATGCGTCATCTAATTTTATGCCTTCTTTGCATGACGAGCTGTCCGTTTTAAGTGTGCAACTTCCTGACCAGCCTGTTCTTTCATTTGGCGATTTTAATTACCCCGATATTAAATGGAATTCACCTGGTTAAGATTGTGTTCATGGTACCAGTGACTGTCGTGAGCTTGTTAAACTTGGTTTAGATTTCAATCTGTCCCAGATGTTCTCTTTTCCAACGCGTGTAAATGACATGTGCTCAAATATATTGGTCTTGGTATTCAACCTGAGTGTGTCTCGCCGCTATCTGGATTTGAAGGCATAAGTGATGACAAGGCAGTACACTTTGACCTAGCATTTGAAGTTACTGAACGTATAAGACTTATTAAAACGATAAGGCCATATAACAAAGGAAATTATGAGCAGTTTCAAATGGACCTCTCAAATCACTTCTCAGTCTTCTTAGATAAATTTGATAGTAGGGATGTGAATGGCAGCTGGTAAAAATTTAAGAACAATTTATCAGAACTTGTTGAAATACATGTCCCAAGCACCACCTTAAGTTCCGGATCTTCTAATTCCTGGTACTCGCGCTCGCTGAAAGTACTCAACAATAAGAAGAAACGCTGTTTTCGGACCGTCAAAAATAATAAAACCGCGGAATCTTGGGACAGGTATAATGAATACGCAAATGAGTACAAACGCATGCTTGCAGAATAGAAACGTATTTTCGACCAGGAAACCCTCCCGTCCCTGCTACTCAATGGCCCTTGCCAATTCTGGCAAGTTTTTAACCATACTCCACGCTCGCCACTTTACCTCAAAGATGAATTTATAAACAAAATAGGCGCGAGTCAGTGTGCTTCAGTTTTAAATTACATATTCTCTGCTCAGTTCACTATCCCGTGTCCATTAGCATTGTTACCAGCCATTGTTAACAACCTCCCTTGTATGGATCCAATACATGTTGATTTTGGCGGTATTGTTAAAATTAATAAATCTATGAAAGTTTCCTCATTCTGTGGCGTCGACAACATTAACTCTAAAACACTGCAGCGCACAGTATGTTCGTCAAGTCTTTTTTTTTAACCAAAAATTTTCAGCAGTCCTTGAATACAGCGGCAGTTCCTGACGATTGAACGATCGGAAAGGTCATTCCGGTCCACAAGAGCGGCAATAAATCATCTCTCTTGAACTATAGGCCTATCTCTCTTATTTCTGTACCTTCAAAAATACTCGAGCACACAATCCGTAAGAATCTATCCATTCAAATCAATTCCATTTTCTTTTTTAACAAGGCACAGCACGGCTTCCGTAGAAACTTTCCTTGCGAAAAACAGCTTCTGTGCTTAACCCATGACCTTTTTTCCAAACACGACTCCGGTTTTCCAACCGATGCTGTATTTCTTGACTTCGCTAAACCTTTTGACAAAATACCGCATAACTAACTGCTATTAAAACTTTCATCGTTAAAGGGTAACTGCGAAGAAAAAAAAGTTTTTTTTTTAAACAGCCTAATTGGGACAAGCATGTCACAAAACAAATGTTCCGCGAAATAAAATATTTTTTTTATCAATATTTACGCCACAGGACGTAATTTAGTAGAGTCAGAATTTCTCCACATTTGAAACTCCCGCTCTTTCGACCCCCGCGGAAGAGGAGTACGCCCCGCCCCTCACTCTCCTTGCGTTGCGGAGTTGAAAGACGCAGCGTCTCGACTTCCGGCAAGATCTGGCAACCACGCCAGGCCGTGGTATTTTTTTGGTTTGACGCGGTTTGCGAGCACATGTAGCGAAGACGTGACCGGAGAAGTGCCCCTGTGATGTTCCCGGAAGATGGAAAGTATCGTTCGTAATCGTCGTGCGCGCTTTCAAAGCGAAGGGAGTCACAGAATCCGCGAGTGCGCAACCACGAGCCAAGGTTCACGACAGCGCTGCGTTGGTTTCGGCGATCTCGTTCCGTTTGGTGCAACACGGCGATGAGACAGAGCTGAAACGTTTGTGGTGTGTGTAATGCGGTGCTAACACGGAGCGCAAATTGGTTGTTGTGGGGTTGACGTTCAACCAGTTAAGTCCCGTCGTCGTCAGCTGATCCAGTCAGCTTCGTGTTGGACTGCGTTTGCACAGCGACGTGTTGCATCGTGCGGTGTGAATAAATTTGGGCACGATTTCGTACCTGCCTACAGATGCATGAACTGAGACCATTTTTATGTAGTGGACATAGTGCTTTTTTTTATTTTCTGTCTAGTCGCGGACGTTAGGTGCACACGGGGCGAATCTCGACGGCCTCCAGAGCGATATGACGAGAACGTAACTGGACACGTTTGTCGCTACGCGAACGCCCGATTGCCTCCACCCAAATAGCATTCCTTTCGGGGCGACATGGCTGCTGGAAGGCTCACTGTCGGGATCACGCATCTAACATCTCCGAAAAGTCAGCATTTGCACGCACAAACAAGCAAAAAAAAAAAAAAAAAGCACGCTAAGCAAGCAAAGAGGAAAACGAAAGAACCGCGCTATGAAAGCCAAAACCCCGCGTCGCATCCTATCACTTACACCTGCGACAGCTGCTAAACACACACTACTTCACTTCAAGAAGTCTCACTCAAGCACCTGGGTCAGCACGAAACGACGAAACACTGATCACTTCGGCGAAATGATTAGTCGAGGTAGGCGAGACAGGCGGGAGCAGACTTCGGCGGCCATGAAAGATGGCGAAGCTTTTGTTTGTATGAATCCAAACGGAAGTGCCCGTCTTGTAAACCTTTTGTAAAGAATAATAACTCTCATCACATGGGTTATTCCTTAAACGTAAAAATATGCGGCTCAAAAGGAAATTGCAACGAATAACAAAGGTTTAACAACCAAGATCTAAGCTGTCAATCAAACTCTTAGCCAATGAGAACCTTTTGGGATTGACGTCACATAATCACAACTTCGTGGCGCGCGATTTAAAACGGGCGAAATAGCCGCAAACTAAAATCAGTCTCACGCAATAAATATTGCTGTAAAAAATGTTTTTTCTCGCGGAAAAATTGTTTTTTGACATGCTTGTCCCAAATAGGCTATTTAAAAAAAAAACTTTTTTTTCTTTGCAGTTACCCTTTAAACCTTGACACCAAAGTGCTCTCGTGGATTAGATATTTCCTCTCGCAACGAAACCAGTTTGTTTATGCTAACGACTCTTCATCCGCCTTGGCCCCTGTTACATCCGGTGTGTTTATTTGCAGATGACTGTGTCGTTTATCGTAAAATAGCATTTCCCTCTGATTCCCTAGTGCTACTAAATGACCTTAACTCTATTAATAAATGCTGTAGTAATTCGCAAATGTCCATCAACGTTAACAAATGTAAACACATGCGCTTCTCTCGCTTTACCTTCAAACTTTTTTTCCTCTTACTCTTAATGTTGTTTCTCTAGAAAAAGCTGATGCATACAAGTATATTGGTGTTCTTCTCACTGAAAACGTCTCTTGGGACAGTCATATTAATTCAGTGGTGTCTGCTGCTAACCGAAGCCTAGGTTACCTCCGTCGCAACTTCAGATCTGTCCCAACTAACCTAAAGCGACTCCTTTACATTTCCTTAGTACGATGGAAATTAGAGTATGTAACTTTTATTTGGCACCGTCACCTTTCTTCAATAACAGAAAGTATTGAAGCTGTCCAAAACCGTGCTGCCCGGTTCATTCAATCTGACTACTCACGTTTTTCTAGTGTTACTCGAATAAAATCTGACCTTTCTCTTTCCTTACTTGCTACCCGACAAAAAATCTTTCGTCTGTGCCTATTCTATAAAGTCTAATATTTGCCCCTACTACATAAGACTCTTCTCACTCCGCCAATATATTCGTCTTCTAGACTAGATCATCCTAAAAAAAATAGCCCGGCCGCGACGTTTTTCCACAGTACATCAAAACACCTTTCTCCCCGGCGCAATTGTGGACTGGAATGGCCTTCCCGGTGACATCGCAGCCATCGAGAACTCCGCCGCATTTCGCGAAGTGATTCAGCAATATTGTAATCCCCACTCCCCTCTCTAACGCCTCACGGCCTTGAGGGTATTGTAAATAAACAAATGTTTTACGAGCCAAATTTTCTAGGCCGATTGTTACAGAAGCCCCGCGTGTACAAACGGGGCTCCGCGTGGCGAACTGGAGTCAGTCTCGTCCCAGCGTTCGATCCTGCTGGTACGCCGCTATCGTCGCCCGCGACGCTCTATCGCAATCTTGTTTCCTTTTTTTTTTGTTTTGGGCACAAGTTCGCCCCACTTAACGTTTATTTATTCCTGTTCATTATCTCCGTTCTCTTGTTCACCCCCTGTGACATTCTGGTGGATGTGCGGGGTACCGCATGTCACTGCAGCGCACCCCTCCGAGGAAATCCCGGCCAAGCGACCTGCTCAGCCCCGGAAGGCTACTGTTCGCCGGAGACACGGAAGCCCGAAGAAGCCGTCGTACCAAAGGTCACCCTACTGAAAAAAACCATTTGGCGCCCATATGAAAATAAACGGGTCCATACCGGTAACCGTTTAACCATACTGGTCACCAGTTTGTCAAAGGGGTCGCCCGTATGGCTCAAAGGGGTCCCCCGTATGAGCCATAACGGTCACCTATTTGGCAAACGGGTCGCTCGTCTGGGCAAATGGGCGACTCGTTTGGGCGAAGTTGTCGCACGTTTGCTCAAACCGGCGACCATGTTACAAACTGCACCGGTTTAATCAAACGGCTCTCCGGAGCCCGTTTGATATTGAACGTACAGATCGGCGGCGTGGGCACGCCTAGCGTTTCAGCCGTGGCAGCCAATGTTTCCCGGAAGGCTGGGAGCGCCGGTTCATCGATTTCAGATCGTCCGCGTAATGCAAGTAATTATATTTATATTTCAATTGCGCTGATTTTCGATTATACTGCAACTAAAACTAACACCTTTTTTTTTTGTTTTACGTAAACGCGCGGCGTTGGTGAGCCGATATTTGTTTACAGACCTTTAATACTTTGTCTATCGTTGTTGCCTCAATTTACTTATTCAGCTCGAATCTCTCTCGCAGAAGACGCGACCGCGTGAAAGAATGTACGTCTAGATTCCGTTTCACTTTAATTCAAGACGCAGCGAAGGTAGCACGCGTACACGCGGCTGCAAGAACATCGAGCATTGCGAGAGCACGCCCGCCGTTGCAGCACTCAAACTACGAGCTTGCGCTGAGTTCTTTCTTCGCTCGGGCGCAAGCCGAGCTTCTGGCAGCCCCGCCGCCATTTCCAAAGTTCGAGCGCGCGCGAGCGCGCGCGTTTGTTCTTCGGGACGCATCTCCCTGGAATGCCTGGGGAGAGGAAGAGGGGCTGTCCCGGTGGTCCCAGCGCCTTGACCTCGCCCCCTCCCTCCTCTCTTGTCACCCCTGTCACGTGACCCACAGCAGCGCGCGAGCTACACGCTGATAAGCATCGAGATCCGGAAGGGCGCGCCTTGCAGCCGCTTTTTTCTTTGTCTGCTTGTTGTCAGTTGCTGCTCGAAGTTCGCTCGTCCTACCTGCTTCAATCTGTCGCCTAACCCTGCGGTCTTCTTGGGATGTCTCTCGACAACGTATTGGATGTGCACCAAAGCTATCAGTGTTCGAAAAGACCCACGTGTATGTCGGCAACGAGCGATTCTTCAAAGAAGTCGCAAATTCTCGCGGTTTGGTTGGGTTCGGCAAATGACAGCTTGTGCGCCGCATCGTGTTGAAACTTCCAAGGAGCCGTTCCCTCTCGTTTGTGTTTGTGTGGTTGTCCTGCTTTGACCGTGTCGACAAATATCACGGATTACCTCTTTCAAGTCCGCTATTGTTATGGTAAGTGCACTGCAACCTACGTGTTGGCAACGATTGACTGTTCTTCTACGCGTACTCTTCTAAATTATCTAAATAATTATGCAGCGCCTATTCGCGCGGCAGCCAGGAGAATAATTTCCCCGAAAGTCTACCTGTATAGTGTTCACAGATCGCTTGCACGTTTGTACTTGTCTACAGAAGAGGTAATAAACTTCGAGGAGAATTGAAAACAATCTTTTGTGTCGGTTTTCCTGCCCACTTACAAGCACCTACGCGAGTGCATTTGTTCTACGTGTTTTCTCCATGTTATAAATACGTTTATGAGTTTCGGGACGTCTTAAATGTGTTTAAGATAACCAACCTCGCAGACGATACCCATTTAGGGCTCGCGCATAATTTGCCATTTGGAAGGGCACGTTCAAACTTTGTGGTCACGTGCCATGTCGAACGGGTACTCGTACCATACGGCACCCGTATCAAACGGGCACCTGTATCAAACGGGTACCGTTTCGAACGGGTACCGTTTCCAAACGGGTACCCGTATCCCATAACCACGTTTGATCCAAACGGATCGACAGGTTTGATTCAAACTGGCGACCAGTTTGCCACCCGTTTGAATTTCAAATGGTTTTTTTCAGTAGGGCAGTCCTCGAATTTGGTCTCTTGCCCGAGACCCGCAAAAGAAGATCCCGACAATGACCACCCCACCTGTCGTCATCCTGCCCGTCACTCCCCGCAATCCGACGCCCTTTCATGGCGAAGCCCACGAGGATGTAGAAGACTGGCTGCAGCATTACGAAGTTGTAGCTCACCACAAAGGATGGACGGCTGAGCAGCGCGTCCAGAACCTGCACTTCTCGGTTGATCGCACCTCGAGGCACTGGTTTGAGAACCACGAAGCATTTTTTGCTACATGGGAGTCATGCACCGCCGAACTGAGGAGGACGTTTATTAACCACCACCGTCGGCAGCGAGCAGAGGACCTTTTTCAATCAAGAGTACAGCGGCTTAACGAAAGCGTGACAAGCTCTGTAGAAGATCTCCTGCTGCCGAGCGCCCGAGCCGATCCGGCGGCCGCCGAGGAGAAGAAACTTCGCGCCCCCATGCGTGGCGTGAAGAGTGAAATTTTCGGAGGACTGGTACGCAATCCCCCAACGACTGTCGATGGTTTTGTAACCGAAGTCAGCAATGTCGAGCCTGCACTGACGTCCCGAGCAAGCCACTACCTCCGACTCGCCAGCGCGCCTATTGCTCCAGCCGTCGCAGCTACCCGTCAGGACTTAAGCACCACCGGTGTCGACACCCTCCGGGAGATTGTCCGGGATAACGTCCGGGAAGAGCTCCGCAAGATCCTACCTGCTGCATATCGCCCAGCCTCACTCTCACTCACCGAGGTCGTCCGAGAGAAAGTTCACCGAGCCTTCCATCCTGGTGTTAGCATCACTGCAGCAGCACACGAGGAGCCAGCCCTATGCTACGCCGAAATGGTCCGACGAGTACCACCAGCCCCGCGTTCGTACACGGCGCCCCCCCTCTCCCGCCCCCCACCCCCCCCCCCTGCCCCAACGTGAACCTCCAGCGCCGCAGCATCCCCCCAAAACCAGAAAGATCGGGCGCACGTCCTTCCAGAACAAGCTGTGGGAAGGAAGACCGACGTGTGGCGGACGGTCGACAGGTGACCGCATTGCTACCAGTGCGGTGAAGCTAACCATCTGTACCGGCGATGCCCCTACCGGCAGATCGGGCTTTGCGGGTTCGCGCCGGACGCCCCACGCCCAAGGAGCGGAGAGCGACCGCGAGATATCTAAAAATACCTCCAACGTGCACTGTCCCCAGCGCCCGCTCCCTCTTGAAGATACCGTCCGTCAACACTTAGACATCCGGCTTCGCCGATGCACCGACCCCGACGTGAAAGCCTGTCGCCCCTCGCTCCTCGCCGAGGAAACTAGGCGCGGAAACCCCTGGAGGTGGAGTTGTCGAAGAAGACCAACTCCAAGATCCTCCACGAACGTCAGAGGGCCCCCCTCGAACGCCACCAGAGACCGAAATGACTCTCCTGCAATAACCTAAACGTTATTATCGACGGCCACGACGCATCGGCTCTCGTCGACGCCGGAGCAGGCTACTCCGTTCTGAGTTGGAGGCTCTCCCAACGCCTCCGGAAATTGATGACACCATGGGATGGCCGGCAGATACGGACCGCCGGTGGGCACCTCATCACACCACTCGGGATTTGCGCTGCTCGCGTCGAGATCCACGACGAGACGTGCCCATTCGATTTCGTCGTTCTGCGAGACTGTTCGAGGGACGTTATCCTCGAAATGCACTTTCTTTGCCAGTATGGCGCCGTCATCAACCTCGGAGCAAACCGGCTGATGCTACGAAAACCTGCTCCACCACGGGAGGAACCCAAAGCGACGTCATCCGCGGTCCGAGTCCTCGCAAATCACGTGAACTTTGTGGGGTTTCTTTACGGAGGTCCCTCTACTAATAATCGCTGCCCGATCGGTATGCGCTCCGCCCGTCACCCAGGGAGTTACACACTGCAACGAGAAGACAGCGAATGGGTTTACTGTACCTCTCGGTTGCCGGTCGTCGAGAGCCGGTAGTCCGGGCCTGCCGGCCCTTGTTGTCACCCGTCCATCAGAACTCACAGTCGGGGTCCGTGTCCAGGCCTGCGGATCGCTTTTCCCATGCCAGCGCTGCGTAGGCTGGCTGTCCCGGGCTATCAATGCCCGAGTCTCGCTGCGGAACCACCCCGGCATCGTCATAGCCCAGGTCATATGGCCCGGGCTTGCCGTTTCCACCGGTCTTGCTCCAGACCTCGCTCGTGGACCGCTCCAGGGTTCGATGGGCCAGGTCAGGCAGCCCCGGCTCCGTCGTTCTTGTCCAGCTTAGCTCCAGCCTCGCTCAGCACGCACTGTCTCGCGCCAGCTCGTGTCTTCTCCGCCGGCCGCCTGTCACGTGCTCTCTGCCTCGTCTTTCACCCTCGGCTCCCACACTCTCCCCCCCTCAAGGCCCGGACTTCGGGGGACTTCATGGGCCTCAGGGAGCCGCTGGGCTTCATGGGCGGCCGCTGTTGCTGTTGCCGGAGTGTTCAAGTTGCAGCGTCCGAAAGCGGTGTAGGTGGTGGTGGCTAGCGAAGCGGCAGACAATGCCGACCTGTCTGTCGCTCGCTGTCCCACTCACCGCAATGCAGCAGGGGGCTTGCTCTAAGCTGGTCCGGCCGACGCAGACGGACTTGCCCCGTTCCGCTTAGAGGTCACAGCGGGCTTAGAACTGCCCGCCTGAACCGTTCGTCAGGCCGAACAACTGTCAGCCACCCTGAGCACTTGGAAAAGCGAATGGTCCCGTCTTTCCTTCCGGTGGGCTTCCTGGGTTACACCGTCTGTATACGGCCGTCTTTCCAAGAGGCTATTCTGCGCAGAACAAACTGTAAAAACAACACACAGCGAACAAATACTCTGCCGCAGAATGTGGCAGTGGCCATAGCCTCTACCGCCACATAGCTTGCCGACGGGTTCGTGTACCATGCGGCCAACTCAGCAAGTCTGCATTCCAGAGCTCGCTCGTGGGTCGCCAAGAACAGGGGATTTCTTGTGTCCTACCGCAACCTCATGCTATACGTCTTCCCCATCGCGACGACGGTAGTATCCTTTCAAGTCAGCGATGTGAACCGGGCAAGCCTCCTCGCTTGTATCTCGCCGAGTAAGCCTAGAAGTAAGACACGACGCTCGCGTCGTTATACCTCGGGTGCCCTTCTCACCTCGGAGCAAGCGATACGGCAAAACCACTAGCTGCGTTGCTCAAAGCGTGAGTTTCCTTCAGAACAGGTAACGATGGCGTAAACCTAGTCCATCTTTTGCGCAAGCGAAGGGATCCAAAGCCTGTGGCGGGATGACCAAATACCATACCCGCAATTCCGCAACGGCTACATATACCATGTGCTACTCGATGTAAGCGTCAGCGTCCCATTCCGTCCACGTGCATACGAGCTCTAGGGACTGCTCGGTCCTCGGAGGGGGCGGTAGCTCAGCGAGCAAGCCCGCTTAAACCGTTCACGCCTCAAGGCAAGCTGGACAACTACAAGCCACCTAAATGTCTACCGCCTCATCCCCGGCCAGGTCGTGACGCGACATAACTTATTAAAAGTCTTGCTGTCACTTCCACGACCGGCCAGAGTGAAGCCGAAAAAGTATCCGATAAAACATTTCGCAGCTTTCTCGGAACGACCCCCTCAAGGGAGAGTTGTCCCTCTGCCTTTCGTCGGTTGTTGGAGTGACGCGAAGCAACTAGCCGTCTTGGCCCAGCGGTTACAAATCATACTGCTCCTTAACTCGCCTGCCAGCGTTCCCGGTGTCAACTGCAATTTACGCCAGTTTATCCAACACCCGCTGACAATCTCGACCGCCAGTGTTCCCTGTGTCGACTGCAATTCCCGCAATCTTTCCGACACCCACTTACAAAACCCCATCTGCACCCCGGGCCTAGACAAGCGCTTGCTTGCCTACCGCATCACTCCAAGCCTAAATCCTAAATATGGAATAAGTCCCGGCTGTGTTCCCTCCTGCCAGTCGCTATCCTGCCTTCCAGCGAACATGCCGTGGCTCTCCTCTGCCTCTGAAGACGACTTTCTTACATCTTAACCGCGCTCCTCGTGTCCCCCCCGGTTACGGCACCTTCTGCCAACCACTAATCTGGGGTACCCGAGAAAGCGCGTCCGCAACCTCGTCCTTCGAGACCTTTAAGTACTCGATTCGAGGAGACACCTGCTGAGCTCTGCTGTGAGACGAGTCACCAAAATTCCAACATGCTTTGTCTCAACGGGCATCGTTAGCGTTACTGAACAACCCGCTCAACGAATCCGTGGGACTCTCTGGGGACGACCAGAAGCAGAGGCATACCGAACGGGCCCCACGTTGGATGCGCCATTTTAATGTGGGGGTTTCTTTTCGGAGGAGGTCCCTTTATACTAATCATCGCCGCCCGATCGGTATGCGCTCCGCCCGTCACCCAGGGAGTGACATACAGCAACGAGAAGACAGCGAATGGGTTTACTGTACCTCTCGGTTGCCGGTCGTCGAGAGCCGGTAGTCCGGGCCTGCCGGCCCTTGTTGTCACCCGTCGATCAGAACTCACAGTCGGGGTCCGTGTCCAGGCCTGCGGATCGCTTTTCCCATGCCAGCGCTGCGTAGGCTGGCTGTCCCGGGCTATCAATGCCCGAGTCTCGCTGCGGAACCACCCCGGGATCGTCATAGCCCAGGTCATATGGCCCGGGCTTGCCGTTTCCACCGGTCTTGCTCCAGACCTCGCTGGTGGACCGCTCCAGGGTTCGATGGGCCAGGTCAGGCAGCCCCGGCTCCGTCGTTCTTGTCCAGCTTAGCTCCAGCCTCGCTCAGCACGCACTGTCTCGCGCCAGCTCGTGTTCTCCCCCGGCCGCCTGTCACGTGCTCTCTGCCTCGTCTTTCACCCTCGGCTCCCACAACTTACAGCAGCGGTCGAGTGTTTTTGTACCCGCCGCGATCGATGAGGCTTTCTGCGGCGACGCTCTGCTCGAGGGATCCCTCCAGTTGCTTCTAGGATGAAGGATAAGCGTCACAAGAGGCATCGCGGAGCTCAAAGACGGACACACTGTTGCACTCGTAACAAACTTACGACAGGAAGCTCAGCACCTAACGAAAGGCACCGCCGTGGGTCACGCCGAGGAACTCGCAGACTCAGCCGCAATCGCCGGAATAGCAGAAGACCTTTCTTCGTGGCCACACAAGACAACACCGGATTCGCAGTTCGACATCTATGTAACCCTGCCTACCCCACAACGACGACAACTCAGTGACCTTCTCGTCGAGTTCAGTGAGTGCTTTTCCACGTGGTCAAAGGTGCGCCAAACGACGGTTGCGAAACATGGAATTATTTCTGATGATGACGCGCTTCCTCTTCATCGGTCGCCATATCGTGTTTCTGTGAAAGAAAGAGAAGTCATCCAGAAGCAGGTCCAAGAAATGCTCGACGTCGACATCGTCCAGCCCTCAAAGAGTCCATGGGGCTTCACCGGTAGTCCTAGTGAAAAAGAAAGATGGAACTCTTCGGTTTTGCGTGGAGTATCGTCGACTAAACGCCGTAACAAAAAAGGACGTCTACCCGCTGCCACGCATCGACGACACTCTAGACCGGCTCCGCCATGCCCGATACTTTTGGTCGATGGACCTGAAGAGTGGGAACTAGCAGATTGAGGTCGACGAAGGGGATCGTGAGAAGACTGCCTCCGTCACGCCGGACGGACTGTACGAATTTAAAGTGATTCCGTTCGGACTGTGCACAGCACAGGCGACGTTCCTGCGCGTAATGGACACCGTTCTTTCCGGCTTGAAATGGCAAAGCTGCCTCGTCTATCTCGGCTATGTCGTGGTATTCGCAAGCGACTTCGACGAGCACCTGAGACGTTTGCGAGCCGGGCTACAGGCTATCCAGAATGCTGGACTGACACTAAAGCCGTCACAATGTCAGTTGGTTTACGGCGCGCTCAAATTCCCGGGCCATTTCGTGAATGCTCAGGGTGTAAGCCCTGATCCTGCAAGGACATCCGCTGTTGCCGAATTTCCGAAGCCATCAGACGAGAAATTCGTAAGAAGATTTCTTGGACTGTGCGCTTACTACAGACGTTTCGTTTGCGACTTTGCTAAGATTTCTCCACTGCTCACGCATCTGATGAACGACGACGTGAACTTCCAGTGGGGGGAGGAGCAAGAACAGGCGTTCAACGAACTGAAGGAAAGACTTCAGTTCGTTCCACGGACACTTCGATTCATCAGTGGACACTTCGATTCATCAGCGGAAGCGGAAGTTCACACGGACGCCAGCAACGCCGGACTCGTCGAGGTACCCGTCCAAAGACAAGACGGAGCAGAGAGGGTGGTCGCTTACGCAAGCCAGGTACTGTCCAAGGCAGAGAAACATTACTCAACGACTGACAAGCAATGACTGCCTGTCGTCTGGGCGTTAACCAAGGTCCACCCGTACCCGTACAGGATCCCGTTCCGCGTTGTCATGGACAACCACGCTCTTTATTGGCATGCCACCTCAAGGACCCGTCCGGAAGCCTCGCTCGCTGGAATCATTGACTGCAAGAATTCCACGTAACCATTCAGCAGAAGTCTGGCCGGAAGCATAATGACTTCGACTGTTTGTCTAGGGCCCCAGTCAATTCTCCTACCGAAAGCACTGACGACGACGATGACGCCCGTTTTCTCGACGCACTTACAGATACCGACATGGGAGCACTACAACGAGACGACCCGGAACTTCAAGCCGCGATCGATCACCTCGAAGATCAAAGAAGTTCAGTTCCGCGAGTCTTGGCCCGACACTTGTCAAGCTTCGTTCTGCGGCGAGGCGTGCTCTTCAAGGAGAACTTCGGAACGAGCATCCCTGCCCGACTGCTGGTTGTTCCGGCCAGCCTGCGAGAAGAAATATTGCCGCGCGCCAAGTAGGCAGCGCGGCCGTAGCCTAACTGTTATCGCGCTTGCCTCCCACGCGAAGAGCCAGAGTTCGATTCCTGGCCGCGGCTACGAATTTTGTTGACACTGTAATGTGATGTTCTGGTGAATTCGAGAACCGTCTAGCTGATTCGAGTTTAGAATGTTCTACGTGTCGAACCTTCTACGTCGAATGCTCCAGAAGCCAACGCGTGTACAAAAGCGGCTCCGCGTGGCAAGCCGGAGTCAGTTTCGCCCCAGCGTTCGACACTGCTACTACGCCGACTTCGACGCCCGCGACGCTCTGTTATTATCTTTTGTACCCTTTTATTTTGGCACAAGTTCACTACATTAAACGTTTATTTCTTCCTGTTCATTTCTTGTTTATTGGTCACCACCCGTGACATTTTGGTGGAAGTGCGGGGTAACCGCATGCCCGTGCAGCGCTCCCCTCCGAGTTCCCGCAGTGCAAGTTCGAACACAAGCCCCAAAGAATCTAACGAAGACCACACCGAGGTCCGATTAACTCGCCGGAACCTTGGCCTACCCCCGGAATCAGGACCCTTGCCACCCAGGACCAGGCAAACCAGGAGGACGACGATGGCCAACCAGTCGGAGACCCCGGCCGCTCCAGCCGTCGTTTATCTGCCCGTCGCACCGCTCACGGCTGCTTCATTCCACGGCGAGCAATACGAAGACGTCGAAGACTGGATTGACCAGTATGAGCGCGTTGCCCGCCACAATTGCTGGACCGACGAGCAGCGCCTGCACAACGTCTATTTTTCGCTTGAGGGTATCGCCAAGCACTGGTACGAGAGTCATGAGTCCTGTTTGACGTCGACATTTTGAAGACTGATCTCAAGGCTACGTTCAGCAACCACCACCGCCGAGAGAGAGCCGAGGACCTACTGCGAACCAGAGCCCAGGGCCCCAACGAGAGCGTCACCGGCTTCGTAGAGGACGTTCTGCGCCTGAGTGCCCGCGCCGACCCTCGGGCTACCGAAGAGAAGAAACTACGAATTTTCATGTGCGGGGTGAGAGACAACATTTTCGGAGGCCTCGTCCGCAACCCGCCGGCAACCGTCGACGCCTTCGTCACCGAGGCAACAAACATCGAGCGCGCCCTCCAAGCGCGCGCTTCCCACTACCAGAGGCATCCAAGCGTCACTGCAACCGCTCTGCTTAGCGGCGAAAACGCTCCTGGTACGGACATATGCGAAATCAACCGGGAGGTCGTCCGGGAGGAAATCCGCCGGTTGCTGCCGGCTGCAAACCGACCAGCGACGCTCTCCATCGCCGAGGTTGTGCGGGAAGAAGTTCAGAGAGCCATCCTACCAGAGGCTCCCGTCGCCGTGGTAGCCACCGAGGAGCCCGCGTTGACTTACGCCGCAGTGGCCTGACGGCCACCGCCTCCTCCTCGAGCCTATCCTGCGCCGCCCTGACGTCACTCTCCTGCGCCGCAGCACGACCGACGCCGCGACGACCAGCTCCAGTACGCCAGTCAGGAGCCCCGTGCATCCCGGAAGACCGATGTGTGGCGAACGCCCGACCGACGCCCTCTGTGCTTCCACTGCGGGGAAGCTGACCACATCTACCGCCGATGCCCATACCGTCGACTCGGGCTGCGCGGGTTTCACCCGAACGACCCGCGACCCCGTTATGGTGAACGGCCTCGGGAAATCGACGAGTACCTGCGACGACCTCAGTCCCCCGAGCCTACGTCCCGCCGAGAGTTCCGGTCGCCGTCACCACGACGTCCAGCTTCGCCGATGCACCGACCACGACGTGAAAGCCTGTCCCACCTCGCTCCTCGCCGGGGAAACTAGGCGCGGCAACCCCTGGAGGTGGAGTTGCCGAAGACGACCGACGCCAAGATCCTCCCCGAACGTCGGAGGGCCCCCACTCGAACGCTACCAGAGACCGAAACGACGCCCCTGCAGCGGTGTGCAATAACCTAAACGTCGTCATTGACGGCCACGACGCATCAGCACTCGTGGACACCGGACCAGACTACTCGGTCTTGAGTGGGAGACTCTCCAGCCGCCTTCGAAAAGTCACCACGCCGTGGGATGGACCACAAATACGAACCGCCGGAGGGCACCTCATCACACCAGTCGGGAGATGCACTGCTTGCGTCGAGATCCACAGTGAGACGTGCCCTGTGAAGTTCGTCGTTCTGCAAGACTGTTCGAGGGACGTTATCCTCGGAATGGACTTTCTCTGCGAGTATGGCGCCGTCATCGGCCTCGGGGCAAACCAGCTGACGCTGCGAAAGCCTGTTTTACCGCCGGTGGAGACCAACACGACGTCAACCGCGATCCGAGTTATCGCCGACCATGTGAACTTACCGCCGCGGTCGAGTGTTTTCGTTACCGTCATAACCGACTCAGCCATGCACGGTGAAGCTCTTCTGGAAGGCAGCGTCCAACTGCTCCTTGAGAAAGGAATTGGCGTCGCACGAGGCGTAACGGATCTCCAAGAAGGACGTACAACTGTTCTTGTGACAAACTTCCGAGAGGAGCCGCAGCACCTAACGAAGGGTACCGCTGTGGGCCACATTGCGGAGTTTCAGGCGCCAGCCGTGGTCACCGCAGTTTCCGAAGAAACCTCGTCGTCACAACAGAACAGCACGCCGCCGCCGCCTATCGACATCAACCCCGAGCTCCCAGCTCCTAAGCGCCGGCAACTGGTTGATCTCATCGCCGAATACAGTGACTGTTTTGCCACGTCGTCGAAAGTTCGCCAAACACCAATGGCGAAACATCGCGTTATTACCGACGACGACGCGCTCCCTGTCCATCAGTCGCCGTATCGAGTCTCCTTAAAGGAAAGGGAGGTGATTCAGGATCAATTCCAAGAAATGCTCGACGACGACATCATTCAACCCTCAAGAAGTCCATGGGCGTCCCCAGTCGTCCTTGTAAAGAAGAAGGACGGAACCCTGCGGTTCTGCGTGGACTATCGTCGACTGAACGCTGTGACGAAGAAGGACGTCTATCTGCTCCCCCGTATCAACGATACGTTAGACCGACTGCGCCACTCCCGATATTTTTCGTCGATGGATCTGAAGTGTGGCTACTGGCAGATTGAAGTCGACGAACGCGACCGGGAAAAAACTGCCTTCGTCACTCCCGACGGATTGTACGAATTCAAAGTGATGCCGTTCAGGCTTTGTACAGCGCCAGCCACCTTCCAGCGTGTCATGGACACCGTGCTGGCAGGTCTGAAATGGCAGAGCTGCCTCCTCTACCTCGACGACGTCGTGGTATTTTCACGAGATTTCGACGAGCACCTGAAACGACTTCGAGCCGTGCTTCAAGCCATCAAGGCCGCCGGCCTGTCACTCAAGCCGACAAAGTGTCGATTCGCCTATGGTGAACTTAAGTTCGTTGGCCACGTCGTGAGCAACAAAGGTGTTCTCCCGGACCCCGAGAAGACCCGCGCCGTAGCTGCATTTACGCCGCCGTCTGACATGAAGGCCGTGAGAAGATTCCTCGGTCTTTGTGCCTACTACAGACGATTTGTTCGGGACTTCGCCAAGCTGTCCGCACCGCTGACGCACCTCACGAAGGACGCCGTAAAGTTCGAATGGACAGACTAACACCAGCGGTCGTTCGATGAGCTGAAACGAAGACTCCAGACGCCCCCGATTCTTGGACATTTCGACCAGTTCGCTGATACAGAGATCCACACGGACGCCAGTAACACCGGACTTGGCGCGGTGCTAGTTCAAAGGCAGGACGGGGCAGAGCGAGTCATCGCATACGCGAGTCGGATGCTGTCTAAGGCGGAGAGGAACTACTCAACAACTGAAAAGGAGTGCCTTGCTGTCGTCTGGGCAATAACAAAGTTTCGCCCATATCTGTATGGAAGTCCTTTTCGCGTGGTCACGGACCACCACTCGCTCTGTTGGCTCGCGAATCTGAAAGACCCCTCCGGACGCCTCGCCCGGTGGAGCCTACGACTGCAGGAGTTCGATATGACCGTTGTGTACAAGTCCGGCCGGAAGCACAATGACGCCGACTGCCTGTCAAGAGCTCCTGTCGAGGCCGGACCTGCCTGTATCGAAGACGACGACGATGAGCGTTTCCTCGGCGCTTTGGACGTCAGCGACATGGCAGCACTCCAGCGAGACGACCCTAAACTGCGAGCGCTCATCGAGCACTTAGAGGGACAATCGAGTTCGGTCCCCCGTGCTTTTTTAAGAATCCTGCATACATTCTCCATGCGGCAAGGGGTGCTGTACAAGGAGAACTTCGTCAACAACAACACAGCGTGGCTGTTGGTTGTCCCTGCCAGCCTTCGGGATGAAATATTCCAAAGATGCCATGATGACCCAACGGCTGGACACCTTGGCTACAGCAGGACGCTCGCCAGGATTCGAGAAAAGTACTACTGGCCGAGGCTACCGAAGACCGTTCACCTATACATTCGCTCATGCCACGAGTGTCAGCGACGCAAGAAACCGCCGACGAAGCCGTCAGGACTTCTGCATCTGATTTCTCCCCCGACTATGCCGTTCCAGCAGATCGGAATGGATTTACTTGGCCCTTTCCCGCCGTCAACATCGGGAAACCGCTGGATTATCGTCGCCACCGATTATCTCACACGGTACGCCGAGACGAAAGCCCTTCCAGCAGGCACGGCTGTTGAAGTCGCCAAGTTTTTCATCGAGTCCATCGTCCTCCGGCACGGCGCTCCACAAGTTTTGATTACTGATCGCGGATCATCGTTCATGGCACAGCTGACCCAAGAAATCATCTGACTCGGTCACACCAGCCACCGTCGTACAACTGCGTACCACCCGCAGACCAACGGGCTGACGGAGAGACTGAACAAGACAATCGCCGACATGATCTCTATGTACGTCGACGTTGAGCACAAGACGTGGGACGAGGTGCTGCCCTACGTCACGTTCGCCTACAATACGGCGGTTCAGAAGACCACTGGATTCACCCCTTTCCAGCTGGTACAGGGTCGGAAGGTAACGACCATGCTGGACGCAATGCTGCCCCATGAACCATCTGACAATCAGAGCGACGACGCCCAGGTGGTTGCTCAACGCGCCGAAGAAGTCCGCCAGCTCGCCCGACTCACGATTCAAGACCAGCAACGCGTCGACGCGGGCCGCTACAACCTTCGTCGCAAGGACGTTAACTTCCAGCCCGGAGACAGGGTGTGGGTGTGGACGCCCATCCGTCGCCGCGGCCTCAGTGAGAAACTGCTGAAACGGTACTTTGGACCATACAAGGTACTTCGTCGCCTCGGCGAGCTGAACTACGAGGTGATGCCCGACGGAACAAGAGCATCATCACGCCGCCCACCACGACCTGAAGTCGTCCAGGTCGTGCGCCTGAAGCCGTACTACGCTCGATAGGACTGTGGATCTTATGTGTTTCAAATGACTCTTTAGTTCGCCGTTCCTTTTATGTGCTTTGTTTTGTTTTGTGTTGCATCGGGGCGATGCACTTTTTTAAGGGGGGATTAATGCCGCGCGCCAAGTAGGCAGCGCGGCCATAGCCTAACGGTTATCGCGCTTGCCTCCCACGCGAAGAGCCAGAGTTCGATTCCTGGCCGCGGCTACCAATTTTGTTGACACTGTAATGTGACGTTCTGGTGAATTCGAGAACCGTCTAGCTGATTCGAGTTTAGAATGTTCTACGCGTCGAACCTTCTACGTCGAATGCTCCAGAAGCCAACGCGTGTACAAAAGCGGCTCCGCGTGGCAAGCCGGAGTCAGTTTCGCCCCAGCGTTCGACTCTGCTACTACGCCGACTTCGACGCCCACGACGCTCTGTTATTATCTTTTGTACCCTTTTATTTTGGCACAAGTTCGCCACATTAAATGTTTATTTCTTCCTGTTCATTGCTTGTTCATTGGTCACCACCCGTGACAATATTTCAAGCTTGCTACGACGACCCGACGGCTGGGCACCTTGGCTACAGCAGGACGCTCGCCCAGATTAGTGACAAGTACATACTGACCGAGATTTCCAAAAAGAGTACACTAGTACACACGGTCGTGCAATGAGTGCCAACGACGTAAGAGGCCTACGACGAAGCCAGCAGGACTCCTGCAGCGGATACCTGCCCCGATTACGCCCTTCCAGCAGGTCTGAATGGATTTACTTGGGTATTTCTCATAATCGACGCAAGGAAATCGATGCATTATCGTCGCGACAGATTATTTTACACGATACGCCGAGGCGAAAGCTCTGCCATCGGGAACAGCGGTGGAAGTTGCCAAGTTTTTCGTCGAGTCCATCCTGCTTAGACACGGCGCACCTAAAGTGCTGATCACAGATCGAGGATCATCTTTCATGGCACAGCTGACTCAAAAGGTTCTTCGGAGCAGTCACACCAGCCATCGACGAACCAACCCTTATCATCCGCAGACCAACGGACTAACGAAGCGGCTCAACAAGGCGATCGCCGACAGGATCTCCATGTACGTCGACGTGGAGCACAAAACGTGGGACGAGGTGTTGCCGTACGTTACGTTTGCGTACAACACAGCGGTTCAAGAAACCACGGGAGTGACGCCGTTTCAACTGGTACACACTCTACAAAAAATCCGTTCTTGAAAGGTTCTTCGCCGCCCCAAGAACTCTTTCACCTCGTGAAGAACTGTTTCCGCTCAAACAGTGTCGCCCCCTGGCGCACCAGAAAGGCGACAGCGATGAAGGACGTCTGCCTAAAAAAAAATTCTTCATAAAGTTTTTCTTTTTTTTTTGGGGGGGGGGGGGGGGGGGAAGAAGCGGTTGTGCGCGAAGGTGGTGCCGCTGCGACGTGCCGTTTGCCTGCGTGAGATTCTGGAAAGGCGAAAGTAACGGCGGCCAACAATTCGGGGTTCGGTGTTTACTGTTCCGACCTGGTTCTGTCGGCGGCATTCAATGGATGTGGTCACGGTGCGAGAACATACAGATGTGTCTAGATAGAAGCTCCAGGACGCGTCAGATTGGTTGACAAAGCAAAACCTTGGAGACTTCGCCCAGAGATTCGAAGGTAAGTAGAATGCTCCGTCCTCTTTGTTTGTGTTGGTTGGCGGCGTCGGTTTTGTCTCGCGTTTTCAGTTTCCAAGTTGAGTGCCGGTACCACCGGTAACGGTGGCTGATCGGGGTCTCGATGGCGCTATTCTTCCATACTTCCATGTGCACGCGAATATTTTTTATGAAACTTGTAGTGCAGTGTGGATATTTGGACATGTTTTGTGAGCGAGGAAATGCTTCCGGGTCTTTTTGCGATTGGTGAGATTTGTCGTTGTTTGTGCGATTTCAGCATGAGCGGATACGAGTGTTTAAAGTTTTCGCAGTGCTACCACATCGGGAGTCATCTAATCAATCATGTCCAGATAGCTCATGGTGACCCGGACTTTAATTCTGTTTGCAAGTTGGGTGGGTGCTCTCCGTCTGGACGATATTTTATTGCATTTGAGAGCTTCAGGAAGCACATGAAACGTAAGCATGTCGAGGGAAAATCTGCGGAACCAGAAAATGGAAGCAGTGTGGGGTGATGTGTGCCACTGCTTTATCGTTGCCCCCCCCCCTCCCCATCTTCACTCTCTTTATACTATATTTGTGTACACCATCAGAATAAAAGGGTAGAAAAATGTGGTATAACTTCTGTCATTAACATATATAACATATATGTATGATATATACTGTCTGTGCAATATTTTTCTCCTTTTATGCAGAAGAGGTTGATGGGGAGACGTTACTAAACTTGTCGGTGTGGATGATTGAGCAGTTGCTCCCTGATATGAAACTGCGAGTCAAACTGCTAAAACTGATTGAACAGCTAAAAGGAGACATAAAAGAAAGGTAGGGCACATTATCCAATTGGAAATTTGCGTTCCATATGTGAAATTCAAGATGCACTAATTACATTGTTATCTTTCAGCTTGCCGGCACCCTTAAATGTGCCTCGTGCTAGGAACACAGCAGCCTCACTGAGGTCTAGAGGATGTAAGGAATGTATGGCCACAGAAATATACTCTCCCAGGATTTCCCCCGCTACTGTTACAGAGGCTGGGTGAAAAGAGTGAACTGTTCCTTCAACCACAGCGAAATGAAGCACGAACAAAGTTGGTCGCAACGGGTTGGTGGCAGCAGCATTTGAAGTCCTCACTCATATATCTTCAAATGGAGGCTAACATTTGTTCTTTTTTCTTTCCAAAACGCCAAGTCGGTTTAGCTAGATGATGTCATGCGTGCCCACCAAGCGGCATACCCCTTCATGACCGACTCCACTGGACACTGCATAAGATTTACAAGAACTTGTTTTCATTTTGACAATTGAAATGCTTGTATCGAAGTTCATTATCTCCATTGTAACAGGCTTTCTACCCATCAATCCAACTGTAGGATTCACTGCGACACACCCTAATTAACAAAATGAAAAAGAAAGGTTGCTTCTAATGCATCTGCCAGAAGTTCAGCAAAACAAGGAAAAACTCTGGCAAAGGTGGTGGGCGAAAGCGAAAGGAAGAACTCCAACGCAGTGACTGTAATCAAAAATACAAAAGGACCATGGTAAGTTTGTTTATAACCTGGTCCTGATACAATTAAAAGAAATAAAACTAACCTGGAAGCGGGAACTGTTCTTAAATAGTTATTCAGCTAAATGTAGTTATGTAATTGCAATAAGGTGAGCTGGCGGGCTAGTTGGTCGTTCATCATTAGTAATTTAGCGCCCTTCCTGTCTATCTCGCCCTTTCTTCCTTGTTGTTTTGCGTTATTTTACTAATGATAGTTATGTAATTACTGCGGCATATGCTTCAAAGTGCTTAGCCTGTTACATTTTGCCAAAATGAAAGGAATCTTTATACAGTTTTCAGTTGCCCGTCCAGAGGAATGATTAGAAGCTTGGGAATGACCTTACCAAATTCGGCTTGATGGTTTTTAAAAGGCATATTTATTGTTCGCATGCAGATTCTTGTTATGAAGTCCTAAATATACGACATTGATATTCACAATCAAATGACGAAATCTTTGTTTTATTATATCCTTTAGAACTGTAACAAAACATCACTTTGAGTACTCAAAATGTTTCTATTTTTACACTATTTTATTTTAGTGGTACATACTGTTTGCTTTACTTTTGATTCCGTACCTAAAACGATCATTCACAGAAGTTCATACTGTCCATCATCACTCAGAGTGTTGTTGCCATGTCTGGTGCTTCTATGTGCAACTAAGCAGATAGTGCTTTGTTAGAGAGAATCAAACTTGTTAAGCAATTGATGTTAACAAAAGGTTGCACAGGAGTGGGAGGGCAAAGTAGATAGAGTGTTTTAGTTGAGCATGCCAACACATTAACCGTATGATAATATTCGCACTGGTAAGAATAAAGACGAAGTTTTTCCTTACATGCCAATACATCTTTTAGCTGCTCCTAAACGTACTTTTGGCTACTCCTAAATGGATTTCTGACTACTGCAACAAGTGCTCCAAAGTGACTCGAACGAATCGCATTGCTGTAAATGTAATCTGTAAAAGTCACAGTTGCATGGCTTGTCAGATATATCTCGGTTAAATCTCTTTTGTTGCATTGAACTGCCTTATTATAGCTAAAATATAGAGTGCATATAACTTGACCTATTTGGACCCGTGCACCCACTGTTTAAATTACAATTTTTTACATAACATAAAATAAGGCTTGCTGGAGTTCGTCTGGTACACAACTTTGTTTTTCAAATCTCATATTGTGTGCATGGCACTAACTTTTTTTTCAGGTTCCACATCATGACGTAGGAGAAGGTACCAACAACTGTGCAGACCACGTAGGAATTATGGCTGTTGAATGCTCCAAGGCTGCACCAGATGTGAAGCTCTTACTTCAAATGATGGCACAGACGTCACAGGCAAGGAGGGTAGACATCGCTGGCAAGACCACCACTGATGTTATTTAGCTGTGCCCGGCCCTCTACATTCCCGAAATGGTAATTTCAACGCCTTTTCCACTAAACTTTCAAAGCAATAGACAGCCTGAATGGTGCATCAGTTTTGTCTGGTTTTGAGTTACTTCAAACCTAAAAAGGGTACTAAGAGACTTAGGCACTGTCTAAATTCAGCTAACAACCTGGTTTGCAGGTGCCTACTTGCAGTGCCGTTGTGCTCTTTGTCTGGGTTTAACACCTGTTTGTGCCATGCGCCCTCGCAGTGTGTGGTTGGAGAGGGGCATCATGAGAAGGAAGGGGCCAAAAGTCTTGTTTTGCCGCAATTCTCTTTTTCCTGCTTCCACACCTGAGTGGTTGGCTCGTCCACCTCGTCTACAAGATAGCATTTTTATCCATAAAGCATACCTCAACAAGAAAGGGTTTGGAAGCTTTTCCAAGCCAGCTTTTGTCTTCTTTTGTTAGTGGTCAAATAATAGATCTGAGCTCGCTAATGTGCAACATATGAAATCAGACATCTAGAATATTGTCTCCATTTTCTCAAGGCCAAAATTTTAGTGTCTCATAGAAGTCCTCTGACAGGGATTCACAAGCAGTTGAGTATATTTGATCTCATCAAAGCTATAGCTTGATGGGCTTTTAAACTTACATTTGTAATATTTTCCACAGTAGGGTGTAACTTTAATGCTGGTTGGCCTTAATTAAATAATAACGCCTTGCTCTGTTAACCAAACCAAGAAAAATTTACCTTCCAGCTACAACAGGAGCTGGATCTCATGAAGGGGACCAGCAGCACTTCAAGTGTACAAGCAAAAATAGAACAGGCAGCCGATGGCCTACTTTAGCGGATAATGAAGTTTCAGCCTTCTTCTGACTACATTCGACAACTGAAGAGGTTTGAAGAAACCTGTCCAGGGAGTGCCAAACTGCAAGGTGCAACTCTTTTCTTAAGGTTAAAACTGACCAATTTCAGAAATGCCTGAAAGCGATTCATAAGGCTTTTTGCGTATATTATATTTCTATGTATTGTTTCCTGGCGTATATATTCCACTGCCATGATAATACATTTTTCTTTGCAAGTTAGAGCTGTTTGCTGTTCATTCTCCAGTGTTTTTCCTTGTGTGCACTATCCCACCGTTTAAGCTGTGAGAATTTCTCGAATAACTATTTACCGAGGCAGGGTTATAAAGCAAAAACTGCCCCCCCCCCCCAAATTGTACTCGAGAACAAATCTCTCGGTAAACATCTTATTTTTTCTTCCTCCGGGGTCTGACGGTGGCCATCTTGAAAAATTAGGTTTTTGTGTTCATTTGCTTATAGATATATGAGAGGTACTAAAAAGTGGCTATGTGGCACCAAATTATAGTTTTCAAAGACTAAAAGCAAAATTCTGCTTTGAAAAGAGGTCCTAGATCTTTAGGAATGTTCCTACCCCAGTGCTCCAAAATTTTGGTTGTATGAATGGTTTTGTTTCCGTTACATTTTGCACACAGTCATTGCAGACTGTTTGAAAGTTCTCGGAGTTACATTTTGCGCACTCATTGCACACTCTTTGAAAGCCTTCTGAGTTCCAGGAAAAAGTTCATTAAAAAGTTTCTCAATATGTGTAATGAATCTGTGAAGTATGACGTTCCACTAGGCCGTGTTTTATTTGATCTATATTTTAGGCAGAGAAGCATTCTACTGATGTGCTAAGTTTGAACCTAGTCATGTTCAATAAACGTCAGTATGTTTTTTTTTGTGAACCGCTGTATCTTGTTTTCATTCCACCATTTGACAGGTTGGACATTGCAGGGCGTCTCTTTTGTTTCTCCTACCTCTATTCCCTATACCTCATACTTGGTCTTGACAAGAGTATCAACGATGAATGTGTACTTGATTAAATACCCGTCCAAGCCAGCGGTTCTGCAGTAGATGTAGTGCCCCAGAAAAAGAGCCTTGTCGTTCAAAGCCTGTTTTGCACGTCTGTTGAAGTTTACAAAACGTCTACGGGATGTATATTGCCTCTTTGAACAGTTCAAGACAGTCGATAAAGAGCGGTTTACAAAAGAGCTACTGTACATCTAAAACTGCTGCCCAAGACGTTTTTTGCGAATAATTTATTCAAGTTAACTCGAAAGTGGTCTTTGCAAAAACCTTTCATTGAAAAGTTCATAATAGAAAGCTCTCTCGCTGAAACGTATAACTTAAAAGTTAGGCGTGAGCAATTAGTGGTTGAAATAGAATCCTTCGTAGTTTTTTTTAGTTCTCTCTCGGTTGGAACGGTTTTTCATCAAATACCTTTGGAAGCTTCTTATAAGCTCTTTCAATTACCAGTTCATCATGAAAAACCTTTATTCAGTTATTTTAGGCCTAAGGAAATAACAGTTCTAAATAACCTTTCAAGGGAACTTTACTCTTGGGGTTTGCGGATACCCCTCGGTTCAAATAGCCCAGCGATATTTCTAGATTCAACAAGTCCACTATACACACTGACTTTCATTGTAGTGTTAAACCTAGAAATATGGCTGCTCTTTTTGAACCAAGGGGGTATTCGCACACCCAACATAAAAGTTCCCTTGAAAGGTTATTTAGAACTTATTTCCTTAGAACCAAAAAGAACTCAATAAAGGTTCTTCATATTATTAACTGGTTAATTAAAAAAGAGCGTATAAGAACCTTCCAAAGGTACTTTATGAAAAATCGTTTCATCTGAGAGAGGACTAAAAAGAACTGTTTCAGCGACAGAAGGGCTGCAAATAACTTTTTAAATGTTCCTCACGAAGAACTGTTTCTGTGACAAGAGAGCTTAAAAGAACTCCTTAAGGGTTCTTCATGAAGAACTTTTTTATAAGGTGCTTAAAAGAACCTTTTAGGGTGCAAAATATGGACAAGCCGAAGAACTCCAAAAAGTTCTTTATTCTTTATTCAGGTAGCTCCTGCAACGCCGTTGAGGCATTATTGCAGGGGCGAACAACATAGAAAAAAACATTTCTGCATTTGCGGCACAAACAGTTTCAACACTTAAATTGTTCCAATCCCGAATGGTCTTAACAAAGAAAGAATTTTTGCACAGTTTCGTCCTGGTGGAATATTCGCGTATTTTGCGGATATGATCTTTACGTTGGGAAATATCGTAAGGGGGTAGAAGGTAATGAAAACTATTAATACCAGTGTGTTTATTATAAATGCTATATAGAAATTTTAAGCGCAAATTTTTCCGCCTGAATGTCAGCAAATCCCAGCCTAATGTATTCTTCATGTCCGTGACGCTCGAAAAGCGGTCGTACAGCCCCAGGACGAAGCGTGCCGCGCGATTTTGGATCCTCTCTAAAGCGTCTATGTGATTTTGCTGAGCAGGATCCCACACAGTGCAAGCATAATCTGTAAGAGGTCGAACGTAGGTAAGGTATGCAAGTTCTTTTATTTTTTGTGTAGACCTTTTTAGATTACGCTGGATAAAACCGAGTGCCCGTCCCGCCCTCATGACGATCTCGTCAATTTGCGCATTTCACTTGCAGTCTGCTAATAAGGTCACCCAGGTACTTCACTTTACCGTCATTTTTAGTGGTTAATTATTTAAATAATACTGAGTGTGAAGTTTTTTTTTTTTTTTGCGGGTGAGGGTGACATGTACACATTTGCTGACGTTTAACTGCAATTTTGATAGACTGCATCAGAGTTCAATTTGATCCAAATCAGCCTGCAGTTGTCTGGAATCCTCATCGTTTTTATACATATATATACAACACAATCGTAAGCAAACAATCTTAGCTGAGAGGTCACGCCAACGTGAATATCATTTATAAATATTAAGAACAGCAAAGGTCCTAGTACCGACCCCTGTGGCACGCCAGAGGTAACTTCAACAAAATCTGATGTTTCACCATCTAGAACCGTACATTGCCGACGCGAACACAAATATGCCTGTATCCAATTATGTACCGAAGTATCCAGATTCAAAAGTGCCAATTTTTGGATTAAGAGGGAATGCGATACTGTATCAAACGCTTTTCTAAAATCGAGAAACACAATCAATTTGCTCACCCCTATCAACGGGAGTAACAAGATCATGATAAAATTCAGTGAGTTCTGTAGTACAAGAATAACCCTTTCTAAATCCATGTTGATAATCAATAAAAAAAATTCTGAAACGTGAGATGTTGCATTATCTGGGAATATACAATGTGCTCAAACAACTTGCAGCAAACCGACGTTAAGGAGATCGGCCTGTAATTCGTGACATCATTTTTGGGACCTTTCTTATGTATAGGAGTAACATTAGCTAATTTCCAGTCCCCTGGCAAAGCTCCATTAAGTAATGACTTGTTAAATATCAAGAAAAGGTAAGGCGCTATTGCGTCTGCACAACTCTTTAGAACCCGAGGAGAAATTTTATCAGGGCCCATCGCTTTGGTTTCATCTATATGTTCCAAAAGATTAAATACACCTTCCATACTGATTTCTACGGGTGGCATCACATCGTAATTGCTTGAACACATTTCTAGTGTTGTATCTTCTGGAGGCAGAAAGTCTGATTTAAAATAATTGTTAAAAACGCAAGCTTTCTGCCCTGCGTCAGTGAGTAGTTCGCCATGTACCATTATATCAAGCATTCCCATCTGATCATTACCACAGAGCTTCATAAACTTCCAGAGCTGCTTATTGTTAGTTTTCATCGTGTCTTCAAGACGTTGAAGATAATCCTGTTTAGATTTTTTGCGGTCTCTTTGTACGTCGTAGTCAATTCCTTTAATATCTGGAGGTTTGAGGCCGAACTTTTCTTTTTATATCTTCCGTACGCACGCTTGCGTTTTTTAATAATTCTTAATAGACCACCATTGATCCATGGTCTTTCTCTTTTCTTTAGCTTACGTACGTCAATACTCGGAATGTATTTCTCTGTGAGGCTAATAACTCTCTGTTTAAAAAGCATCCACACGTCCTCAACACTCATTTCTTCGGCAATACATTCGAAAGAAAGGAAGCTCTCGCGAAGTTCAGAACTGATACCCTCATAATCACCCCTTGCGTACAGAAATATGTTTCGATTTGCATTCATTTTTTTTACGGGGAGATTGAAAACTAAGCGTGGCCACAATAGCGTCATGATCGCTAATACCAGGAATGACGTCAATTCGTTTAACAATGCCAGGATAATTACAAAATAATAAATCGAGTATGTTCGAGCCACGCGTAGGTGTGAGAACATGCTGTGTGAAGCCCAAAGTGTCAACCATGCAGTTCTTTTTCTAACTGATTTTTTTTAGAGTGCAGGGCCGGGCGGTTACCACTATGCTCGACGCCATGCTGCCTTACGTGCCGGCCGACAATTGCAACGACGACGCTCAACTGATCTCTCAACGCGCGGAAGAGGCCCTTCAACTAGCAAGAATCAAGGTTCATGACAAACAGCGAGTCGACGCACGCCTATAACCTTCGTCGCCGGGACGTCCAGTTTCAACCCGGAGACCGAGTATTGCTGTGGACACCGATACGGCGCCACGGTCTCAGCGAGAATCTTCTAAAACGTCATTTCCGCCCCTACAATGTCATCCGACGCCTCGGCGATCTGACTTATGAAGTTCTTCTCGATGGAACGCGCCCATCTGCAAGACGCCAGCCACGACCCAAGGTGGTGTACGTCGTCCGGCTCAAGCCGTATTAAGAACCATGGAAGTCTGGGCTCTCGTCAAAACGTGAACTGTTAACTGTGAACTGTTGCTCGCTATTCTGCTGTCCATTTGTTGTGTTTTTTTTTTTTTTTTTTTGTTTTGTGCTGCGTCGGGACGATGCATTTTTAAAGGGGGATATAATGCCGCGTGCGCACCTGACCAAGCAGGCAACGCGCTCGTGGCCTAATAGATTCCACTTCCGGACACCGCAGCGGACGGACGCGGAATGTCGAGCTCCGATGGAGCGGCGATAACGGCCCAGACGGGCCGTGGTGATAAGGCATCTAATGCTGAGCTGGAATATGCTGTTCATCTGCCACCCCTGCCTGTTGGATACATAGCGACGAACGCAGTGTTTCTACATTGTGACGTAAAAAAACGGCCCTACCGGATACAAGACTTCCGCGGTGAACTCGAAACGTTGGACGTTCTGAAAGACTTGGCGTCGGCAGGTGCGTACCAGATGAATCATGTCTGGATGCTGAGACTGCACTCATTAGCTGCGAAACAAAAGCTGGTGGCAGCAAAAGAGCTAACTGTAAAGGAAGGGAGGTGCCTCGTGTTTGACCCAGCAAAGAACGAAGTCAAGATAAAGCTCCATTGGGTTCCATATGATGTTCTCAACTTTAAGGTGCAAAAGGAGCTTGAAAGGTTCGGCAAGGTATCCAGCATTACTCGGTCCGCGAAAGAGGCTTCGAGAATGTCGAATCCAACACGAGGCTTGTGCAGCTGACCCTCAAAGGCGGTACGACGGTTGACGACATCCCCCACGAGATACGGCTGGAAGGCTGTAAAGTTCTAGTCCTGGTACCAGGGAGGGCCCCTTTGTGCCTGCGATGCAGGCGAACAGGCCATATCTGGCGGGACTGTCGCTCTCCTCGATGCGCCGGCTGCCATCGTTTTGGGCACGCAACGGAAGACTGCGCGGCGACGTACGCTTCTGTTGCTCGGGACCTCAAGGATCAAGAGGAGTCCGAGATGTTCATGGACGCGACCGAAGCAGAGGAAGTCATGCAAGACGTTTCGCAGTCGACTCTGAGTGACGAAAAAAAAAAGAAGTCAAGCACAATGGCAAGCAACGACAGACGAGTAACGACGTCTCAAGGGGTACCCTCAAAGATGTCGGCGTCCGGAAAGGAAAACGAAGGGGGATGTGAGGCCTCAGGCTCAGGAAGGACAAGGCCGCGGGAGACACCAAGCTGCGATGAGGACAGCGGCGATCAAGTGGAGCAGCCAGGCGCAGCCATGGGACAAGACGACCCTATGACCGCGAGCAACCTGGCAGGCAAAAGACAGCTGGCCCCACCTCCCGACCCGAACTTTCTCGATGAAACGGAACAAAGTTCAGTGCCGTGGGAACAACAGGGCTCCAAGAAACCCCGGCGAATACATAAACCCCGAGTGCCCACAGACGATCGCAACGCAAAGAATACGCAGTGAGTGTTGAATAGCAAATCGTTCATGAGAATGCAGCATTTGTTTGGACACGCTTAAAAGTATGAATGCACCTTTAGAGCCTCTTCGCTTTGCGACCTTAAATGTGCGTGGATTGAACATGCGTAAAAAACAGTGTCAACTCTAGCACGTAGTATATGAACAAGAGTTAGATATCTTGGCTGTACAAGAAACAAAAATGGAAAATAGTCAGCACATAGAACAAGCGCTAAAACCATTTCTTCGCTCTTACAAGGTGTGTGTAAGCCACTCCGTTGGAATGTCTGCTGGGTGTTTTCTATTTCTTAAGAAGTCCAGACACATCAGTGTTGCGAACGTTATCACAGATGATCAGGGCAGGCTTATTGTTTGCGATTTAAAATGGCAAAATCAAGATTTGCGGGCAATATGCCTTTATGCGCCAAATAAGATAAATGAGAGAGTTATGTTTTTTCAAAATTTAGAACGCTATTTACAGTGCGGCAAACTCGTGGTTTTAGGGGATTTCAATTGTGTATGCAGTCTAGCCGATAGGGTAACTCCCAAGAAGCATTACGATTGGAGTGCTGCATTACTAAACGAATTAATAGGCGAATATAATTTAGAGGACGTAGCCCACCTCGAAAACGCGGGGAAAGAATTCCGTTTTACACATTTTCAGCGCTCGTCCCACGCGCGATTGGATAGAGTTTGTTTCCTCCGAGATGAGCAATCTCGTATCAGGCTATCAAGTAAAACCGCTTTTTTTTAGTGACCACTCTCTTGTCAGTGTTACGTTAGGTTGCGGCAGGAAGAGGACATCGAAAATGCAGTGGGAATTATGGAAATTAATAGCAGTTTGCTGATGGACGATAATTTTTGTAAGGGAGTAAAGGAAGCATTTCAAGCGGACTGCACAGGTAATGGCCCTAGTTGCATAGAAAAGTGGAAGTACTTCAAGGACGATGTTAAGTTACGGGCAATAGAAAGGGCGTCTGTCCTAAAGGTACAAAAAACAAATGAGGAAAAAGTACTGTCGCAATATTTGAGTAACCGTCTAAAAAATGAGCAAGAATCCCCCGGTTCCAATCATTCAGCAATAAAAGAGATACAAGCCAAACTAGACAGCCTCCGCCAAGAGCGTTATCGTGGTGCGATAATCAGAGCGAGAGCGGAAAGATTTCTTTTAGGGGAACAACTCACTAGTCGTGCCTTGGCTGACGAGAGGAAATATGCCTTAGAAAAAGAAATATCCGTCCTTGAGCACCGGGGTGTTATCTGCGATACTGAAGATACCATCGAACATGCTTTCGTTGAGCCTTACGAGCAACTTTTTGGAGGACACGGCTTGCCGACTACGATGACAGACATTCGTATGTTGCTTCGAGAGGCGCCTGAGCTGTCGAATGAAGGAAAAGATTGGCTCGAAGAACCGGTGACCCTGATAGAAGTAGAGAACGCTATTGACGGTTTAGCGGCAAACAAGACGCCTGGCCCAGATGGTCTGGGAGCAGAGTTTTATTAAAAATTTAAAAAAGAACTGTCCCCTTTTCTCCTTAAAGTTATACACGAAGCGTATGACCTTAAAGCGTTTCCCCCATCGTTTCTTCGATCACACACTGTACTTATTCCCAAATCAGACGACGGTAGTGTGCGACAGCCAGTTACTGGGTATCGACCCATAACGCTATCTAATGTTGACTATAAAATTTTTGCAAGGATTCTAGCTAAACGACTTCAACATGTAATTTGTGGATTGGTCGAAGAACATCAAACCTGTGGCATTAGAGGCAGGTCTATTCAGACGAATATTCACGTAGCCCGAACAATCTTAGAAAGTTCTTCTGCGGAAAAAAGCCCTGTTGCAATGCACCAAATAGATTTAGCCAAGGCATTTGATAAAGTGTGTCATGATGTATTGTGGGAGGTTTTAGAACGAGCTAACGTGAACAAGATTATCATCGAAGGCGTTAAAATGGCCTATAAAGGATGCACGACTAGATTAATTATAAATAATTCATTATCCCCTATAATTAAAGTCCTTTCTTCTGTACGGCAAGGCTGCCCCATGTCGCCGCTATTGTTTTCCCTTAATTTTGAACCCTTGTGTTTGAGTATTATCCGATCGAGTCAAGTTCAGGGCTTTCTAATGGGGGAAGTAGAAACTAAGGTTTTAGCGTATGCAGATGATATTGCTGTTTTTTGTAGTAACAAAGAATGCGTTACTAGCGTATTAGAGCACTGTAAATATTTTTGTAATGCAACAGGCGCCTCAGTAAATATCGATAAATGTATTGGCACCTGGCACGGCGACTGGGATTCAACCCCTCAGTATTTTAAAGGTGTTAAATGGAGTACCTCACCCAGCAAGTATCTAGGGGCCCCACTACAGTACATGCGAACTAATACAGAGTATTGGGCTAGCGTTTCTGAGGAGCTGAGAGAACGGGCCACCAAATGGTGCGGTCGAGATTTGTCTATTTTTACTAGAGCAACTGTATGCAATGTATTCATTGTTGCCAAGCTGTGGTATGTACTGCAGGTCATGCATTGTGCTCGCACCAGTACACAAAAATGCATAGAGTGTTTGCCGTTTTTATATGGAAAAGTACTGTTGAACCAATGAGACGAGACAACCTTTTTCTTAGAGTTTCTAAGGGAGGACTTGGACTTTCACATCTGTTTGTCCGACAAGTTGTTGCGCGCTTCTTCTTCCTGCGAAATCAAAAACACCCCTTTTTACAAGTCATGTTTCAAGCTAGAATAGCACCCCACTTACCGCCTCTTCTTGTCTCTTCCGCTAGTGAAGCCCCCGCTAATCTGGTTGGGTTTTTAAAGGAAGTTGTGCACGCGTGTGAATTTTTGATGGTACGTTACTCGCGGGAGTACTTGTTTACTGTCTCCAGAAAAAAGCTGACCAGGGATCTGATTGATAGCCTCTTTCCTGCTCCATTGTATAGATTTTTGTTTGCTGACATGCCTGGAGGCGATGTTCTGGTCCGCCTGAAAAAGATGTGCATCCCCCCAGCCGCAAAATAGTTCTTTTTCCGGCTGCATAGCGACACGTTGCCTGTAAAAGTGTGGCTAGATGGGAGGGGAATATTTGTACCGTGGGTTGTGAACTGTCTACTGTGCAAACAGCCGGAAACAATTGAGCATGTGTTTATTAATTGCTGGGATGCTGTTATGTTCTGGGACGTCCTGAAGCGCACTATAAAAAAATACATAAAAATAACAACATATACCATTCGTTTTCTCCCTATTGAGAAAAATGAAAGTGTCCCACTTGATATGATTATGGTGCTTGGTTTGTTTTCGTTATGGAAATCTCGTATGGATGTGAGATACGCAGCGGCGAAACCAAAGTCAGCGCCGCAATTCTTCACAGAGCTTGTTTGCCAAGTGAAGAGTGTTTTTGAATTTACCGACAATACGCGGACCTATTGCATGACCTGTTATGTATGAAGGAATTTTAATTCAGTATCTGCCCACAAGATCTGGGTAGTCTAAATTTATGTACTGAATAAAGAAAAAAAAAAGCGCTCGTGGCCTAACGGTTATCGTGCTTGCCTTCCACGTAAAAAGCCAGGGTTCGATGCCTGGCCGGAAGTACGCATTTTTCTTGACTGTAATGTTATCTTCTGGTAAGTTCGAGAATCATGTTGTTTGTTTTAGGTCAGAATGTTCTACGAGCCGAATCTTCTAGGCGGATTTTTCCAGAAGCCCCGCGTGTACAAAAGGGGCTCCGCGTGGCGAGCCGGAGTCAGTCTCCCCCAGCGTTCGATCCTGCTGTTATGCCGCTATCGACACCCGCGACGCTCTATCGAAATCTTCTATGTTCTTTTTTGTTTTGCGCACAAGTGCGCCCCATTAAACGTTTATTTATTCCTGTTTAATTGTTTTTTTTTTGTTCGGCACCCGTGACAATATTTTGGGAAGATCAAGTCTAGAACGGAATTGGTTGTCTCGCTGACTAGTGTTGGAACAGTGATTAATTGTTTAAGGTCATGAAAGAAGGCAGAATCCAGAAGACGTGCGTGTCCCATTGTAAATCGCGCTGTCGTCTAAGTAGAAGCCTGATGAACTGGTTGAGTCACCAGGCCAATTCCTTCTTGTAGTGGCACGTGATCTTGCTTTAGGGTGAGCGCACCGGAACTTCCAGATGCATTGTCGGGCGCATGGAACACTTTAGTGCTGTACTCAGCGGGACCTGTATGAAGAACGGCAAGAGTTGCATCGATGCGTCCAAGGTGGTCTCACCATGACCCCTGAATCCATCGGAGCCAAGGTTGGGTAAATGTCCAGTTGTAGATCGCGCTGTCGTCGAAGTCGAAGACTCATGAACTGGTTGAGTCACCAGGCCAACCCCTCCTTGGGGTTGCACGTGATCTTGCTCCAGGGTGAACGCAGCTTAACTTCCAGATGCATTGTCAACCGCGGCACTGATTGTTATACACAGCGTGACCTGTATGAAGAAAAGTAAGGGGTTCGTCGGTGCGTCCGACAAGGTCCCGCCGTGCCCTCTCATTATAGTGCAACTTTTCGTAGTGCAACGACTCATTACCTTGATGTTGTTAGCAAAGTGCATCATAGTGCAAGTTTGAGTGGTGTCGAAAATATCAAGCTCAGGGACAGGAATCTACAAAATATTATACAAGCTTCATCATGCTGACGAAAACTAGTAAGCATAGAATATGTGATAGGCCTTCGAGGGAAGAAGGGAGGGACGTCTGAACGGGCACAGCCAGGCTAAGTTCTGCTTTCATTTCTGACGCACGCAACGAGATGGTGCTGGAAGACTGGAAAGGCTCGGGTGCCTACATGTTTGTCTGTCTCAGGCTGTAGACATCCATTGTTGCCCTGAATTTGCGAGCGCGCGACGTTCTGGCGCGCTTCGTGCGTGCCTTGGGCGGTACAATGGCGTCTATCAATTAGCCAAAGCTACGCGCTCGAGCTGAGTGACACCGGAATGCGCGAACTTCAGAATGCATAAAAAATTACAGCCATCCATTGTTGCCCTGAATTTGCCAGCGCGCGACGTTCTAGCGCGCTCCGTGCGTGCCTTGGGCGGTACAATGGCGTCTATCATTTAGCCAAAGCTACGCGCTCGAGCTGAGTGACACCGGAATGCGCGCACTTCAGAATGCATAAAAAATGACTGGGCGCTAAAATGGCTGAGATGTCACCACTCAAGCAAAAGTGCGCCTGTGTATGAAGGCACTCTACGAAAGGCCGTGAAGCGCGCTAGCTCATTCACGCGCCGCGCCCCTGAGCTCGCTCTTGCGTATTGCGTAAAACCGACCATAAAAAGCTAAAAAAAAAACAAGCAAGAAAAATGCTTATAGCTGAGTTGGCAAGGCACTTGGATAGCAATCTTGAGGTGGTGAAAGAAAACCCTGCTAGGAATTGAAGTTTTTTTTTATTTTCTTTATTATTCGTCAGATGTACATTTTCAAACCTTTTCGAACTAATGAAAATGCGCTTCAGTATGACGATGATCATTTTATAGGATTATTTTATATAAAACATGGAAAATGTTTGTATCACTTAGGACCAAATTGGTTATGGATGATTCAGCGATCAAGTTTAATTATCTCGATGAGACACTTGATTTCAATATCTCAACAATACCTAATAACCTGTGTAAAATGGTAATAATAAATCTAGGAACTATATCACTGAAGGCACTCATGGAGTCCGTTTTTTCCATGTGATTCGTTTCTATAGCAATTTTTCTTATTTAAAGAACTTTACATTATACGAGTATTGGATATATATATACGCGAGTGTGCATATATGTATGTATGTATGAATATGTGTGTGATAGGTATGTACAGGTCTCTAGATCAGTCTTCACATTTCGAAGTGTTCGCACTCTACACAATATATTTTGCAGATAAACTATCTTCAGTAGTATTCTAAATACTCTATAAATCAAGTATTTAGCTATCAATCTTAAATGATTGTGTTGGGTATTTTGTCAAACGCTGGTATATTTAAGTGTGTGTGTATTTTTACGGTATTACGTGATTTGATCATTGTGTTTCTAATTTATGTATAATCTAATGCCAAAAGCTAGTCAAATTTATTCTTCTATAAAGTTATGTACAGTGCTTAACGAAACGAAATAGACAAGCGGAGCGCGTGGCCTCGCGTACCTGTGGCGCCATCTGCCAGGAGAAGCGGTCTATCAGGTGTCGCGAGTAGCCCAAGCGCACAGTTGAGCAAAGCACTCAGCGCTTGCTCGTGCTCCGTGCACAACAGGCCTGTACACCTTACCCCCCAAAAGCAACTAAATAACGTACTTGTTACTCGCTCTAAAAGTAACTAACTACGTTACACGCAACCGATTCTCAAAATGAACGCGTTACTTTACCTCAAAAGTAACGAGCTACTTTTCACGTTATATTGGCTACTAAATACACAACTGCTTTTGTTTCATGGTTTACTGTTTTCTTTTCAGTTGTCGTTGCCATTATGCAGTACCTTCCTCTCCACGTTTTCATCGGTTATTTTTTTCCGCTTCCTTAAGAATACATCTTCGGCGACGCTGAAAAGTCGTTCTACTGACGCGCTGACGGCGCGGAAATGTTGTCGTTCAGAAAGAACCAGTGGATCTGGGATTTCCCACTTACATTTCTTCTGTCTGCTTCTAAATTTCGAAATTGACAATGGGATGTGTGCTTTAATTCCCGTGTTGGCAACCTCTGGGTTCTCATTCGGTATGTACACGATTCCAGAAGGTTCAACCAACGAACCTTATTGTGTTCGCAGGGTGAAGGACAATCCCAGCTGTAGAGTTCGACTGACGTGTTCAACAGTGCACGTTGCTATACTGTCCTACTGCGTAGTTATTTTCCGGTTGCCCATCTGCCCTTGTCGCAATAGAAGTATACTCAGGCTCGAATTAAAACGGGGCCGTTTGAATGGTGTTGCAGACGTTATTCCTGAAAAGTAAGAAAAAAACTTGCAGGACGATTAATTTTTTCCTTTATGAGTGGAAAGCGATAGCGTGATCGGGCCCCGTTCGCATCGCCTTCTCGTTCGCTTCTCGTTCTCTTTCGGCCCATGAGCTGGAAGAGCATGAGAAGTTCAGTTACCTTTTCTACACTCTGAAGAAAAAAGGGTGTAAAAGGGTGTATCGTTACATCCTTCGTCCCATATAATACACCCCAAAACTTCATTTCGACGTACTGAGCCCTACAGTCGAACAGGCGGCCCCAAATTTTGCAAGGGGCTTGATAACAGTGTAATTTAGCTTTTTAAGTAGCTAAAGTCCTTCTCAAGAACCACAGAAAGAAAACACCGAGTTTTTACAGTAGGGCCAAGAAAAACCCGATTATTTTTTTTGTCGTCAGTAAAACGTACATCAGCTGTTTTAATAAGTTGTACCGCACGGCTATCAAGCCCCTCGTAAAATATGGGGCCGTCTGTTCGACTGTAGGGCGCTGTACGTCGAATTGAGGTTTGGGGGTGTATTATATGGGACAAAGGGTGTAAGAATACACCCTTTTACACCCTTCTTTCTTGAGAGTGTAAAAAGTAACTAAATGCGTTACTCACAACCGACAAAGGTAACTACGTAAAAGTAACTCCTTACCAGTAACGCGTTACGTACGTGTCTGGTGCACAACCCTTTATAGCGGATCAACGCTGTTCATAAGTCTGCAACATAATTTTTCTTTTCTTTGCTTTGCAGTAGCGTAAACATATTTATCTGTTTTCAAAGATTAAAGTTGTACTAAAGTGACCACCACTCGCAGTGATCTCACTGTTCCTTCTAAATAAATGTAGTGTCATAGCAGGTGTCTCTTTTTTGGGAACTGACTAAATAAATTGTCTTCCTTTTCGCTATTTTAGAGCGCAGCTCTGAGGCGCCCGTTTCCGGGTTGAGCGGAGTCGCCGTTGCCGTCGGCATCGGCGTAAGCGCGCGTTGCGTTATGGGACGGGACGTCACGTTTGACGTCACATGTGACGTTATACGTGACGTCACATGTGACGTTACGGGGGTAAAATTTTCCCGCTAATTTTCCCGCCAAATTTAGCAAAAATGTTTCACTCTGGGGACGTTTCACGTGACGCCACTCAACCAGTGTTGCACACGTTCTTAATAAAAAGGAACAAAAGCTCGTTCCTCCTTCCTTCTGATTATTAGAAAGCGTTCCCGTTACAAATCTTATATCTAAAAAAAGAAATCGTTCCCGTTACAGTTAAAGACGTATATGTAAAGTATATGTAACGTATCGTTACATATACGTTACATTTTTATTTTGCTGATTAAACACATTTAGTTAGGCCAATCAAAGTTTTCCTTTTTTATCTGCCCCATCAAACGGCAAAACACGAATTTAAACGCAAGGACAGAAGGGCGCCGGGAGAAGTATACAAGCGGAAACAGAGTTTGATTTGTTGATATATTCACCTTTAAAAGTTTCAGCTTTCCATCATATTTTGTGGTGGGTGATTCAGACGAGCCAAATGTACTGTTACTTTACATTGCCCGAGCGTTTTACAACCTCACACGTTTGAATCTAAGAAAGAACCTTCTTCAACCTTAACAACAGTGGCTTCACGATGTTGCTGTCCGCAAGTCAAGCAAGTGAAGAAGAATATAGGGCTTTTCGAAGGTCAGTCTTGAAAACTACAAGTCCTTCTTTGTGAAGGTTGAATTAATTGTTTAGTTTGAAGGTGGGGGACAAGTGGGGAAGAAATAAAGATTAACTCATGTGTATATTTAAAGAGACCAATACTCAGAATACAAGGGTGCGTACGACGTAAGGTAACCTGTTCTTCTGTTGTAACTGTAGGTCTCTTTGTGGAAGTTTAGTGATGGCTTTAGTAGGATTTAAATTTCTGGGCGCATGAGGATTTCGTAGGAGCACAGAAAGTAGCTGAGTTCGAAGCATCAATGTTTCTGTGTTTTTCTTCGACTAAAACTTTTGCTTTCTATACCGCAGTTTCGGGCACTGAAAACAGTATCGATCTGCATTAGCTCTCCTTCACCCGACTGTTACCAAGTAAGGACCACACAATAAAAAACCTATGATAAGTAAAGATAAAGTTAACGAGATCCTACCCTCGTAAAGATATTGTTTTTATACTATAAGAGTTTCCCTCTTAGAAATAAAATACAGATTCCCCCACTGGATCAAAAAAAGGAACGCCGTCTTTTTTTTCCGTTCCAGTAAAAATGTAACGAGTTCCTGTTCCAGTTCCACCGATGAAAAATAAAACGGCTGCGTTCTTTCGTTCCTCCTCAAAGGAAGGCGTTCCAGGAACGCCGTTCCTTGGAACGCTGTTCCGTACAACACTGCACTCAACCCGAGAAAATTTCCCCGCTAAATCTGGCGGGGAAATGTTAGCTAAATTTTGCGTGAAATTTAGCAAAAATTTCTCGCTAAATGGGAGGAGAGCAGCAGAGTGGCACAGGAGGGTACGAAGGGGGAGCAGGGACATACCCTTCCCTCCGTACTCTCCCCTCCTCCCTTTCAAGAGCTGCGTTCTAATTTGGCATTCCAGAGAAATGTAAATATCTTTCATTCTTTTTTTAAAGGGGACCTCCGGAGCTTTCTGCGATCGTCTGTTTATGTTGTTATATTGCGTAGTAGGTGCAAGTTAATATGTATACAAAGTTTTAGATTACAAAACCGTTTATTAAGCAGATGGCAGAAGAAATATATCGGGACTATTTTCTCTTGGAACACAATCCCCCATTCCCTGCCTATCGCTAAAACTTGACCAATGGAAATGCTGCATCTAGCGGTGAATGCGAACGTTATTATTGCAACACATTTTAAGCTTGTTGAAAATTAGAGTTTGAGAAAAACGTAAACTCATTGTGGTGCGGGAAACATAGTCCGCAATTATCCTTCCAAAACCAGCGAACTATGTTTTCTCCCCGCAAGCAGGTGCCCCCTGCAGGGGGCACCTGTGAAAACAGGTGTTTGGAGAGTGGCGTCTCCACGGACCCCGAGCCATGCGGGTTTGCCCGCCCACGTCTGGCTGTGCGTGGCTTTCCCGTGTCCGGGGAAAAGGGCATCCTGGTGGTTGGGTCGAACCCGGGGTAGGTTTGGACCCTTCCGGGCCCCCTGGGTGAGGCAATACACCACTTCGGCCCCCGCTTCCCGTAGACGGGTGTCCTGGCTTGGCCCGACCAGGATGATTCAGTCAGTCGCCACTTCTACTATCCCCTCCCTTCTTTTACCTTTGTCTTCTCCTTCTTTTCACTCTTCTCATTTTCTCTTCTTTCCTTTTTTAATTTCCTTTGGCGGCAAGGGCTAACCTTGGGTGGCGACAGACTCCTCGTCCAAAACCACACTTGGTTATAGTACCTGGGCAGTGCTAATAGTCTAACGGTTCCAGCAAAGCCCTTTTTGTTATGGTCCGTTAACTATTCCCTTGTTGGGCTCCGTGGTGGGCGGCACACCACAGGTTCTGAACACTTTCCGCCTCTTATGGCTCCCTCTCTCTCTAAACCCGGTTCTAGGCAGGCATCCAAACGGCCCTGTCCGGAACAAGTCATCGCCAAAGCACCAGAAACAGAACACTTTGTAAAATTTTTTGTAGTTCACTCTGAAGACAATCAACGCCCTGCCGCCAAGCTGTCTCCGTTCATTGTTGCCAAGGTTCTTGAGCATTTGATCGGACACTCCTACCAAGCAAAATTCTGGGGACCTCCTTGTTGAGGTCACCACACAAGAGCAAAGTGTGGCCATTCAGAAGATGAAGAGCATCGTGGAGACCTCAGTCACGGTAACACCGCACAGGACTTTGAACACTGTGCGTGGTGTCATCTCCGAAGAGGACCTGCTAGATGTAAGTGAGGATAAGATCCTTGAAGGCCTACGAAACTCGGGTGTCATTGCAGTAAAGCGGATTATACTTCGCCGCCAGGGTCAGGAGATTCCCTCAAAACATCTTATTCTTTCTTTTGAACGGCACTGTCTCCCAGCAACAGTAAAGGCAGGCTATCTGAACTGCCGTGTCCGTCCTTATGTGCCGAACCCCCAAAGGTGTTTCAGGTGCCAAAGGTTCGGGCATGGGTCCAGGAGCTGCCGTGGAAGAGAGATCTGCGCCAAGTGTGGCAGCAACGAACATGTCGCAGACGTCTGTGAAAGCACTGTGTGCTGCTCCAACTGCAAAGGCACCCATGCAGCGTACTCCCGTGCCTGTCCCCTGTGGAAGCAGGAAAAGGAGATACTGAGTTTAAAGGCTAAAGAGAACATTACATACCTTGAGGCCAAGAAACGCTGGTCATTCCTTGCACAAGGCTCGTATGCCGACGTGGCGCGCCGGGGTCCTGCGCCGCGTATGGAGTCGAGGGCAACCCAGGTCTTGCTCGAAGACCTGGCTGCCGCCCTCAGGACCCCAAAGCCTACCCAGGGACAGCAAGCTCCCTCTCTTCGCGGAGAGGGTTCGCGGGCTGCTCCCACATCCCAAGACAGGCCAGCGCCTGCTGCGCCTGTACAGTCTGCACGGTCTCCTACCAGGGAGAAAAAGCGAGGCCCTCGGCCTCACTCCCTGGAGAGACCGCCTGCAACCAAGGAGCTGTATGGCCCTCATGCAGCTTCTGTAACACAGAAGGAGGTGGAGAAGATGGACGGGGTTGAATCCCTCCCCAGTACATCTGCCACCCTCCCGTCAGGTTCTGGTCGTGGCCGCAGGTTAGGATCTCGCAGCTCCGACCCTCCCAAGTCGGCAGGCAAGCCTGCTTGCGGAGCTCAGGAGAGCGGTGCTCCTGCCCTATCCACCTCCCCATCTACCCCTGAGTCTGACCAGGAGGAGATGGAGTGGCAGAATCCGAAAACCAAGCAAAAAACTAAAAAAACCTGTGATACCTCCGAAGGGATGATTTTTTTTTTTACTGTTCATCCGTGTGCTCATAATTTCATATCTTAATAATGGTTTCAGTGCTAATGCAGTGGAACTGTCGAGGGCTACTACATAACCTGGATGATGTGGAGTTTTTGCTGGAGGAACACAAGCCACGTGTGCTTTGCTTACAGGAGACTCATTTAAATCCCAGCCATACCAACTTCCTCAGACGGTACCAGGTATTCCGAAAGGATCGTCCGTGCTCTGAAAGTTCTTCTGGAGGAGTTGCGGTGGTTCTCCCGAGAGAAGTGCCCTGCGTACAGGTCCCACTGTCTACCTCACTGGAAGCAGTCGCTGTACGGTTCATGCTTCACAAAGCTCTGACAGTGTGCTCTTTGTATCTACCACCATCCTTTACTTTGAAATCCTCAGATTTTAATTCGTTTTTAGACCAGCTTCCTGAGCCATTCCTTTTGATGGGTGATTTTAATTGTCACAACCCCATATGGGGGAGTACACGTCGTGACATCCGAGGAAAAATTATTCAGTCTGTGTTATTCTCTCGAACACTTTGTCTTTTTAACACTGGTGAGCCTACCTTTTTTAGCTGTCAACACCTTTCTTCATCATGCATTGATCTCTCCATTGGGACTGCCACACTTTTCCCTAACTTCTCATGGCATGTGCATCCTAACCCATATGGTAGCGACCATTTCCCCATTATTTTAAAGTGCACTGCTCCTTCATGCTCTCTCATGACACGTTCACCACGCTGGAAAGTAGACCAGGCAGACTGGGCCATGTTTGAAAGTGCATCTGAGATTAACCCTGACACTTTAGTTGGCTTGGATGTAAATGATGCCTGCAAATGCCTTACTGCCTCTATAATTGAGGCAGCTCATAAAGCTATTCCGCAGTCTTCTACACGCCTTCCTGCTAAGCCAAAACCTTGGTGGACTAAGGAGTGCAGTGAGACTCGAAAAAAACAAAATTGTTCATGGGATGTGCTACGCCGGTACCCGACCCCTCCAAATGTTTTAGCCTTCAAACAGGCTCGGGCGAAGGCTCGATATGTCCGTCGTCAATCAAAAAAGACGACTTGGAAGAAATACACCTCCTCCGTTAATAGTCACACCAGTGTAAAAGTTGTCTGGGAAAAAGTGCACAAGATTAATGGGGATTATCGAGCCTTTTCCATACCGCTTTTTGTTCTGCCAGGTGGTGTACTGCCTAGTCTTGAGCAGCAGGCCAATATTCTAGGGGAGCACTTCGCATCAGTATCAGGTTCATCGCATTACTCGGCTGCATTTTTAAAGCATAAAAGTTTTATAGAGAAGAAGAGAATCAATTGCTCTGGAGGACTACGAGAACCCTATAATAGACCTTTTACTTTTCGAGAGTTACAGGCAGCATTAAATAAAAGTAAAAATACGTCCCCGGGACCAGATCGAATTCACTACTGTATGACCCTGCAGGCGCTTTTAAGCTTTTTTAACCAGATCTGGAGAGAAGGGGTCTTCCCAGATTCTTGGAAAAGAGCTGAGGCTATCCCGCACCTCAAGCAAGGAAAAGATCCTTCATTACCCTCAAGTTACCGGCCCATAGCCCTCACAAGTTCCTTAGGGAAAACCTTCGAACGAATGGTAAACTCAAGATTGGTCCATTTTTTAGAGGAAAATAACCTCCTCGACAAGTTTCAGTGCGGTTTCCGTGCCCACAGATCAACAGTGGACCACCTCGTACGACTTGAGCAAACTATTCGTGAGGCTTTTGTTAATAGACAGCATTGTGTTTCTGTCTTCTTTGATATAGAGAAGGCTTATGACACAACATGGAGGTATGGAATTTTGAACGATCTTATCTCGTACGGAATTCGTGGCCGAATGCTCTCACTCATCAAAAGCTTTTTGGAAGACAGATACTTTCATGTCAAGCTTGGTACAACCTTCTCTCGTAGTTTCGTCGAAGAGAATGGAGTGCCACAAGGTGGTGTTCTTAGCTTAACACTATTTTTAATAAAAAGGAACTCTATTGGAAAGTCTATCCCACAATCACTTTCCCATTCTCTTTACGTGGATGACTTGCAGATCTCTTGCTGTTCGTGTAACATTTCAGTCTGCGAGAGAAAACTTCAGCTGGGAATTAATAGTCTGATGAGGTGGGCTGATGCCAATGGGTTTAGTTTTTCACCAGAGAAGTCAGTATGTGTCAACTTTTCTTTACGTAGGGGCATGATCCTAGAGCCTAGTCTGACCTTAAGGGGCAGGCAATTCCTGTTCGTAATGAACACAAGTTTCTAGGAGTGATATTTGATAAAAAGTTGAATTTCCGTAGTCATGTACTTTACCTGAAACAGAAATGCTCAAGGTCAATGAACCTCCTAAAGGTGCTTTCACACAAGTCTTGGGGTAGCGATCGGGAATGTCTTCTTCGTCTCTATCGCTGCTTGGTTCTTTCAAAATTGGATTATGGATGCGTAGTGTATGGATCCGCACGTCAATCTACCCTTCAGGTGTTGGACCCGATCCACCATCAAGGTCTGAGGCTTTCCACTGGTGCTTTTCGGACGTCCCCTATTCCTAGCCTATATGCTGAGAGTAATGAATATTCACTTGGAAAAAGACGGTTTTATTTAGGCTTCCTGTATGCATTAAGAATTCGCTCTGTCCCTTCTCATCCGATCCAGGAAGCAATTCAGGATTCTCGCTATGAAACTACATTCCAGAACAAGCCATCTGTCGTACTCCCTTTTACGCAGAGAATTAAAACATATTCACAGGCTTACAACCTTGACAGTTTCAGCCGAGTTGCCCAACTTCCACTGGCGGTGGCTCCTTGGGAGTGCGTAGCACCCATAATTAATTTTACTCTGATCAAATATAATAAGCGGCAAACTCCTGTTGCTGCGCTGCAGCAGGAGTTTTCCCAGGTTGCTTATATGTACAGTGACTATAGGAGTTTCTTCACAGATGGTACTAAGAGTGACTGTGCTGTCGGTTGTGCTGTTATAAGCGAGACATGGAAGGTTGTTAGGCGTCTTGATGCCAGAGCCTCAATATTTACTGCAGAATTATATGCTTTAATTTTAGCTGTTGAATTCATTATAGAAAACGCTATCCAGCATTCTGTTATCTACTCTGATTCTCTTAGCGCTTTAAAGGCACTTGCTTCTTTGGAAGTACCAAAGAATACCTTCGTTACTAGGCTCCGGAACATTGTGCACACTGCAGCAAAATCAGATTTACACATCAATTTCTGTTGGGTGCCTAGTCACGTCGGTATTCAAGGAAATGAGGATTCTGACAGAGCTGCCAGTACGTGCATTGAGAGGCAAGTGGATATCAAGGACATTCCGTACACTGATTACAAACACAGTCTTAAAAAAGCAATCCAGAAAAAGTGGCAGTTAGAATGGGACAGGGAAATACACAACAAGCTTCATTGTGTGAAACCTACCCTGCGGGAATGGGCAAGTTGCCGACACAGGGAGCGCTTCTTTGAGGTTGTGCTCTGTCGTCTGAGAATGGGGCACACCCATCTCACGCATGGGTACCTTCTACGGGCAGAGGCAGCTCCGAAATGTGAACACTGTAACGAGTCTTTGAGCGTCTTGCATATTCTTATCGTATGTCCTAAGTTCCATCACGAACGCACCACTTTTTTCTCTACCTTTTTCCGGAATCGCGTCCCGTTCCACCCGGCATTATTATTGGGTGATGAACCTCTTGTGCCGCACTGTCAAGTTTTTAAGTTTTTAGACAGCATTGGCATCCTACATCGGCTATGAAATTTAGTTTGCTTTCTTTTCTATTACGTTTACCTGAAAATTAGTGGTGGCAGAGAGCCGGCGATCTTGTATCGTCGGCACATTTTCCATACTTCCTTGCGTGAAATACCTTTAGAGTGCCTCTGGTTAGTGGAGCATTGGTTAAAATTTCTGGAGGCCTTAATAGGCCTGTATCTTGTAAGGTTTCAATCATTTATTTTCCATAGTTTTAAAATGGAACTACCTACTATAGGTCTTTTCTGTATTGCCTTTAATTTACCTTGTGTTTGGCGCACTATGGCCTTAGTTGCCGCTGTGCCATTAAACACCTAAGTTTCTTCTTCTTCTTCCCCGCAAGCTTATTGCTAGGGGGTGATGCGCCGGCGCGTCGGCTCGTCTGCTTCCCGGGGCGTCTGCAGGCGTGCGTTTGCGGGAAACGTGTTCCTTCTTCCCGTGGATCCCGACTCCGAAGCCAGCTTTGCCATCCTTCCACGTCAACCAGTCAAACATTTCCTTGTCATCTGTGGAATGCGACTGCGTATTGCAGTAGCAGCGCGACGGTGCGGTGCGACGAAAGGCGACTGCCGAGCACAAAGTCCGGGCCCCTTGACGACGGTCCCCGGGTGTTCGAGAGATTCCTCCGCGGGTCGGCGGTCGGCCGCGTTGGTGATGCGCAGTGACGCCGGAATCCTTCGCTTGCTATTGGCTGACGCGTAAAGAGTTGCCCCTCCCGTTTTCCGGGGTCATCTCAGAAAGGGGGGCGTGCCGGCGACTTTGATAGCAATTTTGAAAAGGAAATCCGCCAAGCATGACCGTAATTTTATAATTTTTAGGATCCTTAGGCCCTATAGATTGAGTTACCGCCATAAATAGACCATCGCAGAACGCTCCGGAGGGCCCCTTTAAGTATATTTGGAACAATACAACTTTACAGTTTGAAGGACAGCCAATAATTGAGAGTGTCACGCGATGAGATTAAAAAGGTGGTTAGGCTTCAGATTCGTTGCTTTTTTTTTGTATTTTGTTAGTAATTACCTATCAGGGTTTGCGCCCCGAGCGCGAACAACCGATGACGGCTTGGCTCCTTTACGCGTGTGCGACGTGCGACGCCAGAGTGCACGGCTTCTCCGGGCAGATGTCGCAGCAGGTACGCGAGGCCTCGCACCCCGCTGCTCCATTTCATTTTGTTGAGCTCTGTATTTAGCTCTGTTAATGTAGGTTTAGTGGCTATGTAATTTTTTAAAAGTTGTATTTAATTAAGTGCTGTTAATAACAGAGCGTGGTCTGAGACCTTCGTCATATTGCAATTAAGCAACTTTTTGTCCCAGTTGCTTTTTATCATGTGCCGTCTTGACAACAAAAAAAAAAAAAAAACACAATTTATTTAACATGATTTGTAGCAGAGTGCGTTAACACACCGCTGCTCGAAGCGCCATGGAGCGATAGCTCGTGCTTTATTGCAGAGCTCAGGGATCCTGGGTTCAATCCCCACCCCTGCCCTTTTCTATCTGCATAAATATCGTACAGGCGTACGGTCGTGTATTGCTAGTGCGTGATGCACGTTAAAGACCCGAGTCTAGCAGTTTACTGCACTGGGTATATGTCTCATCTACAGCTGAGAGACAACCATCTAGTTGAGGTGTACTAACTTAAGACTTGAAATATACATAAAACGTACGCACTTTTATTTGTATTAGATTATATAGTTTATACAGAAAAAAAAAACATTAAGCGCATGAATGGCCCACTGCATTTAATTACGTCAGCTTCTGGAAAGGTCTGGCACTATACTGAGTAAAGAATATTGGCTTACTGGACATTAGAGAGCTTTAAAACAGAAGGCCCCAGCAGTCTTCCAAGCTTTTTGGTGGACACAAAACGTTAGGAACTTTGTTCTAGAACTCTCTATTCTTTATATTTTCAAGTTCGGGTGCAAAGGTCATTGCACTGCGGCTTTGCTTTTGGGACTGACGAACTCTCCACACCATTGAGTTATTTTATGTCGCTTCCTGCGAAAAGCAGGATATCAATATCCGCTTGTCGCAGCAGCAATTATCGGCATAAACTACTCGATGCTCTTGGAACGACGTGGTTTAACGACCTTGTTTTGCCATCAGAGGTAATAAAAAATGCTTACAAAGGTGAAAAAACGCACACCATTTTGACTTTATAATCTCTCTATAAAAGACACAACAAAGATGAATGCGCTTTAAGCTTTTAAAGCAAAGCATTTTATGCGTTCATTGATACGTTGTATCCCGTTGACGTTGACATGACTTTTGCCAAACTATATATTTTTCGTCTTTTTCTTTTTTTAAAGGAATTATATGTCAAAAGATTGGTTTTGACCTTCTGATAACCGTCACATTGCAAAAAAAAAAAAGAAAACAAAACGGGATAGTGTTTTTGCGGGGACTCACCCCTGTTGAAAGAAATATTATATGCATGCGTTCAATAAACACATAAGAGCATTTTAGATCATATAAAAACTGATGTATGTTAAACAAGATGCTTTACGAAGCTCCAGCGAATTCGATTTTCGGGAAACTACGCATAGCGCACCAAAAAAGGTTGATGTCTCCTTGATTCCTCCCCAAAAGCCTGTTTAGAAAAAAGCATTATAGTTACAAATAATTTATTATTTCATTAATAATCGAGTACTTAACTTCTTTAAATATTGAATTTAATGGCATGGTTTCAACCAGAAACGATTGGGCGTCATCAAAAAATACTAAATACACACATTAAAATCATTAAGGAAAGCAGGTTTTATGACAATAACAACAACTTTTAAAACAATTAAGCTTTGCTTTTAAGAGTGGAACGCGATAGTGAAATATATAGACATATTAAATCCCGCTCGTTCCCAAGACGTGCAAGCGTGCCTTGCGTGCCTAGTCGGTAGCATCCCAAGCAGCACATTGTGAATGGGCCATCGCTGGCAAGTGTACTATGGCCAACCAGATTTTCGATGGCCCAAGCTTGGCCAAAGTGCTCGGCAATAGCAGTGTTTTCGTCCTTGTCTGGTGACTTGCCATTCACTCTATGCCAGTCGCTGGCCATTCACTTTATGCAAGTCGCTGGCCATTCACTTTAGGCCAGTGACTGGACATTCACTTTAGGCCAGTGACTGGCCATTCACCTTTGTCCAGTGGCTGGCCATTTACTTTAGGCCAGAGACTGGCCATTCACCTTTCGCCATGACTGGCCATTGATATTTGGCCAGTGACTGGCCATTCACTTTAGGCCAGTGACTTGCCATTCACCTTTGGCCAGTCACTTTCGGCGAGCCACTGGCCATTCACGTTTGGCCAGCCACTAGCCATTCACTTCCGGCCAGTCACTGGCCGAAAGTGACTCTGGATATACACTTATTACATAATTTATCACAGACTGCCAGAAAATTTGGGTGTTCCTCAGAAGACTGTCAAGAGTTTCGGGAGGTCAAGTTTGAGAACTCAACCCCAGAAACTTTTACATAGTAATGACACGCGAAGCTGCTGCAAGGCTGCTCAATATTTATTGGACTTTTTGAGTACTAAGTCTTACGACGCTGGTTGCGACCACCATTCCAGTCGTCGTGGGTTCAGGGATGGTATGTTGTCCCACCATTAAGATCCCCCGGTAGTGCAGCAGTAAAAAATATAAAAAGTCACTTTAGGTGAAGGGACAGTGCAACAATAGAGAGTTTTAGTAGATCGTTCCGATACCTCCGATAGCCCCGATAACGATACGATGCATGCGCAAGGGAGGCGGTGGCGGAGTATCGGGTATCGTTATCGGAGTCATGGGAGCGATCTACTAAAACTCTCTACTGTTCAGTTACAATATTTTTCACTTTACACAAGCTTACTGGCACTAATGGGAAAGAGAAGCCTTGAGTACACAGTAAAAGTTTTTACACACTTAAGGGTGTAAATCAGTTTGTCCCTGGGCTAACACCCTTATGGCGTTCAGGCAAGCACCCTTCATATAGGGTGCTTGCTGACACCCTTGGTAAAGGGTGCTTGGCATGAAACGGGCACCTGCTGGGGTGGCCCAGTGGATGCTGGGCCACCCCAGCCAATCTGGCGCCGGGAGAGTATCATGCGACGTTTTGGTTATGTGGAGTGCAAGGTCACATGACGCTCTCTCGACGCCGGATTGGCTGGTAGCGTCCGCCGCGATCGGACGAAGGGTGAAATGAAGTATAGACCCCAGTCAACATTTCATTGGAATGTGTCCAATACACATACCAGAACTTGTAAATTGTACAAAAATCATATGTGGTATTCCATATTCTTATATTATTATTACATGATTTACAGCTTATCATGTTTACTGAACACATTTTCACACTTTCACTTAGAAGGATAGCCACATCACCACATACGAGGCATGTGATAAAGAAATAATGAGTCACACTAAACACAACTCACTTCATGAAGTAATACGAAAGAGCTCCTTGCAAGCCACATCATAACCCCGTGGACAATTGGGAAGTGCTACGGCACCCCCTTTTCTCGAACCTCAAGTGAGCAAGCAGTGGCCCCAAGCATCGCACTGCACGGCTGAACCATTGTGAACATCATGGTCTGCCACAAACGAAGCATGTAAAGCTTTCCTGTTTGGAGATCAAGTGACATGATTTGTTTGTCTCAGAGGATTGCAGGCAACCCACGCTTCGCTTATCACTTGTCTCCTACGCGCATCTGGCTCAACTCACAAATCGCGCATTGTACCAAACGGTCCAAGAAGACGGAAAGGAAGGACTCCCCTCATTCTCGGACCCTCGTTCGTGCAACCGGAAACAGCCATTCTCCCCCTAGAAGATTAGCCCGTCGCTCAAAACTCGAACAAAAGTTGCTTTCCCCACCCCGTTCAGCCCTAAGCTGACAGTGTTGTGGAAGCTACGTTCTCCTTGGGCCAGCCCACGTGGACCAGCCACACGTTTGTCACGCCACGGGTACTTCGAACGGCTCGGTTGTAACGCGTTGACGCTATTGACACCACCACAACACTGCCAGCGCCACCAAGGGCAAAGCTGATAACCACGCCTGCCTTGCTATTCAACGAACGCGGGGAATCTTTTCTGCTTTTGTTTGTGCCGGATATCCCATGACGCATCGCGCTCTCCGTTCGCTTCTCTTGGATCGCTTGCTCGAGTGCACCGTTTGGAACGCAAAATATAGCCAGTCGTTCAAAATACAAACGTGCGATTATCATTTACGGTTATTATCCCTCATACTTCACTCACTTCCGAACGAAACTTGAATATTTCAATTTTTGTTTCCGTACCCCTTTAAAGAACACAACTGTGATGATTTAATGAATGATGATGAAATAATTTTCACTAAAGAGAGTGACCACAAGGGTATACTGAAAGAATCACTAACAATGATGAAACCTAGAAATCTATTAGTGCCTTCCCTGTGTTTTGCCATTGAGTGGAAGAAGTTTCTTGGCCTATATTTTTGTTAGAAACAGGTGTGATGCGTCCGTCTGTTTTTTTTTTTTTTATTCTTGATGTTCTGCATATTTTTTATTTCCTCGGTTGAAAGCTCAAGGCATTCCCTGTTGTTTGTTCAATCACATTTACCCCAATGTTAGTAGGTTGCTTTTTTATGTTTACTGTCCTTGGGTATGTCAGGGGTTGTGAACAGTAAAACGCTGTAAGGCCCAGGAAGGAATTCCCTTTGTAAAGTGGTGGCAAGCAGAAGAGAAATTGTAAAGACTGACTTCATGTCTTCTCCTGCGTTTTCTTTTTTGGGTCACCTATTCATTTTTGCCCATTAATACTCAGCTGTGTTTGATACTTCTCTGCGTTTGTGTCATACTTCAGAGAACCCGTCTTTAATAAATTATCTGTTTAGCCTGTTTAGCTAGCTTGCACCCTCCTTTTTGTTTTTGTCCATTAATAAATGACTGTAGGATTCAACTGCAAGCACGGTGTTAATGCATACTAATAAATAGCAGCATACTTGTATTGACTAGTGCTGATGATTGTACTAGTTAGTAGCCAATTATTGAAAATAAAGCATGAAGAATATGAGAACAGAGGATATGAACACAACACAGCGCTGTGTTGATCTACTCCTTCTTGTCCGTGCCATTCACATTCCATGTTTTTAATAACACATTTATTATTAATTTTCTGCTTGGTATCATCTGTATAGGGGTTCACTGGAACGACCCATGTGCTATTGCATTCACTTTAGGGCAGCTCCCCCCTCATCATGGTGCTATCGTTCAGGAAGTGCAAGGCGGGTGTCACTCTCACTCTTGTGGTTCAGTTCCCCATGTTCCCATAGGTTTCAAGCTGCTAGCCAAACTGAGTCAGGCCTTCCAGCCCTGCAGGAAATGTCAATTCCACTCATTTAGACGTAGACACCCACATTTTGCGTGTACGTGAAAGAAACTCCAACAGAGAGGAAACAAAATGATTGGCCTTTTTTTAATGCATCTTTTTCTTTTGCTGAGAACATACATAAACGTTACACGATAGTGTACATTCAGTGGTGCGGCTTAATTTAGGAAGAGCACTTTTTTATATATAACTTTTATATGAAGAAAAAACTCAATATAATGGTCGGGCAAAAATGGTTGCTCTGAACTGCCCTATACATTTTTACATTACCTGATATCACCAAAAGAGTAGAGTAGCGTAGGGCTGCAATGCACCAATTACGACTTTGTAACCAATTAATAGTTGGCATTTATTTGTTTATTACTATTGGCTATTATTCTTTGACAGAAAGAATAACCGGGCGAGTTGGTACGGTGGTAGTCTTTGAACTCCATCAAATATTCAGGTTTGACATTAGTTAATTTTTTCCGCCTTTTTTCATGTTTTTGCCTTTTCTAGCTGCTCTGATTTTTGTAAGGGCTTTCGCCACTACTAAAAAACGTGACATCTAAACTCCTTTTATTTTTTGCATCACACAATCGTAAACTTAAAAAGTGTGCCGGTTCGGTAAACGCGAAGAGACCCAATTTCCGAGGGTGAAACCTCTAAAAACAGTGGACAAGTAAAAGAACCAAACACAGGGCGTTGTTTGTCCGTTGTTTTTAGCGCTTTTACCCTCGGAAATGACGAAGAGACCGCGCGTCTCTACGCACAGGCATTAGCTTATGCAAAAGATCATGCTGCATGCTCGCTCTTCTAACGTTTTTCTCGCTCCCGCTTTATGAAACAAATCGGTGGCGAGCGGCTGTTAGGACGAGACGTCAGAACTAGCATGACCTGTGATTAACACTTTGGGACGGCGACTGAATGCTTGAACTGCCGTCGGACGGCACTTGAACGCTCCGCACAAGCGTCGTCGGACGAACGCCGCACGACGACGCAAAGAACATGCCCACGGTTCCGCCGCGCGGGAATCTTTCTCACACTGCGGAGCGAGCCACAGGTTTTGAAGAAGATACGCTCTTTTCAAATAACGAAATAACACAGGGCAGAAGCATAGTTAGAATCAAGCATAGCTTAGCAAGCGCACGGTGCACGATAATGTTTGAAACAGCAGCCCACTTCGCAGAAACAAAAGAAAGTTGCTAACCGGCGTTTGCACGAGTCGTGCATGGGCGGTTCTGAACTTACGGGCGTTGGCAAGACGCAGCGTCTCCCAGCTCTCAGTCATCGATTGTTATCCCTGAACACGGTATTCCTAAGGAAGATATTTAAAATATCCCCTAAAGCGGCTAAAACGTAAAAAAAGGAGATTTCCGAAGCCTCTGGAACTTCAGCAACCATTCAACCAAGCCCAACGGAAGCTGATTGCGATACCGATGGTCTTGCCCAGTCTTCAAGAGTCTATTTTCCTTTTTAATTATTGTTATTTTTTTTAGTACAATACTAAGCAAAATATTATTATATTAGTAACAATAAGAATTTCACTAAAATAATAATGTAAAACATTACAAAACGTGAGTAAATCTTAGGTTTTATTTAAACTTTAGGTTGTTTCTTTTTTGTGTAAACCGAAACCGAAACTAACTTAAGCAACGTTTCCTTCGGTGTGATTGTTTGTGTTTGTGTGTGTGTGCATGCGCGTGCGTGTGTTTGTGCGCGCGCGTGTGGATGCGTCCGCGTGCATGCGCGTGTGCGTTTCTGGTTGTGCATCCGTGCGCGTCTGCGCGCGGGCGTGGGTTTGCGCGTGTGCATGCGTGTGTACGTGCGCGCGCGCGTGTATGTGTGCGACTGCGAGCGCGCAAGCGTCTGTTTGTGCGTTCTATTGCACTGCGCCCTCAAGAAGAACAATTGGATGTCCAGGGACACTGTTAAAACACTAACTTATTGATTATTATTATTAATATTATTATTATTATTATTATTATTGTTGTTGTTGTTGTTATTGAAACATAGCCCTGAGACTTTAGACACAGGGCCCTAAACTTTTCTATAGCTGGCTGTAGCTGTATCTATAAATTTTTGAGGCCGACCATGCAAAGCTACAGGGGGTGATAGTCTCCCATTGAATTTCCCATAGACGACCATAGGCCATTTTTTATGGGATGTCTCGGACTGGTTTATTATGGGATTTGCCTCTTTATGTGTGTGAGTGTTTGTGCATGTCACCATATTCTCAAATTAATATTTTACTCGGATTGACATGGTCATAGGACAGGTTCGAGCAGCATGTCATGATTATTTGTCAAACATTTTCACAATATTTTAATTTCATGTTGCCAGATATAAACTCGAGACTAACTGATTTTCTTACTGTACACTTCCATCAATAAATATTTGTAAAAAATGCTAGTATAGAGCATTTCACCCTACTCTCCGATTTCTGAGCATGGAGTGATTGGTAGGAAAATTAAATATGAACTCATATATAAAATTTTGTTTGCAAACATAAAAATTGTATGCAAAAGAGGCACTTTATTATTAGCTATTTGCATGAATTACAACTGACATAAGAAACTAGACTGCTAACAACTGTTGCTTTTCAAGCAGAAATCTTACCTGTACATTACGTACAGAGCCATATATAAGCTTTCCAAAACCATCTCACATTATTTATTCAGCACCCTCTTCTACACCCTTCTCACATTCTTCACTAAATGTAGGGTGTAACACGAAACAGCAAATTTTCGGCAAAATATGAGGTTGTATTCCTAGTTTTTAAGGTGTTAAAAGGGTGTAAAACCTTTTACTGTGTAGTACGGCCGAGCATCACTGGCGTCAATCACCACGATAGCGTCAATAGCGTCATGGCGTTGCCCACCACCCTCCAACAACCACGTTGTTAGAAACAAAACCAGCGTTCAGCACATCTAGGTCGAGATGTTCATTTTCTTTTTCTTTTACGCATGGTTCGATTTTGAACCTTTTCGTTGCGGTTTTAACCGAAGCTGGTAGCTTTCCTTGGCTCAGGAAATCAGTATCCTAGCACCTATATGAAACATTACTGAGACTAGCTTAAGTTTAATCAATATATGAGAGACGTCTTGTTTAGGCTCTTCCAAAACACAAAGCCTGAAATATCCAATCTTATCCGATTCAAGCACAAGCTGATCGGGGTGCGTGGCCAGCGTGGCGGTTTACTAAGCTGAGTGCATTGATACGCCTATAGGTTTTTAAGGTGGAGAAGGGGGCTTATGGTCGGTATACAGGTACACTGGCTGGGTAACGGGGGTGCGTCTTCCAGGAAAGGGGAGCATGTACGCCCGATGCACCCGACTACAACTTTTTTTTCTTCGAGTGCAGTTGGGAAGTAAATATGTGGAGCACTAACCGAAAAATCGCGGATGTGGTATTCGCGCTAAGAGGGCCGCGCAGCGACAGAGCGGTATTGTTAGCGCGAAGATGACGTTGGCGCTGCTTTCGTATTTTATTTTCATAGAACAACGACGGGCACAATATTTTCCCACTTTTAGTAATGTTCCAAATGAACATACCGCACGACAGTGCTAGTTAAGACAATAGCCTTTCAAGTCTAACGAAAAAAAAAAACTGAATAAAACGGTGATCGTTTGCTTGCGCTAACAGTGTTTGCGCGATGCACGCACTAATATCCTGCCAACCACTCGCTCATGATGCTTCTCTCGCTGCCCGCCGTTATGCCAAAGTTTCGTCAACGCGATGAAAGTTTAGATTATGGGTGTCCCTGCGGCGAAACTGAAAATCAGCACTTTTGGCCGAACACTTGTCGACCATGTTTATGTCCACGGCGGCCAAGCTGAGAATCAGCTCTTCTGGCCAAACACTCGCCGGCCGTGTTTATGTTTCCGCCGGCCAAGCTGAAAATCAGCACTGCTGGCCAAACACTTGCCGGCCGTGTTTATGTCTCCGGCGGCCAAGCTGAAAATCAGCACTGCTGGACAAACACTCGCCGGCCGTGTTTATGTTTCCGGCGGCCAAGCTGAAGATCAGCACTACTGGACAAACATTTGCCGGCCGTGTTTATGTCTCCGGCGGCCAAGCTGAAAATCAGCACTTGCGGCCAAACACTTGCCGGCCGTGTTTATGTCCCCGGCGGCCAAGCTGAAAATCACCACTGCTGGCCAAACACTTGCCGGCCGTGTTTATGTCTCCGGCGCCCAAGCTGAGAATGAGCACTTCTGGCCAGGCGCTTGCCGGCAGTGTTTATGTCTCCGGCGGACAGGCTAAAAACAGCTAGTTTGTGGCCGGACTCTTGCCGGCCTTTTTTATGTCTCCGGTGGCCAAGCACTTAAAGTGGCCAAGCTGTCCAGACACTGGCCAACCGTCGGCCGATCGAAATTCAATTTCCGGTGCTGCTTGGGATAATCTGGCTCGCAACCGAAGGCTCTCGGTTTCGAATCCTGCCCAAAATTCTTCAAATATTTCTCTAAGGCAAATGAATTACCTTATGAAGTGAAATCATTTGAGACAAGTGGCGACCTCTCATTCGCATTGCATGTCATGTTTTTTAATCAGTTCCTTTCTACGCGTGTCGTCGCGTTTCACGCGAGCGTTCTTCGATTGTTTGAAATTCATGCGCGAGGTCATCTGGCTGTGACGTCATGAACCTATCTTCCAATCCTGGATTTTAGCGCAGGCCTCCGACGCCGGCTTTTCTGCGACACGAGCCTTTTAACGCTTCTGCGTTGAAGTGCTTAATTTGGACGCGTTTCTAGGTTTCGGTTTCTTATGGGAGCGCATCTCTGCGGCAGCAATCCCGCTCCACGTGGTCGAAACGCTCAACGAGCGCGTGCCGCCACGCATCGCACATAGACTTGCGACTTCACACTGGCAGCGATGTCAAAAACATAACCTAATGTGGCAGTCCGGACGTATGTTGCTCGCTTTGGCCACGAAGAGCGGGATTGCTGGCGCTTAAATGTTCTCCGTTAATGGACACTAACGGGACGTTTATGCTCGCCAAGGTTCTGATTTGAACGTGACTTAATAGAGCCAAAAGAGAGCTCTGTACGGGCAGAACTTTGGGTGTCCATCCCAGTCCAGCCCGTCCCGCAGCACGCAATCCATGTCCGACAGCCGGCCAGGCCGGAACTGGCCCAGCCCTGCGCTAATTTTCATGACCCGCTGATGCGCGCTTTAATTTTGCTATGAAGAGCATACAAATTGCGCGGCATGGCAGCTCACTTGCCACTGATACAGATCTGGACTGCAGTATCATCCAGCCAATGATGTCAACATCTTTTCTTCTTTTTTGTTTCCGTGCTTATATTAGTAAGATCGAACTGCGGGCCTAAGCAGCTAGTTAAAAAAAAAAACAAATTATACGTATCGTCTTTCTTTGCGAACCTGCGTATCGAAAAAGACGAAAAGAGCAGTGGCCGCAACCGTAAACAGGATAATGTGCCAAAGTTGAAAAGAAAGGGAAACGTCGCGACGGGTTTGGACAAACGACAGACGTAGTAAAGTTTTATATTGCCCACTCCCACTTTGTACAAAAAATAAAATAAGTATATGTGGTATTTTTTATTCAAAACAGATAAAAAAAAGCGTATTTGCTGCTACGTTAATGCCGTCTTCATTATGTTCTTAGTGCTCGGCGGATATTCGAGGGGCGAACAACCGTCACTGAATGATGAGTAATTAATTCACATTCGTTAATTAACTTTTTAACAAGTAAAAATGGACACATGGTTTCAATTAGGAACGTACTGAGCGTCGTCGAAAACCACTGAATCAACCCTTTTTAATACGACTTGAAACTCGTGGAAAACTCGGGGCGCCTCAAAACGTTCCACTCGTGAAGCAGGCGCAAAGTCAGCATTGGCGGAACACGGATGATTCGATTGTTATCGTGTTCGCCACTGCTAGCTTTGCGCCTGCTTCGCGAGTGGTAACTTTGGCGGGCGCCCGAGTTTCCCACGAGCTTCAAGTCGCTTTAAAAAAAGTTGATTCTGTGGTTTTTGATGACGCTCAGTAAGATCTTAATTGAAACCATCTGTCTATTTTCACTAATTATAAAGTTAATTATCGAGTTTATTTTATTACTCATCAAACTTTGACGGTTTTTTTCCACTCGAGTATCTGATCAGCTCAAGAAATATATAGCGAAAATGGCATTTAAATACAAGACGCTTTGAAAGAAATCTGTTTTGAAATAAAAATATCACCCGGTATACATAAAACAACCCCGTCTCTTGCTATGGTCGGTCAGAAATTCTTTTAGAAAGAGCACCCCTGAGGGGAATCTTTTCACCCATGCTGTGGATGCACGCACTAGTACGTACAATGGCTTATGCCGGCGAGGGTGCGCATTGTGTAGTCCCCTATGTGCGCGTGTTGATGAGAAGCGACCGGTACGACTGATGCGGCGCCAGCGGCGAACATGAACGGCGCGCCGCTGGTGCTCTACACTCTTAAACAAAAAAGCTAGAAGTATTTACTAGGTAAGAGCTAGTAACCGCTTGTCACATATGTCACTATAGTCGATTACAAGGCAAGAAGGTAGGAGAAGCTCCTCCCATAAGCGTGATGCGCCCGTTTCAAATCCCTCCGCAGTCGAAAGAAGAGTTAACTGGAAACGCTCCTTGTTCCGCTTCAATGGACAGATAATGGTCACAGAGTGGCGGCAAGTTGTCTTCCACCACCACTTTTTAAGAAAGTGAGCTGAGCAAGCATCGGAGGGGGAACTAAGCACCTGAAAGCAGCCTTTGTATCTATCAGAGGGAGAGCCTGATTCCCGAAAGTCGTATTTGTTTCCATAGGAGGGGGTAAACTCTAATCTCCCTCTCGTAGCTTCCACAATGCTAAGTCAAAGTCGACACATAAAGCAAATATGTACAGAAAGGCAAGAGCCTCCTCGCGCGTTGGCCGCGACGTCACGGAAACGATGGGAAGTTATTGGATGCGGAGGTAGCGGAGAGATATATATGATTCCCTTTGAGGGGCGATTGCCGCTACCTTCTTAACCTGTAACTTACTATAGGGACCTAGTAACCACAGGAAGTAACGGTCAAGCTAGTAGCGGTTACTAGCTCAAGAAGCTAGTAATTGTTACCATACTCAAAATAAAATCCATGTATTTTACTACCTCTAGCTAGTAACTAGCGCTACCTCCCAACGGAAGACCGGAAACGCAACCAGTCACTTGATTTCCGGTGGAAAAAAAAGGTGTGGGGTTATGCCACTTACCACCAGGTGACAGGCGCAGCAGGAAATGAGTAATCCCGGTGGCACTAGTCACCGTTCAATTAAACGTACACAAAAAAGGAAGCCGATTATTTATAGTTTATTTCAATTAGTCCACATTTGCAAGTAGATACATATACACATGCACCCCCACATTTTTAGCACACAATCGACACAATGCATTCAATACAGTCACATAAAATACACGCTCACTTAAAGATATTTAAGCGTCTACCTTTTTTTTTGCGGTTTCTACGTCTCTTGGGGTTCGGGCAAGCCAGCGGGCACGGAAGGAGTAACTAAATATCAGTGAATCATATTTTAACCGGACGACGCAGAAACCTCCACCACCTACGAGGGCGACCCGCGTTGCCGAAAGCGAGCAATATGTGACGTCTTTGGTCCTGGGCTTCCTACTGGTCGAAGCCGCTAAAAGTTTTCTTTCTTTTAGTTGAGAAACAAAATATAAGTGTCGCGAACCGTTTCAATTATGTTTGAAAGTGTTTTTTTTTTTCCAGTATTTTAGATCAGAAAAGAAACGAATGCAGTTTATAAAGTACGGAAACAAGAAAAGACCCGTCGACAAACCCTCCACCATGCGGCGGAAAAAACGGCGCATACTAGAAAGGGCTAGTGGGATGAGGCTCAGACGAACGGCGAGCGTAGAAAGGTCCCGGATGTACGCGGCGGCGCTGCGGTCGTATACTGGCTCGAGGATCCGACCGGTTCCGAGCGTTCCGAAGGCTTTCGGAGCGGGCTTGGCTGGCGATTTGGCTATTCGGCGGTATGGCAGCGCGAAGTGACTCCCATTCTGAACTGATCTTTACCCCGTGTTTGCTGTCGTTTGTGGCCAATGAAGTGTTATGCCGAATTAGTCTTTAATCGCGCAGCAAATGCAATGCGAGCCGCCCTGGCCGCCCGCTTCAAACAGCCTATCCAACACGGGCTTTAGTGGCGCCCTCTCGAGCCATCGACACTGAGTGCGGCAGCCGTGAGCGCTGGATGAGCTCACTGCTCCTCCTCTGGTTCACGGTCACTCAAGCCGGGACCTACGACGTCATGAATGAGGTTATTTTTTGCTTGTTTTTGCAATTCCAATTTGCATATAACTTTTAAAATAAAGCGAAATTTGAGAAAAGTTTATTTAAAGCGGTCATGAAACGCTTTTCCAACTTTTTCCTGTTTAGCTTTCCTCCTCAACTCATAAATCGCCCATTCCACCAAACAGTTAAAGACGACGAAAAGAAGGGAGGCCCCTCTCACTCGGAATCTGGTTTGTGTAGCCGGACAGAGCCATTGTGCCCCTAGAAGATTAGCCCGTCGTTCAAAATTCAGACAAAAGTTGCTTTCCCCACCCCGTTCACCCTGAAGCTGACAGTGCTGTTGAAGCTACGTGCTCGTTGGGCCAGCCACACTTGCCACGTGAGCGTGGCAAATGTGGCTGCTGAGAATGAAGTCAGGTGATGAAAGGGAGGCGGCTGATTGGTCCGGCAAGCGCGTAGCTTCCAGCACAATGTCAGCTTAGGGGTGAAGGTATTAAGTAAGGTCCGGTTGCGTGTGACGTCAGTTTGGACCCGATGACGCGCTTTTGGGACCGCGGACGTATCACAGTGAAAAGGCAGAGAGGTGGCGAAGGGGAGGAGGTACGAAATAGTCCGCTCTGTTTTCAAATTTTCTCACTGAAAGTCGGGCTTTTGACTGTCTACCTTTTTTCTTTTGGTCCACTGAACGATGTGCTATTAGTAAAATCCCATTCTAAAATGATTTATCCCAACCCAAAAATCGTTTCATGGGCCCTTTAAGTTACTACGTTCAGTGCTCTCAGGTTCAGTGCAAATTAAAAACCAGTCAAAAAGTTCTTGCAGGGCCCCTTTAAAGGGACACTGACACCCCCCCCCCCCCCTAAGAAAAAAAAATATTTTTTTTCCTTTTTTGCCAGGCAATTAATTATGGTGTCGAATACTACCCAATTAATATTTTGCTAGAGGCACGTATTTTTTTAATAAAGTCAAAAAACGCAACTGCTTGAAACCGAAACCGAAACTTCCGCACCGCACGGAGAAGTGGAGAGGAGAGTGTGATTGGGGCGGAAGTCACGTGGCTACACCCAACCGTGTGCTTTTTTGTTTGTTTTTTTCCGCGCGTTGCAGACGAAATGCGTTCGTTCGTTGTGCGATTCTTTTGCAGTAATGCTTGTTCCGATCGCTGTTTTGTACTTCAAGATGAGTTGTTTTGTACATTTAAGTGTTGGCAATTAGTAGTGAGTGCCCGTGGTGAATTCCCGTGATCGGCTCCGAAAATAATACTCTCAAGATGTTGCGTGGAGAGCTGCCTCACATTCACATGTCCTGCATCAGAAAGTGGCATTGTGCGGCAGAGTGCACAAGTTTCCGAAAGATCAAGGGGTCGGGATGAATGGCTGGCTGCAATTCGTGTAGAATAGTTGCGCGAAGCTCAGAAAGCGGATGCTACCCGATTCATATGATCCTTGTATTTTGTGGAAAGTGACTACATTGAGTTCGCAGAAGTAAAAAAAAATGGAGTACCATACCATTTAGCTGAGCGACGGATTGCCGCCACAATCTTTTTTCCAGTGATAATTGTAAAAAAAAAAAAAAGAAATTTAACGTCGCAGAATGCTTGACAAAAAAAAAAATGGTACACCCACATTAGGGACCGAACCGGTGCCCGCTGCGTGTGAAGCGGCCACTGGAATGACCGCGTAGCTTGGAACCTGTTCCGATTGTCGCCTCGTCGTCAGCGCATACTCCCTTGCAAAGCCGAACTCCCCCGCACACAAAGGCAGACACGGATAATCCGTTCATTGAAGCATGTTCCGGCTTCCAGCTGCCACTGTACGAGCGACGATGCTTGTTCACGTAATCCTTCGCGTCCTACCGACCTTCCACGCTAGGGAGACCTCCCCTCTGTTAAAAACGTATTACTTGTCAGGCGCGTCAGGATACTGTAGTCGCCGGCGAGGACTGCGAGTCACCCTTGGGAGATCCTTTTGTTGGAGCCGGCATCAGGGGCGAAGTATACTTCGTTTCAACTTCTGTTAAACCAAAACAATTTTTTTTTCTGTTCAGTAGCGTAGCACTAGCATTGCAACGGGACGCGCAGTCGTCCGGATGATCTCATCATCGTTGTCGATTACGGGCTTTATGGCGCAAAGCTACTATGTTAATACTGCGCCAACTCATCATCGTGGCGCGAGACTTGATTCGAACGTCGTGGGAATAAAGAGGGGCCAGTCATAACAATCTGAACTTACAAAAAAAAAATGAAAACAAAAAAAGGAGAGTTTGTTAAGCGCGAGACACATGCGCGTCAAAACTATCCGATCCGGCGTGCGAACTGTCGGGAAGATGGCTGCTCCGAATCGCCGCACCGGACGGTTCGCGACACATGGTTTCCGACGCGTCGTTGCGTCGCTCCGTTCAGCTCCGCCCAGTTTCGGGTGTACCTCTACCAAATGGATGGATGGATGCAAATGGCTATATTTATAACGGGCGGTAACTCGCGCCACCTAGCCCAGAAAACCAAATTACTTCCCTCGCCCTTCTTCGTTTTTCTGACTTTAAAACAAACGTAATATTTTTATTACATTCTATCAAAGTGTGCGTGTGTGAAGATTTTCCGTGAGGCTATTTTTGTGCTCAACATCACTTAATCGCGAAGGACCGCAGCGGACCTTAGAGCCATCCCAGCGAAAGGAGCACTGCGTACAAATCACGTGACTACGTACCGCGCGCATTGCTGCGTCTCTCCCGAAGCTCACATGACACATGACATTGGAATGGCTCGTAGCGTCCGCTGCTGTCCATCCTAAGGTGAAACGGAGTATATTCGGGTTTCGACGGGCTTGATCGGTCCCAGAAGGCAGGCTTGCTTTGGCGCTCGAAATCAGCAGCTCGTTTTGTGCCGCGGGAAAACTTGATGGCGTCCGTTTCCTTCACAACCACGACCCGCCGCGCGTGACGCACAGCGCACCGCCACATCCGCTTCCCCGAACCACATGGCGCCTCCTCGCCCGATCGGTCCGAAAGTCACTTGACAACATGACCTTCGCCATCCGTGCTCATTGGCTGCGGCCACTGCGGCCTTCCGAAAATCGGACCGTGCGTGCGGCGATATCTGGCAAGTTGGACGCACGCGGGCGCCGGACGGAGCTCCCGTCCGACGCTCCGGAGCGACGAAAACCCTCGCCCTCGGACGTCGTTCCGGCGGTTCGCACGTCGGATCGCATGGCTTTTTCGCGCATGTGTCTCGCGCTTTATAAAAGACTGTCTAGCCGAGGCAAACCTCCCATGATTCGTGCTGGACACCAAAGATGATAACACTCGCTCACCCTACAATGCACAGCCTGCTTCTGAAATTCAACGCTGCCTTTCCATCCAGCGCCACGGTGGAGCGTGTTTTTATCTTGGCTAGGAATGTCTGTAGGAGGAAAAGGAGAAAACTCTCAGATAAGAAATTTGAAAGTCAATTGTTTCTGCGAGCGAATAGACAATTTTGGATAAAACACAAGCCATAAGATCAGTGCAATTCTTTTGGTCTTGCGTGTTTTTTCACGAATCAAAACTGCTGTTGACTTTTAAACCACAAAAATATAAAAAGTAACTGAAAGTAACTTCAAAAGTGACTCGCTACTTTTTACAGTAGTTAGTAGTTTACTCACTACCTATTACAAATGCGCAAATTCTACTCCACTCCAATTACTTTTGGCGTCGATACTCAGTGACTTAACTAAACTACCTTTTTTGAGTAATTTGTACATGTCTGGCTGCGCCACAGAAATGCATCCATAATTAATACCGCGTGCAGCTCGCATCTTAATTTTTGTAGTACACTGACGAAAGCTCGCGTTTTTGGGGAAGATATAAGACAATTCAGAAAAACTCGTAGAATGCACAAGTTTTTTTTTTCATTAGTCCCAAAGCTACATACAGTTATTTACAGCGCACATCAACGGTTTGTGACAGTGCACTGTCACGACCGAAGACAGCTCAATCAGAATCATTCAATCACCGAGCACACAGAAACTGTGACGAAGTTCTCAGTGTCAAGTAGGAGCAGGCAGAGAAAAGCTTCTTGGGGGGCGAAACACAATCAAGTGACAGCGGCACCGGCTCGTTAGAACTATCCTCGGAGCAGTCCAGGTCCACGCACACACTCGCCCGGCCAAGCGCACGAACGTTAAGTATGCACGCCAACACGGGAACACGACAACTGCACACGACACAAGGCAAAATCTGCAGGTTTATATCGGAGAAATTAGCATCTTGCGAACTCCGACTGGCCCCACCTCGCTTGTCGTACAATGTTGCTAAGCGTCTCTTGTGAAAGAAAAACATGTTTAAAAAAATTAATTAAAAAAATAAAGAAAAAATGAACTTGCCTTGCTTTCGGAAAAGTTTTTAGTATGTCTTACGTGGCTATTTCATCCCAGTTAAAACCAAAATAAAAATACAGACGCTCACAAACGAATGCAAACGAGAAGGAAAGTAAGTAAGCCGCGTAACCATTCATCAACAATGGCTGCTGCGTTCACTGCAGCGCCTGGCTTCCACAGCGTGCTGGTACGGAGGCTGCGATCGTTATAAAGTCAGCTCAAACCATTAAACATGCCCACTGATACAATATTTGACGCTACGATTGCGTGTGGATGCCTCCCCCTGCGATCCGAAACAGCAAGTGCGTCGCTAACGCTGGCAATGGGGTAGGAACACTGTTCTCTATTATAGTAGGCTGGATCGCGGATCAGGAGCCCGCCGGTGTCGCCACCGGCGGCTATTGCTTGACACCAGGCAATACACGCAAGTCTATGGGAGAAACGCACAAAAGTAAGAATATTGAAGCATGTACGCTGTACTCGGAGGCCAGTATTTTAAGGTGTGCTGCGATCCTTATGTCGGGTGTTTGGAGATCGAATCGGTATTTCTCAAAGCTTCAAACGGCGATTAAAAAAATGAAAGTCGTTTACAATTCCTTGTAACGCCGGCTAGAGCGCAGCTCTTGAGGAGGAAGATAAAAGCGTACTGAGGGATAGGTGACCTCAGGGGGTCACGTGACCTCGGGGGGGGGGGGGGGGTCACGTGACCTTGCGGTTACGCCGACGCCGCTCATGCCGGAAACGTGCCCCTAAGAGCTGCGCTCTAAAAATCAAACGTACCGGAGCACCTACGGCTGAACTGGCAAGCTTGCTCTTCTAGTGGAGTAAACAAAAGAACTTGCTGTGAGTGAGACCATCCTCGCGGAAGCCCAGAAGTTGATGAATGACAAAGAAGCTCCATCTCGACAGCGGCTTTCCGGGAGTGAGCAAATTCCGCGTAGCAAAACCTTTCGAGCTTGTCGTCTGCTAAACCCAACTCAACGAAACCGCCACCGACTCCGCGGTAACTATAGGTAACTCTCGCCTCATTGAGCTGCGCTACAGCGGTCACTCTCGACCGCAAAATATTTATTTATAGGAACTGCGAGGGGGGCTGTCAGTTTTAATGTTTGTACGCAAGCTGTTTGACGGGCTTATCGAAAAGCATCCAAAAAGTTTCAGTGCCGACAACAGCTTAGAAACGAGGGAAACGGCACTTTTTTTCGTTCTTCCCATAGAGTTCCATGCATTGGCTGGTGTCCATCAATGGCCGCCGCTGGCGACAGTCAGCCCCAGTAGCCGAGACCGCGGTCCGTGATCCAGCCTACTACAATAGGGATCAGTGGGTATGAAGCAAGCACCGCCACCTTCTCCACGCCTTTGCGGTAATAAATAGCAAGTAAAAAGGTAGTAACCGTCAGAAAAAGGTAGTAAGGATTGCATTTGCTAACGTTTTACTACCTATCGCGCGTTTGAAGTAGTAAATCGCTAGTAAAAGGTAGAAACACTCGGAAAGACGTAGTAACTGGTGCAGTTACTAGCTTTTCACTAGCTTTTCTTTTTAACAGTGTAGATGATCATTCACGGCACGAAAACAGATATAAAAGCACACGCGCATGCTTCCAGCGTTTGGGACTCGCTTCCTCACTTTGACGTTCAAAAAAACAAACAGCAAAATAAATTGGCCAAAATTGTCGTTGCCGTTACACCAACGTTTTTAGAGTAGGTATGGCGCCTGGAGCGCGTCTTCGACTGGTGCGTTTAGGGTCCTATGTTGCCCACACATGGAAAATGGTCCCGAAGTGGCAGCAAATGAAATCACAAAAGCCCTCAATGTCATGCTGCTGCAAGTCGCAATCCTGGCGGTTGGTCCCAGAAATGCTAACGAGAAGCTGCGAGTACCAAGAGTCAACGTTTGCCCGATCGAACACGTGCGTCGCTGTCGTCACGGCGTCCCAACTTCTGGCTGCGGAGGCTTCCGTGGACTGCCACACTGACGAGCGACCTGCAGCAGAACAGGCGTCTGCCACATACACCACAGCTGTTGGGACGCCGCCAGGATCGCCACTGGCGACAGGCCGACAGCGTGACACGTCTATGACGTCATCAGGCGGAAATAGACGGATCACTTCTTTGAACGCAAAACATCAGTTGGTGACGGGTTCAAGGCACCAACAGTCAGGCCTCATTCACACAGCCGGCGTTTCGCACTGTCCCGGCGAAAGCACCGTGGGCGCCGTGCCGAAAACGAGACGGTGCGGGGACGCAGGAGTGTTCGAACCAGCGGCAACGGAGCTGCCGGCGGTGTCTATGGCAATAGATGGACGCTAGTGGCTCAGTGGCGGCTGTGTCCCCTCATATTGGGCGGTAGCTTGTGCCACCTAGCTTAGAAATCTTTCTGCACCTTTCAAATTCCGCGTCGAACGTTTGTATTGTGTCAGCCTGTATAGCCGGTATAACCTCTTATATCGTGTGCAATTTCACACCTCCCTCGATCTCTACCACCAATCTTGTAATCGCGTATTTCTGGCTGCTTTGTGGCGGCGTCGACCACCAAATGTAGCGGAGTATCGGCGTCGATGGGCGCAGCCACAACTGTTTTGTCCCTTGGAGCTTGCGTTTGGGTCGACGATAACGATCCTGCATGTTTCAAAACATTTTATTTGTCTCCACGTTTCGAAACAAAAACGACAAGACCCACCGCGAGCACGTTTCACATCTATCACTCCTTACGCCGCATTTCGTCCCTGATGATCGACGATTGTATTTTCTTTCTTCGGCTGTCCTTCCTTAAAATCGCGCAAAGGAACCGATGTGGACTCACCATTTCGAGAAGCAGCTTGGAGGTAACTTCAAAGCTCCGTACGTTCGTTGTTCAAAAGCCGTAGACATCACGCAATGCGCCCGTCGTCTCGGTGGCCTCCCTCCTTCCCGAAACGAGCTTTGTTGTCTTCGTCGTTAGGGCACAGAACGGTCAATTCCCCCTGCCGCGGCCGTGCCCATGGTCACCCAACTTTTGAGAATCCGCCAGAATCAGCGAAAATTTCCTATCTGTGATTGGCCTTCCCTCGATGCAGCGGGGCGTCGGCGATCCCGGTCTCTCGCCGGTGCCGGGGACGTTGAACGTCCTCGTTCGGCTTATTTCGGGTCCGGCGGCCCGATTTCGGCCGGAAACCGGTCCCAACACCCTCTCCCCCGGCGGAAAGGACGGCCGGCGCTTTCTCCGGGCCGGGGAAAAAACGGCTGTGTGAAGGAGGCCTAAAGGCACGACCACATGGCGTCGCGGAGGCCTGCGGCGCGACGGTCGGCGCTGCCGCTTGCCACCGAAACCAGTTTTCGGCTTCAACGGCGCGACGTACGGCGCCGCGCAGCCAACCGCTCCTTGCGCGGTTCAGAGCTCGCCGCCGCTCGCCGCAGAAGAGAGGAGCCAATGGGAGGTGACGTAGATAGTGACGTCGCGATGCCATGGCAACTCTCAAGCCGGTCCCCCGCGCGTCTTTTGCGTTCCGAAGGACGTGTTTCGTGTCGTCTGCTATTCCTATTTCCCCTCGATGCCTTCCGCAACACAGCGGTTCTTTGAAACTGTACGACTGTCTTTCTTTTTATATGACAAGACGCAGCCAGACTACCTAGATAATGACGCTAAGAACAACCGCTGGGAAATTATAGGAGAAGAATTCGGAATTACAAGTGAGTTTCTCCGTGGCACTTGTTGCATGTCGTCTGTGTTTTAACGGATGTCGTGTTGATTTGGTGACTTTTGAACGTAGCCTTCATATCTGCGCGCCGCCGGGGCAGCAAAGCACTGACCAGTCCTTCGGTGTTTCGGTAGAACCAACTCGGCCGGACCGAAAACCGACGCCTCCTTCCCTTCAGAGCGCGGCGACGTCGCAAGAGCAACGAGCAGGCTACGATAATCACATTCATGCTGATCACCAAGTCATCATGGACTCCTACCATGTAGTCAGCGAGTGCGGTTTTGATGCTGATATATGCGAAAGATGAGAGCCGAAACGGAAGAATCTAACGAGGAGCAGACGACGAAAGAGCGGGAAATCCGACGGGAGGTGCGATCGCGAGATCCAGTGCTGTCACGTGACGCCCGCAAAACGAAGGCTAATGTGGACTGCTCGCGTTGGGACGCCGTACGGCCCCGTTCACGCTGGTGTGGTCACGCCTTTACGGTCAGTTGGGAAACCCCCAGGAGGCAGTGGCTGTATTTTGCGGCGCTTCCGATAGGAGCCGCTGGCGTCCCGTTGTGATTTAAGCGTGCGTCCCGCGGTCATGATATCTCCCGGCCGGGCGCTTAAAAGCATGAGACTACGATAGTGCGCTACTTAGAACGCGGTAACGGTTTTCTAAAAGTCCCTATCGTGCCATATCAGCTACCTAGTTTACCAAACGGACGTGCGAGCAGAAAATTCCGTTATATCATCGACTCAGGGCAGCGTACTCTCATGAAGCAAGTACTTTTTCAAAATTTTTGCAAATTGGAGGTCCATTTAAAAAGAAAAAAACCTCTTTTATTTGGTTGATGTTTTCTCTAGCTAGCTTTTGCAGTGCTTGATAAGGGAATAGAAATAGAAAATGTAATATTTTGTTTGTATGGCAGCTGTAAAAGCTTGAAATTTAATTTCGTTTGACTATTTTGTCAGTAAATCAACTTACTCTCAAAAATACACCAATTCGAAATTGGCGCCTCTTATTTTTTAATAGAAACCTGCGAACACACTTACTCTCTGATAAACACTTTTAACGCAATTATTTATATGGAACTTTTTTTGGGAGAAATTTTCCAATATGACATTTTTGGACGATATTTGTCAAAATTTACCAGCTCTTCCGCGTGACCTATGTAAGGTGTCTTATCATATTTAGTATTTTCAGAAAGGTTAGAGTATACTCTTCCTATTGATAAAAAATTTTATGTTTTGTGTAAAAAAGAAAGGGCAGTATTTTCTTGTAAAGCAAGGACTATTTCAAGAACTTTTCGGATCGGAGGTCGATATTGTCACGGGTGGTGACCAAAGGAACACGAAATAAACAGAAAGAAAGAAACGTTTAATGTGGCGAACTTGTGCCAAAAACTAAAAGGGTACAAAGATAATAACAGAGCGTCGCGGGCGTCGAAGTCGGCGTAGCAGCACAGTCGAACACTGGGGCGAAACTGACTGCGGCTCGCCACGCGGAGCCCCTTATGTACATGCGTGGTCTTCTGGAATAATCGGCGAAGAAACTTCGACGCGTGGAACATTCGGGCCTGGAACAAGCAACATGATTCTCGAATTCTCCAGAACACTAAATTGGAGGAATAAACAAAAGACATGTCGCTCCAGGATTCGAACCCTAGCTTTTCGCGTGGGAGGCAGGCGTGATAACCATTAGGCCACGCGCGCGCTGCCTACACACTAAAAATTTCAACACCCATGTTCGTGTTAAAAGGGTGTTTTTCCGAGCTCACACCCTTCCTACACCATTTTTACATGATTTTTGAATATTCAAGGGTGTACGGAAAGGCCTACACCCTTCGTACATCCTTTTTACACCCTACGGCTACCGAAATCGTGTTAAGAGGGTGTTGCGGTGGTACACCCATGATTTCCGAATCGTCGAACTCGGAAACCGCCGAATTGCAGACATACGCGCCGACAGCAGAAGTCAAGAAGCAGCCTGCTCAATTTAGAGGATTTCGTGAAGTTCAAGTAAGCACAATGGGCAGCTGACATCCAAGCCAAGCCAACGCTCAAGTTGTTTTCAAGCCAGATGAATGCCGGCGTTGCGTACAAGCTCCTTGGTTGTTTACGTGCAAGCGACCACGAAAATAGCATCGGTTACTCACGCACTTCTGTTCAGAATGGTGAGACCACATCGGTTCTATTATGATACATTCCGTCTTATCCTGAGATGTACTAAAGCGAAGGCTAGACGTGCGAGACGGTTCGGGCTCACAGCTTTACTGTGAGCCTGTACCGTAAAGGTCGGTTCCGACACTTGCGTTTGAGTGTGTTTGTCTGCGTTGCGTTTAGAACCGAAAACGAGTCACCGGCACATCTGTGCTTCGTATGAAGCGTGGATTCCAATTCAAAGAATCATCTTGGCACGCGATAGAAGCAGCAGGGATGTCCTGGTTTCTTGCAGCCGCAACGCGGTCAAACGCAACTGTTTGAACCAGGCTTTACGTGGTTGTCCTGTGCTTGTCCCTCGCGCTTTATTCTTTCGATTTTAAGTATTCATTTTCAACTCGCTCGCTTTTAACAGAACTAGTAGATACTCAGGCTGCACGAGGGTTCGTGCAGTGCGACCATCTAGCGATGCTATGAGCTTGTGCTCGAACCTTGGCTTTAATGGGCAATCATCGGGGATATATGACACACGATGATGCCAAGTCTGTTCACGGCGGACTCTCGTGCTGTTCTGATTGGAGGAGAAGGGGCGTGTAAAAAATTGGCAAATGGAACATGGTTAGCGACAGCGCAAATATATGTTGGAAAAAGTTCAGAACATTGAAGTGCAGCAGCCTGAAACTTTGGAGTTAAGCAATTAGAGAATCATTTGAAGACATCTTTAGAGGTTCAGCCTTCTCTCCCCCCACACCAATATCGAAGGCTGCTAGGATATTGGTTCAGGCTAAGCCCTCTGTCTTTCAGTCAGCGAACTCGAGCCGTTCCACCTGACCTTGTTATTTCATAACAGATATGTTAGAAAATAAAATGCAGATTTTCTTTACACGGCCAAAACATAAAGTGTTATCAAATAATACCTGCCATATTCATATTCTGCATTTACAGACCGGGGCTGCCCCGCCTGTGGAGGGTGAAGATGCGAGCAGCCTCGAAGCCCACCAACAGTGGCTGTGTGCTGAGAGCGAAAGCTGGTGCCTGACGAAGGCCAGATTGATCTTCGAAAGGATGCGACTGCCTGCAAATGGCTACATGCGTTGACATTGATGGGTATATAGACTGCACAGAATGCTTATCCCTACCTGATGGATGCTAGGAGGGTATGCGTTCCATATTTTTTTACTGATCTCTACGACAATTGCTAAATTGCGCTTCCCCGTTCCGTGATTGCGGCTGCCGGACGACCATCTTGGGACACGGAAAATTAACCTTTTGGAGCGTTGCAGAGGCTGGCCGGCAGCGTGCTGAAGACATGTTTTTTGCTCGTTTGTCGTCATTGGGAGCGTTAAAGTGGCCCTGCAATAACTTTTTGACTGGTTTTTAATTTGGACCGAACCTGAGCGCATTGAACGTAGTAATTTAAAGAAACTTTTCTTTTCTCAAATTTCGCTTTATTTTAAAAGTTATAGGCAAATTAGACTTACAGAAACAAGCAAAAAATAACATCCTCCATGACGTCGTAGGTCCTGGTTTGAGTGGCCGTGAAGTAGTGAGCTCATCGAGCGCTCACGGCTGCCGCACTCAGTGTCGACGGCTCGAGAGGGTGCCGCTAAAGCACGTGTTGACTAGGCTGTATGAAGTGGGCGGCCAGGGCAGCTCGCATTGCATTTGCCGCGCGATTAAAGACTAATTCGGCATAACACTTCATTGGCCACAAACGACGGCAAACACGGGGTAAAGATCAGTTCAGAACGGGAGCCACTTCGCGCTGCCATACCGCCAAAGGGTCAAATCGCCAGCCAAGCCCGCGCCGAAAGCCTTGGGAACGCTCGGAACCGGTCGGATCCTCGAGCCGGTATACGACCGCAGCGCCACCGTGTACATCCGGGACCTTTCTAAGCCCATTGTTCGTCGGAGCCTCATCCCACTACGCCTTTCTAGTATGCGCCGTTTTTTTCACCGCTTGGTGGCGGGTTTGTCGACGGGTCTTTTCTTATTTCCGTACTTTATAAACTGCATTTGTTTCTTTTCTGATCTAAAATACTGAACAAAAACTACTTTCATACATAATTGAAACGGTTTGCGACACTTATATTTTGTATCGACTAAAAAAATGCTTTTAGCGGCTCTGACCAGTAGTAAGCCCAGGACCAAAGACGTCACATATTCCGCGCTTTCGGCAATGCGGGTCGCCCTCGTAGGTGGAGGAGGTTTCCGCGTCGTCCGGTTAAAATATGACTCACTGATATTTAGTTATTCTCTCCGTGCCCGCTGGCTTACCCGAACCCAAAGAGACGTGGAAACCGCAAAAGAGGTAGACGCTTAAGTATGATTGCAGCTCCCCTTTAGTCCACACTCCTTTACTCCTACTCTGACGCTCCGAGTTTCATACTCCAGGCACAGCAACTAAACGGCGCATGGCGTACACACCAAATCTATTGACGAGCCGCACAAGCTCCTTCCCACCGCACGGTTATGACGAACCTGGCATCCCGTGGATACGGGTGGGAGAAGCCAAAATTATTTCGGTGGTAAATTAATTAAAGCCAGTGTAGAGCGGCAGGGTACAAAGTAAAAGAGACGGCGACGTTATGAAGTTTCTACAAACGTTTAAGTATTTCTGAGAGGTTTGGAGACTCGCTTCGAGCACGTGCGGGGAAAGGCACCTTGGCTGATCTATTTATTGACCGTGCAAGCTGTTTATATTTGACCGTGCAAGCTGTTTTCAGGCGAGATGCACGAACAAACCTTTCCCACAATGCTAACTGATGCTTCGGCTTTCCAATCTAAGTATCTTTATTCGCTGCAGCTGGACTAAGCAGTTTAAAAAGGGCAGCCGTCCCACTGTCTTCTCGGCAACTTTTCTGTCGCCGAGCTATCAGCACGCTCGTTCGATAGATCACTTTGTTCTCAGGCAAGGCACATGAACAAACCTTTTCCGGAATGCTAATTGGTGTCTTGGCTTTCAAATCAAATTGTTTTTACCTGCTGGATTAACCACTAATGGACTGAAAAGGAGCAGCTGTCCGGCTACGCCTTTTGTTTCAACAATCTCAAAAATGGCACAGCCATCTTGTTTGTGGACGTGACATCATGGAGCGCAAAGAAGTCACTTGTGCTCCAAGAAATGCTCGGAGCACGAAGAGCACGCTCGAGTGTCAGTCTCCGGCGGCGCTCCCCTCTGTTTAGTGAAAGGAGCGCCAAACGCTCGCAATGTGTAAACAATAAGAATTTCCTTTGAAAACGCATAAAATTTTTTGCAACAGCGCGGCACCGCAGGAAAAAGGCACAACTTGTCGAACGTCGAGTCTCGCCGGTCTTGCGGCGTGATCAAAGCTTCCTTGGCCTGCCAAACTGCTGCGTCTCTGTGCCTTTTCACGCTTGGATACTTATCAAGAATCAATGCCATGGCAGAGCTTTGAAGGTATGTCGCACATAGGCGTCTTCTCTATCACCCAGCTGTTCCAGCGAGTTGCTATCAATAGGAAACGAAATCGGTGGTTGCTATTATGAATTAACCATGGCTATGTTCCAAATCTACTCAAATGGATCACATGACAGCACAAATAGAGCAATGCTGTGGAAGAAGGTAGGTTTTCGAAGGCAAAAGTATGAAGCGGCGATATCTGAAGTTTTTCAAACGTGGCCCGTCCATATAGTTGTGTGCAATCTGTCGCCGTCGCCATAGCCTCCTACCCCTCCTTTTTCGCCACTGGATCATGCCCGCTTCTGGACTGCAAGTGCCGCAAGTTACAAATACAGTCGTAAGAGTGAAGTAAAATGCTGCTCCAGAGGTACATGCATCTTCATGCTCTTTGCACTCACGAAACAAATCCACACGGCGTTAATTCTTGATCGGTATTCAAGCGTGCGAAGACAAGGATGCAGCACTTTGGCATGCCAAGGAAGCTTTGATCATGCCGCCAGAACGGTAAGACTTGCGTTAGACGAGTTGCCCCTTTTTCTTGCGGTGCTGAGCTTTCGTAAAAATTTCCACGTGTTCTCAAACGAAATTCTCACCGTTCGGGGTTTTAACAAACTTCTTTGGTAAATGAAAACGAACGAGCAGAAAACATGTCTTCAGCTTACTGCCGCCCAGCCTCCGTGACGCTCCAAAAGGTTGACTGATAATCTTTGTCCCAAGGTGGCCATCCGGTGGCCGCACCTGAGCTGCAACGACCAAGCGGAGACACGCGATCCAGCAAATTGTCGTGGAGATCAATGGTATTGCTTGCACGGCGTACTATTAGTCTTCAGAGCAAACACAAGTGTCGCTGCGGTCGCCACGTCTTGATTGGGTGAGGTGTACCGTGACGTCTGGTGAAGGACTCCGCTTCGCGTTCTGGCATCTAGCTGGCATCTAGCTGGCATCTAGCTGGCTTCCCTGCGCCCGTTTCCTCACGATCGGAGGTTTGTGATCATGCTGACCTACTGTTCAGCGCTGCAATGCAATCTCCAAAAAGAAGCTGGTATCATATTCTACCACCCGAAAACTTCGAGATTAAAAAGAGCATGGACAGTCAGACTAAGGATGGGAAAGGCACCGTCAACATCGGCCGTTGTGAGCTGTAAGCACGTTGAGAAGCGGGGCTTCGTTTACCCAGTGTACAAGGCGCTGGGTGAGACTTATGCCGGCAGAATTTTCATAGCTTTTCCAACCGTGTTTGTCACGTTTACCCTTATAATTGGGTTATAAGTATGGAAAGCTATCGGTGGAGGCAACTCCGTCGATGAACCCCCCCGCCCCCTCCACACGATATAAGGCGGTTGTGCAAGGGGTTGTGGAAGCGGCGGTGTAAATGTTTCAGACACTGAAATTCTGTTCTTTGCAGATTCATGAGTTAAGCACGAGACACATGCGCGAAAAATCCATCCGATCCGACGTCCGATCCGACAGTACGACTGCCTGATCCGAAAAATTTGGTCGCTTCAGGTGTCAGATCGGCGATCCGACATGCGTCAAACGCGCCAGATAGTTTCGCACGGCGGACAGATTGTCGGATGCGTCCAGCCAATGACAGCACAGCTAGCGCGAACGTCATGATGACATACTTGGTCTGTCGGGACGAATAAGAAAACGGGACGGGCGACGGGAAGCCGGACGTGTAGATCCCGCTGATCCATTCGAGAAAGATGGCCCCGGCAAAGAATGCACGCGCTAACAAGAACGAGCTCCTAGCTTCGCTCGTGCGAGCTAAACCATCAACCTGGGACCAGAGATCTATGAACGCGGACCTCCGCTGGAGTGCTTGGAAGTTGGATCTCCTGGGCGGAGCCGAACAGATTGTTGTGTCGCTTGCAAGGTCGGAAGCGTGTGCATGTGTCTCAATTCGGAGCGGCGTTCGGACTGTCGGATTGGACGATTCTGCCGTCCATTTGTCTCGCGCTTTAGGAGAACATCAGACCCCGCTTTGCGGGCATAGAAATGGCATCTAAGTCAAAGGCCTTTGGGCGGTCTCACTTGTAATTTTCTCCCCATGGCCCAGAATATATTTAACGTGTTGCTCGAGCAGAGTGCAGCTTTTTCGCTGAGACGTTTTTGTTTAGAAACGAAGTTGAAAAAAACCTCTTAATTTAATCAAATCATCAGCAGCGTTGATTGTGCGAGATGTAAATATACTGCAATGCTCCTGCAAGTGTGGTGGCATTTCTTCCTTTTCATATACCATCTGTGATTCATGCACTGTCTGCCCTGGAAACCATGCTCGGAATGTTGGTTGAAGTTTCGCCTGCAGCTACAGACCATACCTCAATAAGGCCGCATATAATAATTCGCATTTCCTACGTAAAATGCGCACAAAAAAAAACAAAACAAAAAAAAACGAAAGTAATATGTTGACAGCTAACGCCGTCTCGGCCTTTGTAGGGCGAGTGAGGGGGTAAATTTTGTCCTCAGCAGGACGTCACCCCGGCTCGCTGTAAAAGGTCGCCTCCCAAACTTCTCGGTGCTAATACTCTCACCATACAATGCACCTGTTATTTGTTTGGCCCCTGGTCATGAAATCATTCTCAGTTTGCCATTCCATCTCACCGAGAGCCCGATTTTGGTCATTGAGGTCTCAACCGGCTTGCACTGAAGAAGTATTAGCGAGTTCGTTTCACGGCACCCGCAGCGTGGAGCGGGTTCGTTTCAGCCGGCACTCCACAAGTGGTTGCACTCTCCGAGTTCGTTTCATTGCTGACACCCCACGCGTGTCGCTGCACCGAGAAAATCGAGATTGCGCCAAAATGCAATCCCGTCGTGCCTCGCTCCGGCTAGGCCGGCAAGGTGCTGGAGCAGATGACGAAAGTTTGTCTGCTACGATGTGTCGCAGAACTGAAAGGAAAAAAAGTAGATTTTCTGATAGAAATTGCGTCCCGCGGGCAACGGAATCAAACGCGAGCTTGAACTGTGAGCGTCTCCTATTTCATGAAGGAAGCAGTTGACAAACCGTGCTTTATTTGGAGGTTTTAAGTCGCTCTGTTGCCATAAAAACACTGAAATATACCAGTGTGTAAAGAAATGCTCAGAACAAATGCATCAGCGGCCCCCGAGATGTTTATCACCAACTTGTGCGGGTGAAAAATTGAACATTTGTCGAAAAAACTGCCCCAGCAGAAACTTTGACTGCCCAATAAGCATCAGAGAAAGCTAAATTTAGTGATTTTACCCGAGGCTTGGGCAACATCATCATGTTTAACATTTACCTACTTCAGCTAACTTGCCCCGTCATATTTTGTTCGAGAAAGCTCTCGTTCTCGACGCCCTCACCAAAGCTAATATCTGATCCACCTGTAATGACGATTGAAATCGAAAAGTTTTGCTGGGTATTCCAGCAGACTAGTTTTAAGGCGTACCCTTTCAGTGGTCCACGCATAATGCCATGCTGAAATGGATCAAGCTTCTGCTCGGACAGCATCATCCATTTTCTTCAGTGTAAACGGTTATGAGAATTGAAAGATCGCAACCAGCTGCTTTGTAGACAGCTGGTTGCGGAAATTTACGCCGTCTGTAACTATCCCTATGACAGCCGAGTTGCTTGAAGTCATCGCAACTATAAACTACAGGCTGCAGCGACCAACGTTTGTAGATAAACGTTGGTAGCGACTGTACTCTCGCATTCCCACCCATCACTCCGAACAGCAAGGCGCCAGTTTCGGTTTGAGGTCGGTATTCTTTCTACAACATAGATGGCGGCAGCATCAGTCTTCCGCACTTGGTGCATTTGGCGAATTCGTTTGAGTCCAGTTCTCAGTGCAACACTCTGCGAGTGCGATGCATTCTGGGAGAGAACTCGAACGGTGCCAGTGCGTGTGAAGCGAACTCGCTATAAAATACCGCTACCAGACGCATCGTCTGCTAACATGAGGGAATAATAATGCGTTTGTTTGCTACTAGGTAGGTATCATTCTCTGACAGAAACAAAACGACGAACAGACTTGTTCGTCGATTGTCCCTTTTTGGCTCTGCGAACAGAGCCAAAAAGGGACAATCGTCTGCTATGAATTGTGTGCTGCGCAGAGTGAGATCAAAAACTAATTGAAATATGGAACATCGGCTATTTTACGGATGCAATTGTCCTGTGCTTCGTTTGGCTATGCTGATTTGTTTTCTGGCTGTGTGTAACTTGACACCTACTGGTGCTAAAACAAGAGCTTGGGACAAGCACCCACCTTACCACGATATCAATCTCACTATCCGAAAGAGTATTGGATTTAATTACAGAGTGCCTTTTCCATTGACAAGAAGGCCCCAACATTTTCTAAGAACTCCAGTAGGGTTTTGTTGTTGCATCTTTATACTCGCAACTCATTCACTTTGCCAATTTCGTTTTTTCTAGCCTGGCTCAGCTGGCAAGCTGAGTGGCGAGTCTGAAACTGTACCAATATTGTTTCCGGTCAGACTGTCCATTATTATTTATTGTTCTTCCCTGCTATTGTGATATGTCTGCACTGTAGTCATGACAGGGGCTTGAATGGTGGCTCCTACTTTCTACACATGGGTCCTAGGAAACATTTTGTAAGTGATGAGGTGCCCACAATCATGGGCGTCAGCAAAGTGGCGGAAAAGGGGGGGGGGGGGGGGGATTATTCTGAAGGGGTGTAGCTTTCAAACCTATAACTTTGAAAGAAAACAAGGTTTGCCCCCCTCCCCCTCCTTTTCCTGCAAAACGTACTGCAGATGCCCATGCCCGCAATCTAAGCCAACGGTTCTGGAAAGAGGGTTTGTGGAACCTCTCCGTAAAGGCATTTTAGGAGTCCGCAAAACTCTGCCGGGAATAATTTTTTTTTTAAATATGATTTGGGGCATTGAGTTGAGCCCAGTCCGGCCATGGCACATTCACAGCTCCGGGAGAAAGAGGAATCTACAGAAGAATACCTCCTTTCACTCTTCCCCCTTTTTATTCCTGGTAAACACGTTTGCAGTCCACCCCTTCCCCTTTTTTTACACTGCCTGGCGTCTCCCATCACTTCTGCCAGTCCAAAAAGGGTTTGCTTGCCACGATTGGCGGTTTCCTTCTTTTCTCTATAGCATCCTTTCTGCTAAAGTGGAAAGAGTGTAGACGGAGCTTCTTCCCCTCACCGTACCGTCTTAACCTGCAACATACTATACTCTCGGGAACAAGATAATAGCCTTGTATCTTTTCTGCCGCCATAAATGCTGTGCTTAGCATGTTTTTGGCAGAGCCTTTTGCTGCCACCACATGCCACGCTATGAAGTGGAGTGCCACGGTGTGTGCGTGCCACCTGTCGCATAAAGCAGTGCACTTTCAAGCTGCGTGGATGCAATGACGGCAGAAAAAACACCGGCAGAGCGGACAATACAGAGCATGTTATTAACAGCACTGGTTAATTCCCAATAAATCACAATCTGGATCATTACTGTAAAACCATTTATTTTTGCAAATCGGTCACAGAGGACATAATCGCGGCCACTAAATTTTGCGAATTCCAGACGCCTGCATTCAAACTCTTAAAGAGATTATAAAAGCAATTTCGAAATTTTATTTGACGTCTGAAATAGGCGTCGGGCTCATCTCAGACACTGTTGACCAAGTTTCAGCCCGAACAGAAGTTTGTGTGCCGCACCAATCAATTAAACAGTTGTGGTAATATTTGCGCGGGGACAATGCCTGAGACCCCCCCCCCCAAGACGGCGGCAGAAAGGTGAACTAAAGTGCGCCATCAAAGCGTGACGACAACGGGCTCCTCGTCAGGCGATTGCTTTAAACGGTTTAAACGAATGATGCGCTCTTGGTTTAGAATTCGGTAGTGAGATGTCATACAAAAAAGTAATTTGAATGTTGGATAATTTTTTTAAAGCTGTAGTTCGGAATTAATAGGTTTCATAGTGTGTATAGGAATAGGTTCCATAGCATGTGTAGCGTGTGGGATGACAAGGAAGATGACTTGTGGAAATAAATGACAGCTGTATGCTGTGCTGGTTTTGAGACGGTGGTGTGTATGTTCCTTTTTGTTTTCCTTGTCTCTAGGAAACAAAATTTTGACAGCAAATTTTGAACCCTGCTAGTGTACACGTTTCTGATCCAAAACTGACTTCGAGACCCAGTAGGTTTCAAAGCCGGTTTCAAATAAGAAAACCAACGCAAAAGTCAACTTCGAAACCTGGGATGTTTTGAAGTGATTTTTGGCATTAGTTCCCGAAAAGATATGTCATCAGTTTGGTGGCCGGGAGCTAAAAGCATTTCATGCTTAAAATCATACTCATCAGTGCGGCCTTTATTATCCTCTGACCGAATCAATTCTGCTTTTATATGCAGGAGGGAACCATTTGGCTTTTCGAAGGCTTTACTGTGGTCATGGCGGCCTACTGGCTTTTCGGCTTCGCCCATGGCCAGAAGACGTACAATACGAGCTGCCTTCTTGAGAGGCTTTGTCTTATTCTAATCTACTCACAGCTATGGCCAGTTGCAATCAAGGTGATTAATACAATCAAGAAAACACCTGTAGCCTGATTGCTGATCACATAGTGCAATCGCCAAAGTCTGTGAAACTCCTGCCAGGATTGTTCCGATTTTCGAAATCATTAAAGGCTTTGTTTGTTTTTCTTGAGATGGCAGCTGCAAGTTGTGTGGCTCACACACCTAAGTATGCTTCAATTCATGACCAGCTTTATTCATTTATATTCATCACATTTCTCTAGTCCTCCGTGTTGTTTCCTACACTCTAAGGAAAAAGTTGGCCTCAAGGGACTAACGGCAGCATTTGGTCCTCTGAACTCCCAGTTGCTCCCCGCAAGGACCATCTGGTTCAAGCTATGTACCGTGCGCAAACGGTGGGGACTAACTGCGCTCGACAGGGACTAACCGATAGGCGTGCTCGAGCAAAAGCATCCTTTAGTCCCCCTTAGACAGGGCGCATCTGTAGGATTTAATCCCCGAAGGGAAACGGAATGTTCGCGAGAAGGACGGATGCTATTTCGCTTGTCTTGGGGATCGGCGAGACTCAGCCCAGCACGGCTGAAAGTGTTGACAAAACTCAGACGAAACTGGCGAATTTGTTTAATGTGCCACGAACGTTCAGTCATTACATGGTAGAGCTTCACGCGTTGTGCGAATGCGAGTTAACGAATGTGTTGACTCGACTTCACCCAACTATCTCGTCAAAAATGATCTGTTGACATTTCACAAGTCCCATTCACGTAATTTGCCTTCGCGCAAAAAATGAGCATTTATCCAAACGCAACACCTCCAAATACTAGCACTTTTTTTTGTCTCTTAAATGAAACTTAACAGTCTGTAGAAGCCGCGCTTTCAACACTGGAGTCTCGCAGTCAGAATAAATGGTCACTTCAATCGCTAAAACTGAGTTACTGAGAACAAGTCAAGCCTCGTCTCTGCGTCTCCCCGTGACCAACCTTTCTGGGTAGTCCAATGTCGAACTCAAAGTCCGCGACGACACACTTGATGCACAGCACGTTCCACTCAAAAAGCATATTCAGGGGCAGTATCCAGACGCCTTCATGCCATCGTCGTCACTGTTTCAGATAACATTCCAGATGAACAACGAAGAACGAACCACGCCCGTAACGTCACCCATGGCAACACCCTACTAATACAAAACAAATGCGAACTAAAAAAAAAGCCATCCACGAAGGCTGAAAATACTTAAGAGAGGAGAGAGAGAAAAAAAAAAAAAAACACTTGTTTGCTGTACGTCACTCGACCGGCGTGTTGAAAATGGTGACCTTCTCCCGGTCCTTGGAGCACTGCTGACTGTGTCCCTATGTCGTGTGTAGTGGGAGGGGGAAAAGAGATTTACTTGTGCGCGCCCTTTCCCTCCTCCCAAACCCCTACCCCGCATTCTTTCTTCTGCTTCTCGGTAACGCGGAGGGTTGGGCAGATAGGGTTCGTCGGGAAAATGGGAAGGTTCTTTGTTCGAAAAGAACCTGTTTTTAGTAAGTTGAAAGTTGACATACAGCCATCGTCGGAGGCTGGTCGCCATCTTTTCTCCTTGTGTCGTCTCCGAACATGGCGGGATCCGGTTTGGATTCGCGGTGCTGAAGCACTGCACTTGATCTGTTCTGAAGTCGCAAGTCAAGGGAACTCGATTAAGGTATGTCGAAGTACTTCTGTTTATGGTGTAATTATTAACTGCAGCTTCAGAAAGTGTTTTCTTTTGAGAGCGTTCTCTGGCTTGCAAAGCGCGCGCCATGCTCTATTCTTTTGGCACCATGGTTGTTGATTTTGTTATGCAGCACAGAGACCTCATATTCAATCGTATCGAGCGAAACGCCAGTTCTACTGATGGCTTATTTTTTTGTGTGTGTGTGTGTGTGTGTGTTTTGCAGACCCTGGCAGGATCGCTTGACCATAAAGGCATGTCCACAAGCATAGCGCTGATTTTGCGCTAAGTGCGTGATGACGGGAGCGGTCACCAGCTTTGTATCGCGCTGTAAAAACTTGCTGATGGCAGGCGAAAATTAGCTCACGACACGTGAGCAGCGCAACATCAGCGCTTCGCTGCGTGTGAGAACCGGCCTTAATTGAGACATTTATTTGATTGCACACTAGACTTCCGCGTTGATGGCGGGAGCTCGTGCCGTCACTTTGAAGCATAGTTTGAACACGCACACGGTGGGTCTGTAGCGTCTGTAGTTCGCAGCGAACGATCTACTAAAAATCAAATATTGCGCTGGTCTTCTGCCAACAGATCGCATGATGGATGTGAAGCATTGTAGCACTTACGCAGCCTATTTGTTATTTTATTATGCGTGCGTTATATCTCATACTTTTGTCTAGCGATTGGGTATTTCACGCTGCCCTGTTACTAATAATCCAAATTCCTCGCAAACAGGCAAGAAGCTGCCGGTGCCCCAATAAACGGTGTTTGGACCACAACCGGTTCGGACAGACGTCCCAGTATCCAAGCCTTTGTCGACGCAAGTGGACTCTTCGGAATTTAGCCTTATCGTGGATTCTGCCGCCCAGGAACTTCGACTTCAGTCATCCTTAAATGCGATGTGTATCTAAGAGGCAATAAAGCTACGGTTAACCTGAACTGCACAATTTCGTTTCGGAGATTTCTGGCTCGGGACCAAATGTAAAGGGTAAACCTTTAGTCCCATGGGTCTAAATCCGAGGGCGCAACGCTTAGACCCAGGGGTTCAAGTGCAAGGGCCTAGCAGTTGGTCCTCGGGGCTCATTTGAAACGGTGTAGCAGTTAGTCCCAGGGGTCCAAGTGCAAGGGCCTAACAGTTCGTCCTCGGGGTTTAATTGAAACGGTGTAACAGTTGGTCCCAGGGGACCAAGTGCAAGGGCTTAACAGTTAGTCTCCAGGGGTTAATTGCAAAGGCGCAACATTTGATCCCATCGGAGGAACTGCAAGAGACTAATGGAGGGGTGCAACCGTTACTCCCCTTCCCGTTAGTCCCCGAGGGGACTAATGGTTGTGGCAACGCACTTGCTCCCCTCAGGGACTAAGTCGCGCTCCCCTTTTTCTTAGAGTGTAGTCATCAAACTATTGGGCACCTGTATGGAGTAGTTACATTTTGTTTTCACGTTTTTATCAAAACGGTTTGTGTCACCCTGTCTGGAATTCATCACCCTTACTACGAAATGTCAAATTAATCTCACGTTGAGATACTTTTTAAAAGTGGAGATGACCGGCATTAAATGTTGTGTTTCTTTATCACTCCTGTTCATACTTTGTATATTACTTCAGTCAAAAGACACCACCAGTGTTCAATACGCCCCGTCCGAGCACAAGCTTTTCAGCCTAGATGAGGTGAGCGTGAGTGAGCACGTACTAAGCAGTACCGAAGGTAATGAGCGTGCACTGCTGCATTTTCAAAGTTTCATAAATGCTCTTTTTTAGAAAAAAATAAAAGCCAGGCATTGTTGTGGTATATTCATAACATTGTGGCTTTCTTGAAGAATGCGGGCATTCTGAAGGTGTTGCCGAAGGCTTGCCAGGGTGACAGCGCGGTCGAAGGCGACAAGTGCGAGCTAGTACACGCTCTATCACAAGCTCTTGTTCTGCGAAAGCGCTTCTCAAAGCCGCTCTTGCATGCCTGTAGCCTTTGCTGCCCTACAGTGGTAATGGTAGGCAACTCCGGCTGACACAAGAAATCATCCAATCGCTGCCACACTCCGTTTCCCTTTAAAGGGCTGGTGAACCGAAATTTGGATTTCAGAAAACGATGCAGAAGCCGTAGGCGGGACGCTACAATCCCTAAAACACTACTCGTAGTCACAAGACGATATCTCGAATGGACGGCCGTATTTTTGGAGAAAGAGGTTGAGATTGAACGAGGCCGATGAGGCGCGTGACGTCAAGATATCTCGTTTTCTCCTCTCTCTGCTTCGCCCCCTCAAGGCGGCGAGGTGGAGAAGACGCGAGGTCGTTCCCTTTCCTTCTCGGAGAAACAAGACAAACAAATCTGTCAAATGCGCCTCCTATTTTTAAAAATAAGGTCATCCATTCGAAATATCGCTGTATGAGTGATGTTTTGGTGTTTGTAGCATCTTGTTACACGCTTTTGCCGCCGTGTTTTGTGGAATCCAGATTTCGGTTCAACATCCCTTTAAGTGCAAGTGAAACTGAAATGCCAAGAATGAGCACGTTGTCCTGAACGACAGTTGCACTGCACAAGCGCGCATGCTTAGCAACATTCAAAGCATGGAGCTTTCTCTTAAAGCCTCTGCATCAGGCTTCCTGTTGCAGCTCGTGGTACCGAAGCAAGCTTTTGGGCAGACACTTTTTTATAAGCAGAAACTTCACCTGGCACCGCAGAGCTCCGACCGGTACTCGGAGTACTTAGTTGCGGTACTTTAGATAAAACAGAGGGGCAACAGGTGAAGTAGAAACTTCACCTGCACCGCAGTGCTCCGACCAGTACTCGGAGTACTTAGTTGCGGTATTTTAGATAAAACAGAAGGGCATTGAGCAGTGCAAACTACGATTATTGTCAGGTAAGAAGTATTGAGTTGCAGTAATTGTTTTGCTTTACATACAAAAAGGCTGGAGTATGCTTAAATGCTGGGCTAGCAACCGATTGCTACCAGGGGCCCTATGCTACACGACGGGACCAAGCGGAATCAAGGGACCGGGAGCCATCCAGCGACCTGGATGCAAAGATGGGTTCAGTTTTCACGGGATTGGTGCCACCTGGATCTTGTCCCAAAGGGCCAGCAGCAGCTGGATAGCCTCGCATTGCGATGCGGGGATGGGGATGCCGAGCGAGCTCGGGGCATGCCGCCCACTCAGTGTGAGGGCCAGGTGCTCCCACTGACTGGCTAGGTGCATGTTGATGAGTTCCTGGAAGGTGTTGTTTACACTTAGCAGCCGGAGCTTGGCGTTCGACGCGTACGGCGGCACCCCCAGTGCCAGCTAGTACCCCTTGCGAATGATCACGTCCATCTTGCCCTTACCTCTCGACAGCAGGTCAGGTTGAGATACGGATTCGCGCAGGCGATGTGGCTCACGACGAGTGGTTGGGTCAGCCGGATCAGGTCCGACTCCTCGAGCCCGTGTCTGTGACTCGTTATCCTTCTCACCATGCGCATGACTTGCGTGGTTGTCTTGACGAGTCGGTCGACCGTGTACTTGGCTCCGCCGTCCCGCTGGAGGTGAAGGCCCCAGGATCCGAACCCGCTTCACCACCGGCACGGGGGTACCATCCTTTAACGTGAGGCGGATGTCCGCCTTCTTCTTCGGGAATTGGCTTGCCCGCGCGGAGGAGCAACAGCTGAGACTTATCGGGGGCGCGCTGGAGGTTGCCGGCCTCGAGGTAGTTCTGCACCGTCTCAATGACTTCTTCGAGGAAGTCTTGCCTCCCGCTGTCCGATCCCGACGTAGCCCAAATCGTCAGGTCGTCCACATAGAGTGCTCTGTAATGCTTCATCCAGGGAATCCGTTCCAGTAGAGGAGGCGGCTTGCACATCGCCAGGTAACAAGGTGGGTGACAGGACCGAGCCTTGCCGGTTGCCCTTGCTCGGTATCGGGATAGTGCTTGTGCGGATGGACTCGATTCCGATGGTGGCCATCCAGTTGCTCAGGAAGTCCCGCACATAATCATACATCCGGGGCCCGCACCCAGTTGAGGCCAAGTTCTCGAACACCAGCGTGTGACTGACGTTGTCAAAGGCGCCCTTTATATCCGGGGCCAGGACCGCCCGCGTTGTCGTACAGGAGATTCTGTCAAGGATATCCTCCTTGATCTGAAGCAGGACATCCTGCGTGGAGGTGTGACCAGAACCCGAAAATGGTGTTCATGGTGGCATTGAGTTCAATACAGGATGGTCCCCTCAAATATCGCTGTCAACAGCTCATCAGGGCATGGGCATTTAAAAAACTGAAATGGAGTGTCCAGGTCTGTGACGCTCGGCGGTATACCTGATAACCTCTATTTCTTTTGGATCCTTTTCAAGGGAGTATATTTTCCACTTCGGGGCACTTTTCTTGTTTCTGGCACTTACTACTGCAGGAACTGTTTCACCCTCACTTTCTTCTTTGCTTTCACAGCACTCATTTGATGTTAATGTGGAAGGGAATTGGCCGGACTCCACTCTTCGTTCCTACGTAAAATGTGCTGGCGTCCAATACCTGCCACAAAAAGGGTACTTAAGATTCCAAAAATGACTAAGAGTGTGTAAACATATGATGCCAGCATTTCTTTTTTGTATTTCCAATGAGCAACATTATATTATGCCAAAACTCTCCCTAAATGCACACTGCATTTCACAGCGCGCTAAACTCTGCCGAAAAAATCGGCGCCTGCACGCAAAGGGGCGTCGTTTCCTCAGCAGTGTATTTTACCTTGTGAAATTTTAAGGCGCTCCTTTCTTTTGCAGCTAGAACATCCTTAAAAATACTAAAAATGCGTTCGCCACGGACGACTGAGTCTTCCGCTGGCAAACGCTGTCGTTTGCGTACGATACGCCTTGAAATTTTCACCCCATGTTCGATCAGGCGCCGATTTTTCCGGTTGCTTTCCCATACCTTGAGCCACCCAGAAACACCGCGCGCCCCCGTAAAAAAAAAAAAAAAAAAAAAAAAAAAAAAAAAAGAATGGAACGGCATTGAGTGTTTTGTTTACTTACCGACTTTGTGCGTGGACCGCGCCACGTTGCGCTGCCTGATGCACCCGCGTTTTGGAACTAATTCAGTTGGCAGTTCCCTCCGAAGATGAAGCCACTGAAGCCACGGCGGTAATCGTACTGGTAGGCTGTTCCCTATCGAACGGGCGGAAGAAGACTACGAAGAATTCGGCAGCGAACGGGCGGAAACTCGATTACGTACAGCTTCAGTAGTCGACGCTTTGTTTTCTCGATTGCGTTCGCGGCGTTCACCGTGGACTCGCGCACTCGGCCGTAGCCGAACCAGCCGAACGGCCGAACCAGCTGGACGGCTGCCGGCGCGCGTACCACGCGTACGACAGCGTCGCCATAGCAACCACGCCGCGAGTGTGGTTGCCAGACAGAATTCACACCATTTTTTTTTCTCGTCACTCACGTTGAGTTACTAGAAGTTAGGCGCGTATGATTATAATACATTATGCTGTAAGGAGTTATTAAGGGATATGTGTACCTACCTAAGACAAATGCAGAAAAAATATTATTGAAAAATAAAATTGGCGTAATCTTTTCATATCTTGATTAAGACTAGCGTGGTCACTGGGCTAACCGATGCGCGAAATAGGAGGGCATATATACCGCTCGGGGCAGTTGTTGGTTTGTATCAGTAGGTTGTATGTACTATTTGTTGTGTGTTGTGCAATTTATCAGTGCTTGTGTGCTCGTGTGTATGTACAGTGTTGTGTGTATGTCGATGTTGTGAGCGAATGTAACCGCGCGGTGGCCAGCAAAAATCTGCTGTTTCCTTTTTTCAAATGTTGATCACTTTTTTTTTCGTCGCTAGATGGGGGTTGTCGCCGCCCAATTTGAAAAGTATGGCGGTTGGTGATCTATAACTATTAGAGGGCTGGATGCCATTAGTCCATCCGTCGTGTTGATCGCTCCGAGTTGTTCGGTTCCGCTGGCAGCTGTGTCGCCGTGTTATGCTGCCTGATTGCAACAAAAGGAGGTTAGGCGGCTTCCCCAGCGCGTGTTCTAGGTGCTGAATGCCGCTGTTCACGCACAAACGTTCATGAGTGGATAACGCACGTAACAGAGGTGAGCACAGGCAATAGTTAATCGAGAGCCACACGGAGCGCGAGTGCGATACCTCCTAGCCGCTGTCGACAGAGGGTGTCGGAGCGATTCGTTGTCAACTTGTCCACGGCAAGTGGGCGTTTTGTTCAATAAAGCCAGCCTGTCAGTGTTTTGTAAAGCTGTCCCTTCTTTATAAGCGCTTCTGATGCGATGAAAATGCGACTGGCAATGAGCAGGCCGAGCGAGACTTCGGCGACAGTCTCGGCTGTTCAGTCTCCAGCGGTTTCGGCCTTACTCGTATTATTTGCGGTGTTGGCGCTTGGACATAGAGATGTTTGGAAAGTTTTTTGCGCCTACAGATGACACCAAACGAGCGTGCGAGCCGTATGCTCTTACTCCGGCGAGAAGCCGCGTACGGCTCGCCAGGCTCGTATCGCCGGTCGCATACTGGCCGCCATATTGTTTTTAGGGTGTTAGCAGTTAACACGATTTTCACCACCTCCGGCGGCTAACACCCTTACACGAATAAAGGCGTTAGCCAGAGGACGAGCCATTTACACGAATAAGGGTGTAAAAATTTTAAGTGTGTACTTGGCGAGCGCGCGCGGCATTACTCCCCCCTTTAAAAAGCGCATCGCCCCGATGCAGCACAAAACAAAAAGCAAACAAAAAGAACGGTAAACTAAAGAGTCATTTGGAATACGTAAGGTCCACTGTCCTATCGAGCGTAGTACGGCTTCATGCGCACGACGTGGACGACTTCTGGTCGTGGAGGGCGGCGTGATGAAGTCCGTGTTCCATCGGGCATCACCTCGTAGTTCAGATCACCGAGTCGACGAAGTACTTTGTAGGGTCCGAAGTAGCGCTTCAGGAGTTTCTCACTGAGACCACGGCGGCGGATCGGTGTCCACACCCACACCCTGTCTCCGGGCTGGAAGTGGACGTCCCGACGACGAAGGTTGTAGCGGCCAGCGTCGACACGTTGTTGGGCTTGAATACGGTGTCTGGCGAGCTGGCGGACTTCTTCTGCCCGTTGGGCAACCACCTGGGCGTCGTCGCTTCCGTTGAGAGCCGGTTCGTGGGGTAACATCGCGTCCAGCATTGTCGTTACCCTGCGCCCATGCACCAGTTGAAAGGGTGTCACTCCGGTGGTCTCTTGTACGGCCGTGTTGTAGGCAAAGGTGACGTACGGCAGCACGTCGTCCCATGTCTTGTGCTCCACGTCGACGTACATGGAGATCATGTCGGCTATGGTCTTGTTGAGTCTTTCCGTGAGCCCGTTGGTCTGCGGGTGGTACGCCGTGGTGCGACGATGGCTGGTGTGGCTGAGACGCAGGATTTCTTGGGTCAGCTGTGCCATGAACGATGACCCTCGGTCTGTGATCAGGACTTCGGGGGCGCCATGCCGGAGGACGATGGACTCGATGAAAAACTTGGCGACTTCCACAGCAGTCCCTGAAGGGAGGGCTTTCGTTTCGGCGTACCGCGTGAGATAATCTGTGGCGACGATTATCCAGCGGTTTCCCGATGTTGACGGCGGAAAGGCGCCAAGTAGGTCCATTCCGATCTGCTGGAACGGAGCGGTCGGGGGAGCAATCGGCTGCAGGAGACCGGCCGGTTTCGTTGGCGGTTTCTTACGTCGCTGGCACTCGTGGCACGATCGGGTGTAGAGGTGGACGGCTTTGGGGAGCTTTGGCCAGTAATACTTTTCACGAATACGGGCCAGTGTTCGGCTGTAACCGAGGTGTCCCGACGTCGGGTCGTCGTGACATGCTTGAAAGATCTCCTCCCGAAGGTCGGTCGGGATTACCAGCAACCATGGTGTGCTGTTGTCGCCGAAGTTCTCTTTGTAGAGTACACTTTGTCGAATGGCGAAGTTCGGCAATACTCGTGAGAAGACACGTGGCACGGTACCCCCCCCCCCCCCCCTTCCAGGTGCTCGATTAATGCGCGCAGCTCAGGATCGTCCCGTTGACGTCGTGCCATGTCGTCGGCGTTTACAGCTCCTAGGAAGCTCTCGTCGTCATTGTCGTCGCTGCAGCCGGAAGGGGTTTCGACGGGGGCTCTGGACAAGCAGTCGGCGTCGCTGCGCTTCCGGCCGGACTTGTAGACCACTGTCATGTTAAACTCTTGTAGTCGGAGGCTCCATCGAGCAAGACGTCCTGACGGGTCCTTCAGGTTAGCAAGCCAGCAGAGCGAATGGTGGTCCGTGACTACACGGAACGGGCTCCCGTACAAGTACGGGCGGAACTTCGTGATTGCCCAGACGACCGCAAGGCATTCTTTTTCAGTCGTGGAGTAATTTCGCTCCGCCTTGGACAATGTCCGACTTGCGTAGGCGATGACTCGCTCGGTGCCTTCTTGAACTTGAACCAGTACCGCGCCAAGTCCTGCGTTACTTGCGTCCGTGTGAATCTCGGTTTCCGCATCCTGGTCGAAATGTCCAAGAATAGGAGGCGTCTGCAGTCGTCGCTTCAGCTCGTCGAATGCCTGCTGCTGCTCCTCGGCCCATTCGAACTTCTCGGCGTCCTTCGTGAGGTTTGTGAGCGGTGCGGAAATCCTTGCGAAATCTCGAACGAAGCGCCGATAGTAGGCACATAGCCCAAGGAACCTTCGCACGGCCTTCTTGTCTCTTGGCACTGGAAATGCTGCGACCGCGCGAGTCTTCTCTGGGTCTGGATGAATGCCTTCGTTACTAACCACGTGACCTAAGAACTTCAGTTCGTCATAGGCGAACCGGCACTTTGACGGCTTGAGAGTGAGCCCGGCGGTCTGTATGGCATGGAGAACCGTGCGGAGTCGTCGCAAGTGCTCGTCGAAGTCAGCTGAAAATACTACGACGTCGTCCAGGTAGACGAGACAGCTCTGCCACTTCAGCCCTGCCAGTACGGTGTCCATGACACGCTGGAAAGTTGCTGGCGCCGTGCATAGTCCGAAGGGCATCACCTTGAACTCGTAGAGTCCATCCGGCGTGACGAAGGCTGTCTTCTCTCGGTCCCGTTCGTCGACCTCGATTTGCCAGTAGCCGCTCTTCAGGTCCATCGATGAAAAGTATCGAGAGTGGCGCAGCCGGTCTAGAGTGTCGTCGATGCGGGGCAGTGGGTAGACGTCTTTCTTCGTAACCGTGTTGAGCTGCCGGTAGTCCACGCAGAACCGAAGAGTTCCGTCCTTCTTCTTAACCAGCACGACTGGAGAGGCCCATGGACTGCTTGAAGGTTGGATTATGTCATCATTCAGCATCTCTTGAACTTGCTGCTGGATCACCTCCCTTTCCTTCGCGGAGACTCTGTACGGTGATCGATGCACAGGGCGCGCGTCGTCCTCGGTAACGATGCGGTGCTTGGCAACCGCGGTCTGGCGCACCTTCGACGACGTCGCAAAGCAGTCGCGGTATTCGGCGAGGAGGTTAACCAGCTGACGTCGTTTAGGGTCCGGAAGCTTAGGGTCAATGTCGAGCTGCGCTGGCGACGTACTGTCTTGCTGGGACGGCGAGAATTCGTCAGTAATCGCGGTGATTTCGGCGGGGTTTCGGAGTTCCTCGACGTGGCCCACGGCTGCACCTTTCGTGAGGTGTTGCGTTTCGTTTTGGAAGTTCGTCACGAGGGCCACAGTCCGCCCATCCTGAAGTTCAGCTACTCCCCTTGCGACGCCTATGCCTCTTCCCAGGAGCAATTGGAGGTTTCCCTCGAGAAGAACTTCACCATAGAAAGCTTCATCGATCCCGACAAGTACGAAAACACTCGACCGCGGTGGTAGGTTTACGTGGTTTGCGAGGACTCGGACCGTGGGTGACGTCGCTTGGGGTTCCTCCGATGGTGGAGCAGGTTTTCGTAGCGTCAGCCGGTTTGTTCCGAGGTCGATGACGGCGCCATACTCGCAGAGAAAGTCCATTCCGAGGATAACGTCCCTCGAACAGTCTTGTAGAATGACGAACCTGACAGGGCACGTTTCACCGTGGATCTCGACACGAGCAGTGCATCTCCCGACTGGTGTAATGAGATGTCCTCCGGCGGTTCGTATTTGGGGTCCTTCCCACGGCGTCATGACTTTTCGAAGGCGGCGGGAGAGCCTCCCACTCAAGACTGAGTAGTCTGCTCCGGTGTCCACGAGTGCCGATGCGTCGTGGCCGTCAATGACGACGTTTAGGTTGTTGGACACCGTTGCAGGGGCGTCGTAGCGGTGCGTGGCGTCGGGGGAGTGGGAGCGCTCCGTCGTTCTTGGAGGATCTTTACGTCGGTCGTCTTCGGCAACTCCACCTCCAGGGGTTGCCGCGCCTAGTTTCCCCGGTGAGGAGCGAGGGGTGACAGGCTTTCACGTCGGGGTCGGTGCATCGGCGAAGCTGGACGTCGCGGCGATGGCGACCGGAACTCTCGGCGGGACGCAGGCTCGGGGGACTGGGGTCGTCGCAGGTACTCGTCGATCTCCCGAGGGCGTTCACCATACCGGGGGCGCGGGTCGTTTGGGTGGAACCCGCGCAGCCCGAGTCGTCGGTATGGGCATCGGCGGTACACATGGTCGGGTTCCCCGCAGTGGTAGCAGAGCGGGCGTCGGTCGGCCGTTCGCCACACGTCGGTCTTCCTCGACGAGGGTTGCTCCGGGCGGACGTCCTGGACTTGCCCTTCCTGGCGTCGAGGATACTGTGGCATCGGAGGGTCTCGTCGGGGTGGCGCCGTGGCCTGGCGGTTAGCTTGCGGCGGACGTCGGGCCATGGCGGCGTAGCTCAAAGTCGGCTCCTCTGGCGTCGTCATGTTGATCGGAACCTCAGGTTGGAAGGCCCGATGAACTTCATCTCGCACGACCTCGGCGAGCGACAGGGAGGACGGGCGATCCATACCGGGGAGCATCTTGCGGATTTCTTCCCGGACGACTTCACGGATGATGTCACGGATGCCTGGGAGGTCGGTACCAAGGTTGTATCTGGATGTCGCCAGAGTAGTCACGCCAGGGTGTCGCTCGTAGTGCCTGGCGCGTGCTAGTAGGGCACGTTCCATATTCGTCGCCTCCGTGACGAACCCGTCCACAGTTGTCGGGGGATTGCGAATGAGACCTCCGAATATCTCGCTTTTCACACCCCTCATCAGGTGTCGCAGCTTCTTCTCCTCTGTAGCCTGAGGATCGGCGCGGGCGCTCAGGCGAAGAACATCCTCGACGAAGCCGGTGACGCTCTCGTTGGGGCCCTGGGTTCTGGTTCGCAGTAGGTCCTCGGCTCTCTCTCGGCGGTGGTGGTTGCTGAACGTAGCCTTGAGATCGGTCTTGAACATGTCCCACGACGTCAAAGAGGACTCATGATTCTCGTACCAGTGCTTGGCGGTACCCTAAAGCGAAAAATAGACGTTGTTCAGGCGCTGCTCGTCGGTCCAGCAATTGTGGCGGGCAACGCGTTCATACTGGTCAATCCAGTCTTCGACGTCTTCGTATTGCTCGCCGTGGAATGGAGCAGCCGTCCGCGGTACGACGGGCAGGTAAACGACGGCTGGAGCGGCCGGGGTCTCCGACTGGTTGGCCATCGTCGTCCTCCTTGTTTGCCTGGTCCTGGGTGGCAAGGGTCCTAACTCCGGGGGTAGGCCAAGGTTCCGGCGACTTAATCGGATCTCGGTCTGGTCCTCGTTGGGTTCTTGGGGGCTTGTGTTCGGACTTGCACTCCGAGAACTCGGAGGGGAGCGCTGCACGGGCATGCGGTTACCCCGCACCTCCACCAAAATGTCACGGGTGGTGACCAAAGGAACACGAAATAAACAGAAAGAAAGAAACGTTTAATGTGGCGAACTTGTGCCAAAAACTAAAAGGGTACAAAGATAATAACAGAGCGTCGCGGGCGTCGAAGTCGGCGTAGCAGCACAGTCGAACACTGGGGCGAAACTGACTGCGGCTCGCCACGCGGAGCCCCTTATGTACATGCGTGGTCTTCTGGAATAATCGGCGAAGAAACTTCGACGCGTGGAACATTCGGGCCTGGAACAAGCAACATGATTCTCGAATTCTCCAGAACACTAAATTGGAGGAATAAACAAAAGACATGTCGCTCCAGGATTCGAACCCTAGCTTTTCGCGTGGGAGGCAGGCGTGATAACCATTAGGCCACGCGCGCGCTGCCTACTTGGCGAGCGCGCGCGGCAATATTTTTAAAAGGCCTACCTTTTATTTGGCTAATTGTTTTTCTCTAGCTTTTTACTGCAGTGCTTTCAAAAGTAAAATAAACAGAAAATGTAATATTTTGTTTGTATTGCGGCTATAAGAACTTATATCTTGGTTTTTGTTCATTAGTCGCCCTGTAATACAAGTGACTCACAAAAATACTCAAAGTCATAATTAACGCGTCCGAACTTTTAGTGGCTACCAGTAAATTCATTTAATAATAGAAGACGCAAACGGCCAGTTATGCTAAGTAAGCGTCTAGGTCAAAGATATTTTTTTTAATTGTCAAATTTTTTCTTTGCAACAATATTTGATGAAGTTCAGCAAGCTGTGCTGTGTGACCTAATCAATCTATTTTTATAATCTTTACATCACAGTAAAGCTCCAATTGAGCTCCTTCTTTTCAATATAATTTGAATATTTTGCTGTAAACATATAATGCGGAACATTTGCCAGAAAAACGAATATTTAGAAAAACGCGCCAGTTTAAAGTATACATTTTCTAAAAAAGATCCCCCTTTTATTTATTTTTTTATTCAGTGTTAGGTAATGTAGTAGTCTGTCATGAGTTAACAAGAGAAATCGTAATGTATTATTTGTATGGGCGCTATTAGGACTCGAATCTCGTACTATGAGAGGTTTGAACTGCACTTCGCACAGATGTTCAGCTGAATTTTGACCTATCTAAGGTATCCTATTTAATGTTAGTACTTACCTCAATATCTGAGCGTAAAAGCCAGTGAAGCAACAATATTTATCCAAACTATATTTATTTACTTGGCGCTGGGGTGATTTGCAAGGTGTGTGAGCTTCGCACCATGTATTGAAGGAGAAGATACGTAACATGTAGAATGCCGGACAAAATTAACTCAAGAGGAAAAAGTCCAAGTAACCCGGCATAAATCACTGAAAACAGAAATGAAACCAAAACACATGATAAACACATTTGAAGCCTTTCGGGCTAAGAAATGCTCGTTGTTTTACGAGAAAGTCCGTATGTGCACAAAATAAACCGCACTTTCTAAGTGTCAGATACTAAATCGTGCATATGCATATGCACTCCATATCTGTTTGACATAAGAAAATATGACAATTACACATCTAGTTCGATATTTCAAACAAAACATGCGACACGTAACCAGAGCAGCAAAGTAATATTTCATGTTGGACCCTAAACATGTTCATTTGATGAAATATATAAAAATGTGTTGATTAAATGTCTCGTTTGCGCCTAATTAACATAAAATACATTCCCATTTAATACAACTGTAAACTTTAAAAAAAAAACTGAACACCGCCAAATGTCGTATATTTTACCAGTGGACGACGCGGTACCTTTTCAATATAGCACGGCTCTGTTCACACAAAAACAGTGATAAACACCTGGGATAGAGATAGGCATCTTTCGATGCAGCAGATTTTGAGACTATAGCTTGATAAAATTCTGAGTCAGTTTTCGCTTTGTCCACAATCCAGTCAGTCTAGTGTCAAAGTCTATGGTGCGTTGTCTGCTCACCTAGCGCTCACTCACACGGGGACAAGGATAAACGCACTGTTGAAACGGGCTGGTCCGGCCAGATCACGGTCCCACCATTAAGACCTGCCTACTCTGGGGTTTGGTAAACTCTTTCTAAGAACACAGCACCCCTCCCCCCCTTCCTCCATAGCTTTGCTCCGCACATCACATCATCCCAGCCAGTTAAAGGACACATGCAAAGGAAAAAAAAACATTTTTTTAAACAGCTTAGATGGAAAAAGGATATTATAAAACGATTTTACAACCAAGAAAAAAAATTTAGAGGTACATTTACGGCGCTATACGAATTTGTACTTCGCGCCAGCGGGCGCCGCGGAAAAGTGGCCCTTATTTATCACGTGACGGGCCCATATTTGTCACGTGGTGCTTGCGCTCTCTCGGAAGCTTCCTATGGCCTCTAAATGTAACTTATTCATCTTTGTTTGAAGTATAACAAAAAGTGAAAGACGTTTACAACTCCCTGTAATGCCAAATTGGAGCGCAGCTCTTGAGGAGGAGGAGGGAAGCGTACTGAGGGGAAGGTAGACCCCTCCTCCTCCTCCTCCCTCTCCTCCTCCTCCCCTCATTCTTTAATATGCTCCGGGGGGGTCACCTGACCTCAGGAGGAGGGGGTCACGTCACCACGGAGGGGGAGGTGTCGCCTGATTTCGGGGGGGGGGGGGGAGGGGGGCGGGGGGGTCACGTGACCTTGGAAGGAGTCACGTGATCTGGGGGTCACGTGACCTTGGGAGGGGTCACGCGACCTTGGGGGTTCACGTGACCTCGGGGGTCACGTGACCTTAGGTTGACCTTGGTTACGCCGACGGCGACGGCGACGCCGACGGCGACGGCGACGCCGCTCAAGCCGGAAACGGGCGCCTAAGAGCTGCGCTCTAAAAACTGATATGAATATGTAACTTTTAGAGCCGAAAGGAAACTCCTCAAAAAGCGCAAGCAGACGTGATAGACCTGTGCGCCGGTCAGACGACGGCGGCGGCGCCCCGAAGCAGACGAACTTGTGTGGCCGCGGCGACGGCGGCGTGGAGAAACGTGTTGAAGCGGCGTTCGCACAACGCTCAGCGTGCGGCGGAGACGCAGCGCTGTGGCGCGCGGGCCTACCACGTGACCAGCGACGGCTCCGGCGAGCGCCAACTACAAATTCGTATAGCGCCATAAATATAGCTCAAAAAATTTTTTTCCTGCGTCGTAAAATCGTTTTATGACATCGTTTTCCCATCTAAGCTGTCTAAAAAATGTTTTTTTCTTTTGCATGTGTCCTTTAAGAGGTGCTCAGTTTCCTAAATGACGTAATAAACCTTCAGCCACCTGCAGGAAGCAATTCCAATATAAAGAGCGAAACACCCGTGTGCAATTCGGGATAAAATGTATAGATGCGTCAGTGTTGGCTATATAAGCCGGTTCTGATAGGATTGTTAATACTTCCGGATCCGTCACTATGGCCACAAACAACGAAACCTCGATCACTTTACTGGATGCGAAGCGCTACAATGATGCTACCGCAAAGACATGGTTCTCGTTTGCCGTCGATGGACTGGAAGCGATGAAGGGGACCTACGACAAGGACGCCAGAGATGACCAGCAGTTTCTTGAAGTGGGTTGCGGTCCTAGACGTATCACGCGTTACTGCCTGCTTCCCCGCTGCTTGCCATGCCGGAGAATCGTCGCAGTAGACGTGTCGAGGGACATGGTGGAATACGCGCAGACGCACTATGCCCATCCAACGATCTCCTACGACATCCTCGACATCGTAACAGATGACGTGGTCGACTTCGTCAAAATGTATGGAAGGTTTGATCGCGTCTACTCCTTCAACTGTTTCAACTGGGTAGAAAATCAGGAGAAAGCGTTCAAAAATCTTGCAGAGCTAATGGAACAAGGAGCCGAATGTTTGTTGTGGTTCTTTGCTGCCAGTCCACATATTCGATTTCGGCAGAACTTAATCAAGATGGCACGTTGGAAGAAGTACGCGGAGGTGAGTAGCTGCAAAGCAAACAGGGTGAATATGGTTAAGTTAATCCCGAACTTCATGGCAAGAAAAATTTTACGCCAAATTGCTAAGTGTTGCTACGTGCTTTTGGCCGTAAAAAAGAGCACACTGTAAATATGTTATAATATAATATCAAGATATCCTCAGCAAGGACTGTGGAACATACTCTTCTGTAAAGCCGGTAGTAAGGATTCAAAATGCGTCATTCGATAGACGCTTCTTAGGGTTATTTTATAGAGATGTCTTTTGGCATTGTTTGATGCATAATAATTTTTCGAAAACAATTACTGTAGTAATTTGCACAGTTCAGAACCAATCAATCAAAAATAGCAAGAAAAGAAGCATATAGATGCTGAAGTAAAGACCCTCTGGTGGGCTTATTTGTTGTAGTACTAGACATATCTAAGTGAAGGCTACTTCTGATATAAATCAATCTACCATTATTTCTGCACGAAATATTTTGGGTAAAATTTAAAATCTAAATCTAGTTGATGGCTGAGCTTTATATTGGTGTCATGTCTTTCCAGGTTTTGAGAAGCTGACTAAATTCCTCTCACATTTGAGGAAACGCATCTACGTTCTAGAAATAATTGTTCTGTAATGTGTTTCTTAACGTCCTCATGCAGATCTGCAGAAATTATATTCCTCCCACCATCGATATGAATGGACCAGACGAAATTCTTCCCTACATTTTAAATCTTTTGAAATCCGCTAACCTTACACCATCTTTATGTGAGGTAACCAGGGAATCACCCATAAAATATCCAAGTCCCAAGACCATAACCCGTAAGCATTATTTCGCTTTTCTCGCCAGCTCTGGTGGATGATGGAGTCGCTGTTTATAGAAAGTAACAAGAATATTTTATGCTTTCATTCTCATGGGGCTCGTGGTCGGGATCATCCCAGGGAACGAACATTGACACCAGAAGAGTGTTTTTTTTTATAACGGGTACTAAGCATGCCTCTGTAGGAATGCTGTTTTCTTTTCTCCAAAATCCGATGAACTGATTAAAAACATAAGAATGATGACAATTATTCTAGTACACTCAATATGTAAATACATACTCCAGCTATTCCTTTAGCCCAATGACCGCACAGACTTAGGCAGTCATTAGGACATGGCATAGGCGTTTGGATAAAAAGCATACAAAAGCCTGTACCATGTCATATTAGCTGCCCTAATATGAGCGGTATTTGTGTGATAGAGTACGTATTCTATATGTCTATGGATTCTGTGTATATTTAAAAAAATCCATCCCCTCTACGAGGGGCGTACCTCTCGTATTGGTTTCATTTTTATTACTTTCCTAAAGCTACCGGTCGCATAGAAGTCGGCATGCATATCCACCTTATAGACATAATCCTCCTGGAGCCCAATGCACTCGCTTTACGTGCCTTTGCTGTTCCATTGATTACTTCAATGGCACGGGGACGCTGATCGAGTATCTCGCTTTACTTTGCCCTGATTTTGCAGATGTAGGCTTGCGAGATATCCGCAGTGCTCAGCGTGCCACGAGGATATTAATTCGTAATGTCGTTTTCTTCGTCTCTGAGTGTTGATTGTTTTTTTTAAACAATGGGAAGTAAAATCCACTTCCAATGCCGCACCAAACTTTCACGTGCGCAATCGGACAGTAAACAGGCTTGCCTTGAGCACACCCTTTGCATTCAATACTGATAACAACATTATTAGTTTTGCCGCTAAACAATGTATCAATTTGTTTAAAAATAAGTTTTTAACGTTCTATAAAAAAAACACACGCAGTTTGTAGCGTTAGCTACACTGGCCAAGGTTCAGCAATTTTGCGTGGCCCTCGTAATGGGGGAGCCGTGCTCATTATGCGAGCCATGCTCATTATGCGAAGCGCGCGATGGCGGCGGCGAAAGTCCGCATAATGAGATAGGCGCCGCGCGCTCCGCATATTGAACACGGCTCGCATAATGAGCACGGCTCATTATAAGAGCCACGCGAAGCCGCCGCCGCGGGCTCCGCTGCCGCCGCGCCCACCTCGCCCGCCTCGCCGGTCTGCGCATTACAGAGGAGTGACGTCATAGCCGCGGCAGACGCACTGGCGCCGCCGCGTGCCCAGCTGTGCGCCTCCGTTGCGCTGTAGCCGTCTAACGCTGCACCGGAGCCGCTTGATAGCGCCTCTCATTTTGTGCGCATAAGCTCACACTACGTATATCCTGGCATAGCCGAGCTAAGCCACCATAATTTTTTTTTAGTCCATTGAATTTGGTTTTTAGAGCGCAGCTTTTAGGGGCCCGTTCCCGGCTTGAGCGGCGTCGCCGTCGGCGTCGCCGTTGGCGTCGCCGTCGGCGTCGGCGTAACCAAGGTCATCTAAAGGTCACGTAACCCCCAAGGTCACGTGACCCCTCCCAAGGTCATCTCAAGGTCACGTGACTTCCTGAAGGTCACGTGACCCCTCGAGGTCACGTGACCCCTTCCAAGGTCATCTCAAGGTCACGTGACCCCAAGATGACCCCACGTGACCCTTTGAAGGTCACGTGACCCCCAAGTCACGTGACCCCCGAGGTCACGTGGTCGCATCCCCAAGGTCACGTGACCCCCGAGGTCACGTGACCCCCAAGGTCACGTGACCCCTTCCAAGGTCATCTCAAGGTCACGTGACCCCACGTGACCCCCAGGTCACGTGACCCTTCTGAGGTCACGTGACCCCCCGAGGTCACGTGACCCCTCCAGGTCACGTGACCCCCAAGGTCACGTGGGGGTCACCTTTGGGGTCACGTGGCCTTGAGGTCACCCCCAGGTCACGCCTCCCCGAGGTCACGTGACCCCCTCCCCGAAGTCACGTGACACCCCCCCCCGGAGCATATTAAAGAATGAGGGGAGGAGGAGGAGAAGGGGGAGGGGTCTACCCTCCCCTCAGTACCCTTCACTCCTCCTCCTCAAGAGCTGCGCTCCAATTCGGCGTTACAGGGATTTGTAAACGGCTTTCACTTTTTTTCCTCAAATCTCTGATGCTTTACTTCATTGTATCATAAAAACAGATGGAGATGTTGGCACTGATTTCCCATCGCCAGTTACCTTAAGCAAGTGTATGACGTATTCAGGTGTCTGAGCTATAACGTTTCACACGTGACGTCTATTCATATTTATTTTTCAGAAGAGCTGATGACAATGAATCCTTTGACAACATTACTAACCGGGGCAGAGAAATTGAAACTTCTTGAAGATGCGAACAAAGAAGCTATCAAACTTTGGACTATGCAAGAAACCTATGAAACTCCAATAGAGTTTGACGTTGTCAGATTGTGTGCATTTAAGCCTCAACAATGAGTCAAATCGAAAAGACACGTGTTTCCAATTTTCTTTGGATTTACGTTGTTTTTCTCTACAAAATAATTACGTTACGAAGCGGCACAGAATACACAACTGAGTATTTGAAAGATATACACTACGAGGTATATTGAAATATATAGTTCCTGCTGCACGCAATCGCTTGCAATATTTTTATTATATTAAGAACAAAAGTAACTTGAGTAAATGTTTAATTTGAATTGTTCAACAAATTGTCTATATTACAAGAAATAAAAGAAGCATATTTTGCTCTTCCGTTTGGAATTACTTGGTCTCCAGACTTCTACCTTGAACCTGGCGTTGCCTTAAAAAAGTTGTGAGCCATATCATCTAATGCTATGGAAGATATCAGGCTCAAAAAATGAGAGAGAGAAGAAAATATAGATTGATTGAGCGTGTTGGTTTCTAATCTACGATAACCAAAGAGGGACATGGAAGACAAAGTGTCTGTGGACATGGAAGACAAACAGTCCAGTCTCCCATGTTCCTCTTTCGTTATGGTAAAAAAAGAAAACCATTCAGTAGGCGAAAAGCAAAAAAAAATATATATATATAGAATTTATTTTGCGTTCGTGAGAATAATTGTCAATGGTACCTGTCTTATTCGAGGTTAAAATGCAGATACAACTGGACTTTGTCAGTGTTAATGACAGGAAAGTTCGAAGTCCCCTTTGACTTGGAGTACAGACGCCGCCTTTTCGGAGCGGCAATTTAACCGTTGCATACAGTACGATCGTACTCGAAGAGGAGAATATATATTTATTTATGTATCTAATATACTGCAGGTAATGTCAACAAGCAATTTCGGCAAGCAATTCCACTGTTCAACTGTTTTGGGAAAGAACGATCTTCAAAATAGTTTTTTTCTGGCAAAGTATGTTCTAATCAGTTTAGAGTGATTTAGTAAATATTTTGCACTTGATAAGCTAGATATGATGTGAACGAGAGAAGAAATGAAAATTGTGTCTGGCGGTTTGTTTGTGTAGGAGGAGCGGCTCCAGTTCCAGCTGCTTTAGCATATTAACTATTGATCATGAAGATCGATAGTCTGAGAAGATATACCGAACAGGAAGACATTTGATACGCTGCACCTCCGTAATGTATGTATCAAAATGCCGATCCCGTGCGATTGAGGCGTACTGTAGGACTGGTCAAACTAGAGAATGGTATTCTTGAAGCTTGGCATTCGTAGGACAGCCCTTTTTTTTTTGTTCGCAAAGAGCAGTTTCTTCAATGCCCTAGATCACTTGTTATTTAGATGTTCGTTCAACGTAAGGTTATTTTTTATTGTTACGCCAAAATACTTCACAGACGAAACAGTCTAAATGCACTGGAGTGAAATATGATAGGGGTACGATATGATAATTTTTCTTTCTCGATACAGTCCTCGCGACTGTTTTGGTAAAGTTAATTTTCATACTCTGCTGTCCGTACCAGTCCGCAAGCTTACAAAGTTTGTCATTCAGGAGTGTCTGACAGGAAGTGATCGTGATAACATAATATATGGCACCATCTTCAGCATACTATTGGACGGTGACACTTTAATTCATATGATTGGCAATGTTATTTAAATAAATTAGAAATAGTACAGGCGAAAACACGAAGCCTTGCAGGAGTCCGGACAAAACCTGTAGCACCACCTAGACCCGTTACATTCCATACATTGCGTTTGACTGTGTAGGTGTAGTCACGGGTGGTGACCGAAAGAACCGTGAATAAGCAGGAAGAAATACACGTTTAATTTGGCGAACTTGTTCCCAAAAACAGAAAAAAGGACAGCGTCGCAGGCGTCGATGGCGGCGCAACTGCAGGATCAAACGCTGGGGCGAGACTGACTCTCGCTCGCCTTGCGGAGTCCCTTATGTACCCTCCTGGGTTTCTGGATGATTCGGCGTAGAACTTCCGGTGCGTAGAACATTTGGAACTCGATCAGACGAGAATGTTCTCATACTTACGAGAAGGCCACGTTGAAAGAGTAAATAAAACGACAGTCCGTTGACTGGAATCGAACCTACACCTTCCGCGCGACAGTCAAGCGCGGTAACGCACACTCCGCCACGCACGCGCTTACTCGCAAACGTGCGTGACATTACTCCCCCCGTAAAAAGCGCATTGTCTCGATGCGACCTGCCGGGAAATAAAAAATTCGAAACAACCAAAAATAATGGCAAACTACGTAGTCTTGTGCACCATAACCCTATTGAGCGTATTATAAAACACAATTCACAGTCCTATCGATCGTAGTACGGCTTGAGGCGCACGACGTGGACGACTTTCGGTCGTGGAGGCCGGCGTGATGAAGTCCGTGTTCCGTTGGTCATTACCTCGTAGTTCAGATCCCCAAGTCGACGAACCATTTTGTAGGGTCCAAAGTAGCGCTTCAGGAGTTTCTCGCTGAGACCACGGCGGCGAATCGGTGCCCACACCCGCACCCTGTCTCCGGGCTGCACTCTAAAAAAAATAAGTGTCGATTTAACTCTTTTTGGAGTATAAGTGGCTTGTCACAGAATCCACTCTTTTAAAGAGTAACTATAACTCTTCGGAGGCAAGTGTGTGTTTAACTCTTACATATAAGTGTTCACTTAACTCTTCTATAAAGAGTAACTCTAATGCTTTTGAGAGAGTAAGGGTTAATCTTTTGATGTGTAAATGTAAGAGTTAACTTCACTCTTTTGTGTAGAGTAATTATAACTCCATGAGAAGTGTTGCCTAAACTCTTTGATGAGAGTACATTTCACTCCTTTGTGTGGAGTGACTATATCAGAAGTGTTGCCGAAACTCTATGTTGACGAGTGAAGGATGCTCTCCAGGGAGAGTTACCTTCACTCCTTCGTGTAGAGTAACTACAACTCTATTAGAATGTTGCGTGTACTCTCTATTCAAGAGTTACGAGTACTCGCCAGGAAGAGTTACCCTCACTCCATCGTCTAGAGTAACTACAACTCCATTAGTAGTGTTGCCTAAGCTCTGTATGCAAGAGTTAAACATATTCTCCCGGAAGAGCTTAATTCACTTCTTTGTGGAGAGTAACTAAAACTCCATTAGAAGTGTTGCCTGAACTCTGTATTTAAGAGTTAAACATGCTCGCCAGGAAGAGCTGTTATAACCTTTTTGTGGGGTAAATACAACTTCATTAGAAGTGTTGCCTGCAGTCTGTATTAACGAGTTAACTATGCTCTCTAGCAAGAGTTAATGTCACATAACAGCACACTTGAGCAGTTGGTATGACCCCTGCTTAGAGAGTACTTAACGCTTTAAAGGGACACTGTCACAAAACGCGCGCGCCCATGCAGTGCCGGAAACGGCCGTCGAATTCTCTGGAAGGGAGGGAGACCCCGCACCAAGGTCGTTCGCGCAACCAGATCTTTCTAGAAGCAGAGAGAAGGGAGAAGCGGAGCCTCCCCTTTCCAATAACCGTCAGGAACATTCTCGAATGTCTCGCGACGCCGACGCAACACAACACCGTCACCGCGCCGTCTTCCCCCTCACCTTCGACAAAGGAGAGAGTGTACCCCCGGTGAACTGCGTAAGTGCGGACTTGCATGGAGGAGGATAACGCGCCAATACTATAAAAACGAGCCGTGGCTGCGTATGAGCAGCTCGAGGGTTGGACTGTCGCTAATTTCGAGTCGGAGGAAAGCGACTGCACCTCAGCTCACGGAAGTCTGCGAGACGTTTGACGTCTGCAAGAGGGATTGTCGCTGCCGCCGCTGGGCGAACGGACTGCAGTGCCCGGGGGAGTCAAGCCCACAAGCCCTGCGAGAACTTCGTCGTCTGCGAGGGATCGTCGCTGCAACTACTGGACGGACTAGGGAGCCTACATGTGTGCTGCGCTTAGGGTGATGCCATTCTTTGTAATACCAGTTGCCGACAAACCAATGTTGCCAATCTCGTTACCATGGTTACCCCGCTATGTTTGCAGCCATTTTGTTTCACTGCGATAATCCCCGTTAGGGCTAGTTGTTGGTACGGTGAACAGTGCGGCGAGTGCGGTGCGTCGTCCCGGGTCCTCGCCAATGAGAAGTTTTCATATGCAATGCCGGTTTGCTGCGTTCCATACTGTCGGCAAAGTTACAAGAATGGTGCGAAGTTGTACAGATTTCCAGCCAATCCGGAAAGAAAGGCGGCATGGGTTTCGCGGATCAAGAGGCCTCTCTGGGAGCCAACGAGTACATCGCGTGTCTGCGGCGTAAGTACAAAATTATCATACAGCAGTACCGATGTTCGGTTTCGTACACTTACGCTGTCGGGTGGTCGAACGAAACGTCCAGGGCAGTCACGTCCGTGACTACTCTGGGACAGCTTTGCTCGCGGACAGGTGTGCTTGCGCGCGAGGTTCCGAGCGCTCGCGCATCATGAGCATTCTGCTTTCAAAACTGCATCGTCGCTCTTCGCTGCTTCTGAACAGGGACACAATCCACCCCTGAGCATATCTGCGTGACTTTCTGCTTCAAGTCATAAAAAATAGGATGGTGTACGAGTGCGTGCCGGCTGACACAGCTGCGTCGTAGCCCGCAGGTTTAGCAGCGATAGAGCACAGCAGAGTTAGCCTGCCGCCTTACATCTGGAAAAACCTTAACCTATCTCATGTAAGGAGCCTTCATGTATTTATAAATACAGGTACTATTTGAAGCTGGGATCATGTTTCACTCAGCGTGTCATATACATGAAACAGAGCAGAAACTGTTTCACAATGTGTTGTGTCTGAAAATCCGGTAAACCTTTTTCAGGTACACTTCGAACTATCCTGTTTTGAGGAGAAACGTGCAGATGGGTGGCGGCGCCTCAAATTGACTGCCATACCAACATTGTTTTCCTCTCAAGGTGAGCAAAGCCTGGTGGAACTAGGAGATGCACTAGGACACGGGAAGGAAAGACAAATTTTTTTTTTATTATAATGTTAAATATTTTCATAAAATAAATTAATTCAATTAGTGTGATGTGCCATGCTCCCCGATGCATGCAGTAACGTCTAACATTTGCTAGGAAAAAAAGAAGACAAGCACGCAGATTAGTTTGAAATATTTCTGTAACTTTATTCTATTCAAATGTGCCAATTAGCAAGTTCAGAGCCTACCAGGCTGTCCAGACTCTCCATGTCCACCCCCAAATGCCCATTATCGTGACTGCACAAAAAGAAAAAATCTGATCGTTCCTTCAGTGTGGCACATTATGCAAAAATTGCACGGTAATTTGTTTTTCATGATGGCTAAACTTAATTATTGTGTTCTTTAATTTCTTCCAGCGTCTCCGAAGTACAAGCCAGCAGAGCAAAGCCCCGAAAAAGTAGTGCCGCACCGATTTGAAGAGGCAGCTTGCATCAGTGCATCACTTGGAGCCACAGCCTGCGATCCTCCTATTCATGCCTCATCTGAAGAGGGAGTGGCAGCATCATCCAGTACGCCTTAGCCAACAGAAGAGAAACAACGCAGCTCGGCCGCAAGCACCTCGAGCCATGAATTAAGTACAAGCGCCACAAGCACGACCAACAACACAGCTTGTGTCAACGCATCACCTGGGACCGCAGCTGGGGATCCTCCCATTCATGCCTTAGCTGAATCAACTATCCATGACGAAATCTGCAGTGATGCTACAACTGGATGGAGCGGCCCCACACTTCAATCTGTTTTATCGACTGCCGCTTCATTGACACCTCAGCAAGATGACTTCATCTCTGACAACGATTCCATGGATATCGTCACGGAAGATCCTACAAACATTATGTCACTACCTGAAAATGAGCCACCACCCAAAAGTGTGACAGAAGGAACAGAGAACGTTTGTTGTCTGGAGTTAAAGAAAGCTCTACACGACGTCCTAAAAAAGTACAGTTCTCTTCAAGAACATCATGTGAATGCAAGGAAGCAGATCCGAACCCTCAAGAGTCAACTAAAATGTGTACAACAACAGCTTCAGGCACTTAAGGAACCGAAGTTCCTGGCCGACGATCAAAAGAAGGTCCTTGCAAAACAAAACAGCCGGGGTATGACATGGTCAATGACAACAATCAAGCAAGCTCTTCAAGTCAAGTTTGCATGCGGCACCACGGGGTATGAGCTCCTTCGGACACTCCGCTACCCTCTGCCCAGCACCAGGACATTAATGCGAAGACTACAAGGCTTTTGCTTCTTACCAGGAATTCTAAAAGAAGTCCTCGATGTCCTGAAAAAAAAAGTAGAGACCATGGAAGATGCAGAACGGGACTGCGTTCTCTTTCTAGACGAGATGGAAATTTCAGGGGGCATAGAACATGATCAGCCGCAGGATTGCTTTCTCGGGTCTGTGACTCTTCCGAAGATGGAGGAAGTCGAAGCTAACCGTGCTTTGGTTTTCATGTTGGGGGGCTTGACGACCCGGTGGAAACAGGTAGTAGCGTACCACTTCACGGGGCGGTCGCTTGAAGGCACCCTCCTGAAAGACTTTGTCCTCCAGATTGTGAAGTTGTCCTTCGAAGCGGGACTAAAAGTACTCGTGGTCACCAGCGACATGGGTGCACCAAACAGAGCAATGTGGCGCGAACTTGGCCTTTCAAGTACCAGGGACTCTGACACAGTGTGCAGCATATCACACCCATGCCTTGAGGGGCGCCGTCTGTATTTCATGGCCGGTGTCGCCCATCTGCTCAAGAACATTCGAGCCCAACTGATTCGCTCAGACATCTTCTTCCTGAGCAAGCGGATTGTTGAAGAAAACGGACTCCCCACAAACATCATCAAGCTCGAGTATATCGACGCAACACTGAAGCTAGATAAAGAAAATGAACTAAAGGTGGCTCCTCACATGTCAGACATTCACCTCAGTGACGGTCACTTTACAAAAATGAGGTTGAACATCGCCGTCCAGTTTTTTCGCGAAGCTCCAGTGGCCATCCGCTACAGAGTGAGCCAGGGCCAGTTGCCAGCTCAGGCAGAAATCACTGCTTGGTTTTGTGAGCTTGTCTCTGTATGGTTCACTTTGATGTCGGCGAGGCATCCAGTTGTGGCGTTGAGTAATTTCGATGCCACAAAACACCAAGCTGCCATCGAAAAGCTAAACATCACAGCCTGCACCTTCCGAGAGATGACCATGGGCTCGACATCACACTGGAAGCCTTCACAAGCAGGACTTATAACATCAACCACAGTTGTCTACCAACTTCAACATGAACTCCTGAATGAGCATGGGTATGGCTATCTACTGACTGGACGAACGACACAGGACTGTCTCGAAAACCTATTCTCGGTTGTCCGTCTTCGAAAACCAGTGCCTGGAGCCTGTGAGTTCAAGTGTGCTCTCCGCATGATCTGCGTTAGCCAGTTTGTCCAGACTCCCAGGACATCTGGCTATGCTGTTGATGATGGGGAACAGCTTGCCGACTTGTTTTCAGAGGGTGCGAGGGTTCCTTCAGAAGAGCCTGAAGCTCCAGAGGAGATCATGGATTGGGTGCTGTCAATGCTATCCAAAGAGGAGAAAGACATTCTAGCGTATGTAGGTGGATTCCTCCTGCGTGCAGTGCTTAAGTCTGTGAACTGCAACACCTGCAAAGAAGCCCTGACATCAAACTCGAACAGTAAACACAGCACCCTGATCAAAATGAAGGAATTTGTAAAGCACAGTGAGAACTTAATCTACCCCAGTGATAAAGCCATGGAGTTTTTGATCGAATGTGAAGAACAATTCAAGGGCCTTGCATTCACAACCAACATTTTGAGTCTGTGTTCTCCATTTAAAAGTATCGCGTCTGTGCTTACAAGAAACAGCTCGGTGAACACCGGAGTATGCTCACAGCACAGAGACAGTGTGGAGAAACTGCTTCTGGAGAAGTATCTGCATTTCCGGCTGAAGATTCACCTCAAACAGGCCCGTCTAGAAAAACGTGCAAGTGGCCATTCAAGCAAGACATGTGCTGGTGTAAACCTTTCATAGGGTTTGTGTGCTGAGCAGTGTGCTAGCGTAGCGATTGTAGAGGCATGCAGCTCATCTATTCAATGCTTTTCAAATCTATCTTTGTGTATAGTTTTTTTCTGTCGTGTGTTTCAAAGTCCCGCTTGCCTTGGTCCAAATATGTAGAGTCAAAATAAATAAGGACACACTCTTTTTGCTTTTGGAATTGTTACATTGACTGAATGTGTATTCACTCTAAGGCAAATCATGAAAGGTATACTAAAATAATTGGAACTTTTTTTTTCATTAATAAATGTACCTCTGGCACCATTGTGATAATGCTTCTACACCTGCTGGAGCCACTTTTTGGAAGGCCGTCCCACAAATGCTCAGATAGCTGCTTCCAGCTCATCAGTAACCTAAATATGGCAGCCCCTAAAGGTTTTTTTTTTACTGATGACAGACGCCTTTGCCGCGTCGAAGTTCTTTGGGGGCATAGCAGGATTATTACGGGGTTCCAACTCGCCCTTTTTCCGCCCCCCCCCCCCCCGCTCCCCCCAATATAGCCCATTTTCTGTGCACGTACAAGCACAGCAACCACTTCTTGCCCCCGAGTCCACTGCTTTGTTAGCTGGATAGGCGCTCGAGGATACCAAGTGTCTAGATACACTGCCGCCCAGGCACGTAGCCAGGATTTTGTTTCGGGGGGGGGGGGGGGGGGGGGGGGGGGGGAAGGGGGAGGGGAGGTGGTCCCACCCATGACAAAATGCTGTATGAGGGTATGAGGGGGAGAGGAGGTCCCAGCGAAATGGAAGATTTTGGAGGGGGGCCCAAGCCCCATGGCCCCCCGGCTACGTGCCTGCTGCCGCCTTGCCAGTAGCTGATGAGGAGACGCAATGACGATCCGGAATATAAGTATTCAGTGAAACTGTAAAGGCCCAGTGGCCTAAGTAGAAAGCTTTTTGAGGTGTATGCACTGGTTGATTTCTCCAACCTTGCTGCTCAAGCCTCGACAGTTCCACTGTCGAACCCCTAGGATGGGCGCAGGAGCTGAAGGAGCCATGGGCGAAGGCTAGCTTCGATAGATGCATCTGTAGAAAACGCATCTATACTCGCGGTCACTTTTCTGTGGCAATGCAGTCAATGCTAGGGGAGAGGGTGCACCAACCGCTGTACACGCACATTCCTCCTCTTTGGATTGCCACAGAGAGCTGACCGCAAGTATAGGCTGACGGTGAGCCATGCCAGCAATTCAACCGCGACTTGCAGTTTAAATTCAAGTCGTGTGAGTTTTTGACGCTGGTGAGGTCAATGATTCGAGGCCAAATCATACATGGAACTGCAAGCAAGACGTTGCACCAGAGACTTCTTTGGGAACCCGATCTAAAGCTAGAAAAAGCTCTGGAAATGTGAAAAAAGGACGAAATTGCTGCCAAGCAAATGAAGGTATGGGAGGGGCCAAAGAAAACGGTCCATGTCGTTAAGAGTAGAGCGTTGGAGGAGCAAGTTCCTATTCACAAACAAGGCAAAGGAAAAGAATGGTGCACGAAGTGCGACTTCTTTCACCGGGGCCCCATGTGTCCCGCTTTGGGCAAAGTTTGTAGACCATTTTGAGGCTTATTGCAAGACGGACCGAGTGCGTGAAGTAAAGAACATTGTGGAAAAAAGAAGCGAAGGTAGCCCAGATTTTGACATTCTTGAAATCAGCGGGTGCAATGCAGGACGTGGTTCTGAGTGGCTCGCACCGGCAACTGTGGATGGCAAGGAGATCTCACGATCTCACTTAAAGTGGACACCAGAGCACAACCAAACTTGCTCCCACTTGTGGCTGCACTGCGTCAAAAAGAACACTGTTTTGAAAAAGAGTGCTGCAGTCCTGGGAAGTTGCAACGGTAGTGTGATTTCACACAAAAGGAAAACCACCTTGATGGTGTTATGCAAGCAAGGCATTGTAGAATTTTTTGTAGTGAAGAAATCTCGTACTTCGATTCTGGGACCCCAAACCTGCGCGAACAGTTAGGTGTGGTAAATCGAATATCGGGTGTCAGTGACGACACCAATGCATTGTTTCAAACTTTCCGGAGGATGGCTTAAGCTTCATCAAGAAAACCTACCCACATGGTGCTTAAGGAAAGAGCTCGGCCATAAAGTATGATATTAAATATCATCAAATGAGAGAATAATTCTATTGAAAAGAACTTTCGGTGACATGGTTTAATGAACAAGAAGAGATGAGGAGAGGTGCAGTAGGCTAGCACCAGGGTTCTTCCCGCAGTGGGAGGCAACAGTTCTGCCGTCCACTAGTTAGCTGGCCGCCCACTTTTGTGATGTCCAAGCCACCTCTATATTTTGCTGCGGGTGGACTAGACGGCGTTGATTTTACAAAAGTTTGATGCTTTCAAGCCTCATTTGACAGGAAAGCGTCAAACAAGACTGAAGCCGAGTGCGACATATACTCAACACACGAAGAATTCACAGGGAGCAAATCTAGTCGAACAGCCACGGATCGTCGGTCAGTCGAGCCTGTAGCCGACAACTCCAGACGCACAACCGGAGATGTTGGGCTACGTGTTGTAGAAATAGAGTTAACTAGGGTGCAAGCACGCATGTTGGACGACATTCGGCAGTTGATCACACGAGCCTGAAGCCGATCATTAAAGACGCACGTCAAAACACACGTTGGGGCACGCTCGAAGCGCACACAGATTGCACACAGAAAGACTCGTCCAGCGTAGTCGGAAGACTACGGTTGCCGGTCAAACAAGGCTGAAGCCGACTGCGGAAAATGCACACTGAGACACGTACTAGCACACAGCAGCGCACACGAAACACACGAAGAACTCACACGAGCGACTCCAGCCAACAGCGACGGATCGCCGGTCGGTCGAGCCTGTAGCCGACGACTCCAGACACAGACACACAAGCGGAGACGTTGGGCTACGTGTTGTAGAAATAAAGTAAACAAGGGTGCAAGCACGCATGTTGGACGATGATCGGTCGTTGATCAGACGAGCCTGAAGCCGACCATTAAAGACGCACGTCAACACACGTTGGGGCACGCTCGAAGTGCACGCAGATTGCACACAGGAAGACTCGTCCAGCGTAGTCGGAAGACTACGGTTGCCGGTTAAACGAGGCTGAAGCCGACTGCGCAAAATGCACACTGAGACACGTACTAGCACACAGCAGCGCACACGAAACACACGAAGAACTCACACGAGCGACTCCAGCAAACAGCGACAGATCGGCGCCGGTCGGTCGAGTCTGTAGCTGACGACTCCAGACGCACAAGCGGAAACGTTGAGCTACGTGTTAGAAATAAAGCAAACTAGAGTGCAAGCGCACATGATGGCTCCCTAAAGTAAACAAGAACGCACAAAATTTGCAACATTCGCGTCCGGGCTCGGGCACAGAGAAGGCTGTTCGTAACAACGATCGAGTTTAGACGCCCGAGATGGAGAGGTTGAGTATCCAATAGCACTCGCATTTCGTTGAAAGCGGTCCACACTCAGCTCGCAGCATCAGATTGTGAGGCAGCTGAACCAACGAAGCGTGAAAGACCGCGAGAGCCTCAACCTCGACCGCGCACGACGACAAACGCGGGTCACCGCCCTTCGCGGCGGCAACGGCGGCGGCAGCGGCGGCGGCGCGGCGCCGGACCTAGGTGCTACGGAAACGGAAGCGGCCTCACAGTGTTGCTGGTGTTTCGCGGGGAATAAAAATCAAGGTTGCGTACGTTTAGCGAAAATATGGAGAAACAAAATGGCGATGGGAGAGAGGGAACCGGCAGTTGGCATCACCCTAAGCGCAGCACACATGTAGGCTCCCTAGGACGGACTGACCGCCGTGCCCGGTGAACTCTTTCCGTATTCCTTTGATCCGTTTCCGAACCCCTTCGTAGTAATTGTGTAAAGTCTCGCTCGAAAATTGTAACTCTCTCTCTCTCTCTGTGTATCTGTATTAGATGTGAGCTAAGATTGTAACCTCGCATCCGCCTTTATCTTGTTTATAAACTGTTGTTACGTTCATTGCATCCTTTCGGTCTCTGTCTCATTCTCTGCCTTGCGACCGGCGAAAGCTGGGCACCAAAACGACCACCCCTTCCGTTTTTTGTCACGTTGCGCTCCGTGCGGTGTTCCTGCGGAAGCTGCCGCGTACCGTCGGGCATTCCTTCCGCGAATAAAAGGAACTAACCAAGCCGCACTCCGGTGCGCAGGGCATACCGCATACCCCATAACAAGCGTGACAATTTTTCTGGCGTCCGCGACAGGACGTTTTGGTGCTTCGTAAGTGCGGAGAAGAGAGATTGGGTCTGAAAACTGAGAGCGTTAGCGCTTCATTAGATAGCGGCCCAACATTGCGAACCCTCGCAAGGCCTAGGTCGGCCTGTTTAAAGGTAATCTAGTGCTTCCTGCTGGTCAACCGTTCGGGATACCGCATGGATCTCGAAAAGCTTGTGGCGTTAGGAGCCCAGATGGGTTTAGCAGGGGCTGAACTGAGGAAGTGGGTTGCCCAAAAGGATAAAGAAGCCAGGGAGGAAAGGGAAGCACGCGAGAGGGCGGAGAAAGAAGAACGAGAAAGGCAGTTCGAACGAGAGAAGGAACTCCTTCAGATGAAACTGCAACTCCAACAGTTGGAACCCAGAACGGAGGGGCCCAGCGTTAAGGTAAAGGGGTGTAGTTTGCGGCTAGACAAGCTACTAGTACCTTTCGACGAAAGGAAGGACGACTTGGATGCGTATATAAGACGCTTCGAAGGAGTCGCCCGCAGTCAGAACTGGCCAGAGGACCAGTGGGCTAATGCTCTAAGCGTTCGGCTCAGCGGTGAAGCCCTGAGCGTGTTCGGGAGACTATCTCCGAGCGATGCGACCAACTTCGTAAAGGTTAAGGCCGCACTTTTAAAGAGGTTTCGGTTCACGTTGGACGGATTCCGGGAGAAATTCCGATCCGAAAAGCCCGCAGATGGAGAAACAGCGACTCAGTTTGCGGCTCGCCTGAGCCACTACTTCGATCGCTGGACAGAGCTCGCGGAGATCGATCGAGAATACGGGGCACTTCGAGAACTACTCATCAAAGACCAGTTCCTGGGTAGCTGCCATCCGAGCCTGTCGCTGTATCTCAAGGAAAGGAAAGCCAAGACCCTAGAGGAGATGCTGGAACTAGCGGACCAGTACTTGGAAGCGCAACGAGGAACCAACCTTGTGCGAAGTAAGAAGGAAGGGCGCGAAGGCACGGGCAAACCAGACGCCCGGGATTCAAATGCGCCACGGAAGCCCCCGCCCAAGTGTTACCTGTGCAATAAGCTAGGTCACTACGCATCCAACTGTCGTAACAGCACCACGAATTCGAGCGTTACGACCTGTTTCAAGTGTGGGCAGAAGGGACACAAGGCGGCCGTGTGCCGAGGTGGAGGCAAGCCAGCCGCACAGGCATCATGCGTCTACGTTCCCCCGAGAAAACCCACTAAGTCAGACCTGAGCGACGGCTTCGTCGAGCTCAAGAACGGGGACTACATCCCGGTGGTCAACGCCGTCATGAAAGCCCGACCAGAATATCTGGTGGAAGGAATGCCCGTACTCACAGGAAAGGTGGCGGGAAAAACGGTTTCCGTGCTACGCGACACGGGCAGCAGCACTGTTATAGTGAAGCGAGATCTGGTCCGGGACGACGAGTTTACCGGCGATAAGCGGCCCGTGTACCTAGTAGACGGCACCGTTCGACTGTTGCCCGAAGCGCGAGTACAGGTGGAGACCCCTTATCTGAGTGGGTCCGTCACGGCACTGTGCATGGAGAACCCCTTATACGAGCTCATAGTGGGCAACGTAGAGGGAGCAAGGGCTCCAGAAGACCCGCTGCCCGGACCCGAGGAGGAGCACAATAGGCTAGCGAAGGACAACCCTGGATTGAACCCTGAACCCAAGCCGGCAGACCCAGAGCCTACCGCTGCTGCCGTAACACGGGCACAAGCGAAGGCACAGGCTAAGCCCTTCTCACCCCTACAAACGCCAGACCCCGCGGAGAAGCCTATGGAGGACCGAAGCTATGCAGAGGAACAACAGCGGGACCAGACCCTTAAGGCTTGCATAGCGCGGATAGGCGAGAAGTCGACGGGTCGGGACGGGAAGAGCACAGTCGAGTTCAAGAGGGAAAACCAGCTGCTCTACCGATACTATACCGACAAGACAGGCCGACGAACCCGTCAACTAGTCGTTCCCGAGATTCACCGTAAAACGGTTTTGAAATTAGCTCATGACGGCATTATGGCGGGTCATCTCGGGAGCGAAAAGACGAAGGACCGCATCAAGGAGGAGTTCTTCTGGCCAGGTCTCACGGCTGACGTAAAGAGGTTCGTAGCCTCCTGCGACATCTGTCAGCGCACGGTCCCAAAAGGCCGCGTACCTTGCGTACCGCTCGGTAAGGCCCCGGTAATCGAGACCCCTTTTTCAAAAGTGGTGATCGATATCGTGGGGCCCATCCACCCACCGTCTAAACAGGGGAACCGGTACATCCTGACCCTGATGGACTACGCTACCCGTTATCCGGACGCCGTAGCCTTGCCAAGTATCGAGACCGAACGTGTGGCCGAGGCGCTTGTCGAGATGTTCTCTCGCGTCGGAGTTCCGAAGGAGTTGCTTAGTGACCGAGGCAGCAACTTCACCTCAGACCTCATGAAGGAAGTGGCTCGACTGCTCTCCGTCCGCCAGCTCCACACCACCCCTTACCACCCCATGGCTAACGGTCTGGTGGAGAAATTTAACGGCACCCTCAAGCTGATGCTGAAGCGCATGTGTGCTGAGAGACCCCGAGACTGGGACCGCTACCTGGCCCCATTGCTTTTCGCTTACCGGGAGGTGCCCCAGACCAGCCTCGGGTTCTCGCCCTTCGAACTTTTGTACGGGCGCCATGTTAGGGGACCGCTCTCTATCCTAAAAGAAGTGTGGACCAACCTCGACCTCGAAGAAGAGGCAAAGACGACGTACCAGCATGTCTTCGACCTCAGAAACCGACTGGAAGAAACCTGTCGACTGGCCCACCAAGAACTGGAGTAGGCGGGTGCCCGTTATGCAAAAATTTACAACCGAAAGGCGAAGGACCGCCAATTCCAGCCCGGCGACAAAGTCCTGATTCTCCTCCCTACCGATAACAACAAGCTACTTCTGCAGTGGAAGGGGCCCTTCGAGGTCAAGGCAAGGAAGGGGGACGTCGACTACTCGGTTGACACCCCCGGGGGACTCAAAGTCTTTCATGCGAACTTGCTAAAACGGTACGAGGAAAGGAAACGCGAGAGCCCGGAAAAGCAGTGCCAAGCGATCTGCGGAGTGTCCGACTGGAACGAGGAAAATGGTATTCCGGTGCCGGAGTTCGTGAAAACCGAAGGGACTGAAGACGTAAAGCTAAACCCAAGGTTAACGACGGAGCAGACATCGGGAATCCAGGAAGCAATGGCCACTTACCACAAGATCTTCTCCAACGTGCCCGGCAAAACAAACTGGGTCGAGTGCCACCTCGAACTCACCACCGACACCCAAGTTCATGTCAAGCAGTATCCACTACCATTCGCCACGCGGGAAAATGTCGAGAAAGAAGTGGACGAAATGCGGACACTGGGAATTATTGAAGAGGCTCACTCGCCGTACAACTCGCCCGTCCTTATTGTGCGAAAGGCGGACCAAACCAACCGATTGGTCGTTGACTTCAGGAAACTGAGCAGCATTCTGGTGGGTGATTCGGAACCCATGCCCCGGGCCGACACCGTGTTCGCGAACGTGGGAGAAGCGAAATACTTCTCGAAGGTGGACTTCGTGAAGGGATACTGGCAAATACCTCTCTCAATGGAGTCTAAGCCTAAGACGGCGTTTTCAACCACGACCGGACTCTACCAGTTTCGTTACATGCCTTTTGGCATCAAGACAGCCCCAGCCGTCTTCACCAAACTCATGCGGCGAATTACTGAGGGCATCCCGGACGTCCATCATTACTACGACGACGTCCTTGTGGCCAGCAGGACATGGGAAGAGCACCTTGCCTCCTTGCGCCAGCTGTTCGCCCGGATTGAGGCAGCCGGACTGACGATACGGCCGAGCAAATGCGAATTGGGCGCAGAAAGGATCGACTTCCTGGGACATCGAATAGGGGACGGTAAGCTAGCACCGCTGGGAAAAACACTGGACAAAATCCAGGACGCACCGGCACCAAAGACCAAGCGCCAGGTGCGCGCCTTTCTCGGACTGACGGGGTACTACCGGGATTTCATCCCGCACTATGCCGACATCAGTGAGCCGCTCACCCAGCTAACCAAAAAGAAAGAGGGTAACAACGTTAAGTGGACCCCAGTCCACGAAAGGGCTTTCCAAGAACTTAAACAACGGATTGCCAGTCCTCCGGTTCTGCGTCTCCCGGATCTCTCGAAGACATTTATTCTGCGCACCGACGCGTCAGACACCGGCCTCGGTGCTGTGCTAATGCAAGCTCACCAGGGCACGCTACACCCGATTGCATATGCTAGCCGAAAACTACTGCCCAGAGAAACGGCGTATAGTACCATCCAGAAAGAATGCTTAGCCTTAGTTTGGGGCATCCAAAAGTTCAACGCCTTCTTGTACGGCGTACCCTTCATCGTGCAAACTGACCACCAGCCTCTTAGCTACCTTCAACGAGCGAAACAGCTGAACAGTCGCGTCCTGCGCTGGAGCCTACTGCTAGAAGAATATGAGTTCAGGGTAGAACACATCAAAGGTAGTAACAATGTTGGCGCCGATTACCTTAGCCGCCTATAAATGTGTTGAGAAAAAAAAAAGTGTTTTTTGTGCCGTCGCGAATTGTATCGGTTGTATTTTAAGATTGTGCCAAGTGCACATTAACTATTGTATAAGAATTTTTTTTTCCGGAAACCCTTTTTGTGAGCGCCTGCATGTGCGCACGATTTTGCGTGTGTTTTTGAATATTGTTCCACAATATTCTAAAAGAAGGGGGCCGTGTCACAAAACGCGCGCGCCCATGCAGTGCCGGAAACGGCCGTCGAATTCTCTGGAAGGGAGGGAGACCCCGCACCAAGGTCGTTCGCGCAACCAGATCTTTCTAGAAGCAGGGAGAAGGGAGAAGCGGAGCCTCCCCTTTCCAATAAACGTCAGGAACATTCTCGAATGTCTCGCGACGCCGACGCAACACAACACCGTCACCGCGCCGTCTTCCCCCTCACCTTCGACAAAGGAGAGAGTGTACCCCCGGTGAACTGCGTAAGTGCGGACTTGCATGGAGGAGGATAACGCGCCAATACTATAAAAACGAGCCGTGGCTGCGTATGAGCAGCTCGAGGGTTGGACTGTCGCTAATTGCGAGTCGGAGGAAAGCGACTGCACCTCAGCTCACGGAAGTCTGCGAGACGTTTGACGTCTGCAAGAGGGATTGTCGCTGCCGCCGCTGGGCGAACGGACTGCAGTGCCCGGGGGAGTCAAGCCCACAAGCCCTGCGAGAACTTCGTCGTCTGCGAGGGATCGTCGCTGCAACTACTGGACGGACTGACCGCCGTGCCCGGTGAACTCTTTCCGTATTCCTTTGATCCGTTTCCGAACCCCTTCGTAGTAATTGTGTAAAGTCTCGCTCGAAAATTGTAACTCTCTCTCTCTCTCTGTGTATCTGTATTAGATGTGAGCTAAGATTGTAACCTCGCATCCGCCTTTATCTTGTTTATAAACTGTTGTTACGTTCATTGCATCCTTTCGGTCTCTGTCTCATTCTCTGCCTTGCGACCGGCGAAAGCTGGGCACCAAAACGACCACCCCTTCCCTTTTTTGTCACGTTGCGCTCCGTGCGGTGTTCCTGCGGAAGCTGCCGCGTACCGTCGGGTATTCCTTCCGCGAATAAAAGGAACTAACCAAGCCGCACTCCGGTGCGCAGGGCATACCGCATACCCCATAACAAGCGTGACAGACACTGACAGGGTGTTTATGCTCGCTGAGGTTTTTATTTGTACATGACATATGAGGGCCCAACTACCCATGCAGAACACAATTTGCGACTCGAAATTCGGTTTCTTTCCGCCCGAAAACCGCCGATCAAGAACTGGCCGGTTCGAGTCTCGCTCACTCTCTTTTCCGCGGTCACGGGCTGTTTTCTAAGGTATCGATGCGACCACCAAATTTAATCAAAGCCGTGGGTCACTGAAGGCACACACTCAATATTAAAAATAGAAAAAAATATGAAACCCATTTTTTGTGGATTATAAAAAGCTGTAAATACGCTGATTGAAAAAAAAAAGTTCCACAGACAACCGGAAGCATTCTGTGCGTTCGTCGTTTCGCGTATCGTGTGACTCGCAGGGACGGCGATGGCAGCGGACGACGGGCGTGGGACCTCTATTTCAGAACTGTCGTTCGCGGTACCGGCGAATTCTGTCTACCGTTAAAAGAGAAATTTGGGACTGATCAAAAGAATTGGTATTCATCCCGTACGACACGCCCGGCCACCAAGCCGATTTGCACGAAGACGTCGCCGAGCCGTCGCTCCCTTCTCGTGGCTGAAGACATCGCTCGCGCTAACTTCAAGCAAGACGTGTCTACTTCGAGTTGAATATGCACGCGTACGATTTCTTTACTAGGTGCGAATGTCCCCAAAGCGTGGTGCTTCCCGACTTCGACCCGGGAGTGCTTTTACTAGAGAAAAATCGACAGCAAACTTTCCAACTTACAGTTTACCGGCTGAATTATTACTAAGGAAAGAGATCCACTAGAAAAGAGATGCCCCAGTAGCTGAGTGGGAAAGACGTCCACTTGAACACGCGGTAGGACCGGGTTCGATCCCCCGTGGAACCTTTTTATTTTTCTTTTTTTTAAACATTTTCCGATGTTTACATATCTTTTTTTTATTTTTACAATTATCACTGAAGAAACAAACAAAAAAATAACAAACAAATGTTGTGGACGATACTTCGCTGAATTAAATGGTATGGAATTTCCGTTTTGACACCTGCGAACTCCAAGTAATCACTTTCCACAAAATACAAGGAGCATATAGATCAGGTAGCGTCCGCTTTCCGAGGTGCCCGTATATGTTCTAAAGGAATTGCAGCCAGCCATTGGTCCCGATCCCGTTGATCTTTTGGAAACTCTGTCGCACAATGCCACTTTTTTTCGGATGCAGGAAATGTGAGCCAGCTCTTCACGCAACATCTTGGGTGTATTCTTTTCGGAGCCGATCATGAAAATTCACCACGGGCACTCACTACTCATCTGCAACTCCTCAATGTACAAAACAAGTCATCTTGGAGTTCAGAACAACGAGCGGAACAAACATAACTGCAAAAGAATCGCACGGCGAGCAGTTCCCGCACGCCGCTTCGCACGCCGCATGTCGTCGTCTGCTACGGAGAGGAGAAAAAAAACAAAAAAACACACGGTCGGGTGTAGCCACGTGACTTCCGCCACCCACTCTCTTCTCTCCACTTCTCCGACCTCCGTCGGGTTTCGGTTTCGGTTTCGAGCAGTGGCGTCTTTTGGCTTTATTAAAAAAATACGCTACTCTCTTACAAAATATTAATTGCGTAGTCCTCCGACACCATAATGAAGCGCCTGGCAAAAAATAAAAAAATTTTTTTGGGGGGTGTCAATGTCCCTTTAATACAGAGTTCAGGCAACACTTGGGAATGGGGCTGTAATTACTCTACAGAAAGAATTGTGTACAGTAAGTACAGCCCCATTTGATGTGTTGCCTAAACTCTGTATAAAAGAAATAGCACCCTCTTCAGGAAGGGGTCACACAAACTCCGCTCAATTACGCTGTTAAATATTGTTTTAGTGTGTTGTTGAGTGTAAGTTAACCCAGTGAAAAGTAACGGAAACACCTGAAAACAGAATTAGAAGAACAAAAGTGTAAAATTGGCTTTATTGAAAAAAAGCTTGCTGGAAAAAAAAAAAAAAAAAAAAAACTCTTCTGGCAAGTGATATATTTAGCCTGTTGAAGTGCGACCACTGTACTTTTCGTTTTGCAATTATTCTATGGAATGTCAATACCTCCCTTGGTTTGACTGTGATTTTGAATACTTTTGTCCTTATTGTATGAGTTGTTCTATGCAACTAGGGACAACTCAAGTATTTTGCAATGAACAGTAGCCCTACAATCTAAAAGCGGCAATATACATGGAGATGGTTGCATAGGAAATGTGGAACTGCAGCTCAAAAAAGACATGAAATATATAGCATATGAGCCTGCACAGAGGCAATAGGTTCTCATGAAAAGTCAGCATAGAAAGAAAACAGTAGAATAGAGTTTATTAAACCAAGATTTTAATTTTAGATCATGGCAAAAAAGGCAAAACTGGCGCACAAATTTCCTCTGGCTAACAAGTTTTTAACTTTGTGATCAAGTCTAAAGCCAGGGCGGACTTTATTCTATACTTCAAACCAATGAAGTGCCCAATCACTGTGAGTGACTGGCTTGCTTTTTAACGGTAAAAAATGTCGTGGACTCCGTGCAGTGCAAGAACGAGCGCTGCACCAGCCACAATACCCATCACCTCAACGGAGTGATTCTCCAAGACCACAGTTATGGCACTTGAGTCTTCTTCGTTGATTCGCATCACCGGATAAGTCGATCGGTCGTGTCCCTCCTCCAATGAAGAATGAATGCTTAAATGTAGAGTCAGCAATATTAAAAGAGAGCAAACAGCTCGCTAAGTGCCCTTAGCTATATAATACCAGTGCACTCATTTGCGAGACAATGGACCATTTGCAAAAATTTCAGGAGCCATCCATAGGATCCGCTCCAATAGTTGGCTGGGACTCGCTTTCCTGCCGATTGAACAAGAGTCCCAACCGAACACTAAGGCAGCACTCATTGCTAGCTCGCCCAGCCGCAACCATCCAAAACCGTTCGTACCCCTTCTGATATGAACACCTAAGAGAAAGATAAACCACATCCATCTCTCTCTCTATTGTTTTCCCTTTGTATGCAATGGCAGCCATAAGAGGTTGCATTTATTTATGGCATCCCCAAGTTTGTACCCTATCTGAAGAAGGGCGCAAGGAGAAGGGGCAGTCTCCTCCCCCCTTCTCCCTGACTTTTGGAACAATTATAGCAGGAAATATGGGAGAGAGGGACAGAGTTTAACTTCCATGCACATCATCCCTCCACCTTCCAAACTGTAGCAAATCATCTGGCCTCTACCTATAGCGGTGAAAGACATAGCTCTATATAGACGAGAATCTGAGGGGTGGGATGAACGCAATTTCTTAACATCTGCATTTGTCCAAGTGCCATGCAATATGTTAGGAACTTTTTGTAGTTAAATTAGTGTGAACAGCCTATTGGGTTTCGGTGCTGACTGCCGTATGTTATAATTTATTTCACAACTTTAGAAAGGAAGCTAGCGAATTCAAGTAACATCTAAGTTTAGGGAGACCAATAATTAAATATTGTAACTACAGCTCTGCAAGGGGCTAATTAAAAAAAAAGTACCATTCAACCTTAATAAGAAAAAAAACAATTATTCCTTCTAAAATGCACGAATTCTAGACAAAACAAAACAAGACGAAAAAGAAATTTAAAAGAGCCCCAAACCAAGAACATACAAATGAAGATTGACGAGTATTAAAATAACTAATAAATATGCCACATGTCAAAACAGAACATGCATCGCGGCGAGCTTAAGCTCTGCCACAACCGACACTACTAGAGAGTCAGCGAGCATCTCATGTGTGCCACTTCATCGTGCTGCTGCACTATAGATGTGGGCTCTGTGCTTTTTATTGCATGCGGATGAACTGGTTGTACCACTCCGAATGCAGGGGCAGGCACATGCATTGCAAGGTCGAATTTAGATTTTTTTTTTTCAAATGATAGAAAGCTTAATCTATAAATTGCTTAGCCCTACTCTTGCAACATCACAGTGTCCCTCAAGCCTTCATCTTGACTTAAGACATGTTTATTGCAATCTCGACATTTAAGTTCACACCTATATTTCTAGGTTGATTTGAAAGAAAAAGAGAAACAGTTTTAAGAATTGCGGTGTTTGCGGCGCAGAAATATGTAGTTATAAATGTACCCATATTACCTCCATATTATTTACAAGTTATAAATCAAACCGCTGGTCTCCCTTTCATCTCACCAGTGTCAAATGTACTACTAAATTATCAGTCCAATAACTACTCTTTTATACAAACAAAATATGACAGTTGAGCGGAACATGATGCTTAAATTAGTAAATCACTCACTTAAAAAAAAAAAAAGAAATGTCGAGTAAAGACGATTACTGGAAAACACACTCGCATAGCGCGGCGACATAGCTGACTCTCCACAACCACCCGAAAAGCTGAATCTTGGCAAAGAAGGACTACTGAACGCCCCGTGGAATTCGGCTTTGGACATACTGGGAGGACTTTACTACAGCACACATCTACCGCCAAGAAACAGCCATATATTAACAGAAAAAATGAACTAAAAATGACTTCAAACACGAAAATAACCAATCAGAATGTCTCTCACAGACTATTAGAATAAAAACACTTAGAAATAACACTGTACTGGACCTTTCGGGCCGATCGCTGTGGACTACACGCGGACTCGTCGGAGACTCCCGGCCCAGAGTTAGACACGGTTCAAACTCATCGGATCATGACAAAACGTACATTGCGTAAAAAGAACCCATGTCCCCGATGGTCAAGAGGAAGGGGAGGATCCTCTCATTAGAGAGTTTTAGGGAACCGGAACAAAATACGATCGATAAACAAAAACGATCGATACCTTGGATCGGGCGTGTGGACCGATCGTGTGCCCTAAAACGGCTTTGGGGGAACCGTATTTGCAGACGATTGCAGACGATCGGTACAGGTCGCGCCCCCTGGCAACGGAAACCTGCATCCGCCTCAACGAGAAAAGACAAATTTGCGTGTGTTTGTACAAATCGCAGAAACTCAAGTAAATAAAGATAGCACCCTAAATATATAGAGAACCTAAAATATTGTATACCTACTTATAATTCGTCTCGTTTTTTTACTGGAATGAATGCGCTTCCGTAATACAAAACCTGGCGCACCACGGCGTGTCGCCCCTAGCACAGCGAAGTTCTAAAATGTTCGTCTGCTAAAGAAACAGACGAGCTTTCCGACAACAATGGCGCTCGATCTTTTTGACCATGACTTGGAGTTGGCTCTATACAGCGAAAGCAATTTAGAAAAAGTGATTTTGTACGACTGTCTGCGCACTAAGTGTGGCGTGAGTCTCTTTTGAACTTCCCGCTTTCTAAGCGAGGCACGCACGCGCGTGCCGTGGGGCCCGTGACTTGTGCAGGGGCACGAGGGAATAAACATTCTTTTTGGTTTGCCGTGACACGGAGTCAGTCGCATTTCTTTCGGGTGCCACCGAGCACCGATACACTAAAGGCCGGTTCAGACACTTGCGTTTGAGTGCGTTTGACTGCGTTGCGGCGAGAACCGAACGCGAGTCACCAGCGCATCTGTGCTTCGTACGAAGCGTGGAATCCAATTCAAGGAATCATCTTGGCACGCGATATAAGCAGCAGGGATCTCCTGGTTTCTCGCTGCCGCAACGCAGTCAAACGCAGTCAAACGCAACTGTCTGAACCAGGCTTAAGAGAAGGCGCTTGTTGGCGGCAAGGCATAGGACGTTCAACTTGGCGTTGCTTTTGAATATACAAAAAAGTTGTGATGCCAGGGATGATGTGCCAGCGTATTTTCTTTTTTTTTTTCAGTTTACGAGATTTATATACTTGGGGAATAAAATAATGCCTCGACCGTACATGGTAGCTTGTTTTCTAATAAATCATGCGTTCTCAGCGGGCAAGCTTTGCTGTTTTACATCAGCCAAATATGATGTTTATACCAACCACGTCCTGATATGCTGAAACGGTGCCGAAAGCAAACTCGATTTGGCACAAGAACACGCTCGCGCGCGCTTATCATCGACATTCGAAGTCGTCTGCTAGCGATCCTGTCTCTTTCCCTCGAGGCCCAATGCAGGATCGAGTATTAAGAAAGCTATGGACAAATAAAACTAGAAATATTAAATCTCGAAAAAAATACAAAAATAACCAAAATATATACACTTTCTCAAGTTGATGCGGTCAGTTTTCTTGTACAAAGATAATTCAATTCAATTTTCAATTTAATTCAATTTTTATTTTCAGATCAAGTCATACAAAATAAAGAGCTGGCCCACAAAAGCAGCATTTTGCTTGTATGTGGGGCCAGGCGACCAGCTAGAATACATGTTGTTACAAAAAAAAAAAAAACACTCTGCAGCCCCCCCCCCCCCCAAAAAAAAAAAAAAAAAAATGAAAGAAACCTAAAATTTGCAGCACAAATAAATACAAAAAGGAAAAGTTTAGAGCATGAAATATAGGTGTTTATAGCCAACTCTACTCACGCAACCATGAAATAAAAGTACGAAATATCTGCAACGATTAGGCTACGATATCTACAGCTCAGATGCTTGACACCAATTCCTTAGTTTCCTTTTTAGTACCCTAGTGGATTCTATATTCATAAGGGACTCTGGGAGTTCGTTAAATAAGGAAGGAATGTTTCTGTTTTTCTTTCCATACAGAGTGTATATTTTTGGAATCACGTATCTTACAGTACGTCTCAAATCTCTATTTTTATTTACGAGGAGGTCAATCCGTTCCTTCGCTCCTCGCAACGAGAAGTTCTTTTTCAACGCTGCGTCATTCCAAAGTGCTGGAGTGAAAAAGGAGTAGCGCCTAGCACCTCCCGAAGTAGAAAGATGTATTCTGCTGTAAACCGCTTGCGAGGAGGAGGCGGAGGGACGGAGATAGATGCGGCGCTCATGTTGCTCTCTTACGGTACAGAGAGCAGACGATCACGGTCGTACTCCCGCGTACCGATCGTTGCGCCGTGTACGGTACGACCACGAAGAAAATATAAAGCAAAACCTGTAACTTTACTGCTGTGCACCTATTAAAACTATCACCCAATACTCAAAGGGCTCGTTTTATAGGATATATGTGATTAGCATTTGTACAGAAATTTTTAATTCATGCAGCATTTTTAAACTAAAAGGTATCCAGAGCCATGATGCAGAAGGCTGTTGCTCACTCTGTTGCCACTACAGAAAATCCTCAGTCATAACAGCAGCTGTAAAAAACGGGTGATAAGTGCTCGAAATGCACATCCAATGTTTGTAAAAAAAAAAAACACTAAAAAAACAAAAACAAAATGTTAAAAAAAAAATAAAGGTAGTTGGGCCAGCGGGATTCGAACTCTCCACTGTCGCTCCACTACGAGTTCAACAAATCGGCGCTTCAATCCACTGAGCTACTGAGCAGACGGCTTTCGGCTACACTAAAGACTAATTTATTTCAATTAAAAAAGTCGAATTGCGTTTTGGTTCTTATTTTTCTTCTTATTTGCTGACTCAAACTTTATTGATTTGCTGTCACACATGGCGCTCCTGCCAGGCACTGCCACGAGTTATTTTCTTCATGTTTGGAGCCACGGCACGCTCCCTCCGCCAGCGAAAGAGCCGTTTTGCTCACCAAGCGAGACTGTCCATGTCGGCCATTGGCCGTGCCGGTCGTGCCTTACGGTTCGGTCAGCGCATTATGGTAAAATCGCAGAAGACAGGCGCATGCGCAGTTCGTACCGGAGGGCCCATCGTACCGTATCGGATGTGCAAAAACGGTTCCCTAAAACTCTCTATTGCCACTCACGTGGAAAAGAAAGCGGTCCGTCGTGTCCTCGGTCCGTCGTGTCTTCGGTCCGCCGAAGCTAGTGGTGACATGTATGGTTGGCCACAACAAAGGAAGATCGCCGGTGTGTAGACGCTGCCGAGAGAATATCCAAGGTCTTGACAATCCGCATGTTGAAGATCGCACTTGGAATTAAACCATCGTTCTTACTGGTTTCAGTAGGGGTAGCGTAAATAAAGGAGATGCCGATCCGCTTCGCCCGATAAAAAAAAAAGTCCGCTAAGCAGTGAAATGCACACAGACAACTTAGAAACTGACACCACGGTGTCGTGATATGAGCATGTTGAACTTGCCATTCTTAAAAAGAGCTATCTCTGCCGAAAAAAAAAAAAAAAACTCCATAAATTGCGAAGCGCATTTGCCCCTTTGCAGTTCGCGGATGCGCGTGTTGGACGTTGAGGGGACCGTCCCCACCGTTTTCCAGTCCCTTCCTTATCGTTAAGCCTTAGTTCTCGCGATCCCACTTTTTTTTTTTTTTTGTGTGTGTGTGTGGTATGTGTGTGTGCTTTGGCGGGCTGGACTCCGTCACTCCTAAGCTGAAAGTGAAGAGGAAGCTAAGGTGTTCGCTGAACCAATCACACGTTTGGCTCTAATCACGTGATCACGCTCCCTCCCGTAACCACGCGCAGAGAGCGGAGCAGGCGATAACAGGTCTGGCGGGCGCGTAGCACTTCCGATACTGTCAGCTTAGGAATGAAGGGAGCCCCCCTCCTTCAGGGACAAGGACGCTGAGCCCCCACGCTCAAAGAAGAGATTGGAGAGATTAGTGATGGTGGGTGGGGAAAACGGGAGGGAAACTGTTTTCTCATCACTTTCTCTCGCCCCTTTTGAGGGAGAGATAGAGCTCTTGCGCCAGGCCGAGGGACGTTCGTAAGCAACCCGTTTCGAGGTCATCGGCGCGCCCCTCCACTGAGCTCTTCCCTCTCTTGAATTCTTCCGTTTGTCTCAGCTGGTATTTGCTATCCGGGTATGCAGAAACCAATATGGCAGATTTTGTTTAGACATGATAACTCTAGAACAAGAGGACAAAAAAAGACTGACAGACACGAAGCACTGAACTCAGCTTGGAGCCTCATGTCAAAATTAAAAAGATAATGACAAATGAAATGTCTCCCAATGAAAAGAAAAGGAGCGATATAAATTTCAAGAAGATTGTCGGTCACTTTGGCGTTCCCTCAGAGCACCAGTGAAGCTAACTAGCTTATGCCTCAAAATAAACAAAATAGGAGAGCATCCGCACAAAGAAACATGCACACAAACATGAGGAATGCGCCATATCGGTTGTCTAAAATATCAACGACATGTGGGCGATCGTACGGGTGTAGCATTATAGCCCCACGTGCAGAATCCGTGTGCACGATTTAGCCAGCATTGTTCCCTGTCTTAAAGGCCGCTGTACAAACGGGACGTTCTGCAGGGAAGAACCTTCTCTCCCGAAGCTGGAGACGGGGAGGGAAAGGGCCAGCGTTGGGTGGAAAGGGCGTCTAGAGAATGGGATTGGCCTCGGGGCGCGGCCATCCTCTCGAGAGGGAGCGGGGACGGAACAAAGCTGCCGTGGGGGTTCCGGCTACCAGGTGGAAGATAAGCTTGTCAAACGGCAACCTCGGATGCGAGGACGGGCACGTCAGAGAATTTGAAAATAGCTGCTTGATTAGCCGGAGGACCCAGTGCGGTCTAAAGTCCCTCGATGTTTTTTCACTGCGTAGGCACCTAAGCTTTCTCCTATGATGTGAGAATGCGTGAGCATTACAGGCAGAGTTATGTTGGCGCAACTTGCAATAAAGAAAGAAAAAAAAAGTTATGTTGGCGCAACTAACCGCAACGAATAGCGCGCTAGTTTCACGATCAAGAGGGCCTAGCTTCGAAACCGGGCAGGGGATGGTTTTTTTCTCGTGTTCTTTTTCTATTTCGTTTATTTTTTTTTATTCGGTCACGTAACAATAAAAATCACATGAACAGAATTTTTTTTGGCCACGTCACCAGAGATGTTTTTTTTTCTTATTTCTCCTTTTCTTCTGTCTTTTTTTCCCCTTTTTTTCGGTTTACGCTTCCTTTTGCAAAACCCTTTGCACCTATTTCGCGTTACTTTGGCGTCAACCAAATCATTTTATTTATGGCAGGGAATTCTGCCGTACGTATCTTATGTTACTATTACCAATCCTGGCTTGCAATACGCATAGAGAATTTCGTCCGGCAACCAGTTTGGGAATGACGCGGCCAAATTTGTGTTATAATTTTTTGAGGTATAAGCATAATTTCGGCCATAATTCTGCCGTACGTATCTTAAGTTACTATTTTTTGAGGTATAAGCATAATTTCGGCCATAATCGTTATCCGTCGGTCTCTATGATTGGCTCTTCAAGTATCCTATGGGAAGGCAGACGGCTGGCATTTTTAGAGTGCACGTGTGTCGACCAGAGTGAACATTGCTGAAGCGCCTCCAGTGTGATTTTGGCCGTAAATAACTGGAGGCCCCGGGCAAACCCACCCGATGTAGAAAAGTATCTACTCATAGAGAGTATATACTTACTGGTTTCATAGAGAGCTATGAAAGGGACGAATCCCAGCCGAGTCAAACTACCGGCTTGCAAACGCAATCGTGTTGACAATAGCTCCAAGGAGTTTGTATGACTCTCTCTGGCGGTGTGCAGAGGGTAAAGGCACGGAGGTATATGCTTCCGCCTAGTCACCTCGCAAACGGTTGGGTATTGGCTGCAGAGATCAATTTCGCTTTGTTTTATCACCGGGATTATAGCTTGATTTCTGTGTTCCTAATTTCACAGACAGAACGAAATCGCTTTTCTCGTGTGGCGTCACTGCGGTGAGACAGAAATCAATCAGTGTACCGGAATTCGACGCTGGTGCTCGTTCTATAGCGCTTCTAAAAACCGTGCGATCACGGCTGTGCAACGTCAACAATGCATAAACTGCAGTTTCTTGTACTCGTATTGCATCGTGAGGGAACGACTATGACTGGGTAAACAGGAATAGGGAGAATTGGTGCGTGTGATTTGTTGAAGTTCGAATCAACAAATCAAGCTTCAACGAATGCGATAGTATTAATAATAATAGTACCTTTATTTTTTTTTCCAACAAAAACAATGTTGAAAAGGTGACTTGGGAAAAAAGCTGTAAAAACAGCTTGACGAGCCCCAAACCACCTACACCAGCAGTCGCGATGCAGGCACTAAAGATTTATACAAAATTGAAACATGACATGTGTACTACATGTTTGAACAACTTTACAAAGAAAGAACTGACGCTAAACAAGATAAGTAGCATATTGATACAGTTTACACAATAGTGAATACACACACAGAACGTTAAACACCACTGAAATAAACGCGAAAGAAACCATCGATTCAAAAGATTTTAGCGCTGATCACGGACAATTTGGCTCGAAATAAACATTTGAAATAAACATTCCTCGTAAGATGCTCACCGATATATTGCTAAGCTCAATGCCTTGCCTACTAAGCTGGTTAAGGGTAGAGGGCAAAGTATATTTTAAATTTTGGTGGCCGTAGTTTGTTCTAAAAAAGGGTACTTCCCAAGGTTCTTTAATTCGTGTTGGGTACCTATAAATTTTATCTGTTAGCTTCGCTAAGTTTTTAAGGTGACATTGGGATAAATTTGTTTCTATTTTATACCTTGCACATAAACGATATTTATATAATATTGCATTTACTCAACCAGCTATATGAGTTTTCAGACGGTATATACCTTCCAAGTATGCGATTCGTGTTCTGCCAGTGGTACCTCAGCTAAACTAAAAAGCAAAATCCACGTTGAAAAAAAAAAAAAGTTTACGGTGACTCGAGCCGCTCCGGCGCCGAATCATGTTTCACGTAAGCGTAATCTTGGGGTCGATGCACGACAAGGGATCTTCAATCATAAAAATAGTTTGATTACGATTATTGGCAACGCTAAAAATTTGAAAGCCAAGCAGTGAAGACAACGGTGTTCTTATAAATATTATATACATTTTATTTTACACTGTTTGAATACGCTGCCGTCGTTATGTTCTTGAATTATTGGCTAGCTTGTGGCGGACAGGGAAGTCTTGCAGGACCATATGATAGGACCCACACTAAACCTGCCGCGCTTCGAAAAATGTTAGTACAATGCATACAAGCTTGTTCAAGGCGGACGGAGCGTTGCGCATCTGGCAAAGCGCATTCAGTCGCTGCCCGCAGCGTTTCTTTTTTTTTTTTTTTTTTTGAGCAGCGAAATAATTTTTGGTCAAGCAGCAGGCCCCCTCTTCGGCGGGTTAGGCCGGATTAACGGAGGCGTCTCCTAATCCATTCTCCGTGTTGTCCCCTCGGGGGAGGGCGGTAAACAGGTGGGTGAGGGCGGTGAAGGGAGGAAAGGAGGGCAGGAGAGGAGGAAACGCAGAAAAAGTGGAAAGCGCGAACTGTACGGCGGCCTTTAACCTAATATCTTGAGGGTCTACAAATGACGGCATGATTACGTTGCACACGCTCGCGTGCACACTAACTGTCTCTTAAAAGCAGAATGCTCCGCCTTCACGGTGAGGACCAGGCCACATGATCTGGGAATTCATGTCATGGGCTTCTGATAAATCTAGCCTTTTGAAGACAGGGCAAAAAGGCGGGTGTCAGTCAGTCATGGGGCATTTGACATCGGGTGCTTTCGTGCACCACCCGATCGTACATAGGGCACGAACTTTCTGTAAAGCAGTCTCCTTTAGGGAACTTGGCAGTCCAATGTGATAAGTGATCGTATGACCCTTTGCTGTATTAAACACTGATTCCGGACAAGTAGGAACAGAAAACAGCGGAGAAAATTTTCGAGGTGCTCAAAATCAGTGTAAAGAAAGATGTCAGTTGGATCAGTGCGTCGTCACTCGTTTCATCAAATAAGAAACTCAGATTCATTTGACTTGAGGTATAATAAAGTGTGTATCAGTGGCGTAGCCAGGAAATTTTTTTCAGGGGGTGTTTTTCTTTGCTTAAGCTGTTTGAAAGACACACAAAAAAAAGAGAAGAAAAGAAACTGCCTAAACACAATTTTGTTTACTATTTTCCTGTTTCTTAGACGACAAAAGTCCAACATTCTTTTCCAGATCTCGTTCGTCCAATATTTAAAAAAAAAAGAAAATTTAATGTTAAAGGACGAAGGAACGCAGTCATAAAATATTATAATTGGCTTTGAGCAAAAACGTCTAGACAGGCTCACAAAAACTTACGGTGCGTGCACTTCAATGCGGAACACTCGGGTATCCAATGACTGAAAACTACGAAAAAGTGCCAGAGAATAGCGAAGTTTGGAATACGATTAAACATAAAGACTGCAATGCGCACTGGGGCAATGAGCTAGTGAAGCGTCACGCTTATTGCTCCTGCACGGATCACATTTGTTCAGAAATTATCGTCGTATAGTCATGTTTTAGGTTATTTCCGTTCTTCGTTGTCGTTTTACGAGAAAGTGGAAGAGAAAAATACCGGTTTCTATCATTTTGTGGGGTCTAAACATTTAGTGGAAGCCGCCGTCGGTCGATAAAAAGAAGCGAGAGCACCCTTTCGGTGCTGATTTGCATATTCCGGTGAATGTTCAAAAGCGCAGTCCCTATTAGCGGCGAGATGTTTTGGTGGCGCCCTCCGATGGTTTCCTCTCGTGACGCCAATACCTTGCGAACAAGTTCGACGGTGTTTATAATTAGCATGGTGGAAGCTATTGCGCTCTGAAACCGACACTGCCTACACCGTCAAAATTGAAGTTCTTACATTACTCTTATTTCTGTAGATGAGAAAACCTTTGCTGGGACGACGACGACACAGCTTTTGGTTACCTTCGTCTGTATCTCCTAATTCCAGCTAAATAACTAACTGTATAACGATCCTACTTGCTGACATTCCGAGGTGTCCTACAACCAGGGAGGGATCCGATCGCAGTGCACAAGGGGCCTCCTCCGAGGAGGCCAGGATATTTGCAAAAATGTCCACCACGGCATCGCTCCTACCGGCGGCCCTCGAAGAGGACCAAGGACAAGCATGTTCCGCCACGCTCGTAAAAGATGGGTACACAATTCCGCTGAAGGAAGCTCTCACCGGTACAATCAGCAGCTCCTCATCGACGATCATGTCTACCCACGACAACGATCCCATGGAATCTGACGACGGAGAATATGAGGCCGTTCATGGGAAAAAGCGACGCAAGACCTGCCCGAACAAAACGCCAGCTCTCCAGGAAGGGGCAAACCTTCAAGTCGGATGCACCGTACTCTATGCCCCCACTGACAACCAGAAAATTGACTCGCTCAGCAAGTTCAGACTCACGGACTTTCTGAACAACGTTGCGCCAGGCATGGTCACTGTTGTTCGCGTAAACAAAGCTCGGAACATCCTTGCAGTCGACGTCAAAAGACCTGCGTTCAAAGCCGAGCTCCTCAAGGTGACCAAGCTTTCTACAGTGCCGGTGACAGCCTACCTACCAAGAGAACACTCGGGCAGTTTTGGCGTCCTCCGGGATATAGACCCGGACTATACCGAAAATGACATAAAGACACAGCTGCAGTCATCCATCGGCATAGTGAAGCGACTCGGCAAAACATCGCCCGTGGTACGCGTAACATTTGCAGGAGAGCAGGCGCCCCAACACGTGAAAGTGGGCCTCGTGAGAAGTGATTCCCTACGGAGCACGCCCTCTGCAATGCTACAGGTGCTACAAGTTTGGCCACATCGCAGCTGCATGCACGACTATGTCTCAACTGTGCCATCGGTGCGGCAAAAGTCATGACGGCATGTGCGAAGGCGCTCCGTACTGCGTGAACTGCGAAGGTGACCATGCCTCTAACGCAGCGGACTGCCCGGTTAAAGAGAGAGAGACTGAGATTATAAGGTACAAGCTCGAGCACAACACCACATTTCGCGAAGCGAAAGGAGCCGTACATGCTAAGAGACAGGTTAGCAAGAAAACGACTGCTAAAAACACGCACTCATCTAAGAACACCACCAACAATGTACCTCCGCTGACTGCTGAAGAGTTCCCTCTGCTTAAGACACCGGAGGGCGCAATTGACAAGTCCGTGGGCGTAGCGTCCACCACAAACAGTTCTCCAAAATCATCCTTTTGGGAACAGCCGAACATCAAAGACATCACCTCGCACACGGTTTCTGGGGGGCATTTGCCGACATCCAACCAGACAAGTGGAATGGAACATGGTTCTCATTTTAAAGCCATAATGGCACTTGCGAACACTGCGCTTCGTACACTATTGAACACACTCTCACCTTCGTCAGCGCTTCATCAAGTGATCGGGGCAATCCTTTCCCTAGAGCCCATTATTATGATGGCATTCTGAAGGTCTTTTATGCTTTCCTTACTCGTGAGCAGAATAACTGTCTCTATTTTAGTTTAGTCACCGCCGAAATCATCATTTATCATTCATCAAATGCCTCATGGCGTAGCTGGAAGTGTGTGGCTAGTGTCCCCGGAACAACCTATTCATGACAGCACACAACAAAAAGACCAGAACAACCCAAGACACCGGATGCCCGACAATTCTGCAGTGGAATTGTAACGGTCTAAGACAAAGACTCACGGATCTCAAAGCACGGCTACTGGAACATCCATTTGATATACTACTGCTACAAGAGCCACGAATGGAACAAAAACAAATCAAGATCCCTCAGTACACCGCTTACGCGACCAAGCAGACAGGCAAATATCCGTGGGCAGTGATACTCGTGAGGAACAGTGTATACCACCATCAGTTGGACCTCACCAAGTACTGCTCAGAGAGGGCGGACTTCGCCGGGGTGCAGGTGCGCGCACGCAGAAAAGATATCGTGATAGTTTCGGCATACATACATCCATTGGGCAAGTGGCGACCACGTGTTTTGGCCGAGATGAGAGCGGAGCTTGGCACAGACAAGGATATGCTGATCGGCGGCGACTTCAATGCTCACAACGAGTCCTGGGGAGACGGGAAGACAACAGCCAGAGGTTGGAGACTGCAGAAACTCATGGACACAACAGACTTCGAAGAAATTGGCACAGGGACCCCAACATTCCTTCGGGCAGACACGCAGCAAAGTGTGATAGACCTGACATTCACGGCCGGGACACTCAGACTACTACGAGCGACCCCTCAACCCGACGGGTGGGGAAGTGACCACACACCCAACGTAGTGGGAAGCCTCCCTAAACCGCCCTCGAAGACTTGCAAAGTTGTCGACTGGGCTAAGTACCGGTGGCACCTCTCCAGCTTGCGTGCTAGTGGTCAACCCCTCACCACACGGGCTATGGCCGACGCACTTCGAATGGCGACTGACACGGTAAGCGTGCCGACCAACAGGCCAAATCCAGACCTAGAGTGGCTGGAGCTCCGTGCAAAAAGAAGACAAGCCCAGCGGCGAGCCAAGAGAACAAGGCTACCCGAGGAACAGGTCACGTTCAGGAGACTTGACGCAAAACTTAAAAGGCACGGAAAACGGCTCGCACGAGAACAATGGCAGCTCAAGTGTGAAACACTGGACGGAAGAGGAGGGAGCACAAGCGCATGGAGAATGGCAAGGAGCTTGACATGCAGACCGGGACCAAGACACCCCATCATCGGCATGGCCATCAAGCTGCATAATACCACACAAGCTGTGATAGAACTCATCGCGGACACACTACTCAGTACTCAGTCCCTCCCTGCAGGACCGAGGAAACCACCCAAAGGCTGGATCCGATGGAGACCGCGGGAATTTCAGGCGATGACCATAGGACAGGAGGACCTTCATCTCCATGAGCTCAAACGCGCCCTCGCATCGCTGCCTCGAAAGAAGTCGGCTCCCGGACCTGACGGAGTGACAAATCAAGCGCTTCGAAACCTCGAAGAGGACGCCTTGCCAGACCTCCTGGCATACCTTAACGAGGTATGGACAACAGCATGCCTCCCGGAAGACTGGAAGAAGGCCATCGTCGTGCCACTCCTCAAGCCCGGCAAACCGTCAGACCAGCCCAACTCCTACCGTCCGATAGCTCTGACGTCGTGCGTCGGGAAGCTCCTCGAGCGGATAATCCTCTGCAGGCTGGTGCACCATCTCGAGACGGTAGGAGCTCTGCCAAAGTGCTACGCAGGATTTCGACGCGGCAGATGCACAGCGGACGCCATCGCTGACCTGGTCACAGCGTTGGAGGACGGCAAGGCCCGACACCGAACAACAGGTGTAGTTCTCCTCGACATCTCCAAGGCCTTCGATGCCGTTGAACACAACAGCATCGTGACAGAGCTGAAAAGACTGGGAATCGGTGGCCGAATGCTTGCCTTCATCCGCGCGTTCCTGGAAGGCCGCGAGGCACAAGTGAGTGCTGCGGGTGTCTGCAGCACAGTGAGGCGTATGACACGAGGTCCACCGCAAGGCAGCGTACTGAGCCCGCTATTGTTCAGTGTGGCGTTGGCGGCACTCCCGCAAGCAGCCCGGATAGGCGAGCGGATGACCCGCCCAGTGCACATGGCAGTTTACGCAAATGATATTGCCATCTGGGCGGCCGACCGAGGCTGCTGTAGGAAAAGCGTCCAGAAGGAACTGCTGAGAGCTCTGGACAACATGTACCATTTTCTAACGACACTGGGCCTCAGCCTCTCCGCGGCAAAATCGGTCGCCCTGCTCAATGCGCCACACAGGACGTACAAGTTCACATTGTTTCTACAGATTGCAGGGGCCCCAGTACCAATAGTAAAGCAAGCAACATACCTGGGCCTGAAACTAGATGACAGAGTCTCGTGGCAACCTGCTGTGAGCACAGTCCTCAACAACAACAAGAAAACGACGTCCATCCTTCGCATCCTTGGAGGGGTACGAAGAGGCACCTCACAACGCATGATGCTTCAACTTTACCATGGACTGATCAAAGCACGAACGCTCTACGCACTCCCACTCCTGGACCTCAAGCACAGGCAAGCTTGGAAAGGGCACAAAGAGTGGCACTGCGCATATGTCTAGGCGTCCCACGGACGGCATCATCGCGTCACTCACTAGTAGAATCGGGAACAAACACAGTGCAAAATGCAGCGACAGAGCGGGCTCTACGACATCTCATACGAATGCAAGAAACTCCCAGTACAGTATCACTCGTGAAAAAAGGTAGTAGAGAGTTTTAGTAGATCGTTCCGATAGCCCCGATAACGATACTATGCATGATCAAGGGAAGTGGTGGCGGAGTATCGGGTACCGTTATCGGAGTCATGGGAACGATCTACTAAAACTCTCTACTAACAGTAAACAGAAAAAAGTTAAAGCTGCTTACAACTCCCTGTAACGCCGAATTAGAGCGCAGCTCTTGAGGAGGAGGAGGGAAGGGAACTGGGGGGGGGTTAAACTAACCAGGGGGGGTCACGTGACCCCCAATGCCGATGATGTCATCACTGAGGTCACTGATGACGTCATCATTGACGATGACGATGCGGGTACCGATGACGTCATTAGTGACGTCACGGATGACTTCACCAGTGATGATGACGATGACTATGCGAATGTCGGTGACGTCATCAGTGACGTCACTGATGATGTCATCAGTGATGATGACGATGACGATGCGGATGTCGGTAACGTCATCAGTGATGATGACGTTGACGATGCGGATGCCGGTGACGTCATCAGTGATGATGACGATGACGATGCGGATGCCGGTGACGTCATCAGTGACGATGACGATGACGATGTGGATGCCGGTGACGACATCAGTGACGTCACTGATGACGTTATCAGTGATGATGACGATGACGATGCGGATGTCGGTAACGTCATCAGTGATGATGACGATGACGATGCGGATGCCGGTGACGTCATCAGTTATGATGACGATGACGATGTGGATGCCGGTGACGTCATCAGTGATGATGACGATGACGATGTGGATGCCGGTGACGTCATCAGTGATGATGACGTCAGCAGTGATGATGACGATGACGATGTGGATGCCGGTGACGTCATCAGTGACGATGACGTCATTGGGGGTCACGCGACATCGGCGGGGGTCACCTGACCTCAGGAGAGTCACGTGACTTCGGGGGGTCACGTGGCCTCGGGGTGGTGACGTGCCCCCACGAGGTCACGTGAGCCCGGTGGGGGGCTCGCGCGGTGCATTATGGGACATTTCCCACGATGCACCGGGGTCACGTGACCTCGGGGGGGTCACGTGCCCCCCACGAGGTCACGTGACCCCGGTGGGGGGCTCGCGCGGTGCATTGTGGGACATTTCCCATGATGCACCGCGCGGTTACGCCGACGCCGACGCCGCTCAGGCCGGAAACGGGCCCCTAAGAGCTGCGCTCTAAAACATAGCGACTCGCCGTGCACATCTTGCGACACTCGTCAATCTCCTTGAAGAAATTGCTGGGTGCCCAACCACCCGCATTACACTTCCACCGCCGCCCAGTGAGCCTCCCGCAGTGAGGATCGAAATGAATATCGCGCAGATGGGTCCGAAGAGAGTAACACCAGCGACAATAGCGTATCAACACACATCACAGCACATCGAAGAATTCTACCACGGATGGACACGGACATTCACAGATGGGTCAGTGAAAGCACAACGAAGAACAGCTACGGCTGCGGCGATCTCGGAAGGACACAGCAGAATGGAGAAGCTGAGCTTTCATGCGTCATCCACAACAGCCGAGCTGGCAGCCCTCCGCCTGGGTCTAGCAATGACGGATGGGAAACAACCGGGGAACCTGGTTTTGCTCACGGACTCTAGGGCGGCGCTAAGACTCCTGGAGAAACCCGACAGGGCACCTGCACTCGCACGGGAGGTAATGGCCAAGGCTCAGAATCTCCAAAAGGGAGGATGGACGATCGCCTTTCAGTGGCTTCCATCTCACTGCGGGATTGAGGGCAATGAAGCAGTTGACGCCCTCGCGGACCGGGCCCACGACGAGCCCAACTGCACCATTTCTGAGGTCCCTGCTTTCGCAGACGCTCGCCTGTTGACGCGGCGAATTATCTCTGCACGCAATCCGGAGCTCGAGAATGGACCCCTACCCGCTAAAGTTCCCGGACGCCTGACGAGAAACGAGACGGCCGTCCTTCACAGGTTACGCACCAGAAGCGCCTTCACTCCCGCCTACCTGGCAAAATGGAAGGACCACCGAGATGACGCATGCGGTAAATGTAGGGTGACCGCCAACGACGAGCATCTTCTATGTCTGTGCCCCCTGTACAAACAAGAGCGAGACGAACTAAGACAAATCTACTCCGACCTCGGATGCCCTCGTGACACCCTGGAAGCGCTGATTAGGCCCACAGCAACAGCTGCCAAGGCGGAAAGAATGTTAACAGCGCTAGCCAAATTCTTGAGTCGCACGCGGCTATGCGACATAATATAGCGACACTACTGACGTTCCAGGATGGTCTAACCACCTAGGAAGATGGACATAGAACCTCACTCCCGAGTGCTAGTCGCCATACGCAGGGACAGTCCGGCTTTTCCTCCGCCTAGGCGAACAATTGCACTGCAGCCCATGATACGCCTGATCCATACACGACAACTATGACGACACTATGACTGTTACACTCTCTCTTTCATTTTATTCATATCTTCTCTTCTTTTATCCTTTTCTCCCCCTCCCCCTCCCCCCTCAACGGTGACCTACGGGCCTGCATGGTCGCGCAAGCCATCGTTGTTTCCTACAAAATATGTAAAGTAAAGCTAAACAAAACCTTTGCTGACGACATAGTCACCATTCGGCCGATCGTGGAAGGCCGACAACAGCGACGCTTTTGATCGCGCACGTCGCCATCTTTCTGCCCTAGCAAAAACAAGTGTGATCGCCCAGGCACGCGCAACCAAAGCACTGCCGAAGCCAGCGAGCTCGCGTTGAAGGCGGAGCGTCTGGTCTCAGCTTCAAACGGAGTAGCAAGCGCCCCTGGGAGTTGAAGCACTCAGGTGCTTCAACGTCCCAGTCTTCGGAGTTTCGAAAACAAACGTTCCGCTTCAGCGCTGCTAACGAGCATGGTGGCCAGGATTTGCAGTAGGCGGGTTAGGTTAGGATACCAAACCTCTGGGCAAATGCAAGTTGCCTGTACCGCCGAGACGCGCTAAGCGGTGCGGTCCCTCCACATCTGCCCACACCAGTACTTCCCCAGGAAGTTTATTTAAGAAAACGAATGCTCCGCACAGGCTGGAGTTTTGTTCGAAATCGATGCTTGCGACATAGAGACCGGCGTTGTTGGCCACAACATCGCTCTCGCCTAGTTCGGACGATGCTGCCTGACGTGAATGTGCCGACTCTGTTGGAGACGTTGATGAGACGCTTAAAGTTGTAAATCAATAATCATTCCTAATAAAAAAACAAAAAAACAAAAAAAAAACTTCAAGAACGGTTTGGCTCTTGAACTCATTTCTTAAAGTTTTTATACGTTAAGGAAGTTCCACGACTCACGCGCTGAACGCAAGCATATAAACATTAACCGCTTCAGCGATTAAAGATGTCAACTAGGTGAGCTTTGAAACCAAGTGATTATGAGCATTCCAAAGCTGCTTCAACAGTGCATATGCTGCCGCTTTTCTCTGTTGCTTCTTGTCTTTGTTTTTAATGATGGGGATGTTTTTGTGTTTTTTCGCATTTCTGTTTGTGTATTATTGAAGCTAAATAAGAACAGAAGAGTAAACCCTAAAAAAAAAAAGAAAAGACGAGAAAAAAAAAACTAAGCTGTTTGTTATTTTGTCGTCCGGTTTTCTCGTGATTGTAGGGTTCGTAAAGTCAGAGTATTGCTATTTGGGAATTTTGTTGCGCTGCCCTGAAATTGTCGTCGAGTCCTTGACACTCAAAGGGTAGGGGAACTTTAGTTAATCTGCCTGCATTCCCCGAGGCGAGGCCAGCGTCCTTCGAGGTCAGGATTTCGCGGCTTTTGTGACATCGCAAGCTAAGCCAGTCGCACCTGCGAGCCTGAAGAAAAGCTTGGCCGAGTTTGGAGAGAGCTGTTCGAAGAGCCGGAGCCGGAGATGTGTTTTTCACGCAGTCCACGGACAGCGTCGTCTTCGTTTTGCTTAATTTCGGTGGTGTTCCGACCCTTCAGCACGCACCCCCCCCCCCCCCCCCCCCCGTCCCCTGGCTACGCCACTGGTATGAAAATATGTTCGTGTTTTCCCAATAAAATTCAATTGCCAGTAGCGCTCCGAGTTTGCACTACTACTTCCTTCAGTTTGGTTGTTTGCTTTTTCTTGCGCTTCTAAGTATGAGTTTGTTGCAGCTAACGTCATTTCCGGCTAAAATGTAGGTCAACACCAACATTGTCGTCTACTATCACTGCCTTGGCACCATGTTGGAGGCAAAAAATGTTCTTCATCTGACACGAAGTGCAGTCCATAAACCCGTAGTTAGGGTACGAAGCTTTTCTATCAAGATCATAGGGTCAACATAATAATCTAAAGCGAAAAGTCCCATGCGTTTGGCCGCGACGGGAGGGCGATGCATAGACGCGGACATCGGCAGCCCCATTGGGCGGTCCCTATGAGATCATATCGCTGGCGACGCATATGCACAAAGGAGCAGCAAAAAATCACCTGTAAAATCTGCACCTTTTCTTTTTACTTTGCAGAAAAACATTTCAAAATTAAATAAAGGTAGGCTGTACCAACTCACTTATTATAACATCCTTGCCCATCTCCCCCCCCTGTGGTGTCATCCTGACCGCATCATCATAATATTGCTGTACCATCACTGACTGTCATTCACTATCTGACCTGCGTACGTGACTCGCCTCGCTCTCCGCTTATCAGTGATACGGCGGTTGGCGATATATACGCGCGCAGAATAAAGGCTGGAGGTTGTTCTGCTGGGAACTACTTGGCTGGCTGTCACTTCCTTCATCGTGCCGCGAGACACACGACACCCCCCCCCCCCCCCCCCTCCCCCAACAAAAAAGAAGAAGCGTGTAGGGGAAAAAAAGAAGAAAAAAAAAACCTTCCCCCAAAAAATATATATAAAAAAAAAAAAAAATTGCGCCGAGCAGCGTCGAACATGCGTATTGTAATGTATTGTATTCTGCGGCGCAATCTCTTTGAAACGAGAGTCCAAGTTCGACACGCCAAAAAAGTTAAAAAAGAAAAAAAGGAAAGAAAAGTAAGAAAAAAAAGGGGGAGAGAAGGGGGGAGGTCGTCAGGGCCCACCATCTGTCGTCGATGACCCCTGGTGGGCGGAGGGTAACAGCTACACGATCACGGTGGTCCGATCGGTACGCGCTGACTTCTCGGTGCGCAAATCACCGTCGGACTTTCCACCACGCCTCCAGTCTTTGCCTAGAACAGGCCACGTGGTCATGTTCGTTCGTGAAGCCGAGTGCCTGCTCGACGCGGGAATCCCCAATGGGCGCTGGCAGGAGCTTCTGGCACGTGAGCAGCAAATGCTCGGTGGTCTCTTCATCTTCTCCACAGGCGCTGCATGTCATGTCCGTCACGTTGCTGTCAAACTTTCGGCGGTACTGTCTTGTGCGCAGGGCACCACCGCGGGCCTCCATGGGTAGGCGACTTCCCAGCGTGTTTTTGCAGAACGTTATTGGAGCGATCTCGGTCTTAAAAGATGCATACAAATGCATGCCAGTATGCTGTTGCATTCCCAATATCCAGCGCTCCCTTTCGACAGCCTTTATCTGCGTTCGCACTTTACGCACCCAATCTTTTTCAGCTTGAGGCTCATCACTCATGCAAAAGGCTCCAAACTTTGGGCCGAGGCGGGTGACACGATTCCTCCACGTCGAATGGATGTTCTTGAGGTGAATGTAGATGAAAAGTCGCCGTGCCCAGCGGTCTTCGTCCATATGCCGGAGTCGCGCGTAGTACTCTAGCTTGCTGCTGGCTTCTCGTGCCTCGAAAGATGACCATCCGACGTCTCCTTCAACAAGCTCGTTGGCCACTTGTCCATGGCATCCCAGCTCTTGACGTCCGACATCTCTTTGGCGTCGTTCAAGATATTCACGAAGCTCGCTGGGTATGCCAATGACAGAGTTTCCAAAAGTCAGCCCGGGTACCGCGACGGCCTTCCAAAGTTTCCTGGTAACGACGTATTGGTCGCAGCTCCAGAGGCACCGTCTTCGCAGTATGTTTCGCTTACGCACTGAGGACGTCCTGAGGTTTTGGTGATGCTCAGCGAGGTAGTTTTCTGTAGCTGATAGTGTCACGCCAAGGTACCTGTACTTGGTGCAAACAGGGATCGTCGCACCCTGTAGGATGAATGGTACAATGTTCTCCTCCTCGCGGGAAAAAATAACTGTCGCTGACTTGTCAGCATTGAAGCGTAATTGGAGTTGATCCGCCTCGGTCTCACATGTGGCCAGCAGTTTCCTCATGTCACCCACACTGTCGGCCATCAAGACAAGGTCATCAGCGTATGCAAGTCCAGGTAGCCGCCATGTAATCACCTTCCCGTGTTGGAGATGCGTCAAAGAAAAACCGATGGCCGTTTTCTCCAGCGCCCTTTCCATGCTAGATGCATACAACATGTACAGTGTCGGCGACAATGGACAACCCTGTCGTAGTCCTTTTTCAACTATAACCTCGTCAGATTTCACACCGTTGAAAGATGCCGTCACAACATTTTTATCGTAGAGCCGCTGGATTAACGTCACCCAGGTTTCAGGCATATTAAGCTGTTTTAATCTTTTTAGAAGCATGGTATGAGGAATGCAATCACAGGCTTTCGCTATATCAAGGAAGCAAGTAACCAGTGGTCGCTTCTCCCTCCGTGCAATCTCGATGCATTGCGTCAACGTAAAAAGATTATCTTCCAAGCGTCGCCCACGTCTAAAACCGTTCTGCAACTCAGTCAGTATGCCGCTCTCCTCGGCCCACTGTGTTATACGCCCATTAATTATGGTCGCGAACACCCTGTAGGCAACCGGCGTGACCGTGAGTGGTCGGTAGTCGTGTAACAACTGCTTGTTGCCGCCTGTCTTTGGAATGAAGGAAACTCGACCGCGTCTCCAGTCGCTGGGAATCGGGTCATCGCCGCAGCAGATTTGACTAAACAGGTGTGCCAGGTGCTCTCGTGCGTCGGGTCCTAAACCTTTGAGCACCTTGGCGGAGATTCCATCCAGCCCCTGTGCTGTGCTGCCGTTTAGCCGCGCCAGTGCACGTTCTACCTGAACACACCCCACGACTGTTGCATTTTGGTCGACTGTGGTACTCTGCGGGGCATCTTCTAAATGCGGGATTTCATCCCTCATGCCTTCATGATCGCAGTTTATTTGTTCCGTCCCAAAGAGAGTGTAGAGATATTCACCCAGAAGTTCTTTTATGTTCTTTACCTCACTTCCATTGTCCGGATCCACCAGTTGGGGAGAGCTGTCTTTCCCATCTAGACTACTAATGTAGCGCCAGAACTTCTCTCCGGCTTTTTTTCCGCCCTTTCGTATGTCTGCCATCTCCTTGCAGTCATGTGCTTGTTTTTTCTTTTCAACAATAGCTTTTGTTAGTGCCTTGCGTCTTTGGTACTCCTCCCAGAGGTGCAACGTCTCTGGATATTTTCCAAACGACTTTAGTGCTTGGCATTTTCTCGGTTCGCGTCCTGTCGGTACCGAATCGCTCTCCCGATTTCAGCGTCCCACCACGGGACAAGCCGTCTTTTTCCTTGCGTGCTCCTTGCCACCGAACGCTTGGCAACTGCCTGCCTAAGTTCCGTGGCGTATTCTTCATACGTTGCGGCCTTCATGCGGTTCTCACTTTCTTCGAAGTCTTGACATACAGCCTCGATATCCCCCTCGCGCAGCCGAAACGTCAATGCGCGCTTTGGTCGACTGCGATGCCGTTGGATTGCTCCGAAATGTAGTAGTATGGTACTATGATCGCTGCCAACGCTCCGTTCACCATTGTCGTCCACAACTATTTTTTGAAGGCGGTTTGACAGCCTCTTGGAGGCGAGGGCGTAATCAATGCAGGTTTTTTTGTCCCGCACCATTCATGTATACTTTCCTTCACACTCTTCTCTCAGGTTTAATATCTCCAAGTCCAAATCTTCCGCCAGTTGTCTCAACATGTGCCCATTCTTGTCTTCGCGGCTGTCCAGCTCAACCAGGTGACCATTAAAGTCCCCCATCAGTAGCACGGAATGGCTTCGTTCCAAACTTTGGACGTCGTGTCGAACGCAGTCTAGAATGGCCTTGTTTTCATCTTGCCTGTTATTTCCCACCGAAAGATAAATGGCACATACAGCTGTCGGTGCGTTCCCGACTTGTCCTTCCACCCATATGTGTTCTCGGCACCTTTCAAATTTCCTGACATATGCTTGCCCTTTCTGAGGCCATAGTAAGCCCACACCCCCTCCCCGTCGGTTGCCTTCCACCCTGTTACACCCAGCCCAGCACCATGAAGGGTCCACTGGGGGCTCTTCAGCGTCACGCAAGTGAGTCTCAGCAACCCCAACAAATAAAGAGAATTGTTGTTCACTGAGCATTATATATAACTCATTCCACTTCCGTTGACGTCTTGCACCATTCAAATTTAAAAAACCAACGATAACACTTCCTTTTTGTCTCGTTCGACCAGGAGGCAGCGGTAGTTCGGAAGTCGTGGTTTGCTTCTTGTCCATACCCCCTAACACTGCATTCCCGCCAATAGTTGGCGGACTATGCGATTCACCATTTGCGCAACCTCCAGCGGCGTCATGCCTGCCTGGTGCTGGACGTAGCCAGGGAATAGGGGTGACTCCTGATATGTAGGTAGACCCATTCTCAGTGTTGACATTGGATAACTCTCTCTGTCTTGCATGGTCACCCTCGGCCCTGTCATCCCGCCGCTCTGGTGTACAGGAATAAGGTGTACCCCTATCTCGGGAAAAGTAGGAACCTGGGACAGTTGTTCGCTTTGGGGTTGCAGCATATACTCCGGCTGGTTGCTCAGCGGAGGTTTGTGTCCTTTCACCTGAGTCTTCAGTCGTAGATCCTTGACGTGAGGCACTCCGATATGGGGGGGGTCCAACAGTCATCCCTGGAATGTCGTAAGTAACGCACTTTTTTTGCGATATTTCTGTGCGTCCCATTTGTGGGTAGCTCCCATATCACCACGGATCGCTATGATACTGGCTTCCGACCTTGTCCCTTCTTCTGAGACCTAAAAAACGGCTTGCCACTGCACGTAGTCGTTCTGTCACCACTCGGATACCTTCTTCGCCATATTGGAGTCCGTCCTTTTGCATTGCTCTCTTGCTTGTCAGCTCACGGCTCAGGTCGATGAACCTTGCTTTGATGCTCTTGCATAGTTGCTTGAGCCTGGCGTTCAGTAGCATGGTCGCCGCATGTATTCGTTTGCCTCTCCTGTCGCTCTCCGGCACTGAACAGATCGCCAAAGATGCCTTCCGGTTGGTCCATTTCATCCTCAGTCGCTCCACTATTGCTTCCGGTTGTTCACCCCTGAGTATGTCGTTTACGCCCACATGTAGTATATACAGACGTGGCACGTTTCTAGCTTGTTCTTCATACGTCTCGAGCAGTTCATGCACTACCTGCGTCGTGGCAGTTCTGTTCATTACAAACTCCAAGCTTTGGGGAGCTCTGACCTCTTCAATGAGCGCCCTAGCAATCCGTGCGACATTTCCATCTCCGGCTATAATTATTTCTCGTTGTATTCCCGGCGGAGGTCTGATCTGCTCTTCTTTAACTGTCGGCTGTATGCTGTCCATTCTCTTCTCAGCGATATCGCGGACATGTTTCTCCGGGGCGAACTTGACCGTGCAGTCTCTGATAGCTTCGGAATTGTGAGGGCTTCCTTGGAAGTCGTCAGTGTCGCACTGTGTCCCGGTGTTCCTCAGTGCGGAGAGGATGTCAGTCTGCTGACATCGAGTTAAGTCGGTGTGACTTCCCTCAGAAACTTCATCTTCTGTTTCTTTCCCCACATCTGTAGAATTTCTGATCTCATATATTGCTTCAACCGCAGTCGGGTTAAGCTCCATTTCAGTGCTTGGGCTTCTCGGCTTTTTCTCCAATTTTTCTACCCGTAGTTCTAGTTCAGCTACCTTGTTTCGAAGATGACATACTTCCTCCCACAGATTTGGGTCATCCCTTCTTGCTCCGTCTTCAAGCCGCTGTATCCTTTCGTTCATGCTTTTCTCTAGTTCCCCTAATCTTTGCGCATATGTCCTGTTGACTGCGTTATTCATTGTATCACCTCCGTTCGCCTTGGCCTTCAAACCAATGATCGTCTCGATAAAGCTTGTCAGATTCTGGTCGATGTCCACTTCTGCTGACCGAACGAGGGGAACCGTTGCGGTCGTCGACTCCGGAGCGGTGAGACAAGGCATGTCATGGCTCACCTCGATCCCCGAGTATGGTCGGTCTGGAGTCCTAGGACACTCCGTTTCACTGGCGTCGAGCAACCCAGTGTGAGCCATGCCTTCTGTCAGTGTGAGCGATATGTCTGGTAGCGGTGCATCTGCGCTTGTGTCATCATGGCTCTCCAGTATACGATGCGCCGACACCATAGCTGCGCCATCTGTTGACAGCTCGTGATATCGCGAGGAGAAACTAATACCCCTGTCAGACTGGCACCTTGAATGTCATTTACGCTAAAGGCCTTTGGAATTTTTAAATGATATTTAAGTCGTGTCGTGTCAGACGGGCAACTCAAATGTCATTTAGGTGATGTCTATCACGATAGCAGTCTGTTGTTAACCCGGAAAACTAGTGTTTATTTTATTGTTTACTAAGTAAATAAAATGTAATGAATTCTTAGAACATAAAATTCAAACGCGGAGATGAAAACTAAGTACACGTTTCGACGGAGACAAGGTGTTTTGTGGCAACGACACGACGTCAGCAATGCCAAGTAATCCGTAGCCGTAGCCGTTCCGCCGCTTGGCTCGTCTGCTTTCGGAAATCCGTGCATCTTGCTCGCCGTTGTTCCTCGCGCTCTTTCGTTCTTCGCCAGATTTGTATACCCCATTGACATTTACGTCTGCGATTGATTCAAGCGAAGACTGTGACCATGTAGCGATGGAGCCTGCTGACGACAATGATCGTAGTGCGATGGATCCGGAACTGTCGGAACGTAGGATCGCGTTCCTGACGCGCAACTGAGACCGCGAGTATATTAAACAAATATATCGCAAAATGTGTGCGAGATATACACGTTATAAGCATGTTTTTCTAAAAATAATTGCTACAAACATTGTTTTCAATTGTATTTATATTATTTATAATGTTTTATTTCAATTCGCGGAACTTGTGCTGACCGCTGTTGACGAGACTACACATTTACGAGCCGTAAATGAGTTTGGGAGAACTCAGTAGAGCTCGAATGTCATTTAAGTCAAATGTCATTTCAGTTGCCGTGTGACACTGCCTAAATGACATTTACACTGAATGTCATCTGGGGTAAACGTCATTTGAGGTGCCCGTCTGACAGGGGTATAACTCTCGCTACAGTTACTCTCAAGTTCGAGTGAGGGTTAAGGGAGAGTATCATCGAAAGAAGCGGTCGCGAAAGAGTAACTTTGATGTAGAGAGAGTTAAAGTAGAGTAAGTTAGGGCACTTACTCTCCTATGACACGTTTTTTTTTAGAGTGTGGGAGTGGACGTCCCGACGACGAAGGTTGTAGCAGCCAGTGCCGACGCGCTGTTGGGCTTTAATCCGAAGTCTGGCGAGCTGACGGACTCCTTCTGCCCGTTGGGCAACCACCCGGGAGTCATCGCTTCCGTCGACAGCCAATTCGTGGGGTAACATAGCTTCCAGCATTGCCGTTACCTCGCGCCCATGCACCAGTTGGAAAGGTGTCACTCCGGCGGTCTCTTGTAGGGTCGTGTTGTAGGCAAATGTGACGTACGGCAACACCTCGTCCCATGTCTTGTGCTCCACGTCGATGTACATGGAGATCATGTCGGCGATAATCTTGTTTAGGCGTTACGTCAGTCCATTAGTCTGAGGATGGTACGTTGTGGTTCACCGGTGGTTGGTAGGGCTAAGACGGAGGATCTCCTGCATCAGCTGGTCGGTGAACGATGATCCATGGTCTGCAATGAGGATTTCGGGGCGCCGTGCTGGAGGACAATGGACTGGATGAATAACTTAGCGAATTCAACAGCCGTACTTGAGGGAAGCGCTTTTGCCTCGGCATACCGTGTGAGATAATCGGTTTGCGCCGATTATGCATCGGCTTCCTTGCGTCGATGGTGGGAATGGTCTAAGTAAATCCATCCCTATTTGCTAAAATGGGGAAGATGGCGGCGCAATAGGCTGAAGAAGTCCTGCCGGTCTCGTCGGTAATTTCTTACATCGTTGACATTTGTGGAAAGATATGGTGTAGTGGTGAACTGTTTTCGCAAGCTTGGCCCAGTAGCACTTTTCGAGTATCCTGGCAAGAGTCCTGCTGTAGCCAAGGTGTTCCGCCGTCGGGTCAACGTGGCAGGCTTGAAATATTTCCTCTCGAAGACTGGAAGGGATCACCAACAGCCAAGCCATGTTGTTTTCACTGAAGTTCTTTTTGTAGAGCACACCTTGTCGGATGGAAAAGGTTTGCAGTGTTCGTACGAAAAAGGGGTGACGGCGCTTTCTTGTCCCTCTCAGTGTTCGATCAGTGCTCGCGGCTTAGGGTCGTCTCGTTGGGGTGCTGCCATGTCGATGACATTCAGGACGCCGAGGAAACACTCATCGTGTTTCCGGCCTCGACTGGGGCACCTGACAGGCAGTCGACGTCATTGTGCTTCCCGTCGGACTTGTACACCACGGTCATGTCGTACTCCTGCACCCATAGGCTCCACCATGCGGGACGTCCGGAGGGGTCCTTCATAGTTGCGAGCCAGCAGAGCGAGTGGTGGTCTGTGACCATGCGAAAAGAACATCCATACAAATGGGCGAAACCCTGTTATTGCCAAGACGACAGCACGACAGCGAGGCACTCCTTTTCAGTCGTTAAGTAGTTCCTCTCTGCGTTAGACAGCGTCCGAATTGCGTATGCGATGACTCGCTCTGCCCCGTCCTGCATTTGGACTATTACCACACCCAGTACGGTGTTACTGGCGTCGGTGTGGATCTTTGTTTCAACAACCTGGTCTAAATGGTCAAAATCGGGGGCGTCTAGAGTCTTCGTTTGAGTTCGTAGAATAACCCCTGGTGTTCTTCTGTCCACTCAAACTTTACGGCGTCCTTCGTAAGGTGCGTCAGCGGTGTGGACAGCTTGACGAAGTCTCGAACCAAGGGACTGTAGTGGACACAGAGTCCGATAAATCTTCTCACGGCCTTCTTGTCAGACGGAGAAGTAAATGCAGGTACAGCGAGGGTCTTCTCGGGGTCAGGGCGAACACCTTTGTTGTTCACGCCGTGGCCAAGGAACTTTAGCTCCCCATAGTCGAACCGACACTTCTCTGGCTTAAGTGACAGGCCGGTGGTCTTGGTGCCTAGAAGCACGGCTCGAAGTCGTCTATGGTGCTCGTCGAAATCTCGTGAGTATACCACGACATCGTCCAGGTAGACGAGGCAGTTCTGCCATTTCAGACCTCCCAGCACGGTGTCCATGACACGCTGGAAAGTGGCTGGGGCTGTAAAAAATCCACACAGCATCACTTTATACTTGTAGTGACGAAGGCAGTTTTCTCAGGGTCGCGCTCGTCGACTTGAATCTGCTAGTAGACACTCTTCAGATCCATCAGGGATGGGCAAAATACATGCAAATATGTATCGAAATACAAATACAAAATACTTCTTCAAAAACGTATTTAATTACAAATCTAATTACATTTTCAAAAAAGCATTTAAGTACAAAATACAAATACAACCAAATGTATTTGATCTCCTCCAAATACTTTTCCAAATACATTCCTCAAAATTTGTTTCAGCGATTTCAGGGCACCTGCAGCGGGTTTCTGGGTATCTCATTTTAATTTTGCATCGCACACTCTCGAGTTAGTGTGCGAGGCCCTAGTAACGTAATAGAAATATAATCACAAAAAAAATGCAATCAGCTTGGACGTAATAGGTGAAAAAAGCACAGAGCTTCAAGCAGATTTTTTTTGTCGATTACATTTTAGTATAGACCAACAAAGAACCGAGACGACCAAGACGCGCAGCACTAGCTAGAGAATTTTTTATTGTTGCAACTCGCACGAGTTACGAAAATCTGGACGTCCCGCGCATTTAGAATGTTACAGGAAAAAAGATGGATGGAAATCAGGCTGGAAAGCATCACAAGTTGTCACAGGCACTTATTTAGCCAGTCTGCCTGTGAACGTCGATTTCGTCCCTATTCTTGCCCTGGACTAGCACCGTAATCACAAAGTCACTAAACGCTTATGCTTGATTGAGAGACACTGCATTCAGTGCAGAACGTAGTTTTCTTCCTGCTCTGGACAGTGACAATAAATTTGAAGGATGTATTTTCGACCACAAAATTGTATTTAATTACAATTATATTTTAAATACCCACGTTTTAGTATTTAAGTACACACGTCAAATACATTACCCAATTTGTAATTAAATACAAATGCAAAATATACAAAGTATTTGAAATACGTATTTCAAATACTTGTATTTGAAATACTGCCCATCCCTGAGATCCATCGACGAAAAATATCGGGAGTGGCGCTGTTGGACTAGCGTATCGTCGGTGCGGGGAAGCGGATAGACGTCCTTCTTAGTGACGGCGTTCAGTCGACGATAGTCTACGCAGAACCTCAGGGTTCCGCCATTTTTCATTACAAGGACGACTAAGGACGCCCACGGAGTTCTTGATGGTTGAATGATGTCGTCGTTGAGCATTTCCTGGACTTGATCTTGAATCATCTTCCTTTCTTTTTAGGAGACTCTGTACGGCGACTAGTGGACAGGGAGCGCGTCGTCGTCGGTAACAGTGCGGTGTTTCACCATTGGTGTTTGGCGAACTTTCGACGACGTGGCAAAGCAGTCAATGTATTCGGCGAGGAGACCAACCAGCTGCCGGCGCTTAAAAGCCGGCAGCTCGGGGTCGATATTGAGCTGGAGCTGGGGCGGCGACGTGCTCTTCTGCTGGGAAAACAAGGTTTCCTCAGTGATTGCGGTGACCACGGCTAGCGCCTGAACCTGCTCGACGTGGCCCACGGTGGTACCTTTCGTTAGGTGCTGCGGCTCCCGTCGAAACTTTGTCACGAGAACAGTTGTACGTCCTTCTTGGAGATCCGTTACGCCTCGTGCGACACCAACTCCTTCTTCAAGGAGCTGTTGGACGCTGCCTTCCAGAAGAGCTTCACCGCGCATTGCTGCGTCGGTTATGACGGTTACGAAAACACTCGACCACGGCGGCAGGTTCACATGGTTGGCAACAACACGGACCGCGGTTGACGTCGTTTTGGTTTCCACCGGCGGCAGAACAGGCTTTCGCAACGTCAACCGGTTTGCCCTGAGGTCGATGACGGCGCCATACTCACAAAGAATGTTCATTCCGAGGATAACGTCCCTCGAAAAGTCTTGCAGAACGACGACAGCGCACATCTCACCGTGGATCTCGACGCGAGCAGTGCATCTCTGGACTGGTGTGATGAGGTACCCACCGGCTGTTCACATTCGAGGGCCTTCCCATGGCGTTGTCACTTTTCGCAGGCGGCGAGTGAGCCTCCCCCTCAAGACTGAGTAGTCTGCTCCGCTGTCCACGAGTGCTGATGCTTCGTGGGCGTCGATAATTACGTTTAGGTTGTTGGACACCGAAGCAGGAGCGTCGTTTCAATGTGCAGCGTCGGGAGAGTGGGAGCGCTTCGTAATTCTTGGAGGCTTTTTGCTTCGGTTATCTTCGGCAACGCCACCTCCAGGCGTACGCACTTAGTTTCCCCGGCGACACAGGGGAGGCAGGCTCTCTCGGCGGGGCCGTGTCGCTGAAGACGGTGAACCTCGTGGCGATGGCGAGCGAGATTCACGGCGGAGAGACGGCACCGAAGGTGGTGAGCTTTGGAGGTACTCCTCGATATCGCGAGGGCGTTCCCTGTACTTCGGGCGTGGGTCGTTCGGGTGAAAACCACGCAGCCCAAGTCGACGGTAGGGGCGGCAGCGGTAGATGTGGTCGGCTTTTCCCGCAGTGGTAGCAGAGCGGGCGTCGTTCAGCCGTTCGCCACACAACGGTCTTTCTCAGCCAGGGTCGCTCCGGGCGGACGTCATGGACTTGTGCTTCCTGACGTCGAGGCTACTGCGGCATCGGAGGGTCTCGTCGGGGTGGCGCCGTGGCCTGGCGTTTACCTTGCTGCGCTCGTCGGGCCATGGCGGCGTAGCTTAAAGTCGGTTCCTCTGGTGGCGTCGTGTTGATCGAAACCTCAGGTTAGAAGGCTCGGTGAACTTCCTCTCGGACGACCTCATCGAGCGACAGTGAGGACGGGCGGTCCGCAGCGGGGAGTATCTTGCGGAGTTCTTTCCGGACGACTTCACGGACGATCTCCCGAAGGCTGTCACACCACTGGCGCTGGTATTTGGGTCCAGTAGGGAAGCTGCGACAGTTGGAGCAGTATGCGCCCCTTCGAATCGGTGGTGGTGGCTTGCTCGGGCCGTCAGAGCGCGCTCGATGTTTGTGGCTTCACTCACAACATCATCGACGGTCGTCGGGCGATCGCGGACCAGGCCTCCAAAAATTTCTGCCTTCACGCCACGCATAAGGACTCGAGGTTTCTTTTTCTTGGCGGCCTCCGGATCGGCTCGGGCACTTAAACACAGGACATCCTCAACAAAGCTGCTCACGCTTTCGTTGGGGACCTGCACCCTTGTTTAAAGAAGGTCCTCTGCTCGCTGGGGACGGTGGTGGTTAAGGAACGTCCGCTTCAGTTCGGCGACGCAGGACTCCAATGTAGTGAAGGAGGCTTCATGGTTTTCAAACCATTGCCTCGCAGTGCATTCAAGCGAAAAGTAGAGGTTGTGGAGGCACTACTCAGCCGTCCATCCGTTGTGGCGAGCTACCCGTTCGTAGTGCCGCAGCCAGTCTTCAACGTCCTCGTGTACCTCCCCGTGGAAAGGCGTTGGAGTTCGGGGTGCGACGGGCAGGACGACGACGTTCGGGGTGGTCATGGTCGAGATCTTTTTCTTCCGGTTCTCGGGGAAGAGACACAATTCGGGGGACTGACCTCGGGTACGGCGGCTTCTTCGGACTTTGGCGTCTCCGGCAAAGGGTAGCCTCCCGGGGTTGAGCACGTCGCTTGGCCGGGATGCCTTCTGAGGGGTACGCTGAACGGGCATAAAATGCAATACACCGCACCTCCACCAAAATGTCACGGGTGGAGAACAAAAGAACAAAGAATAAACAGGAAGAACTAAACGTTTAATGTGGCGATTTTGTGCCCCAAAAAAGAATAGAAAAAGGATAGCGTCGCAGCTGTCGATGGCGGTGAAACAGCAGGATCAAACGCTGAGGCGAGATTGACTCTCGCTCTCCTTGCCTCCCTATGCATCCTCGTGGGTTTGTGGATCATTTGGAGTACAACGTTCGGTGAGTAGAACATTCAGAACTCGATCAGACGAGAACGTTCTCGAACTTACAAGAAGGCCAAGTTGAAAGAGTAAATCAAAGGACAGTCCACTGACTGGAATCGAACCTACACCTTCTGCGCGACAGTGAAGCGCGGTAAAGACTCGGCCTCGCACGCGTTTACTCGCTAATGTGCCTGGCAGTATGCACGTATCCAATGAAGAATCCTATCAGAAATTCCTGCCTCCTTTAGTCTATGAAACAGCAAATAATAAGGCACACTATCGACCGCTTTAGACAGATCTAAAAAAAACATAAATCTGTTGGCGGTTGTGAATCGCTACAACAAAGTGGTGGACTACAGATATTAGTTCTGTTGGAGTAATATTTCTCCGGAATCGAAGTTGACGTTTGTCAAAAAAGTTGACTTAAAGTAGTCGGAAACATGATTAGCAATTATGTGCTCACGAAGGGTGCAGTATTTACTTTTTAGCGATATGCGTCTGTGATACCCAGAGTCTAATTTGTCACCTGTTTTAAATACAGGGACAACTCTACGAGTTAAAAAGAGTCTATGAAATCTAGCGCGGCAATCATTTAAATGTTTTTGTTGTTGTGTTTTCTTTTGTTCGTTTTTTTTTTAAGATGGGAAGTTTTATTACTTTCGAATCTTAGTTTTTTAATTTGATTCTGTGTGTAACGGACCCCGTCAGATACGCATTTTAGTTCGATATATCCCGCAATTCGGTATATCACAACCGGGACTACCGCAAATTTTGAGGCCGGGGCTTCGCAATGAACAATTATTTTCTTGACACTACTACAAACATACGTTAGTGCCTTCTTCAGCGTCCTGCGAAAAACATTTATAACCAGCGAAAATGTAACCGATAACGCTCTAGGCTGGCTAACAGCTAGAACAAAAATTAACTTTCGAAATGTTAATTCTGCTAGTACGTTTACAGACGCGGAGCACCCGTGAGCGCGCTGACCGCGAAGGCTTTTCGTATGAACTGAGATCCACAATCTGCAGCAAGACAATTGTGTCCGTCAAAGAACTTTGACATTGCTCTCGTAAAGTGGAAATCCAAACAAAACCAGCGAGCCGCACAGGGATGAAAAAGAGAGCCGCGCAGAGCTGTCCAGCCGTGCCGCAACGAGGATTGCTGTTAGCACGCGAACGTCACCACCTATCCAGACCCCTATAGGCCGACACGCTGTTTACAAACAAGCCCGCGTTTGCCCACACAAGGTGTGGGCAGTGCGCGTGCGCAGAAACCGAATTCGCGTGAAGTGAAGCGTCTGCGCATGCGCAGTGGCGTCGACAACGCCACCGCAGCTGCGTGACGTCAGGGCCGCGTGTTGGTCTATATACTGGGAGAGTACATAACAAAAATTTGAGGATTTTGATTTTGGCCACTTTACTTACGTGCGCTAGGTCATATGCGCGGTTAGTAGTTGTTTTATGCACCATTTCTCGTACTCTGACATTTTCTTATGCCTGTTATTGGTCACTGTATTCAAGCACTGGTCTTCTTTATTGATCTTCATAAACATGACTTACAAGTAAGCTTTATTTCTTTTGGTCTTAAAGGGACCATGAAACGATTCCGAAATCGAATTTTATACACAGCACGTCGTAAAAGGTGTGAAAAAAAAAACAACAGAAGAACACAAAAATAGAGAGCCAAACAAAATTATTCGCTATAGAACTTTTAAAAGAAAAGTGGACTCTTTTGCGCCTTCTTTCCTTCGAAAGCTCTCTGCCTTTTCACTGCGATGCATCCCCGGAATCGATGCACGTCAGCCGAATCCACATCGCCTATTGGGTAAGAGCCTACCTCACCAGCACCGCGATCGTAAACAATAAATAGCCGGCGAATGTTTGCTAAAACTTTTGTTAAATAATATGCAGATCCACATTTTGTAGCATGATTAGAGAGTGACGAAAATTGCCAAATTTGCTAATGCTGAGAACCAAGCTTCATCTATCGTGTGGTAAACGAAGCAGGGGCGGTAGGGACTGGTAGGGCCGACGGGCCGACTGCGTTGGGCTCAGTTACTTGGCCGCGACGATCAAGGAACATTTATTTTTCTACATGTTCTTCTCGCGTGTCCCGACTTCAAGTAGCAAGAAAAAAGTACTTCAAACAGACCACGACGAACAAGAACGCTGGATCCACAAACACCCGAGAAAAGCCAGAACGGCCACGAATTCACCGATCCGCGACCAAGCGAGCTCGGCAGATAGGCCTAGCAGGCACTCCGAAGCAGGCACTCCGACCCCGGCGCAGCGTTACTTCGACGGTACTTGGCCAAGACCGCCTGCCCACGACCGGCTGGCATGCTGAATGAAATATGCCCGCGCAAACCTTGTGGACCCTTCCCGTATTTTGATCGCTGACCTCAATTTTAGATTAAGGGGTGAGGTCAATCTCTTCCCCTTGTTTTCCGAGGCAGTGTTGACGAACACTGTCGTTGAAAAGAGACTCTCGTCGATTCTATCTTCTTGTTTTGTGTGATATAGAGCTCAAATAAACGCCGTAAGGATTACTTTCGTAACACGGTATGTACACTTTGTTATTAGTATGCCATTTTTATTTTGACAGACTGCACGTCACTGTTGAGCTATAACAGTTCGTGGGAGCTACGTGCAATGCCGGTCCATCCTTCCTTTGCCGAGTGTCGCGTCAGTATCGAGTTGCAATCGTAAAAGATTGGCCCCGAAGCGCTTACCAACAGCGCGAATACAGCACTTCCATCAAACGCGCGCGTCCGCTCCGAGTGTGAATAGGTATTTACGTGGCTCTTGCTGACACCCTCGTAGTTCCAACGTATCTTTTGTAATGTCGGCTCACTTCTGCATCTCCGAGGCCGCGAAAAACGCCTCGGACATTTGTCTCTATCTACGTCGCTTTGCAAACGACTGACACGGGCCGCCTTTTACCAACAATGACAGTTGGGTTGACTTCTGGAGTCTTCACCGGAAGATTCGCCGCACTTCCCAACAGGCATGCCGGTGTGTAGGACTAGTCCCATGCTGTCGCTGTAGCGCAACATATCTAATTGAATCTCGCTCAGCTGTGATGTGTCCATGGCTGTCGCGGCGATGAGAGGCGCCGATTCAGAAAACACATCGGTGACATCAGCGCCATCAGCGCAGTAAAACCTACCGGCATACCGCCAACTCGCCGCCGCTAACTGCCGCTAACGCTTCCATTCTCCTACTGCCGAGAAAACTTCCGGTTCCGGAAACAGGGTACGTCACGACCGTCAAAATTACGCCGCAGCTTGTTTCGCGGTCAGTTGAAGAGAAAGAAAAAGTCGATATTTCATTAATTTTTTTGTGTAGAAGTTAATAAACCGAGACGAAAACGGATCCCTGTTCGGCATTCAGTGAATATTGACGGTCTAATGTAAAAGTTATCTGGCAAGAGTAAAGACGTAATTTCATGGTCCCTTTAAGCATAACTAGGCTTTCTCAAACAAAAATTAATCTCTCGATTGAGTGCACGGGCGCGCGGCGCCCTTGCACTCATGGCTCTGAATTTTACCGGTGGTCATTTTTGAGACCCAATATACAAACTATTTCAAATTTAATTTCACAAACGAGGAATAAGTTTAATGTCTTATACTTTTTAAGAGATTGTATCGGTGAATTATGTTTGAGCCTCTGACTTCGTATGCAGCGCCAAAAGCACTTACATTGGCGATAAATACTTTTATTATAATCGTGGGTCACAGCATACCTTGTGTGCCTAATGCAGAGTGGGTTCCAAATTAGATAACACAAAATTCCGGACGCCAGGGGTCACCTCCTGGTTGCCTTTCTTCCTGCTGTGGTTGTTGGATCGTCGACATCTTCAAAAGAGTGCCAAATGCTTCCAATATAAAGGGCTCTACACCTATCCAGCCACGGGTGCCCCATGATCACTAATATTGCCACGCGCGCAGCTGGCCAAGTAGGCAGCGCGCGCGTGGCCTAACGATTATCGCGCTTGCCTCCCACGCGAAAAGGTAGGGTTCGAATCCTGGGAGTGACGTGTCTTTTGTTTATTTTGTGCAATTCAGTGTTCTGGAGAATTCGAGAATCATGTTGCTTGTTCCAGGCCCGAATGTTCTACGCGTCGAAGTTTCTACGCCGATTATTCCAGAAGACCACTCATGTACATAAGGGGCTCCGCGTGGCGAGCCACAGTCAGTTTCGCACCAGCGTTCGACTCTGTTGCTACGCCGACTTCGACGCCCGCGACGCTCTGTTATTATCTTTTGTACTCGTTTATTTTTTGGCACAAGTTCGCCACATTAAACGTTTATTTCTTTCTGTTTATTTCCTGTTTTTTTTTGGTCACCACCCGTGACATTTGGTGGAGGTGCGGGGTACCGCATGCCCCTGCCGCGTACCCCTCCGAGGGCCCACAGTGCAAGTCCGACGCCTAGCCCACGAAGAACCGACGAAAGCACTTCCGAGATCCGGTTCAGTCGTCGCACCCAAGGTCTACACCCGGAATTCGGACCTCTACCGCCCAAGACTAAGCAGCCAACGAGGCCAACGATGGACAGCCAGTCGTCCCAGAACCCGTCCACCGCCAGCGTCGTATACCTGCCCGTCGCACAAAAAACTCCGACGCCTTTCCACGGAGACACCCACGAGGACATCGAGGACTGGCTGCAACATTATGAACGTGTGGCCCGACATAACGGGTGGTCAGCTGAGCACTGCTTGCAGATCCTTTACTTCTCGCTGGAAGGTACTGCAAGGTACTGGCTGGAGAACCCCGAGGCTTCTTTAACCTCGTGGGAGGTGTGCAAGCAAGAGCTAGTGAAGACGTTTACCAGCCAACACCGACGCGAGAGGGCCGAAGACATCCTTCGAACAAGGACCTAAGGTCTGAATGAAAGCATCACCAGCTTCGTTGAGGATGTTCTTCGCCTGAGCGCCCGCGCCGATCCTCAGGCTACAGAGGAGAAGAAGCTGCGGCACCTGATGAGGGGTGTCAAAAGCGAGATATTCGGAGGTCTCACTCGCAATCCTCCGACAACTGTCGACGGGTTCGTCACGGAGGCGACGAATATGGAGCGTGCCCTACTAGCACGCGCCAGACACTACGAGCGACACCCTGGCGCGACTACTCTGACGACATCCGGATACCACCTTGGTACCGACCTCCCAGGCATCCGTGACATCATCCGTGAAGTCGACCGGGAAGAAATCCGCAAGATGCTCCCCGCTACGGATCGCTCGTCCTCCCTGTCGCTCGCCGAGGTCGTCCGAGAGGAAGTCCACCGAGCCTTCCAACCTGAGGTTCCGATCAAAACGACGACGCCAGAGGAGCCTACTTTGAGCTACGCCGCCATGGCCCGAAGATCGCCGCAAGCTAACCGCCAGACCACGGCGCCACCCCGACGAGGCCCTCCGATGCCACAGTATCCTCGACGCCAGGAAGGACAAGTCCAGGACGTTCGCCCGGAGCAACCCTCGTCGAGGAAGACCGACGTGTGGCGAACGGCCGACCGACGCCCGCTCTGCTACCACTGCGGGGAAGCCGACCATGTGTACCGCCGATGCCCGTACCGTCGACTCGGGTTGCGCGGGTTCCACCCGAACGACCCGCGGCCACGTTATGGTGAACGCCCTCGGGAAATCGACGAGTACCTGCGACGACCTCAGTCCCCTGAGCCAGCGTTCCGCCGAGAGTTCCGGTCACCGTCGCCACGACGTCCAGCCTCGCCGATGCACCGACCCCGACGTGAAAGCCTGTCGCCCCTCGCTCCACGCCGGGGAAACTAGGCGCGGCAACCCCGGAGGTGGAGTTGCCGAAGACGACCGACGTAAAGAGCCTCCAAGAACGCCGGAGCGCTCCCACTCTCTCGACGCTACGCATCACAACGACGTCCCTGCATCGGTGTCCAACAACCTACACATCATTATCGACGGCCACGACGCATCGGCACTCGTGGACACCGGAGCAGACTACTCAGTCTTGAGTGGGAGGCTCTCTCGCCGCCTGCGAAAAGTGACAATGCCGTGGGAAGGCCCTCAAATACGAACCGCCGGTGGGCACCTCATCACACCAATCGGGCGATGCACTGCTCGCGTCGAGATCCACGGTGAGACGTGCCCTGTGAAGTTCGTCGTTCTGCAAGACTGTTCCAGGGACGTTATCCTCGGAATGGACTTCCTCTGCGAGTATGGCGCCGTCATCGACCTCGGAGCAAACCGATTAACGCTACGAAAACCTGTTTCACCACCGGAGGAACCCATAGCGACGTCGTCTGCGGTCCCAGTCCTCGCAAGCCACGTGAACTTACCGCCGCGGTCGAGTGTTTTCGTACCCGTCGGGATCACCGAAGCTTTCTGCGGCGAAGTTCTGCTCGAAGGAAGCCTCCAGTTGCTTCTTGGAAGAGGAATAGGCGTCGCAAGAGGAGTTGCTGAACTTCACGATGGCCGCACTGTGGTTCTCGTGACGAACTTCCGAAATGAAGCGCAACACCTCACAAAAGGTACAGCCGTGGGCCAGGTCGAGGAACTCCGAAACTTCGCCGCTATCGCCGCCATTACTGACGAATCCTCGCCACCTCAGCAAGACAGTACGTCGCCAGCGCAGCTCGACATTGACCCTAAGCTTCTGGGCCTGAAACGACGACAGCTCAGTGACCTCCTCACCGAATACCGCGACTGCTTTGCCACGTCGTCAAAGGTGCGCCAAACCACCGTTGCGAAGCACCGCATCGTTACCGAGGACGACGCGCGGCCTGTGCATCGGTCACCGTACAGAGTCTCCGCTAAAGAAAGGGAAGTGATCCAGGAGCAAGTTCAAGAGATGCTGAACGACGACATAATCCAACCTTCAAGCAGTCCCTGGGCCTCTCCAGTCGTACTGGTTAAGAAGAAGGACGGAACACTTGGGTTCTGCGTGGACTACCGGCAACTGAACGCGGTGACGAAGAAAGACGTCTATCCACTCCCCCGCATCGACGACACGTTAGACCGGTTGCGCCACTCCCGATACTTTTCATCGATGGACCTGAAGAGCGGCTACTGGCAGATCGAAGTCGACGAACGGGACCGAGAGAAGACAGCTTTCGTCACGCCGGATGGGCTGTACGAGTTCAAGGTGATGCCCTTCGGACTGTGCACGGCGCCAGCAACTTTCCAGCGTGTCATGGACACCGTACTGGCAGGACTGAGGTGGCAGAGCTGTCTCGTCTACCTCGACGACGTCGTAGTGTTTTCCAGCGACTTCGACGAGCACCTGCGACGACTACAAGCTGTTCTCCAAGCCATACGAACCGCCGGACTCACCCTGAAGCCGTCAAAGTGTCGGTTCGCCTATGACGAGCTGAAGTTCCTAGGTCACGTGGTCAGTAACGAAGGCGTTCGCCCCGACCCAGAGAAGACTCGCGCCGTCGCAGTATTTCCAGCGCCGACGGACAAGAAGGCCGTGCGAAGGTTCCTTGGGCTATGTGCCTACTATCGGCGCTTCGTTCGAGACTTCGCAAGGATTTCCGCACCGCTCACAAGCCTCACAAAGGACGCCGAGAAGTTCGAATGGGCCGAGGAGCAGCAGCAGGCATTTGACGAGCTGAAGCGACGACTGCAGGCGCCTCCTGTTCTTGGACATTTCGACCAGGATGAGGAAACCGAGATTCACACGGACGCAAGTAACGCAGGACTTGGCGCGGTACTGGTTCAAGTACAAGAAGGCACCGAGCGAGTCATCGCCTACGCAAGTCGGACGTTGTCCAAGGCGGAGCGAAATTACTCCACGACTGAAAAAGAATGCCTTGCGGTCGTCTGGGCGATCACGAAGTTTCGTCCGTACTTATACGGAAGCCCGTTCCGCGTAGTCACGGACCACCATTCGCTCTGCTGGCTTGCGAACATCAAGGACCCGTCAGGACGCCTTGCGCGATGGAGTCTCCGACTACAAGAGTTCAACATGACCGTAGTCTACAAGTCGGGCCGCAAGCACAGCGACGCCGACTGCCTGTCCAGAGCTCCCGTCGAAACACCCTCCGACAGCAGCGACGACGATGACGACGAGTGTTTCCTGGGCGCAGTGAACAGCGACGACATGGCCCGACGTCAACGAGACGATCCTGAGCTGCGTGGACTAATAGAGCACCTGGAAGGGCGTGGGAGTGCCATACCACGCGTTTTTTCACGAGCCCTGTCGACCTTCGCCATTAGACAAGGAGTTCTCTACAAAGAGAACTTCGGCAAAAACAACTCCACGTGGCTGCTGGTAATCCCGACCGACCTTCGAGAGGAGATCTTCCAAGCCTGCCACGACGACCCGACATCCGGACACCTTGGTTACAGCCGGACACTGGCCCGTATTCGTGAAAAGTATTACTGGCCCAAGCTCCCCAAAACCGTCCACCCTATTGGAAAACCCCAATATAAACAGCGTATTATGGATATTCGTAACAATATCTTTTTATTGTATTGCAATACAATATAGACACTGTATTGGAAAACATTACATTTATTGTATTGTATTACAATAAGGATTTGTTATGGGATTCCAATACCGTATAAACCCTTATTGGATCCCCATGTGTCGCATGGAGATCCAATAAGGGTTTACGATTCCAATATACTCAGCGTATTATGGATATTGGAATCCAATATATTATATCGGCTACCAATAAAACTATATGCGAGTTGGAATATCACGTTCAGCACGACATTTCTTTGCAACGCAGTCTCTTCTTGTGTGTATTTCTGAGTGATAAAATAAAAAGTGTTGTTGTTGTCAAATTATGAATAAAGATGCAAAACACTGGGCTCATTCATACCAAATATATTTAACATATTCCTGAACTGGAGGATCTGGCATTTACTGCAAAAGGAAGTTAATTGTTTAGGACCCTCATTCAAAAACTTTCTGTTTGAAAACAGAATGTGAAATCCTCACCTTTTAATGAAAGCAGCACCTGCTAGCTGTAGCCATATAGAAACTGCAAAATAAAAATTTGTGATTAGTTCGCAACAAGTAGCAATCCTTCACTAAGCCGGATAGATTCAAAATTATGTCTGCGTTTGATTGTGGAAAAATAAGCTTCCATTCCACTGCCACGGATCATTCTGAGCTCCGTCAATTAAATAAACCTAGCAGCTCGTCTGGCTCCACAGTTCCTGCTTTGCACCTAACTAAAGTATCTGGAATGCTCACCTTAGAGGAAAAACAAACTGGTGCTTGCTTGCTTGTAGGCCATGGAAACTGGAAGAGAGATTTACGATTAGTTGCGTTCAAGTAGCAATTACATTGAGTAGCCCCGTAAAGTACACTAAGTCGAAAAGATTAAAACAATTACATGCGCAGGACATAGATAACCTCTTGCAACGTAACTGGGCATACGTCAATGTCGCTCGCGTGTATTACAGAAAAATAAGCTTCAATGCACGAGCCCCCAGTCGTTCCGAGCTCTGTCAATTAAAAATGCTGTACCGGTCGTCTGGCTTCAGTATTCCTGCTTCGGGAATCTGGAATTCTCACCTCTGAGGAGAAGCAAACTGGGACCTGGTGGCTCTTAAGCCTTAGAAACTGTCAGAAAGATTTGCGATTAGCTGCGTCCAAGTACCGATTTCTTTGACCAGCCACCTACAGCACACTAAGCCAGATAAAATCAAAACTACATGTGCGTGACATAATATGCCTCTTGTGACAAAACTGGGCACATGTTTTGTCGCCTACAGCAACACTGAAGCCAGACAGACAAGCGATACGGCATATTTAATTGACGGAGCTCAGAACGACTGGGGACGCTTTCACTGAAGCTTGTTTTGCTACAATACACGCGTGTATTGCAGCAAAACAAGCTTCAGTGAAAGCGTCCCCAGTCATTTTAAGTTCCGTCAATTAAATATGCCGTACCGCTTGTTTGGCTTCAGTATTGCTGCTTCAGAGCAAACTAGAAAATCTGGAATCCTCACCTTTGAACGAGAGCGAACTGGCACCTGCTGGCTTGCGGGCCGTGGAAACTGCAAGAGAGATTTTTTATTAGTTACGTACAAGTAACCATTTTTTTCGAGTAGCTGCCTACAGCACATTCAAATTACATGCACGGGACATAGATGCCTCATGCGACGGACCCCCTTCATCCTTGTTTTCCATTAACTCTGCTCACCTTCACCACCCGCCTCCAATTTCTGCGCTACTTCTTTAATCTCGATTCCCTGGTTCCCAAAGGCCATGCCATGGCTTGTGCCGGTCACAGTTCTGTCAGCTCTGCAACTGGCGCCATTATGGCAAAGGCGCCAAAGCACCTGGCGCTTGATGTGCTCTTTTAATATTTTGAGCAGTGCTGAAAACAGGTGGATGGGTGTCTGGTATGCCCTTTGATTAGCTGCGGATCGTTTCAAATCAGAGGGTAGGCGCTTCTGCGATCTGAGCGCATGCTCGGTATTTAACAATAGTTGAAATTGAACTCTGCAGGAATCTTCAATCATAACAAACGGAATGTGCATGCCAAAAGGCTTAGCAATTGAAACACTCACCATCTATCTATTTTCGTTTCTTGTCCGCAAGAAGCTGTCGAATATGTAGCCTCCCTTGCTTAAGCCGCTCCTCCCTAGTGTCCCGGTTGGGTCTCGTCCTGATGAATCGTCGGTGGAGACCTGAGGTGCAGTCAACATCAGATTAGACCTTTTGAGACAGAACCATATACTTGCTGGGAGGAAGTACACCCAAACGAATTTTAGCCATGTCATTCATAGGGAGTTTTAAAATGAAAGGCCTGACGTAAAATGAGACGTCAATACTGACGCACCCCTTTTGCGAACCTAAAATTTTGAAGGCCTTGTCCCCCTAGCTAGGGGGACAACGCACATGAATCCCGGCATGTGGATGAAATGTTTACCTTAAGATCCTGACTCAATGCCCATCCCCGAATATTTGACCACCACACTTTTAGAAAAAGATAACTTTTTAGAAAACACCAAGTCATCGACCACCTCTACAAAAGCCTGAACCAAGCCTACTCGTACCATGGCTTGTTTGCTCCGTGCCGCCTTGAGTTAATTCGGGCTGACAATTTTTTTTTTCAAATGGAACCCAGATTCTTAGTTTTGGTTTCACTTGTAGAGGCAGGTGGATACTTTTGTAAAGCTTCCTCCCTATTCGCTTCCGAGTCAACATTTTTGCAATGGCCAACCCCCGGGCTGTGAGTTTTGCGCTCCTTGACAAATGCTGAAACTCATATAGCAGTGATGTGATTGGCCTAAGCCGTTTTGGAGCAGAAAAAGTGGCCTTTGGAGCAGCCAAAACAGTGTTTTGGAGCAGCAAAAGTAGCTTTTAAAGCAGATATTCTAATAAAAATAAAAATATTTGTTTTAAATGCTGGACACGCGAAGAGAATCATGCTCGCCGAAATAAACCAATTATGGTGAAGTTGGGCCACCTGGGAGTCTTTCAAGATGTAACTGAATGCCAATGACATGACACATTTCTTTTTGCTTTTCGAAACATGCTGCAAGGCTGGAGCAAGCTTTGCTTTAGCTTAGGGTAGTAATGAATGTCCAATTTCAATGTCTCCAAAGAAATATTGCGACATCCCACAAGTGTACAGTGCTGAAGGCATTGCCAAGCAATTCCGAAAAACCGCTTGTCACCGTTTTACTGGTTGCCGACGTGCCAGATTTTCGTCAAAACTAATTAAATGTAAAACAATGAATTGCAAGCGTCCCGGCTGGTGCCTCTGTTGTGCAATTATGTTCGCATCGTTGGTTCACATGCACGTAAGGGCTACTCCTGCAGGCTTGCAGGTCACGTGCTTCGTCGCGCGAGCGAAACGGCTGTTCGATCGAAACCGAAACCATGCCTCTCCGCTCTACCGCCAACTGGTTGCCAAAAGTCTATGCAAAATGTAACTGCACAGCATGCGACCAAAAAGAGTCCCGCGCCGCGTGCTTGCAAGGCCGGCAGGTGAGGTATGAGATAAACACAGAAAAAAAGAACCTGAGCGCATTGATGCAAGACGTCGCGAGCCAGGGTCGCTTCGTGCAACGACTGAACTCGAGACAAACAAGCGCGCTCTGTGGGTTCAGCGTGCAGACATTCCCTTCTTTGCTTCAGCTCACTTCAACTTTTCTTCGCGACACATTTTTCACGTACCGGGGTCCCTCTCGAAAAAAAAGTCTACCAAGAGAAACCTTCGACACAGCAGTCTTTGAGCTAGAGAGGGATTTTGTAGCAGCGTATGTTTTAAACAAGAACATGAATGTTGATGAACATGCGGCGGTCCTTAGTTTCAGTTTAGGAAGCTCCATATCTCCAACGTCTTGCGGCCGTTGATTTCAGGAGCGAGAGCTTCAGCTCAAAAAGTAACTCCCGCCGCGCCGAAACATAGTTTCGTTTCACAGCGTCACGTCATGGCTGGTACCCAGCACGCTAGCGCCGCAGCACACACACACACGCCGGCAACTATCGTTAAAAAAAAAAAAGCGAGACGAGACTCACGCTTACGAGACGACGAGACATGAAAGGAGAGACGGCATGGCGGAAAAAACCATGCAAAATACCATGGACGATTGATGCAGGGTATTTTGTATCGGGCGGCCGTTTGCGCCGCCTAGCTCATGCATGCTCAGTTACGGTACTTAGTTTAGTTTCAGTTTTGACAGGCAACCAAAATTGGCCCTTTGGCGCAGATTACCCATATTTTTGGCAAAATGTAGTAGGATGTAGCAGGGTTAGCCCCTTGGCGCAGTTTGGAGCAATTGGCGCAGCCATCACATCACTGATATAGGCAGGCAATAGCTCGCCTTGAAAATACTTGCTCTTGGTGGCCGAGAACAAACTCGTGTTCCTGATTGGCAGCCATTTGCCGCGAAGAATACCTGCACATATCCTAAAGAACCCAGTCTTAGTCTAACACAGATGCTTTGGCCAGACAGAGACGCAAAAGCCTGACACAAGACCACTATAAAGACAGGAAATAGAGTTTCTGTGAGGAATAAAACACACAACTCTGGCATCAATCACTCGCCTTGAAAACATTTGCCATGAGCGGCAAAAGCAAACTTCTGGCCTTGATTGGCTGGTGCTCGCCACCAAGACCTGCATGTATAAGAAAGACCCGGTCTTAGTCAAACTTGGGTGTTTTGCAGAAGAGACACAACAAAATACTAATGCAAGACCAGAACACACAGGAAATGGCATCCAAGAGGAATGAAACACAAAACTCATACAGGCGGGTAATAGCTCACCTTGAAAATACTTGCTCTTGGACGCCGAGAACAAACTTGTGTTCCTGATTCGCAGCCATTTGCTACGAAGATTACCTGCACATATCCTAAAAAAAAACAGTCTGAGTCTAACACAGATGCTTTGGCCGGACACCTATACACACGATCATGCCATGAATGCCAGCGACGAAAAAAACCTCCAACGAGGCCGGCCGGACTCTTGCAGTCAATTCCTCCGCCAACGGCACCTTTCCAGCAGATCAGAATGGATCTACTTGGCCCTTTTCCGCCGTCGACGTCAGGAAATCACTGGATCATCGTCGCCACAGATTATCTCACGCGGTACGCCGAAACGAAAGCCCTTCCTTTCGGAACTGCTGTGGAAGTTGCCAAGTTTTTCATTGAATCCATTGTCCTCCGGCACGGCGCTCCCGAAGTCCTGATCTCAGACCGTGGATCCTCGTTCATGGCCCAGCTGACACAAGAAGTCCTTCGTCTCAGCCACACCAGCCATCGTCGCACCATGGCGTACCACCCTCAGACCAACGGGCTGACGGAAAGACTCAACAAGACCATCGCCGACATGATTTCCATGTACGTCGACGTGGAGCACAAGACATGGGACGAGGTGTTGCCGTATGTCACCTTTGCCTACAACACGGCCGTACAAGAAACCACCGGAGTGACACCCTTTCAACTGGTGCATGGGCGGAAGGTAACGACAATGCTGGACGCTATGTTACCCCACGAACCGGCTGTCGACGCAAGCGACGACGCCCAGGTGGTTGCCCAAAGGGCAGAAGAAGTCCGTCAGCTCGCCAGACTCCGGATTCAAGCCCAACAACGTATCGACACTGGCCGCTACAACCTTCGTCGTCGGGACGTCCACTTCCAGCCCGGAGACAGGGTGTGGGTGTGGACACCGATTCGCCGCCGCGGTCTCAGCGAGAAACTCCTGAAACGTTACTTTGGACCTAACAAAGTGCTTCGTCGACTCGGGGACCTGAACTACGAGGTGATGCCCGACGGAACAAGAACATCATCACGCCGCCCACCACGACCGGAAGTCGTCCACGTCGTGCGACTGAAGCCGTACTACGCTAGATGTGGACCTTATATGTTCCAAAGGAATCTTTAGTTTACCGTTATTTTTATTTGTTTTGTTCTTGGGTTGCATCGGGTCGATGCACTTTTTAAAGGGGGGAGTAATGCCGCGCGCGCAGCTGGCCAAGTAGGCAGCGCGCGCGTGGCCTAACGATTATCGCGCTTGCCTCCCACGCGAAAGGTAGGGTTCGAATCCTGGGAGTGACGTGTCTTTTGTTTATTTTGCGCAATTCAGTGTTCTGGAGAATTCGAGAATCATGATGCTTGTTCCAGGCCCGAATGTTCTACGCGTCGAAGTTTCTACGCCGATTATTCCAGAAGACCACTCATGTACATAAGGGGCTCCGCGTGGCGAGCCACAGTCAGTTTCGCACCAGCGTTCGACTCTGTTGCTACGCCGACTTCGACGCCCGCGACGCTCTGTTATTATCTTTTGTACTCGTTTATTTTTTGGCACAAGTTCGCCACATTAAACGTTTATTTCTTTCTGTCAATTTCCTGTTTTTGTTTTGGTCACCACCCGTGACAATATCTGTACTTTGCGCCAAGAAAAAACACACAATCGAGAATTCACTAATCCTATGCGGCTGCATATTGTCACGAATGACGAAGTGGCGAAACTGACAATAACTGAAGAAACTGATACGATTATTGGGGCGAACTTGTGCCCAAAACGAAAAGAGAATAGAAAATAGCAACAGAGTGTCGCGGTCGTCGGAGTCGGCATAACAGCAGGATCGAACGCTGGGGCGAGTCTGACTCCGGCTCCCCATGCGGAGTCCCTTAAGTACACGCGTGGGTTTCTGAAATATTCGGCGTAGAAGGTTCGGCGACTGGAATATTCGTACCTTGAACAGCCAATATAATTCTTGAATTTACCAAAACATTAAACTGAAAGAATAAATAAAAGACTCGTAACTCCCATGAATCAAACCCTGGGACTCCGCAGGAAAGTCAAGCTTGGTAACCACACGGCCACGCACGCGCCCGCTCGCCGACGGGCCTGCAATATGAATAGAATCTTCATATGTGGCTGCGAAATCAGTAAACGTTTGAACTAATGGCGTTACCTTGTTGTTACGAGTATTCAAACTCTCATACACAAGTTTATGATCGGCAATGCCCTATAATTACAATGTACCGCAAAGACAACACAGGAAGGAGACAGAGACTGGAAAGAAAGCGTTCATTCCAATCTCTTTCTCCTTCCGGTGTTGTCTTTGCGCTACATTGTAATTATGCAAAACCAACTAGCCCAACAGCTCATTTTGATGTGGCAATACCGTCCCTGGTTGTGACAGTGGAAACATCCGAAAATTATTTTATGAAGATAAGATGTACAACTGAATGGGTTGTACCGGTGACGTCCTGTGATCCCGACATAGCTAATGTATTCCAGTCTATGTTCGGTAGGCCGAAATCGGCAGTGAGCACAAACCTTTGATTTGGTGTGAGTATGCATCCTAAAGGACCGCCAAACGTTCCATAAATGACACCGTGCCTTTGGGAAGATTGTAAATGACGTTAAACAAAGTCGAAATTGTCCGATAGCTGGTTTTGCAAAACTGATTTCGTTGTCGGTAATGTCTTTATGTTGAACATTAATAATTTTTTTTTACTATGATATCCACGCCACTTCGGCGTCCTTGACAACCTCGTCGTAGTATTTCGTGGAAGGGAGGGATAATTTCGGAGTAGAATATATTCTATGAGAGCCTGTTTCTGCAATACATAAAATGCCAAGAGCATACAGAAATAGCACATCTTCAAACTGGGATGTTTTATTGATAATTCTTCGTCATGGGGAAATATAAAGCGTAGCGTTTTGAATTCGTTTTGAAATCATAAATTAGTGGGGTGGACTTGTTCCAGTCGTCAAGTTCGCTTTGTTGCAGACATAGACGGTATCATCGACACGTAACCGGTCGCAGTCAAGGGTAACTTTACGGTCCTGTTCTTTGGATGTTTTGCCATGTTGCCATACACCAGAGCGTCTCTGTAGTGTAGCTTTGCAGTAGTCGTGATGAATGGAAATGGGTAAACCTTTAATTTAGAGCAACTCGGAAATAGTCTCGTCATAGTAAAAAAAAATTTAACATAACAGCTCTTGGCTTATCGGTTCTCTTCTTGCCTATCTGTGCAGCCTTCCAACGGGCTTCACTTCTACGCCGACTTTTTCACGAAATACCTATTCACAAACGTGATGTTTTAGGCGTCTCTGATTTTCGCCTTAATTTGTCGAGAGATCGAAGATCACCAAGTGGGGGGTCGACACCGATCATCGAATTCATCAATTTTGTTTTTGGCTTATACGAAGTTATTTATGTTAGAGACGGAACTTTATTTCGTAGTTGGCCGATTTCTTCTGTGTGCCGTGTTAAGAACTTAAGCGTGTCGTTCAATTCTGCAAATCTGATTTTCATTGTCTGTTTCGTTGCGGACTGATTTGCGAAAACTTTGTCTATCCAGTCATCTAGAGCTAATTGCATATTTTGCAGCACGTGTTCAATTTGAATAGGCCCGGGATGGCGTTCAACAAAGCAAGGAAGCAAAATCAAACGGACACTTGACGCGTAGTATAACATAGAAACACACTTTTCCGGGCATGGAAAAGTGTGTTTGTATGTCCCTTAGTCAATAGTCGATTACTATCGACTCAGGACTAATATGTTGGTTTAAGCGTGGCTCAAATTTGATGATCGCCCGCGAACTGCGTTTGCTGAATCAACCATGTAGGTTCAAGTGTCACTCGGTGGTAACAATCTACGGTAAGTAACAAATAGTTTAGTGGCTTGCGCTCTCGTTCACCTCCCAATTGAGGCACCGAGCAAAGATGTCGATCGGACTGCAGATCGTAACGTCCGGCGTTCGATTGCCGATGGACTTCTTCGTGAACCTTTCCGCTTTGGATTGTTTCTTTTTAGTTATGCTTATGAACGCATTATTATACCAAGAATACTTTTGACAATCATGCCTTACCTGCTATGGGTTATGCAATGTTTAATGTTGGCTCGACCTTTGTCTAGCACTTTTTTTCACCGTCGAGCATTATACATTTCCATGACGTCCAGCCCATAAATGAATGTTGAGTTAGAAACCGCAGGGTCACGACGGGTTCACTGTGTGTGATTGGTATATAGAATGAGCGAAAACATGTGAAGACGACGGCCGACGCTGCGACGAGCTACTCCTCCAGATTATAGTGACGGCTACGATTGCACTTGGGGTGAAACGATGTAAAGTGCTGATCACACTTGTCTATAACGCGCGAGCGTGCGGCTTTTTCCGGGGAGCGCTAGACTGGTGGTATTCGCGGAAACTAAGCTAGTCACGTGACGCAACATGGAACGGCCCGCTCGAGGGGTGTCCTGCCCACTCTATCAGCTGGCGGCGAACGCGGAAGGCTGCTCGCATGCTTTTTACAAACATCATCGCTCGAAAAATAAGCAAACTAAAGCATGAAGGGGTATCAACGATGTCGTCATTAAAAAACAAGAATATATCATAAAGCACTTTACTTTTATCGCTTATCAAGCTGATAGAGTGGGCAGAACACACCTCGAGCGGGCCGTTCCATGTTGCGCCACGTGACTAGCTTAGTTTCCACGAATGGCACCAGTCTAGCGCTCCCAGGGGAAAGCCGCACGCTCGTGGGATATAGACAAGTGTGATTAGCACTGTGCAGTTGTTTTAAATGGTGTACAGAGCTACCCAGTAATAAGACTAGCGATTTAAGAAAACTTGGGAGCAGCAAGAATAATAATAACAAAACTGCTTGTCTTCCCAGTATATGTGAGGAAATGCTTGAATGCATTATAATACAGGTTTCATGTGTATTAAAATTAATCCACACAGGATCATTCGAAGTAGTGAAAAAAGTTATCTTGAATCATTTGGTCCGTGCCTGAACTCGTCGCAGGCCAGCGTGTTGAATAGGCCGAATACTTATAAGCTCGTTTGCCAAAAATAAATATCGTCGTAAGCCTTATAGGAAAGCTGTCGAAACGGACTTCGGCGATTCGACCAAAAAAAAAAAAAAATAAACCAGGCTGAGTTCTTATACAATTTTTGTTTGGTATTAATGTTTGCCCTCAAGTTCAACCTTGTTTGTTTTTGCACGGAGATGAGTACAAGATGTTTTGACCCGCTTCTTCTGATTATGAGTTTCCTCCTCTACAATTTGCATTGCGTGATGGAAGCGACCGGGTTATTCCTCTGACAGTATTTGGAATGGCCAAAGAGCGAGCATCTGTTTCCCTTCATCCGTCCATGGAGTTTGAAAAGGCGAAGATATTTGTGTCTTCAAGTGTCCTTAGAACGTCCGCTAGAATTCGTAATACAAAGTTAAAAAACAATTGAGGAAAAAACCTTAATTCCCGAGAAGACGGGATGATATTCATAAATTCTTTTGACCTAAGGATGTTAACTAATCATGACGTAGGTGTTGGGTGTGGAGGTGATTACGCTAAAATTACTTCCAAGCAAAAGGTACCGTTTAGCTAGCAATAATAAATTAAGAAATCTATCTAAATCAAACTTAAATTATCGAAAATGTCCAAGTGTCAGTTTTTAAACACGACACGCATGTGCAGGCGCAGAAGGATGATACGTGGATAGAGAAAAATAAATGTCAAATTTCAAAACTCTCCCAAGCAGAATCAAATCCAGAGCCCAGAGATTACGAGCACCACGCTCAATCACTGTGCCCATGTGGAGGTTTCTAAGGCAATAGTGATTATGTGACGTTGCCTCTTATCCTTATCGCGCATATGCCCGGGTTGCGGGACGAGGCAATCACTGTATGTGCCGTAGTCTTCACAATGCCTCGCAAGAGAAAAAAGAGGAGAGGAGAGTCAATAGCTGATCACAAGTTGCGACGTGCTGAGTAAGGCCATCTTTATTAAATGAAAATGTACGGGAATTTCTGCTTTGTAACAAGTGCTGAATAAGGTTCGCCGCAATTTAGTAAACCAAGTGCAGTCTGCATTGAAGACAAGCAGTGCCATCGCATTTCGACGTGCGTTGCCCTATCGAAACAAACATTGATAAATTCTAAATGTCTCTAATAAAAATTTCAGAAATTAGAAAAAATATATTAGTCGTATGTAAGGCATGCAAAAGTTACTATATGATTTTATATTCTCTCATATATCTGTTAACCATTTTCATATGTATGTTTTCCTTGTTACTTTCGCGAATTACCGCAGAAGCATAAAGCTTCTTTCTGCGACGTGGCATTACTCTGTGAGGGTCAAATTCATCTCTCTAAAGCAGTCTTCGTAAACAAAAATAATATAGCCTCGCCACTGATGCATATCATTGTCATCGGGCTACCATGTATCGCAAATAATCAAAATATGCCACTGAAGAAAAAAAAAAAGGAAGCACATTTGCGTTTTCTATTTTTATTTTGTTTTTATAAAGCGCTTTTAAACGTAAAACATTCTTTAAAATGTATATGCACTTTATTGCCTCCGATGGTAGAACAAAGTAGTTAAACCCGTAGCATCAAAAAGTACACGTAGTTTCGTCGAGGTAATTCCAGCCCGAGAAATGAACACCTGCGTGTTTTCATTCTGCACTCGGGACTGCGGCTGCGGCAAGCGGATGGCGACATCCTGTTATTGCTAGAGAGCGGAATAACATAAATTATGATTGTGGGGAGTTCGACAGCTTTAAAAATGACGATGTAGTCGAGTGGCCTTTACGCCCAAACAACAAGTGCATTAAAACGCCAAGGATATGTTGTTTCAGAATTTAGAGTCCCAGGATTTAGGTCCCCCAGCAGTACGTGCAAGGGGCCCAAAGCGTTTGGGCACCTTATTTAAAAACAATTTCAAAGGCGCATTAACAGAGCAGTTGAGCTGCGTTTGCGAAGCGGTTGTGGACGCGATTTGCGATCGGCCCGCTGACACAATGAGACACGGTTGGCGGTTTCTCGGCGATCACGGATATCTCTCCGGGCTTGCGTTCAGCAAACTTGGTTTACTACTTAAAATGCAGGTTAATATACAACGCCGAAATATCGATTTTTCGGAACAGGTTTTTCTTCGGGCTGTGAACACGACAGGGGAGCCAGAGCAGGACACGCTCAAGACCCACGGTCTGTCCTGACGGCACAGCGAAGCGAGTGGGTCCCGAAATTAGGCTCACCTGCCAGTCACCTCTCCGTCACCTGTCAGCCACCCATCAATCACTTTTCAACACAGGACGCGACATGGGTCTCGAGCCAGTCCTAATTTGGCTCACCTGACAATCACCTGTCAGTCAGCTATCAATCACTTGTCGGTCATAAATCGCATGTCATCGCTTCGTTTCTGGTGTGGAAAATTTTTTGCACTGTGGGGAATTGAACCCAGACCGCCCGCGGGGAAACGAGAGGTCGCTGCTTTAACGCCAGTCGAGGGACAACAGCCAAGAGTCTTTTCTGAGCTAAAGTATTAAGGTGGGCTAGATGGATATGCATTTCCGAAATAAATAGCGCGAAGGTCAAGTACAAACTGACGGTACAAGCGCTAACTCACAACTGTCGTTTTAATAATCACACAGAAGACGAGAAAGAGGTAGCGTTTCTCTCTCGTCATCCTTTTCGGTATAAAAAAATTCCCGAAATGAAATTGCCTTGATGGGAAGAAGAAGATACGTTGAAAGAACTGAGAAACAACAATAAAAAAGAGGGCGTTACGTTAAAAAAACAGAGAATTAGCGGAAAGAAAGAAGTTGTCCACAGTAAACCAATGAAACTACCTCAAGTGGGAAAGTTAAGGTAATGAAGTTCTTTGTCAGATAATGCCACTGATGGTGCACTGACACACGAGTTCTCCTTTTCTTTTATGGTCATTGCCTCGTATAGTTCCCATGATATCTCCTCACGGTACCTTCGAAGGACCCTTGTCTCTGTAAGCATCGGCTTGCAGTGAGGGAGGGAATCACAGACATCGGTGACCTGCAATGCGTCCTGTCCATTGACCGATGATCGTCTGTCGGTCGCTGGATGTCGTTTTGTCCCGTTTGAAATAGTTGGTGATATTCCCACAAGGTGGTGCTTGAGATGTCCTAATGGCAGAGCCGTATATTCGGAGAGTTTGGCCAGTTCATGATCTCGCCGCCGTAACGCCCCCCTTCCGAGTGAGCCAATCAGGCAGCGTCGCAGAGTGAGAGGCGTGAGCTCATGCTTGTGAACTCCCGGCTACTCCCAGCTGGACGGGAGGGCCGCCATTTTCATTAATTCGTCCGATAGAATGCGTCGGATCGGCGTCAAAATTTCGGTTATTCTGTTTTATATCTCTGGCTCTGATAAGAAAATGATATACTGTTATTCCTCACTGGGTTAAAAAGCAAACGAATGAAGTTTTCTCGAAATCTAACAGCAAAATTTCATGCGGACGAAAAAGAAGTTGGCCTATAGCAGACGACGCGTAGCTTCAACGGTGCTCTGTACGGAGAGAGTGCTGCGTCAAAAAAGCGGTCCTCTCCTCTTTGCACCCTCCTTTCTCTTTCGCTCCTTAGACGCTCTCCTCCCTCTCTTTCACTTTTGCCGTTCATCAATGCATTTAGTGGATCAAGTACGCTCCCATTGCGACCCCTTGGACGAGTTTGAGTGCCCTGCGGGGAGCTATATAATGGTGCTACCGCACCTCAATGGAATCCCGATCCTAAAGAGAGTGCGAGCATTCATAAAAAAAAAAGTATAATTAAAATGATCAGTGCACTCAAGAGCCCAGCAATGTATGGAGTGTTTTATTGTAGCGGCTGGAATATCCAGGCTGGTTCCACGGTCTTCATAACGAAAGATCACTTCCACTAGTACTCGGCCAGTGTCTTCGTTATGCGGCGGAACGAGCGGGTTATTTTATTTGACGCTGTCCGATCATCCCGGTAGAGAATTGGCTGAACTGCTTAGAATTCTTGATTCCCTATCTTTAGAACAAAACGTGCCCCCTTGAGGTGACTTTCATTATAAATAAACGCATGCCTCTAAACGTTTGCGAAAATTCAACTTTGTTTTGAAGTGAGTGTTGTTAAATGTGTTCTATCGTGAAGTTTGGAAATAGTTGCTTTGTAAATATGCAGCTTTAAGTTATCGTGAATGAACGCAATTTTTTTCTCGACGCAGTCTGGCGTCTCTTTCTTTCTATTGTTACACGTTGTACACCAAAAGGTTTAGCGCAATGGAGACTGTTTTAAATTGTCAGTGAAACTTACGCATGCAAGCATGGCTTTGACTATTTGCTTTGAAATTTTTGGTTTATAAGCATTAAGAAAGCATAAAACTACCTGGAACTAAAAAATAAAATAATATCCTTTTTTTATTTATATGAGTATTTTGGGGTATGAATCTGTCATCGCTCCCTACCTGCGACTTTTTCTCACAATGTCCGCACCACGCAGCTTTACGATTATCCTTTTTAGTCAACTAAGGGAAACAAGCCTGTGTAGATACGTGCACTTTTTTCTCAACGGATTGCTCCGAAGGATTACTCCAGAGCAACCCTTCGCCGAATGCCTGGACTTTTTATTAAAGCATGATGTCAGGCTTGAGCGCTGACGCACATCTCCATGCTTATCATTTTTAGTCAGATAAGAAAAAAAATAAAAACCCTGGGCGGATACTTGAACTTTTACCTACAGATGGAGATGCCCATCTCAACAGGGGTACATCAGTGCTAGGGAACCATCAGATGAGGCCCAAATTGAGCGTGTAGAGGCTTTTACCAGCAGATGTCGCCAAATTTAGCGAGGTCCACTTCAAATTTTTAACACCAGATGGCGCCTATCCCGAAATTTCCTGGGACTCTACAAAGATTTGCGCGTTGGTCCAAGAAATTCGGCAGGGCGAATTCAGAGTTTTAGGCGCTGGGGCTAGCACCTAAAATATGGCAGTGCCATTTCAAATCCTTACACTGGGCCACAGTTAACATGGTCTGTGAGCTTCAGTGTTTTACCGTTACCCCCCCCCCCCCCCTTCCATGCTTTGCTGAACCCAGCTGGCCACGTGTGCTAAGGAATTGTCACGTAACGCCCAAATTCAACAGGTCACCAGATGTTACAAAATTTAGCGATTAGCACTTCAAAGTTCTAAAACTAGATGGCGCCTATCTCAAGATTCGCTAAGTCCAGCACATCTTCTTTGAAACTTTACCCTGGGACCCAACAGTTGTAGGGCCACCTCAAAGCTTCACGCTGGGTCAAATTGTAGTTCGCAAGCTTCAAATTTTCCTGTCACCCCACCCCCCATTTAGCGGAAACCCGCTGGCGCGAAGGGACCGTCAGATGACGCCCAAATTTAGTGATAACCACTACAAAGTTCGACTAGATAGCGCCTATTTCAAATTTTTCTGTGCCTCTTCTAATTTTTATGCGCTGGACCCAAGATTTAGCAAGGCTACTTCAAAATTTTACAAGCTAGGCCCACAATTTAGCAGCGCCATATGAAAGATTTACGGTCACGGGCACCAAACTTTAGCAGGGCCGCTTCACAGCTTTACGTTGGGCCAGAATTTCACACGGTCCGTGAGCTTCAATGTTTTACAGCCACACTCAACCCAATTTAGCGGGACCCAGCTTGTGCTATAAGGGATCGTCAGATGACGCCCAAATTTAGCTGGTCGAACCATTTACCGCCGAATTTCACCAAATATATCGAGGACGACTTCAAAATTTTAACACTAGATGTCGCCTATCCCAATATTCACTGGGCCTCTTTAAAGTTTTATGCGCCGGATTCAAAGTTTAGCAAGGACACCCTTAGCCAGTGTTGTACACGTTCCTCATGAAAAGTGACGCGAGATCGCTCCTCGCTCCTCGCTTTTTCTGATTTTTGGGACGCGTTCCCATTAGAAGTTCTAGATGTGAAAAAGTAACTGGTTCCCGTTACAGTAAACAAAATAAAAAATCAAGGAAAGATTTTTTTTATTTTTTATTTTATTAAGGCGAAAGCCCTACTTGTTCCATTACGTGAAAAGGCGTCGGTGTTGTGCCCGAAAGATGGCCATAAAAATACGTCATCAAGCACTCGAGCTCAAGGTCAAAGCGGACGCGCCTCAGAAATGAACACAAAGAAAAGCAGAGCAACGCAAATGCTTCATCACGGAAGCCGTCGTGAAGCCGGCGGAGATCGCCGCGGCTGAGCAGCGAGTGAGCGTGATGTCACCGCCGGAGCTCCGTGTGAACAAGGAGGACGTGGCGCGCCGCTTGTATGAATGCGCTGCGTGTAGGAATGTACTTGCATTCCTACAGGTCAGCAGTCTTAAATGTCTCTGTCGAATATTTTATCTGCCTCATCAAATGGGAACATACGATTTTGAATGCCGTGATGAAAGAGCACCAGAAGACGGAAACAAGCGGAAGCAGGGTTTTATTTGTTGACATATTCACCTTTAACAATCTTAGCTTGTAATCATATTCGTGCTTGTTGTGGGTGATGCAGATTAGCCAAAAGTACTGTTTGCCCACATTGCACGAGCGTTTTACGACAACCTAACAAAGTCTCTTGCTCTACCTTAAAGGAGAGCTGAAACACTTCTTGAAGAAAACGAGTTGGAGGTGAATTCTGGCGTATTTTTAGCCCGTGATCTCAATATCACGTTCGCTTGTCCCAAATATGTAACTAAACGCGAAAAAACACTAAAAACGTCCGACCACTTGTTACGTCATACTAGTGTACGTCCTACATGCAATTGCAAACACGCCAGGTATTTTCCTCCCCAATGACTCCAGTTATGACTGCCTTTTTCTATCTTTTTTTTTATTTTTTAAACATCGAGAGTGCGCGCGCATAGCTTTCACGGGCGAAGAAGTTGCGCAAGAGCGGAGATTCCGAAAACTCCTAATATGACGTCATGCCCTGTGATGGACGGGCTTCAGCGGTACTTTGAAACTTATTTTCTGCAGCCTCCGTACACCAACTTGTAAAATAATCTTGATATTCGTGATCCTGGTGGCCAAATAAATATAATTTATTTTTAGGCATGTTTCTTCTAATTAAGAACTGTTTGTTTTCCGTTAACAACCGTTGATTCCCGGCGTTGCTGTCCGCAACGCCGGGAATCCGGCGTTGCGGACAGTTTGTTTTCGTACTTTCTAAACAGCATTTGTTTATTTTCTGATCTAAAATAGCGAAGGAAAACTACTTTTATAAATAATTGAAACTGTTCGCGACACTCATATTTTTTATTTCAGCTAAAAAGAAACTTTTAGCGGCTTTGACCAATAGTAAGCCCAGGACCAAAGACGTCACACTTAGCGCGCTTTTGGCACCGCGGGTCGCCCTCGTTGGTGGAGGAGGTTTCCTGGTCGTTCGGTTAAAATATGGTGCACTGTTCTTTAGTTACTCTCTCTGTGCCCGCTGGCTTGCCCGAGCCCCGAGAGACCCGGAAACCGTAAAAAAGGTAGTCGCCTAAATATGATTGCAATGCCCCTTTAAGATTCTCAACACCCACCCATGAATACCATTGGAATAACCTATTCAGGAATTATAAGCGCAATAGAAATGATACAGCTATCATCAAGTTTGGGTGACAACAAAATTGATTACAAACTACTAAATAAAATCAAATTCAGCTCGTTTTCTACTAATTATATTTCAGCAATGCTCATCTTCTGACAAGCTTCCAACAGGCTGGAAAGTTGGCAGAGTTGTTTCGATCTATAAATAGGGCGATCGAACTTCAGAATCTAAGTATCGTCCCATCTCTCTAACCAGTGTTCCGTGTAAACTTCTCGGGCGTATCATTTATTCAAACTTCATGAAGGATATCGAAAACAACCACCTTCTTTTTTCAAATCAGCATGGTTTCCGTCAATCATTTTGCTGCGAAACTCAACTGGTACAGCTCGTTCATGAAATACACGGAAACATCAATAATATCGTACAAACTTATGTCATTTTTATTGATTAAAGATTTTTCTCACGCTTAAACTAAATCAACTTCATATTGATCGATCACAGATATCATGGATCACGTAATGTTTAACTAATAGAACTCAGCAGACTGTATTTTACAATTCCTCCTCGTCATATAGTCCATTAACATGCAGAGTCCCCGAGGGCAGTGTTCTTGGGTCCTTACCGTTTCTAATGTTTATAAATTACCTCCCTGATCACATAAAATCCTGTATACGAATTTTCGCAGATGTCTGCGTAATTTACAGATGCGTGTCTCACCTGGACGATGAAATATCTCTGAAAGCTGACATTATTGCCAGCTGGTGTAAAACGTGCAAAATGACAATTAGTTCTAAAATGCAACTCGTTTCCTTCTCACGTGCTCAAAGTCCTACCGCTTCTACTTATACAATCTGCAACCAGCCCACCACGAAGAGTCCATCGTACAAATATCTCGGTGGTCACTTATGTAGCCATCTCGCATGGAATACTCATTTAACGGGCATGCTGTCTAACGCTAACCGCTTTTTGGGCTATCTTCGACGCAGTCTAAAACACACTGTCATCAGAAAAACAACTAGCTTACAATACATTTGTGAGGTCTTAACTAAAATAGGCGCCATCCATTTCGTCTTTCTTGGCAACATTCATTAATAACTTATATAGAGGCAGTTCAAAATCGCGCAATCAAATTCATATCTTCAGACAACTCACTAGACACCGGTATTACTTCACTATGAATAAACTCTAACCTCGATTTACTTTCATAAAAAATAATATTATCACGCCTGTGATAATGTTACAGTCACATCAGAACTTCATTGCTATTTCTACCCAATCGCATGTTAGAGAGTTTCAGTAGACCGTTTTTCACTTTCCGCTCCGCTCTGAGAGTGCCAAACTGCGGCGCGGCCTGCTTCGCCGGAATGGAAGGCGGAGGTCCGAAAACGTGTTTAAGTGGACCATTTTTCTTCAGCGTAAGAGCGTTTCAAGAGAGTCCGAAAAATTCGCTTGCGTAGACCCACAAGTAGACGTTTATACTACTAGTTAGGCAAAAAACCTTAACATTAACACCAAGAGAGCGTAAGGGAGCGTGCTTGTAGAGGTAGTAAAAACGAAGGCGAGAATAATAAACACAAAAGAGTGGGCACACATCCGAAGAATATTGATCTATAAAATATAAATATAATCGTTCCACCTTGTGTGCGAGTGAAGCTTGGTATAAGCATGAGCGTGTTGCTCTAAATGGTACTTGCACTGCACGAGCGCGCGTGCTGGTCAAGGACGCTGAAAGGCCGGCACTCGCTCTTTTAGCTTCTGCTCCACTCTATGAGAGATGAAACATATTTACATAGGGTGCCTTGGTCATTGAGGCCATAGGTCATAGAGGCACTCTAGATTTACGTATTCGAAGTAAAAAATTGAAAGAAAAGGACGAAGTTTGCGCATTGCGAGTACACCCTTTTGCGAAGTACGAGTACAGTGTTGCACAAGGGCTAGCAAAACACCTGGACGATGAATCCCCGCTGTTCTCAAGGAAGGAAACTTCTACTAACGAGATTAAGCTGGCGAGACATCGAATCTATGATTCGTATCACTCCGGCCATGAAGCGCCGAAGCTTCCTTTCCGAACGCAGTTTGCTGGGCATTGCCAACGTAGAAGAGACACCCTTTATATATGATTCAATCCCGCTACCAGAAGGACCTGCAGCTGCTCTGCCAGCGGACCTCCAAATCCCAGCACCCGACAGATCGGCGCTGGGTGTTGCCAATCTGGCCTATCCCAAGGTCTTGCAAACGTTGGTTACTTTTCAATGAACCAATCAGTGGATACAAATATCTTCTAGCTTACCGAGACCCGAAATCATCTCTGGAATTCTGCAGACAAAGCAAGCGGTGCACATGCTCAGTAGCTACGTCTTCCTCCGCTAGGAAATTCGGAGGCACGGAGCCGTAAAGCCCCTTCATTTTTTAGAAGTTGTGGGTCGCCTATCAATATCGCCCGATCAGGCCGAGTTCCATTCGCCCCAAGGAAGTCACACGAGGGAGCGCTATCATTAAGCAAGGTTTAATTGATACTCATATGCTCGGTGTTGTCGGGGTCTTTCCTGGGCTCGCTGAGGTCCGGGTGCTTGCTTGGCTCGTGAGGTCCGGCTCTTTGTAGGCTCCTCAGCACCGTCTGTCCTGTTGGCCCACCGTCCTTCGAACCTCAGCCTCGCACCGACCACGAGCCTCTCCTTTCTTCTTCTTCCCCGCTCTCGGCGCCGCCCTTCCGCGTGCCGTGAGGCTCATTTTTTCCCCACACTCCCCTCCCCTCAAGCCTCCAACTCTGAGGGGGGGGGAGGGGGGGGGGGGGGGGGGGGTCCGAAGCATCCTAAGTCGATGGACCGTCCGCCAAGCACTCTTCCAGCTCGCCCATCTCCGCGTCGCTGGTGGTGGTGGACGCGGATGGTGCCGCAGCCGTTGAACGGGGCGCCGGCACCGGTGGGACTGGTGCGTGTTCGAGGAAGAGGCCGAGCGCCGGGTCTTCGGCGGCGGCTCCGTCGACGAAAGAATCTGGCCCGTCGGCAGCATAAGGGGTCGCTGGATTGTTGGCCAAGTACTCCTCCAGCTCATTCATCTCCGCGTCGCTGGTGTTGGTGGACGCGGATGGGGCCGCAGTTGTCGAACGGGGGGCCGGCACTGGTGGGGCCGGTGTGTGTTTGGGGAAGGGGCCCAGCGCCGGGTTTTCGGCGACGACCCCGTCAACGAGCAGTTGATCGGGGGCAGGACTCCGGCTTCCAGTAGCTTGGCTGAAGCCGAGAGCCGCCGGAGCTAGAAGGTCTGGCCGATCCCGGCGAAGCAGTTGTACTGCTGCTGCGACGCCGGCGGGGCGGCCCATGTTTTTCAGGAGGTCAGTGTGTCGGCGGCTGGCCTCGTGGTGTGTGTCCTGGTGGACCACCGGGACTTGGCACAGCCAGCAGGCGTCTGGGTGGTCGTCGGGTAGCGAAAAACGGGGCAGCGTATGCCCTCGGAAGGGCTACGGGATCTGGGCGGGCAGCTGGGAAGGGTTTGGACGGGGCTGGTTCCTCCATCGCACCCTGGACACGAAGTGGACGGCCTCTTGGCCGTCCTGGGCCGTCCAGGTGGCCACGGTGTGGCGAGGTGGCTTGCGCCGAGCTGGTTCTCCAGCCGCCGTCGAAACCGCTTCTCCTTGTGGGGTGGAGTCTCGTCTGCCCGCCTGGTCACTCGAGGCTCTCCGGAGCTCCGCATCTCCGCCGCCCTGACTCTGTTGATGTGATCGAGGCCAGGGTTGATCATCCCGCCTCTGCCATCCGGGTTGAGCACCCTCTTGGTTGGTCCGCCTTTTTCTTCGCCAACCGGGTTGACCACCCTGTCGGTTGGTCTGGCCGTCCTCCCGCCAACGGGGTTGACCACCCTGTCGGCTGGTGTGGCCGGTCTCGTGCCGAACGGGTTGGCCACCCGGTCGGCTGGTCTGGCTGGTTCCGCCGGTACCCCGGGAGGTGGATGGTCGCCCTCCTGGATGGCGCCGCCCATTCTGGTTCCTCCGGGGGGGCATTTCTGGACCGAACAAGCTCTATTAACATCTTGCAAAGATTAGATCAAGTTCTAGGCCGCAGATTATAGCGCCGCGCAGAGCACCTATCGGATCTCTCACCGACGGGTTCGCGCATTGTTCGGCTATTGCGCTTAGGCCGCGTTGCCGGTCGCGCGCGAGAGTCACGCGGAACGGAGGATTCCTCGTTTTGTTCTCGTTCATCGTCATCCCGATCACGAAGATGGTACTTTTACAGGTCTGTGATGTGGACCGGGCCAGACTCCTCGCTCGCATTTTCCTGAGCGAGCCTGTAGGTAAGACGTGACAGTCGTGCCTTTACCACGTAGGGCCCTTCCCACTTCGGAGCAAGTGAGGCTGCGAATCCGCTCGCTGCATTGCTCAAAGGATGGGTTCTCCTGAGGACCAAGTCACCCACCTTGTACTCCAGGTGACGATGAGTCTTATCGTACTGGGCCGCCTGTTCGATCCTTGCTGCAACGAGGTTCTCTCTGGCTTCGTGCAACGCATTCGAAAGGCGAACTTTCAATTCCGCCGCGTATTTAGAGAGTGGGCGTTCTGTCGAACCTTGGTTATTTCGTAACCCGTTCTCCAGCGGAGACGATAGCTCCTTACCCAAGTTTAGAAGCGCAGGCGCTAACCCAGTTGATCTGTTCACGGTCGTCCGGATTGCAAAACCCATCTCGACAATGTGTTCGTCCCAGTCCCTGTGTCTCTCCGTTAGTGTGATCAGCATGCTCTTCAAGTTTCGGTTCACTCTCTCAGTGATATTAGCCTGAGGATGGTATGGTGTCGTCCTTTTGTGCTTTATGTTTAGCGCCAAGCAGGAGTCAGTGAACACTCTGCTGGTAAAATAGCTAGCATTATCGCTGATGAGACACGTGGGTGTACCGAAGCGCATGAAAGTTTCGAACAACTTCTACCAGATGCGCTCCGAGACCAGCTTCCTCAGCGGGTGTAACTCCACCCATTTTGAGAAATGATCGGTTATTACCAATAAATACTGGTTCCCACGGGGACTTTTTGGAAGTGGGCCGATGATGTCGCAAGCAACCATCTCCCACGGGTAGTGACTCACTACAGGCTGCATCAGGCCTGGGGGCTTTCCCCCTCGCGGCTTCGCTTTCTGGCAGGCTGGGCAGCTACGGGCGTATCGGAGTGTGTCCTGTCTCATCCCCGGCCAGATCGCGACGCGACATAACTTTTGAAAAGTCTTGCTGCCGCTGCCATGACCAGCCAAAGCCGAGTCGTGGAAGTATCCGATAAACCGCCTCCGTAGCCTCTTAGGAATCACCACCCTGAACGGAGAGTCGTTCCCCTCCTCGTCGTCGATTGTTGGAATGTAGCGGAGCAATAAGCCGTCTTGACCCAGCAGGTATGAATCAATATGTTCGTTAAATTGACCGCCAGCGTTACCGGTGTTGCTTGCCATTTCCGCAATTTTCCCCAACAACCGCTGACAAAAACCATCTGCCTTTTGGGCCTTGACAAGCTCTTCCTTGCTCACCACTTCACCCCAAGCCACGATCCTCTGTTCCCTCGTGCGACCTCCTAACACTGCGACGAGCTCCTGTTGCATCGATCCCTTCCCGCTGTCTCGCTTATGAGCGGCCGCGCGGGAAGCTTGTCTCTCGCAATCCCCTGGTTGCGTCTCCTCCTTCCAACCACTATCATGGGGCGCCCGAGAAAGTGCTCTGCAACGTTGTTGGTGGAGCCCTTTCGGTACTCGACAGTATAGGAGTATCGCTGCAAAGTGAGTGCCCACCGAGCTAACCTCCCCGCCGGCTCTTTCAACCTTTGAATCCAGGTTAGATCGGCGTGGTCTGTCTGAATGACGAAGGTGGTCCCGTCTAAATACAGGTCGAATTTCTTTAGAGCAAACATGACGGTCAGCCTTTCCTTCTCCGTCACGCTGTAATTGCGTTCTGGCGGTGTAAGGGTTCGGCTGGCGAATGCCAGCGGGCGCAGCTGTCCGTCATGTTCTTGCAATAACACCGCACCGACGCCGAATTAGTGCGTAGTAAATGTTACCACCGATCTCGACGCGCACGTACGGCCCCTTCTCAGATGTGAAACCCTGAGTCCGACATGCCAACGGGGCGAACACCGACCTGTCGCTGACCGCAACTCCAGCCCCGTTGGCAGACTGATGAGGGGCCTCGGCAGCGGCCGGCAACCGCGAGTCGGGAAGTCCAATTAGTGGCGCCGGCCTCTCCCGTTTCCCTGAGACCCATGGGGGGGGGGGGGGGGGGGGGGAGCTGCCGTCCATGTGTACTGACGCTTGATATGCCCAAGCTGATTTCATTTATAGCACCTGACCTGTCTCTTGCCATTGTGTGCTGAGCGTCCGCCGCTACCATCACGCGAAGCAGTGTCGCGCCGGGGGTCATTGTAGTTGCTGCGACCCTCGTAATGATTCGCGACTCCGCGGTGATCGGCTGCGCCGCCTCTCTGGCAAGTGCTTCCAGATCAGCGAAATCACGTCCGCGCAAGTAGGGTTTAAATCTAGGGTGACACTGGCGGATCGCCCTAGCTACCTTCTCCGCGTCTGACGCTGTGGGTTCGGCTCTGGAGTAGAGCGCCTGGAGAGCGCGGATGTATTCTACGAGGCTCTCGTCCGGATGCTGAGTACGGCTGGCTAGCTCATCTCTGGTCCGCATCTCATAGTCGGGAGGCAGAAATTCCTCTCTGGATCGTGTCCGGAAATCTGACATCGAAAGGAACCCCTTCTGCATTCGTCTCGAACGCGCTGCGTCATCCGTCAACGCGATTGGGACGATCTGTATCAGGGCCATTTCACCCGACGCGCCCAACGCGGCAATGTACGCGTCTAGGTCCTGTAGGAAATCGTGAACTGATGCTGCGTCGGAGTAGCCGGAATAGGTCGGCGTCGGCACGCACAACCGCGGGCAAGGCACGGGCGTAGGCGCGGGATTCACCACCCCTGGGGCCAAACCCATCTGTCTAGAAAACGTGGCGAACATCGCCGTCATGGCGTGCATTAGTTCGCTGACGTCTCCCGTGTTCACCGCTGGAATTGGGGGTTCTAGCGCTGCCGCAACGCTCGCTTGCCCACTCGTGCCTTCACCCACGTCCGAGTCAATATTCGCCACTGACTGGGTTGAGGCCTCGGGATGGGCGGCCTTATTCCGTAACCTGGACATGGCGGCAGAACGTTAAACATCGATGTGTAGCGGAGTAACACAAAAATTCAAATGGGAAAGCAAAATAAACCTAAATCTAGAAATTGCGATTCGTGGGACTCCCTGGGAGCGAAAAGAAACAACGACAGACTGATCGGGCCCCACGTTGGAAGCGCCATTTATGTGGCTCGCCTATCAATATCGCCCGATCAGGCCGAGTTCCATTCGCCCCAAGGAAGTCACACGAGGGAGCGCTATCATTAAGCAAGGTTTAATTGATACTCATGTGCTCGGTGTTGTCCGGGTCTTTCCTGGGCTCGCTGAGGTCCGGGTGCTTGCTTGGCTCGTGAGGTCCGGCTCTTTGTAGGCTCCTCAGCACCGTCTGTCCTGTTTACCCACCGTCCTTCGAACCTCAGCCTCTCACCGACCACGAGCCTCTCCTTTCTTCTTCTTCCCCGCTCTCGGCGCCACCCTTCCGCGTGCCGTGAGGCTCATTGTTCCCCACAAAGTAGATCAAGGTCCGTCAGTGCACAAGGCTCGTGCAACGTGCAGCACTTGGGTAGATCATGGCGGCCCAGGGCAGCACTGAGCTAGATTTCAGGCGCCATGTTTTTTCCCAGAAGTGGCGCGCGGCATGTTTATCGACCATTTCCATAACAATGAATGGCACCACTTTTGCCAGGATAGAGGGGCTTTACGGAGCCGATCTACGAAGGCTACTTTTCGAAACGGGCCTTTCAAGCGTTACCTCAAAATGTGCTGCGGTCTCGTGCCTGTAGCTTTGATGCACTGTAAGCGTACGCATGAACTTAGTATAGTTGCATGCACCACTGAAAAATGCATCGGCGCGAGTGCCGCTTTTTGAGATTTGGCAGAGCGGGTGGTCGCACTCTGATATTGCTGCAGTTTCTCTATTATCTTCATATTTTTAAAACGTACAGACCATCGTCCGTATAAAAGTATAGAGCAGTGTATTTTTTTAGCCTGTATAGCCCCTTGGTAATATTCTTGATGAGCACATTCACAATCTCCAATGTCACATGGAGCTGTTGATATGCTTAGATGATGTCGAGCATTAAAAATATGATGCCCCCCTGCACGCTTGCAAGCATCTCTTTTACAGTCGGCATCTGATACAACGCTGCATTCGCAGCCATGTTAATTGTACTGCTATAGGCTCCCTAAATACGTACTGTGACGTACTTTTTATTACAACCAGTAGTGGCGTGTCCAGCCGGAGTTCTGTGTCGGCTCGATAATGCCTTGGCTTGGTAACATCCGGAGGTCTGCCCGCGAAGAAGGGGTGAAAAGAAATTAGAGGAAGTTCCATTGGTGAATTCTCGGGGAATCCGTTAGCGTGACCCTTGGGAAACGGCACACATGCCGCCCTTTGGGGAATGCTAACACTTACCCCGTAACGAGGCCTAAAGAGGCAGCAAAAAATAAAAGACGTTTACAATTCTCCGCAATGCCGAATTAGAGCGTAGCTTTTGAGGAGGAGGAGGGGAGGGTACGGAGGGAGGGTATGCCGCTGCTCCCCCTCCGTACCCTCCCCTCCTCCTTTCCTGCTCCGCTCACATTTAACGTGAAATTTTCGCGAAATTTCCACCTCAAATAAGCGAAAATTTTCCCGCTATATTTAGCGGGAAAATATTCCCGCTAAATTTGGCGGCAAATTTAACATTTTCCTGCTAAATTTAGAGCGAAATATAGCGAAACTTTTCCAGCTATATTTAGTGGGGAAACTGAATTGGTGTTAAGGTCACCTGACGTCAATTTTTTCGCTAAATTTAGCAGGAAAATATTCCGCAAAATTTTGCGGAGAAATTTAGAGGAGAAGTCACGTGTGATGTTGAGGTAAAAATTTAGCGGAATCATTTCCCCGCTGAATTTAGTTGAAACATTTTCCTGCTAAAGTAAGGTAAAAATTTTCCCGCCACATTTAGCAGGGAAGTTTTACCCTCAATATGGGATACATTCCATAATGCAACGCGCGGTTACGCCGACGCCGACGCCGACGGCGCTCAATCCGGAAACGGGCGCCTAAGAGCTGCGCTCGAAAAAAAGTGAAGGGGTCAACAACACTACGTGATATTTCATGATAACAACCGTAACACGAAAACTGCCCATACTCCGACGAGGTGCGCGCTGGTGCATTTTAAACCTCCCGCCAAATGCCTAATACTAGGATTGCAACTACGGTTCAACTTTGAAGATCCTCATAAGTGTTGCCAACTTAGGGGCTTTCTCTCTAAATTTATTTAATTTTAGTGAGTGGGAGAAAATACCTTTCTGCGAGCGGCAAGGTTTCTAGGTCACCATACTTTTTCAGGGTTTAATGACTTCCCTATAACAATGATTGGTTGTAAGTTAGAGTTATAGAATTATCCTATATGATTACGCTCAGAAGATTTGTGGTCACTGAGAATGATGTTCGCTACTGCAGAAAATAGTGCCAGACATTGAAACACGCGTTAAAGTTTATTTTTGCGTGAATGTTTGAATAGGATTTTAAATCATTCTGATGATAATAACTCAGTGAACTATAAACATGTATAATAATAACTTGTGTAGCTTAAGGATATTTAAGATGTATAGTGGGAATTACCTGCGCCGTCAGACCACTCAGACACCACAACCGTAAAACAACCCGTTGTGAAAGGCATGCGGATAGGGCCTGTGGAGATCTGGACTGCCACCCAATATTGCTCAGAATATCAAAACGCTGGAGCTGTACGCCGGCAAGTGTAACAACATCTCTAACAATATGAAGCAATACACATCATTCTGAGCATGGAATCAACCTTTATAAATAAAGATAACTCTTCTTTAAGGGTTGCTTTCCTGATTACTTTGATTACTGAAAAGTATCTCTTTCACTGCGTCTCAAATGTAGCAGTTTTAATACTGTTCCTGTAGTCCTTTACCAATTTGTTTTATATATGTTTTGAGTTCGTTACACTGACTGACAAGAAGTTATCTTTTTCACTGGTTTGTGAAGTTTCTCACGTCCCTTTGTGACAGCATTTTGATTGATATAAAACATACGATTTATATAAAGAAATAAAAGTTGAGTGATATGAACATGAAGTTTTGATTTCCACCCTCGTTTTTCGAACTAATCCGTCTAAGTGAAATAGCAGAATCAATTGATTTTGTTACTTAATAATGATTCTGAAACAGAGGAAGCTCATATTCAAGGCGGTAGGAGTGCCGATTTACACAACTGTGCGAAGTAATTGTTTAAGCGTTAGCAGTTCAAACCGGTTCGAACCTGTTTGAATCAGTTTAAACAGTTAAGTACGCTCTCCGAAGCTGCACCGGAACTAAACAAAAAGCCATGAACCCGAACCCAAACCGAACCAATAAAGTCTTCGGTTCGACAATACTGAAAGCTATTGACGCCGTACATGACCAGCAAGAAGGCCGATATAGACGTCATAAGTGCAATCGCATAGCCTACAGATTACTGCGAAGCTGGCGTGAGATAGTTGTCTAGCCTGACCCATGACACTTCTACCTCCAAAAGGAACATAGGGCACCTGCTTAAGAAATAAAGTGTCCACCCCGGAAAAGGAAAAGCGAACGACGAAGGGGGGGGGGGGGGGGGGGGGGGGATATTTAAGCAACCGCGTCCGCTCACTGGTTTGCGAATGTGGTTAAACACAATTGTGAATACGGCGCTATACCAAAATCGAGGTCATCTATTTGTATGTGAAGTGTCCACTTAGAATAAAGATGTCAGGGCATACTCCTCTATTCAACCAGGTGCACCTAGCTGGGCTTGGCTTCTGGCCGAAATCAAGGCAACCGTCGGCGTAATGCAGGAGTGCGCGCGAACCGCCCCACAAAACACCTGTACCGAAGAAGCTTTATTTGGGAGTTGTATTTTGCATTAACCTGCATTTTAAATTGTAAACCAAGCTTACTAAACGCAAGTCTCGGGAGATCCCGCGTGATCGCCGCGGACGCGCCAACCGCGTCTTTGTGTGTGAACGGTTCGATCGCGAACCGCGTCCACGACCGCTTCGCAAACGCAGCACAACCGCCAGTGTCATCGCGCCTTCGAAAAAGTTTAGAATAAGGCGGCCAAACGCGTTTGGCCTCCCCTGTGCTGCTTGGGAGGAGCTAACGCGTGGGGCTCCCTGCAACGAAACACCCTATCCTTGGTGCTTTAAGGCACTTGTTGTGTGGGCGCAAAAGTCACTCCACGACATCGACATTTTTATGGCTGTCAAACACTCCACAATAATGATTTATCTTATCCCGCTTTCTGGGAATGACAGGATGTCAGCATCCGCTAACAGCAGCTGCAGTCCCGAGTGCAAAACCGAAATACGCAGGTGTTCCTTTCTCGGGCTGTAATTACCTGTATGAAACGGCGCGCTCTTTTTGAAGCTACGTGGTTTAACTACCTTTTTATTTTTGCCATCAAAGAAAATAAAATGCTTAGAAAAAAGAAATCCCAACGTTCTGTTTTTATGAGCGCTTTACAAAAACAAATTAACAAAAAAAAAAAAAAAAAACGCAAGCGTGCCCTATTTTTTTTGTGTGTTATATTTTGGTGGTTACCGATACATGGTATCGCGAGGACAATTATATGTACGTGTTGCGAGACTATATTACTTTGTTTTCGTTTTACGGATGATGATGCGTTATAGGTAGTTTTTTACCCGTTACTGAAAATAAGTAACGAAATAGCATTACTCGTTAGCTTCAAAAAAAGCTAACGCTCTACACAGCTCCGTTACCATTTTGCAAATGCAACGAAATCTAAGTGTCGTTACCTGCCATGGCAAACGGACGTTACTTTCACGTTAGTTTGTCGTTACTTAGTGCTTCACCGTCAGTATATTACATCTGTTAGTATATGACTGTTAGAGTGTGACTCCTAGCGTCTCAACCACAAAAAACGTCTCCACTAGATTGTCGAACCGTTCTGGAGAAACGGAAACTTGATGCATGCGGTCAATCTTCATCGACTTCAGCAAGGGCGCGTCAAAACAGTGGGTTGTAGTCTCGGTCTTTCGTTTATTTGAAAGTTATGGCTATGGGAATGGAGGAACTGGGGCGGAAAATAAAAAAAATGAAAGCCGTTTACCACTTCTTGTAACGCCGAATTAGAGCGCAGCTCTTGAGGAGGAGGAACGAAGGATACTGAGGGGAAAATATACCCCTCCTCCCTCCTCCTCACGTCCTCATCCTGTCTGCTACTCCTCCCTCTGGGCGGCGTCGCCGTCGCCTCACGAGGGTCACGTGACCACGCGGGGGTTATGTAACACCACCGGGGTCACGTGACCTCACAGGGGTCGCGTGACCCCTATGAGGTCACGTGACGATGACGATGACGTCACCAGTGACGTCGCTGTTGACGTCATCAGTAACGTGATCAGTTACGATGACGATGACGATGCGAATGACGATGACAATGCAGATGACGTCATCAGTGACGTCACTGATGATGTCATCAGTGGCGATGACGATGACGATGCCGATGATGTCACTGATGACGTCATCAGTGACGATGCCGATGCCGATGGCGACGTCACTAATGATGTTATCAGTGACGTCACACGTCCGATATTGCACCGCGCGGTTACGCCAACGCCGACGCCGCTCAAGCCGGAAACGGGCGCCTAATCGTACGTTTACACTTGACAAGAAAACCGCTGTCGCGGGAGCGGATCCGCTCCTGGCGGCGGCGGCGACGAGCGGGCTGTGTTTACATCTATTTCCTTCGAGCGGCAGCGGCGCCGGCTGTGGCAGCGGTTCCACTAACATCCCGTCAAATATGACGAGAAGGCGCGAGAGTTCCCACTAGAGTCACTGTATGGGTGTCCAGAGTAACGAAACTCCGAAGGTTCGCTTTAAAACCGCGGCGCGGCGCTGAAACCGAAACTATGGCGCCGCCATCTTGGTTCCTCGCGTCGACGGGGCTATGAAGGCGATTGTGACATGCATTGAAGCATGTTGGAAGAGCTTTATTTAATCTGGTCGATGGCCTACACAAAAACTTTTGTTGTGCTGTGAGTAGCTTCCGTAGATAATTAACTTTACATATTTTTGCTCGCTACCGAACATTTGTAAACATTAATTCAAGTCGATGTGCCACACATGCGTCTCCGCTTTTTTGTTTTTCTCTGCACCTTGATCTCCACATGCATCCGAGTCCGGACTTGTACAATTCCTTTTATTATTGGCATACACTACACATGCTGAGTAAGCCGTTTTGAAGGCTCGAAGTTTTGGTGGAAAACTTCCGCATACGGCCAACCGCATACGGCCAAGACGGCCGTAGGCGCACAACGCAGGTAAGAGCGACCTGCGTATTCCTTCCTGCTGTCGCGTGGAACTGCGTCGCTTAGAGCCCAGCCTTATTTTAAAATTTGGTCAAAGCATTCAGACGTCAAGCTGCATCGCTTGTTTTCGTTTATTAATGCAATTAAACGTTGACGACTCGCGGGCGTATTCTATGCATGCATGCAGAAGGCCAGCTTAGGAACGCAGCATTTACTTGACTTACCTGTGCAGACAGCTTTCTTCGCTCGTAGGCTATATTTTTTCCCTACCTAGATTACTTAAACAATGATGTTAAAAGTCAAATAGTAGTAGGATGCTTTGCCCTCACTGTCAGATGACTATGCCAAATGTTATGAATGACAAGCCCATGGATAACAAGTCACCTGTGATACATATATATTTACTTTGTTTTCATTGCCACACAAACAGATGTGTGCTTTTTAGCAGTGCAATACATCGCAGAGAAAAAAATACCATCCCCAAAACAAAGGTTCACATGTCAGTGTAAAAGGGAGACACCAATGCACTCAGGGAACTAATCTCGACTAGATTTTGTACCAAAACACTATAATAATAAAGAAAAGTATGTACAGATTGAACGCACTTTTAAAAAGTCGTATAATCCTGTTTTGTGAGCTACGGTATCGGAATTTACCATTAAGATGCAGCTATGCTGATAAATAGTTGATTTGTGTTGTAAAAAATATTGAAGAAAAAGCTTGGAGAAATTAAAATTTTCAAAGAAAATCGATATTGTTTCTTATGGACTGAGATAGAATATAACTTTTTTCCAGGCGAAAGAGTAAGATAAGTAATGAACGAAGGCTCAATTCTATCGATTAAGGCAAATTTTGATTGAGGCAAGTTTTTCTTCATTATTTTCACAAAAACAAAATCCAGTACCTAGCTGCATCTTCATGGCAAATTACAGTACCGTAGCTCACGCAATAGGTTTATACATTTTTTTAAAGTGCATTCAGTCCATTAGGTACACACTGTAAATTGAAATTTCAAAAACCCACGAACAGTAAAAAAACATTTCAAAAAGGATGTCACGTCGCATAAAGATGAAGAATGAATACTTTGCAAGCATCATTTTACATTCTCTGCTAAAAACTTTCATAGCGACGCTGCGGCTACCACATTTTGGGCCAGTCTTCTTGGAAGCAAGGAGGTTCAACTTCCGCAGATAAAAGCGAAGTCTCACCAAAAGAAACAAGTGTACAAGCTTGTACGCCAGGTCATGGCAGGGTGGCAATGGGGGCCCAAGGTACGTAGCAATTACTGTTGCAGTCAGCTTGTTAGTACTGATCTTCAAGACATTTTGTTTCATTCAACTTGAATGTATTCTCTGCATGCTGCCGCAGTTTAAGCACATAGCGAGAGGGCATAAAGAGGGGGTTGGCTTTGTCTGGTGTGTACGACTTGAACTCTATCAAGGTGGCGTTTGTTGCCGCGCGTGCTTCTTTCGAGAAATCAATACACACTTCACTCAATTGGTGCTTTCTCAGGACAGACTGCGAAGTATAGCCAGCCAGATAGGTTAGTGACACCTGTTCACTTTCAGTTAACTCTGCCTCTGGTGGAAAATGAGGGTCGAAAACCTCCTGGGTGCTGGTGGCGACTGCAAAAAGGTTGTCAAATCTACACTGTCGTCAATGGCATAATTGCCATGACGGCTTAGAGAAAGAAACTGTGAGAAAGCAATCAATCTCAGCGTCAACTTGAACTACATTGCTCGAGGGATTGGATGTTTGTACCTCACACACGCGAACAAGTTTTCTAGCGCGTCTTGGCTGACACGACTCAAAAGTACAAACTTTAAAGTCATGCTGAGACAACAGCTTCTCTTGAAGGATTAAAGCGCTGTGGGTTGAAATTATCACACCTGCTTGTACAGGTTGAAGCAATCTTTCTCACCTGGCGCTCGGATCGACAGGCGTCAGAACATGCTCATGAACATTCTGAGGAAAGTCACTGCATTTTCGTGCTCATTTCCCTTCGAATCGCTGATTGCAACTTTAATGCTTCGAGATGTCAGTAATGAAAACCACCGATTCATTGCCTCCAGAAACCAAGCTATCGTCAACGCCTCACGAGGAAGCTGTCCAGTCTTTACCAATAGCCTGTTAGCTGAAGTCGCAGCATGATTAAGAACTGCTACTGCACTTGCAACATTCATTTTTTTTCGAAGTGATTCGGGTCCAGATGCTTTTCGTTGAGGTGAGGAGCAATTTTCAAGTCTTGCTTCGCATCAATTGCAGCAAGCTTCTTGATGTACGCAACAGAGACCTGGAAAAAGTTTTCGCATTGTGTCGCTAGGCTATCATTTTCTTAAATTACCCGAGACAGGGGTGAGAAACTAAAGCAAGAAAAAGTAGAAGGGACAGATGCAAAGACTGCCTGTCCCTGTCCCATCTTTTTGTTTCTTCAGATTTTCACCTTTCTTGAGTAATTTAGCAAAATGGTAAAATTTCACCAGCTCGCCTGTGCCCTCTTTGTTTTAGTCTAGCATGTTGTTTGAAAAACATACCTCATTTGTAGGTAGGCCTTGCTTCTCAACTATGTCGCCTGGCAGATATATCACCTGTTCACGGATGAGGTGGCCTCGGACATTTTTTAGAACGTGCGGAGCATCGGCGAGGAACAACAGGGTCTTATCCTCTTCCTCACCAGCACATAAATGGCGGCAGGACACAATGGCATCGCTGTGCTTTGTTGCAGACACTCCACACTGTCTCCATAAGCTCTTGTTGCATGCCCCCATGTCCGAAACAATGCCGTCTATAACAAGTCCAACTTTTTCACACTGCATAATTATTTCGAAGACAACTTTCTTCAGCTCCATCGGTGACACAGAGTTGCCTGAAAGAAAAAAAAAGATTAGATATTGTCACCAATGACAATTGGCGATCATAGCTGAATAAACTAAACGTTTAATGGGGCGAACTTGTGCCCAAAACAAAAAGAAAAGAGAAAAAAAGAGCAGAGCGTTGCGGGCGTCGATGTCGGCGAAACCGCAGGATCGAGCGCTGGGGCGAGACTGACTCGACAAGGTCGCGGGCGGCCTTTTATCTAGAGTGAGTCACTACCTGGAAGATTCGGTGAAGAAGGCTCGAGCGGCGCGCGCTCGGGGCGAGAATGAACACGCACTTTTAGAACAACGAAAGCAGGAATACATGATAGAAGTTATGTCCGCAGCAAGAATAAACGAGAACCTTCTAGAAGTCCATGACCCTGCGCGCGGCATTATCCCCCCCCCCCCCCCCCCCCCCCCATCTTTAAAAGCGCATCGTCCCGATGCAGCAGAAACCGAAAACACAAACGAAAGGACAGCACAATCGCGAACCACAGTTCACAGTTTAACGAGAGTCCAAAGTTCTATCCTTCGTTATACGGCTTGAGGCGCACGACGTGGACTACTTCGGGTCGCGCTTGACGTCGTCTTGATAGTCGAGTTCCACCGGGAAGCACCTTACAGTTTAGGTCCCCGAGACGGCGGAGAACCTTGTAGGGACCAAAGTAGCGCTTGAGAAGCTTCTCGCTGACACCGCGGCGCCGTATCGGCGTCCACGCCCCTACCCGTTCTCCGGGTTGAAAGTGGGCGTCACGCCTGCGAAGATTGTAGCGGCCGGCGTCGACATGTTGCTGGTCGTGTAGCCGTAGTCTGGCCAGCGGGCGGACCTCTTCTGCCCGTTGAGTAACCACCTGAGCGTCATCGCTCCCGTCGTCGACTGGCTCGTGCGGTAACATGGAGTCTAGCATAGTCGTCACCGTCCGCCCATACACTAGCTCGAAAGGGGTCACTCCTGTGGTCTCTTGCACTGCTGTGTTGTAGGCAAACGTGAGGTAGGGCAGCACTTCGTCCCAGGTCTTGTGCTCCACGTCGACGTACATAGAGACCATGTCGGCCATTGTTTTATTGAGCCGCTCTGTCAACCCGTTGGTCTGCGGATTGTATGCAGTTGTTCGACGGTGGTCCGTGTGGCTTAGACGAAGAATCTCTTGGGTCAACTGTGCCATGAAAGGTGACCCTTGGTCTGTGATCAAAACTTCGCGGGCGCTATGCCGGAGGACGATTGACTCAATGAAGAACTTGGTGACTTCGACAGCAGTCCCCGACGGAAGGGCTTTCGCCTCGGCGTAACGAGTAAGATAATCTGTTGCGACGATTATCCAGCGGTTCCCCATCGTCGATGGTGGAAAAGGACCCAGCAAATCCATTCCGATTTTCTGGAAGGGCTTGGTTGGCGGGGTAATCGGCTGAAGGAGACCTGCTCGCTTTGACAGTCGTTTGGCGCACCTTCGACGACGTGGAGAAGCACTCACTGAACTCGGCGAGAAGGTCATTGAGTAGTCATCGTTGTGGGGCTGGGAGGGACGGGTCGATGTCGAGCTCTGATGGCGAGATTCTCTTGTGCTGCGTCGGAGAGGCGTCTTCTGAGATCACAGCGATCGCGGCTGTGTCCTGAATTTCCTCGACGTAATCCAGAGCTGTACCCTTAGTAAGGTGCTGCGACTCTTACCAGAAGTTGGTGACAAGGGCTACGGTACTCCCGTCCTGGAGCTCGGTTACGCCTCTTGCAATGCCAATCCCTTGTCCAACGAGAAGTAGGACGCTTCCTTCCAACACTGCTACACCGCAGATGGCTTCTTCGGTCCCGACCGGCACAAAGACACTCGACAGCGGCGGCAGGTTTACGTGGCTGGCAAGGACTCGCACTGCAGCTAACGTCGCTTTGGTATTTTCCGCCGATGGGACAGGCTTCCGAAGCGTCAGCTTGTTCTCCACGAGGTCGATGATGGCGCCGTATTCACACAAGAATTCCATTCCGAGAATGACGTCCCTCGAACAGTCTTGCAGAACGACGAACTTCACAGCGCAGGTTTCACCGTGAATCTCAACGCAATCAGTGCACCTGCCGCCAGGTGTGATGAGGTGCCCGCCGGCGGTTCGTATTTGAGGGCCCTCTTACGGCGTTCTCACATTTCGCAGGCGGCGAGAGAGCTTCCCACTCAAGACTGAGTAGTCTGCTCCGGTGTCTACGAGTGCTGATGCGTCGTGGCCGTCGATGATAACGTTTAGGTTGTTGGACACCGAAGCGGGAGCGTCGTTGCAATACGCAGCGTCGGGGGAGTGGGACCGCTCCGTCGTTCTTGGAGGCTCTTCGATCGTCTTCGGCAACGCCACCTCCAGGCGTTGTCGCACTTAGTTTGCCCGGCGGGGCAGGGGAGACAGGCTCTCTCGGCGGGGTCGACGCGCTAGAGGCGCTGAACGTCTGGGCGACGGTGAGCGGGATTCACGGCGGAGAGGCGATGCTGAGGATGGCGAACGTCGAAGGTACTCGTCAATGTCGTGAGGGCGTTCACCGTACCTCGGGCGCGGGTCGTTCGGGTGGAACCCACGCAGCCCAAGTCGGCGGTACGGGCATCCAGGATAGTGTGGTTGGCTTCCCCGCAGTGGTAGCAGAGCGGGCGTCGGTCGGCCGTTCGCCACAGGTCGGTCTTTCTTGGCGCTACTTGTTCTGAGCGGACGTGCGTCCGATCTTCCTGGTGTCGGGAATAGTGCGGCGCTGGAGGTTCACGTCGGGGAGTCGCCACGTACGGACGCGGGGTTGGTGGTGCTCGTCGGAGCATTGCGGCGTAGCTTAGAGCAGGCTTCTCTGGTGCTGCTATGGTGGCAGGAGCTTCCGGTCGGATTGCCCGCTGAACTTCTTCGCGGACAGCTTCGGTTATTGACAGCGAAGCCGGTTTGTTGGCAGCAGGCAGGAGCTTCCTGGGCTCTTCTCGGCCGACGTCGCGAATTATCTCGCGAATTGCAGTCAGGCTGGAGCCGTGGTCAAATCCCGATGGCGAGGGTGCAGCTGCGCCGAGATGCCGCTAGTAGTGGGTTGCCCTTTCAAGAATGGCACGCTCCATGTTCGTCGCCTCGGTGACGAATTCTTGAACGGTCGTCGGTGGGTGGCGTACGAGTCCACCGAAGATATCGCCCTTCACGCCGCGCATCAGAATACGCAGCTTCTTTTCCTCGGTGGCCTGAGGGTCAGCGCTGGAGCTCAGACGCAGGACGTCTTCTACGAAACTCGTGACGCTCTCATTGGGGCCCTGGGTCCTGGACTGCAGCAGATCTTCGGCCCTCTCTCTTCGGTGTTGATTGACGAATGTACGCGTCAACTCTTTCTTGCAAAGCTCCCATGAAGTCAAGGAAGCTTCGCGGTTTTCGAACCAGCGCCTTGCAGTTCCTTCAAGCGAGAAATAGAGGTTCTGCAGGCGCTGTTCGTCACTCCACCCGTTGTGGCGAGCCACACGTTCGTACTGGTTGATCCAGTCTTCAACGTCCTCGTAGATCTCACCGAGGAAGGGAGTAGGCGTCCGCGGAGCGACGGGCAGGACGACGACGGGCGGGGTGGTCATCGTCGGGATCTTCTTCGGCTTCTGCAGCAAGGGTCCGGATTCCGGAAGTTGGACTTTGGCACGGAGGCTTGCTCGGGCGTCGGCATTTTCTGAGAAGGGTAGCCTTCCGGGGCTGAGCACTTCACTTGGCCGGGATGTCTTCGGAGGGGTACGCTTCACGGGCATAGAATGCGATACCCGCACCTCCACCAGAATGTAACGAATGACAATTTATGAGGCGATGATAACTGAATAAACTAAACGTTTATTGGGGCGAACTTGTGCCCAGAACAAAAAGGAAAGAGAAGAAAACAGCAGAGCGTTGCGGGCGTTGATGTCGGCGAAACCGCAGGATCAAGCGCTGAGGCGAGACTGACTCGACAAGGTCGCGGGCGGCCCCTTATCTAGAGTGAGTCACTATCTCGAAGATTCGGCGAAGAAGGCTCGAGCGTCGCGCGCTCGGGGCGAGAATGAACACGCACTTTCTAGAACAACAAAAGCAGGAATACATGATAGAAGTTATGTCCGGAGCAAGAGGAAACGAGAACCTTCTAAAGTCCATGACCCTGCGCGCGGCAATATTGCTCAATGAAAAATCAATAATATAAGTCTCCGGACCTAAATCACGTTAGAAAAAGAGATAACAAAATCTAGTAATTTCCACTGATTTTAACAAATTGCTACATTTACCTGCAAAATGGTAGCCGATGATCTGCTTCCACCTTGATCAAAGTCCGGCAAGCATAAAAACAAGCCCGCGGGTAGCACCAGTCATGGTACCATCACTGTTTGCAGCGTGGCAACCTTGCAGAGTCGTTTGGCCTATCACCATCTTTGTTGTTCCATCGTACTCAAGGCCTGGTGTCAGCTGCATTTCATCCATAAGCAGCACGCAGTGACGTTCTTGGAGACCCATGCTTGCTACCTTACGCTCGACTGCAGGAAGTTGTTCCCGCAGAAGCCCTGAGATTAAAAATAAATCTTTATGCTTACTATTTTGGCGATAAGCGGTGCGCAACACTAATCTGAAATGAACGTGTTGAAATAGTTACAATTTAGTATTCGTTCATACCTGGCTGAAACTTCATTCCCTCAATTTTTTTTTTGAAGAGTTCGCTCCGATGGCAGTGGGAGTACATGTTCCCGAAGGAAAGCAAACCCCCTGTGCCCACAGGCAAGACGAAGTTAGAGGGCTCGCTTAATAGTCTCGTCAGACCATCTATTGCCACTCATGTCTTGGCGTTGCATGCAGAGAACCTGATCTTCAGACAAGTGTCGTCTACGGTCATCTGAAGAAAAGGAAAAAAAAATAAGTTACATGAAAATAATGGTACTGTCTCAATTACACTAACCTTTATAAGCAGCTTTGTTTTTAGTGTTACAGGTGAACTCAGTAAAATCACATCTTAAATGCTGAAGATCTTGAGAAAGCTTGAGATAATTTTTGCTGGCCAGATAAAGCTTGCGGCGAAATGCAGCAGTGGCTTCTTCATGACATTGTTCATGGTAGATTGTGCCAGTCTTCGTAGATGCTACAAACTCTGTGAAATAAGAGATATTTTGTAGGCAACATTGAAGAACACAATATGCAGAACACATCAACTGCATTACACAAGTCTATAGAATGTCTATGTTTCCCAGAAGGAAAAAAAACATGCAGCCCAACTCACCTTCGTTGCAGTCTAATGTGTGCTCAGTGATATGGCAGTCTGGAGTAGCCGAGTTGGAGATCATTAGCCCTACAAAATGTTAACCAACACAGCTTAAACCAATCGTTGCTCACCAAAAGAGGTCAGCACGGGAGAAATGCTGTGTTCTAGCTATTGGACACCAGGAACGCCTCTGTCGTGACCACTAGCTGTTTTGCTGAAGTCCGTACTTGCTCGCGGGCCATCTGCAGTCTGTGAGACAGCACCGTCGACGGGCGTTCCTGCACTACAGTGACCTAATAGTGCGTTTCACACGGCATGAGAGTAGATCGACATCCAGAACACTGCAATATCCTTTCATGTGGCCAAGGTACGTATACGTCCTATGTTTCCCTAAAAAGAAAGAGGGCACATATCAACTCACCTTCACTGCAGCTTACTGTGTGCTCAGCACCATGGTAGTCACGAATTGCTGAGTCGGTGATCCTCGGCTCTGCAAAAGGTTATTTAAGAAAATTAAACCAACAGTCGCCCGTCAAAAAAGGCTAGTTTGGAAAAAATGCTTTGTTCTTGCTATTGGACACCAGGAACGCCTGTGTCGTGACTCATACCTCAGTTGCTGAAGTCCCTACTTGCTCTCGGATTATCTGCAGTGTGCGAGACAGCACCGTCCATGGTCTTTCCTGCACAACAGTGACCTGGTAGTGTCTTTTACACGGCGGAAATAGAATGACATCCAGAACACTTCAATCTCACTACATGTGGCCAAAGTATACCTACTATGTTTCCGTAAACAGGAAGAGGGCACACGTCAACTCACCTTCACTGCAGCTTACTGTGTGCTCAGCAGCATGGCAGTCACGAACTGATGAGTCGGAGATCGTCGGCTCTGCAAAATGTTTTTTAAAGAAAAATTAAACCAGCAGTCACCCATCAAAATAGGCCAGCTTGGAAAAAAGTGCTGTGTTTTAGCTACCTATCGGACACCAGGAACGCCGGTGTCGTGACCCATACCTGAGTTGCTGAAGTCCCTACTTGCTCTCCGGTCATCTGCAGTGTGCGAGACAGCACCGTCAATGGGCTTTCCTGCACAACAGTGACCTCGTAGTGTGTTTTACACGGCATGGAAATAGAACGACATCCAGAAGACTTCAATCTCATTTCATGTGACCAAAATATACCTACTATGTTTCCCTAAAAAGAAAGAGGGCACATGTCAACTCACCTTCACTGCAGCTTACTGTATGCTCAGTGCCATAGCGGACTGAAGTAGTAGATGAGTTGAAGTCCATTGTCTCTGCAAAAGTGTTAATTGAGACAGATTAAACCATCAATCACTAAAAAAAAGATGTGTTGTACATGGCATATAAAGAAGACCGTGTTCTACATGACATGAAAAGAAGACAAGGATATCTAGAACACTTCAACCACATTACCATGCGCCCAAAGTGCACCTACTATGTTTCTCTAAAAAGAAACAGTGCACGCCAACACACCTTCACAGCAGACCACTGCATGTTCAATGCCATGACACTCTGGTGTACACATGTTGGCTGCCATGAGTTCTGCAAGATTTAATGAGAAAAAGATTATGTACAATGTTTCTAATGTCTCTGTGAATTGCATAAAAATCTATAAGGCTGCATTTTGTTTTTCACCCTCAGACAAGAAATAAATAAAATCACACCCTTCAGATTGCGAAGCTCCAGTGACAGCTCTGCATTTTTTGCGGTGACCAGTTCAAGCTTGTTACGAAGTTCGGCAGTTGTTTCCTCGTGACGTTGGTCACGGCAGTTTCCAGGGATATCTCCAGATGGAACGAACCCTGTAAGATTGAATATATCATACAAAGCATAGCAAGAAAACCATGACACGTGAAACACTTCAAACACAATACATATTCCTAACATATGACTGAGTATGTCATTTTTACAAGAAACAGCACGTGTCAACTTCACCACAGTCGACTCTGCATCCAGTGCCAGGGTACACACTAAAAATTTCAACACCCATGTTCGTGTTAAAAGGGTGTTTTTCCGAGCTCTTACCCTTCCTACACCATTTTTACATGATTTTTGAATATTCAAGGGTGTACGGAAAGGCCTACACCCTTCGTACATCCTTTTTACACCCTACGGCTACCGAAATCGTGTTAAGAGGGTGTTGCGGTGGTACACCCATGATTTCCGAATCGTCGAACTCGGAAACCGCCGAATTGCAGACATACGCGCCGACAGCAGAAGTCAAGAAGCAGCCTGCTCAATTTAGAGGATTTCGTGAAGTTCAAGTAAGCACAATGGGCAGCTGACATCCAAGCCAAGCCAACGCTCAAGTTGTTTTCAAGCCAGATGAATGCCGGCGTTGTGTACAAGCTCCTTGGTTGTTTACGTGCAAGCGACCACGGAAATAGCATCGGTTACTCACGCACTTCTGCTCAGAATGGTGAGACCACATCGGTTCTATTATGATACATTCCGTCTCATCCTGAGATGTACTAAAGCGAAGGCTAGACGTGCGAGACGGTTCGGGCTCACAGCTTTACTGTGGGCCTGTACCGTAAAGGTCGGTTCTGACACTTGCGTTTGAGTGTGTTTGTCTGCGTTGCGTTTAGAACCGAAAACGAGTCACCGGCACATCTGTGCTTCGTATGAAGCGTGGATTCCAATTCAAAGAATCATCTTGGCACGCGATATAAGCAGCAGGGATGTCCTGGTTTCTCGCAGCCGCAACGCGGTCAAACACAACTGTTTGAACCAGGCTTTACGTGGTTGTCCTGTGCTTGTCCCTCGCGCTTTATTCTTTCGATTTTAAGTATTCATTTTCAACTCACTCGCTTTTACCACTACTAGTAGATACTCAGGCTGCACGAGGGTTCGTGCAGTGCGACCATCTAGCGATGCTATGAGCTTGTGCTCGAGCCTTGGCTTTAATGCATCTTAGTGGGCAAGGCAATCATCGGGGATATATGACACACGATGATGCCAAGTCTGTTCACGGCGGACTCTCGTGCTGTTCTGATTGGAGGAGAAGGGGCGTGTAAAAAATTGTCAAATGGAACATGGTTAGCGACAGCGCAAATATATGTTGCAAAAAGTTCAGAACGTTGAAGTGCACCAGCCTGAAACTTTGGAGTTAAGCAATTAGAGAATCATTTGAAGCCATCTTTAGAGGTTCAGCCTTCCCTCCCCCCCCACCAATATCGAAGGCTGCTAGGATATTGGTTCAGGCTAAGCCCTCTGTCTTTCAGTCAGCGAACTCGAGCCGTTCCACCTGACCTTGTTATTTCATAACAGATATGTTAGAAAATGGAATGCAGATTTTCTTTACACGGCCAAAACATAAAGTGTTATCAAATAATACCTGCCATATTCATATTCTACATTTACAGACCGGGGCTGCCCCGCCTGTGGAGGGTGAAGATGCGAGCAGCCCTGAAGCCCACCAACAGTGGCTGTGTGCTGAGAGCGAAAGCTGGTGCCTGACGAAGGCCAGATTGACCTTCGAAAGGATGCGACTGCCTGCAGATGGCTACATGCGTTGACATTGATGGGCATATAGACTGCACAGGATGCTTATCCCTACCTGATGGATGCTAGGAGGGTATGCGTTCCATATTTTTTTACTGATCTCTACGACTATTGCTAAATTGCGCTTCTCCGGTCCGTGATTGCGGCTGCCGGACTACCATCTTGGGACACGGAAAATTAACCTTTTGGAGCGTTGCAGAGGCTGGCCGGCAGCGTGCTGAAGACATGTTTTTTGCTCGTTTGTCGTCATTAAGAGCGTTAAAGTGGCCCTGCAATAACTTTTTGACTGGTTTTTAATTTGGACCGAACCTGAGCGCATTGAACGTAGTAATTTAAAGAAACTTTTCTTTTCTCAAATTTTGCTCTATCTTAAAAGTTATAGGCAAATTAGACTTACAAAAACAAGCAAAAAATAACATCCTTCATGACGTCGTAGGTCCTGGTTTGAGTGGCCGTGAAGTAGTGAGCTCATCGAGCGCTCACGGCTGCCGCACTCAGTGTCGACGGCTCGAGAGGGTGCTACTAATGCACGTGTTGACTAGGCTGTATGAAGCGGGCGGCCAGGGCAGCTCGCATTGAATTTTCCGCGCGATTAAAGACTATTCGGCATAACACTTCATTGGCCACAAACGACGGCAAACACGGGGTAAAGATCAGTTCAGAACGGGAGCCACTTTGCGCTGCCATACCGCCAAAGGGTCAAATCGCCAGCCAAGCCCGCGCCGAAAGCCTTGGGAACGCTCGGAACCGGTCGGATCCTCAAGCCGGTATACGACCGCAGCGCCACCGCGTACATCCGGGAGCTTTCTAAGCCCATTGTTCGTCGGAGCCTCATCCCACTACGCCTTTCTAGTATATGCGCCGTTTTTTTCACCGCTTGGTGGCGGGTTTTTTGTCGTCGGGTCTTTTCTTGTTTCCGTACTTTATAACCTGCATTTGTTTCTTTTCTGATCTAAAATACTGAACAAAAACTACTTTCATACATAATTGAAACGGTTCACGACACTTATATTTTGTATAGACTAAAAAAAATGCTTTTAGCGGCTCTGACCAGTAGTAAGCCCAGGACCAAAGACGTCACATATTCCGCGCTTTCGGCAACGCGGGTCGCCCTCGTAGGTGGAGGAGGTTTCCGCGTCGTCCGGTTAAAATATGACTCACTGATATTTAGTTATTCTCTCCGTGCCCGCTGGCTTACCCGAACCCAAAGAGACGTGGAAACCGCAAAAGAGGTAGAGGCTTAAGTATGATTGCAGCTCCCCTTTAAGTCCACACTCCTTTACTCCTACTCTGACGCTCCGAGTTTCATACTCCAGGCACAGCAACTAAACGGCGCATGGCGTACAGGAGCGCGACACACCAAATCTATTGACGAGCCGCACAAGCTCCTTCCCACCGCACGGTTATGACGGACCTGGCATCCCGTGTATACGGGTGGGAGAAGCCAAAAGTATTTCGGTGGTAAATTAATTAAAGCCAGTGTAGAGCGGCAGTGTACAAAGTAAAAGAGACGGCGACGTTATGAAGTTTCTACGAACGTTGCCTGAGAGGTTTGGAGACTCGCTTCGAGCACGTGCGGGGAAAGGCACCTTGGCTGATCTATTTATTGACCGTGCAAGCTGTCTATATTTGACCGTGCGAGCTGTTTTCAGGCGAGATGCACGAACAAACCTTTCCCGCGATGCTAACTGATGCTTCGGCTTTCCAATCTAAGTATCTTTATTCGCTGCAGCTGGACTAAGCAGTTTAAAAAGGGCAGCCGTCCCACTGTCTTCTCGGCAACTTTTCTGTCGCCGAGCTATCAGCACGCTCGTTCGATAGATCACTTTGTTCTCAGGCAAGGCACATGAACAAACCTTTTCTGGAATGCTAATTGCTGTCTTGGCTCTCAAATCAAATTGTTTTTACCTGCTGAATTAACCACTAATGGAATGATAAGGAGCAGCTGTCCAGCTACGTCTTTTGTTTCAACAATCTCAACAATGGCACAGCCATCTTGTTTGTGGACATGTCATCACGGAGCGCAAAGAAGTCACTTGTGCTCCAAGAAATGCTCGGAGCACGAAGAGCACGCTCAGGTGTCAGTCTCCGGCGGCGCTCCCCTCTGTTTAGTGAAAGGAGCGCCAAACGCTCTCAATGTGTAAACAATAAGAATTTCCTTTGAAAACGCATAAATTTTTTTGCAACAGCGCGGCACCGCAAGAAAAGGGCACAACTTGTCGAACGTCGAGTCTCGCCGGTCTTGCGGCGTGATCAAAGCTTCCTTGGCCTGCCAAACTGCTGCGTCTCTGTGCCTTTTCACGCTTGGATACTAATCAAAAATCGATGCCATGGCAGAGCTTTGAAGGTATGTCACACATAGGCGTCTTCTCTATCACCCAGCTGTTCCAACGAGTTGCTATCAATAGGAAACGAAATTGGTGGTTGCTATTATGGATTAACCGTGGCTATGTTCCAAATCTACTCAAATGGATCACATGACAGCACAAATAGAGCAATGCTGTGGAAGAAGGTAGGTTTTCGAAGGCAAAAGTATGAAGCGGCGATATCTGAAGTTTTTCAAACGTGGCCCGTCCTAATAGTTGTGTGCAATCTGTCGCCGTCGCCATAGCCTCCTACCCCTCCTTTTTCGCCACTGGATCATGCCCGCTTCTGGACTGCAAGTGCCGCAAGTTACAAATACAGTCGTAAGAGTAAAGTAAAATGCTGCTCCAGAGGCACATGCATCTTCATGCTCTTTGCACTCACGAAACAAATCCACACGGCGTTAATTCTTGATCGGTATTCAAGCGTGCGAAGACAAAGATGCAGCACTTTGGCATGCCAAGGAAGCTGTGATCATGCCGCCAGAACGGTAAGACTTGCGTTAGACGAGTTGCCCCTTTTTCTTGCGGTGCTGAGCTTTCGTAAAAATATCCACGTGTTATCAAACGCAATTCTCACCCTTTCGGGGTTTTAACAAACTTCTTCGGTAAATGACAACGAACGAGCAGAAAACATGTCTTCAGCTTACTGCCGCCCAGCCTCCGCAACGCTCCAAAAGGTTGACTGATAGTCTTTGTCCCAAGGTGGCCATCCGGTGGCCGCGCCTGAGCTGCAACGACCAAGCAGAGACACGCGATCCAGCAAATTGTCGTGGAGATCAATGGTATTGCTTGCACGGCGTACTATTAGTCTTCAGAGCAAACACAAGTGTCGCTGCGGTCGCCACGTCTTGATTGGGTGAGGTGTACCGTGACGTCTGGTGACGGACTCCGCTTCGCGTTCTGGCATCTAGCTGGCTTCCCTGCGCCCGTTTCCTCACGATCGGAGGTTTGTGATCATGCTGACCTACTGTTCAGCGCTGCAATGCAATTTCCAAAAAGAAGCTGCTATCATATTCTACCACCCGAAAACTTCGAGATTAAAGAGAGCATGGACAGTCAGACTAAGAATGGGAAAGGCACCGTCAACATCGGCCGTTGTGAGCTATAAGCACGTTGAGGAGCGGGGCTTCGTTTACCCAGTGTACAAGGCGCTGGGTGAGACTTATGCCGACAGGATTTTCATAGCTTTTTCAACCGTGTTTGTCACGTTTACCCTTATAATTGGGTTATAAGTATGGAAAGCTATCGGTGGGGGAAACTCCGTCGATGAACCCCCCCGCCCCCTCCACACGATATAAGGCGGTTGTGCAAGGGGTTGTGGAAGCGGCGGTGTAAGTGTTTCAGACACTGAAATTCTGTTCTTTGCAGATTCATGAGTTAAGCACGAGACACATGCGCGAAAAATCCATTCGATCCGACGTCCGATCCGACAGTACGACTGCCTGATCCGAAAAATTTGGTCGCTTCAGGCGTCAGATCGGCGATCCGACATGCGTCAAACGCGCCAGATAGTTTCGCACGGCGGACGGATTGTCGGATGCGTCCAGCCAATGACAACACAGCTAGCGCGAACGTCATGATGACATACTTGGTCTGTCGGGACGAATAAGAAAACGGGACGGGCGACGGGAACCCGGACGCGTAGATCCCGCTGATTTATTTGAGAAAGATGGCCCCGGCAAAGAATGCACGCGCTAACAAGAATAAGCTCCTAGCTTCGCTCGTGCGAGCTAAACCATCAATCTGGGACCAGAGATCTATAAACGCGGACCTCCGCTGGAGTGCTTGGAAGTTGGATCTCCTGGGCGGAGCCGAACGGATTGTTGTGTCGCTTGCGAGGTCGGAAGCGTGTGCGTGTGTCTCAATTCGGAGCGGCGTTCGGACTGTCGGATGGACGATTCTGCCGTCCATTTGTCTCGCGCTTTAGGAGAACATCAGACCCCGCTTTGCGGGCATACAAATGGCATTTAAGTCAAAGGCCTTTGGGCGGTCTCACTTGTAATTTTCTCCCCATGGCCCAGAATATATTTAACATGTTGCTCGAGCAGAGTGCAGCTTTTTCGCTGAGACGTTTTTGTTTAGAAACAAAGTTGAAAAAAACCTCTTAATTTATTCAAATCATCAGCAGCGTTGATTGTGCGAGATGTAAATATACTGCAATGCTCCTGCAAGTGTGGTGGCATTTCTTCCTTTTCATATACCATATGTGATTCATGCACTGTCTGCCCTGGAAACCATGCTCGGAATGTTGGTTGAAGTTTCGCCTGCAGCTACAGACCATACCTCAATAAGGCCGCATATAATAATTCGTATTTCCTACGTAAAATGCGCACAAAAAAAACAAAAAAAAACGAAAGTAATATGCCGACAGCTAACGCCGTCTCGGCCGTTGTAGGGAGAGTGAGGGGGTAAATTTTGTCCTCAGCAGGACGTCACGCCGGCCCGCTGTAAAAGGTCGCCTCCCAAACTTCTCGGTGCTAATACTCTCACCATACAATGCACCTGTTATTTGTTTGGCCCCTGGTCATGAAATCATTCTCAGTTTGCCATTCCATCTCACCGAGAGCCCGATTTTGGTCATTGAGGTCTCAACCGGCTTGTACTGAAGAAGTATTAGCGAGTTCGTTTCACGGCACTCGCAGCGTGGAGCGGGTTCGTTTCAGCCGGCACTCCACAAGTGGTTGCACTCTCCGAGTTCGTTTCATTGCTGACACCCCACGCGTGCATGCACTCTCTGCACTGAGAAAATCGAGATTGCGCCAAAATGCAATCCCGTCGTGCCTCGCTCCGGCTAGGCCGGCAAGGTGCTGGAGCAGATGACGAAAGTTTGTCTGCTACGATGTGTCGCAGAACTGAACGGAAAAAAAGTAGATTTTCTGATAGAAATTGCGTCCCGCGGGCAACGGAATCAAACGCGAGCTTGAACTGTGAGCGTCTCCTATTTCATGAAGGAAGCAGTTGAGAAACCGTGCTTTATTTGGAGGTTTTAAGTCGCTCTGTTGCCATAAAAACGCTGAAATATGCCAGTGTGTAAAGAAATGCTCAGAACAAATGCATCAGCGGCCCCCAAGATGCTTGTCACCAACTTGTGCGGGTGAAAAATTGAACATTTGTCGACAAAACTGCCCCAGCAGAAACTTTGACTGCCCAATAAGCATCAGAGAAAGCTAAATTTAGTGATTTTACCCGAGGCTTGGGCAACATCATCATGTTTAACATTTACCTACTTCAGCTAACTTGCCCCGTCATATTTTGTTCGAGAAAGCTCTCGTTCTCGACGCCCTCACCAAAGCTAATATCTGATCCACCTGTAATGACGATCGAAATCGAAAAGTTTTGCTGGGTATTCCAGCAGACTACTTTTAAGGCGTACCCTTTCAGTGGTCCACGCATAATGCCATGCTGAAATGAATCAAGCTTCTGCTCGGACAGCATCATCCATTTTCTTCGGTGTAAACGGTTATGAGAATTGAAAGATCGCAACCAGCTGCTTTGTAGACAGCTGGTTGCGGAAATTTACGCCGTCTGTAACTATCCCTATGACAGCCGAGTTGCTTGAAGTCATCGCAACTATAAACTACAGGCTGCAGCGACCAACGTTTGTAGATAAACGTTGGTAGCGACTGTACTCTCGCATTCCCACCCATCACTTCGAGCAGCAAGGCGCCAGTTTCGGTTTGAGGTCGGTATTCTTTCTACAACATAGATGGCGGCAGCATCAGTCTTCCGCACTTGATGCATTTGGCGAATTCGTTTGAGTCCAGTTCTCAGTGCAACACTCTGCGAGTGCGATGCATTCTGGGAGAGAACTTGAACGGTGCCAGTGCGTGTGAAACGAACTCGCTATAAAATACCGCTACCAGACGCATCGTCTGCTAGCATGAGGGAATAATAATGAGTTTGTTTGCTACTAGGTAGGTATCATTCTCTAACAGAAACAAAACGACGAACAGACTGGCAAGTCATCTGCGAACAGAGCCAAAAGGACAATCGTCTGCTATGAATTGTGTGCTGCGCAGAGTGAGATCAAAAACTAATTGAAATATGGAACATCGGCTATTTTACGGATGCAATTGTCCTGTGCTTCGTTTGGCTATGCTGATTTGTTTTCTGGCTGTGTGTAACTTGACACCCACTGGTGCTAAAACAAGAGCTTGGGACAAGCACCCACCTTACCACAATATCAATCTCACTATCCGAAAGAGTATTAAATTTAATTACTGAGTGCCTTTTCCATTGACAAGAAGGCCCCAACATTTTCTGAGAACTCCAGTAGGGTTTTGTTGTTGCATCTTTATACTCGCAACTCATTCACTTTGCCAATTTCGTTTTTCTAGCCTGGCTCAGCTGGCAAGCTGAGTGGCGAGTCTGAAACTGTACCAATATTGTTTCCGGTCAGACTGTCCATTATTATTTATTGTTCTTCCCTGCTATTGTGATATGTCCGCACTGTAGTCATGACAGGGGCTTGAATGGTGGCTCCTACTTTCTACACATGGGTCCTAGGAAACATATTGTAAGTGATGAGGTGCCCACAATCATGGGCGTCAGCAAAGTGGCGGAAAAGGGGGGGGGGGGGATTATTCAGAAGGGGTGTAGCTTTCAAACCTATAACTTTGAAAGAAAACAAGGTTTGCCCCCCTCCCCCTCCTTTTCCTGCAAAACGTACTGCAGATGCCCATGCGCGCAATCTAGGCCAATGGTTCTGGAAAGAGGGTTTGTGGAACCTCTCCGTAAAGGCATTTTAGGAGTCCGCAAAACTCTGTCGGCAAAAATTTTTTTTTTTAAATATGATTTGGGGCATTGAGTTGAGCCCAGTCCGGCCATGGCACATTCACAGCTGCGGGAGAAAAAGGAATCTACAGAAGAATACCTCCTTTCACTCTTCCCCCTTTTTATTCCTGGTAAACGCGTTTGCAGTCCACCCCCCCCCCCCCCCCCTTCCTTCACCTTTTTTTACACTGCCTGGCATCTCCCATCACTTCTGCCAGTCCAAAAAGGGTTTGCTTGCCACGATTGGCGGTTTCCTTCTTTTCTCTATAGCATCCTTCCTGCTAAAGTGGAAAGAGTGTAGACGGAGCTTCTTCCCCTCACAGTACCGTCTTAACCTGCAACATACTATACTCTCGGGAACAAGATAATAGCCTTGTATCTTTTCTGCCGCCGCAAATGCTGTGCTTAGCATGTTTTTGGCAGAGCCTTTTGCTGCCACCACATGCCACGCTATGAAGTGGAGTGCCACGGTGTGTACGTGCCACCTGTCGCATAAAGCAGTGCACCTTCATGCTGCGTGGATGCAATAACGGCAGAAAAAACACCAGCAGAGCGGACAATACAGAGCATGTTATTAACAGCACTGGTTAATTCCCAATAAATCACAATCTGGATCATTACTGTAAAACCATTTATTTTTGCAAATTGGTCACAGAGGACATAATCGCGGCCACTAAATTTTGCGAATTCCAGACGCCTGCATTCAAACTCTTAAAGAGATTATAAAAGCAATTTCGAAATTTTATTTGACGTCTGAATTGGGCGTCGGGCTCATCTCAGGCACTGTTGACCAAGTTCCAGCCCGAACAGAAGTTTGTGTGCCGCACCAATCAATTAAACAGTTGTGGTAATATTTGCGCGGGGACAATGCCTGAGACCCCCCACCAAGACGGCGACAGAAAGGTGAACTAAAGTGCGCCGTCAAAGCGTGAAGACAACGGGCTCCTCGTCAGGCGATTGCTTCAAACGGTTTAAACGAATGATGCGCTCTTGGTTTAGAATTCGGTAGTGAGATGTCATACAAAAAAGTAATTTGAATGTTGGATAATTTTTTTAAGGCTGTAGTTCGGAATCAATGGGTTTCATAGTGTGTATAGGAATAGGTTCCATAGCATGTGTAGCGTGTGGGATGACAAGGAAGAAGACTTGTGGAAATAAATGACAGCTGTATGCTGTGCTGGTTTTGAGACGGTGGTGTGTATGTTCCTTTTTGTTTCCTTGTCTCAAGGAAACAAAATTTTGACAGCAAATTTTGAACCCTGCTAGTGCACACGTTTCTGATCCAAAACTGACTTCGAGACCCAGTAGGTTTCAAAGCCGGTTTCAAATAAGAAAACCAAAGCAAAAGTCAACTTCGAAACCTGGGATGTTTTGAAGTGATTTTTGGCATTAGTTCCCGAAAAGATATGTCATCAGTTATGTGGCCGGGAGCTAAAAGCATTTCATGCTTAAAATCATACTCATTAGTGCGGCCTTTATTATTCTCTGACTGAATCAATTCTGCTTTTATATGCAGGAGGGAACCATTCGGCTTTTCGAAGGCTTTAATGTGGTCATGGCGGCCTACTGGCTTTTCGGCTTCGCCCATGGCCAGAAGACGTACAATACGAGCTGCCTTCTTGAGAGGCTTTGTCTTATTCTAATCTACTCACAGCTACGGCCAGTTGCAATCAAGGTGATTAATACAATCAAGAAAACACCTGTAGCCTGATTGCTGATCACATAGTGCAATCGCCAAAGTCTGTGAAACTCCTGCCAGGATTGTTCCGATTTTCGAAATCATTAAAGGCTTTGTTTGTTTTTCTTGAGATGGCAGCTGCAAGTTGTGTGGCTCACATACCTAAGTATGCTTCAATTCATGACCAGCTTTATTCGTTTATATTCATCACATTTCTCTAGTCCTCCGTGTTGTTTCCTTGTCATCAAACTATTGGGCACCTGTATGGAGTAGTTACATTTTGTTTTTACGTTTTTATCAAAACGGTTTGTGTCACCCTGTCTGGAATTCATCACCCTTACTACGAAATGTCAAATTAATCTCACGTTGAGATACTTTTTAAAAGTGGAGATGACCGGCATTAAATGTTGTGTTTCTTTATCACTCCTGTTCATACTTTGTATATTACTTCAGTCAAAATACACCACCAGAGTTCAATATGCCCCGTCCAAGCACAAGCTTTTCAGCCTGGATAAGGTGAGCGTGAGTGAGCACGTACTAAGCAGTACCGAAGGTAATGAGCGTGCACTGCTGCATTTTCAAAGTTCCATTAATGCTCTTTTTTAGAAAAAAAATAAAAGCCAGGCATTGTTGTGGTATATTCATAACATTGTAGCTTTCTTGAAGAATGCGGGCATTCTGAAAATGTTGCCGAAGGCTTGCCAGTGTGACAGCGCGGTCGAAGGCGACAAGTGCGAGCTAGTACACGCTCTATCGCAAGCTCTTGTTCTGCGAAAGCGCTTCTCAAAGTCGCTCTTGCATGCCTGTAGCCTTTGCTGCCCTACAGTGGTAATGGTAGGCAACTCCGGCTGACACAAGAAATCATCCCATCGCTGTCACACTCCGTTTCCCTTTAGAGGGCTGGTGAACCGAAATTTGGATTTCAGAAAACGATGCAGAAGCCGTAGGCGGGACGCTACAATCCCTAAAACACTACTCGTAGTCACGAGGCTATATGTCGAATGGACGGCCGTATTTTTGCAGAAAGAGGTTGAGATTGAACGAGGCCGATGAGGCGCGTGACGTCAAGATATCTCGTTTTCTCCTCTCTCTGCTTCGCCCCCTCAAGGCGGCGAGGCGGAGAAGACGCGAGGTCGTTCCCTTTCCTTCTCGGAGAAACAAGACAAACAAATCTGTCAAATGCGCCTCCTACTTTTAAAAATAAGGTCATCCATTCGAAATATCGCTGTATGAGTGATGTTTTGGTGTTTGTAGCATCTTGTTACACGCTTTTGCCGCCGTGTTTTATGGAATCCAGATTTCGGTTCAACATTCCTTTAAGTGCAAGTGAAACAGAAATGCCAAGAATGAGCACGTTGTCCTGAACGACAGTTGCACTGCACAAGCGCGCATGCTTAGCAACATTCAAAGCATGGAGCTTGCTCTTAAAGCCTCTGCATCAGGCTTCCTGTTGCAGCTCGTGGTACCGAAGCAAGCTTTTGGGCAGACACTTTTTTATAAGCAGAAACTTCACCTGGCACCGCAGAGCTACTCGGAGTACTTAGTTGGGGTACTTTAGATAAAACAGAAGGGCAACAGGTGAAGTAGAAACTTCACCTGCACCGCAGTGCTCGGACCAGTACTCGGAGTACTTTTGCGGTATTTTAGATAAAACAGAAGGGCATTGAGCAGTGCAAACTACGATTATTGTCAGGTAAGAAGTATTCAGTTGCAGTAATTGTTTTGCTTTACATACAAAAAGGCTGGAGTATGCTTAAATGCTGGGCTAGCAACCGATTGCTACCAGGGGCCCTATGCTACACGACGGGACCAAGCGGAATCAAGGGACCGGGAGCCATCCAGCGACCTGGATGCAAAGATGGGTTCAGCTTCCACGGGATTTGTGCCACCTGGATCTTGTCCCAAAAGGCCAGCAGCAGCTGGATAGCCTCGCATTGTGATGCGGGGATGGGGATGCCGAGCGAGCTCGGGGCATGCCGCCCACTCAGTGTGAGGGCCAGGTGCTCCCACTGACTGGCTAGGTGCATGTTGATGAGTTCCTGGAAGGTGTTGTTTACACTTAGCAGCCGGAGCTTTGCGTTCGACGCGTACGGCGGCACCCCCAGTGCCAGCTAGTACCCTTTGCGAATAATCACGTCCATCTTGCCCTTACCTCTCGACAGCAGGTCAGGTTGAAATACGGATTTGCGCAGGCGATGTGGCTCACAACGAGTGGTTGGGTCAGCCGGATCAGGTCCGACTCCTCGAGCCCGTGTCTGTGACTCGTTATCCTTCTCACCATGCGCATGACTTGCGTGGTTGTCTTGACGAGTCGGTCGACCGTGTACTTGGCTCCGCCGTCCCGCTGGAGGTGAAGGCCCCAGGATCCGAACCCGCTTCACCACCGGCACGGGGGTACCATCCTTTAACGTGAGGCGGATGTCCGCCTTCTTCTTCTTCGGGAATTGGCTTGCCCGCGCGGAGGAGCAACAGCTGAGACTTATCGGGGGCGCGCTGGAGGTTGCCGGCCTCGAGGTAGTTCTGCACCGTCTCAATGACTTCTTCGAGGAAGTCCTGCCTCCCGCTGTCCGATCCCGACGTAGCCCAAATCGTCAGGTCGTCCACATAGAGTGGCATAGAGTGTATGCTTCATCCGGGGAATTTGTTCCAGTAGAGGAGGCGGCTTGCACTTCGCCAGGTAACAAGGTGGGTGACAGGACCGAGCCTTGCCGGTTGTCCTTGCTCGGTATCGGGATGGTGCTTGTGCGGATGGACTCGATTCCGATGGTGGCCATCCAGTTGCTCAGGAAGTCCCGCACATAATCATACATCCGGGGCCCGCACCCAGGTGAGGCCAGGTTCTCGAACACCAGCGTGTGACTGACGTTGTCAAAGGCGCCCTTTATATCCAGGGCCAGGACCGCCCGCGTTGTCGTACAGGAGATTCTGTCAAGGATATCCTCCTTGATCTGAAGCAGGACATCCTGCGTGGAGGCGTGACCAGAACCCGAAAATGGTGTTCATGGTGGCATTGAGTTCAATACAGGATGGTCCCCTCAAATATCGCTGTAAACAGCTCATCAGGGCATGGGCATTTAAAAAACTGAAATGGAGTGTCCAGGTTTGTGACGCTCGGTGGTATACCTGATAACCTCTATTTCTTTTGGATCCTTTTCAAGGGAGTATATTTTCCACTTCGGGGCACTTTTCTTGTTTCTGGTACTTACTACTGCAGGAACTGTTTCACCCTCACTTTCTTCTTTGCTTTCACAGCACTCATTTGATGTTAATGTGGAAGGGAATTGGCCGGATTCCACTCTTCGTTCCTACGTAAAATGTGCTGGCGTCCAATACCTGCCACAAAAAGGGTACTTAAGATTCCAAAAATGACTAAGAGTGTGTAAACATATGATGCCAGCATTTCTTTTTTTTTTATTTCCAATGAGCAACATTAGATTATGCCAAAACTCTCCCTAAATGCACACTGCATTTCACAGCGCGCTAAACTCTGCAGGAAAAATCGGCGCCTGCACGCAAAGGGGCGTCGTTTCCTCAGCAGTGTATTTTACCTTGTGAAATTTTAAGGCGCTCCTTTCTTTTGCAGCTAGAACATCCTTAAAAATGCTAAAATGCGTTCGCCACGGACGACCGAGTCTTCCGCTGGCAAACGCTCTCGTTTGCGTACGATACTCCTTGAAATTTTCACCTCATGGTCGATCAGGCGCCGATTTTTCCGGTTGCTTTCCCATACCTTGAGCCACCCAGAAACACCGCGCGCCCCCGTAAATAAAAAAAAAGGAATGGAACGGCATTGAGTGTTTTGTTTACTTACCGACTTTGTGCGCGGACCGCGCCACGTTGCGCTGCCTGATGCACCCGCGTTTTGGAACGCGGGTGCATCAGGCAGTTCCCTCCGAAGATGAAGCCACTGAAGCCACGGCGGTAATCGTACTGGTAGGCTGTTCCCTTTCGAACGGGCGGAAGAAGACTACGAAGAATTCGGCAGCGAACGGGCGGAAACTCGATTACGTACAGCTTCAGTAGTCGACGCTTTGTTTTCTCGATTGCGTTCGCGGCGTTCACCGTGGACTCGCGGACTCGGCCGTAGCCGTACCAGCCGAACGGCCGAACCAGCTGGACGGCTGCCGGCGTCCAGCTGGTTCGGCGTACCGACAGCGCCGCCATAGCAACCACGCCGCGAGTGTGGTTGCCAGACAGAATTCACACGATTTTTTTTTCTCGTCACTCACGTTGAGTTACTAGCAGTTAGGCGCGTATCATTATAATACATTATGTTGTAAGAAGTTATTAAGGGATATGTGTACCTACCTAAGACAAATGCAGAAAAAATATTATTGAAAAATAAAATTGGCGTAATCTTTTCATATCTTGATTAAGACTAGCGTGGTCACTGGGCTAACCGATGCGCGAAATAGGAGGGCATATATACCGCTCGGGGCACTTTTTGGTTTGTATAAGTAGGTTGTATGTACTATTTGTTGTGTGTTGTGCAATTGATCACTGCTTGTATGCCCGTGTGTATGTACAGTGTTGTGTGTATGTCGATGTCGTGAGTGTATGTAACCGCGCGGTGGGCAGCAAGAAAAACTGCTGTTTTCTTTTTTCAAATGTTTATCACTTTTTTTTTTTCGTCGCTAGATGGGGGTTGTCGCCACCCAATTTGAAAAGTGTGGCGGTTGATGATCTATAACTATTAGAGGGCTGGATGCCATTAGTCCATCCGTCGTGTTGATAGCTCCGAGTTGTTCGGTTCGGACGGTTCCGCTGGTAGCTGTGTCGCCGTGTAATACTGCCTGATTGCAACAAAAGGAGGTTAGGAGGCTTCCCCAGCGCGTGTTCTAGGTGCTGAATGCCGCTGTTCACGCACAAACGTTCATGAGTGAATAACGCACGTAACAGAGGTGAGCACAGGCAATAGTTAATCGAGAGCCACACGGAGCGCGAGTGCGATACCTCCTAGCCGCTGTCGACAGAGGGTGTCGGAGCGATTCGTTGTCAACTTGTCCACGGCAAGTGGGCGTTTTGTTCAATAAAGCCAGCCTGTCAGTGTTTTGTAAAGCTATCCCTTCTTTATAAGCGCTTCTGATGCGATGAAAATGCGACCGGCATTGAGCAGGCCGAGCGAGGCTTCGGCGACAGTCTCGGCTGTTCAGTCTCCAGAGGTTTCGGCCTTACTCGTATTATTTGCGGTGTTGGCGCTTGGACATAGAGATGTTTGGAAAGTTTTTTGCGCCTACAGATGACACCAAACGAGCGTGCGAGCCGTATGCTCTTGCTCCGGCGAGAAGCCGCGTACGGCTCGCCAGGCTCGTATCGCCTGTCGCATACTGGCCGCCATATTGTTTTTAGGGTGTTAGCAGTTAACACGATTTTCACCACCTCCGGCGGCTAACACCCTTACACGAATAAAGGCGTTAGCCAGAGGACGAGCCATTTACACGAATAAGGGTGTAAAAATTTTAAGTATGTAGTCTGTGGCAGATGAATAAGTGAACGTCGGCGCTATAAAAGGTTGATGCAAACAGATGAACCTAATAGTTACCAACATACCTCTGCAGACGAACATGGTGTTCTTTACTGGACACTACAAATTTCTGTGCAATGACCCATACCTGCACTGTTGACTTCAGTTGTTTCACTTGGGCCATCAACTGCAATGTCTGAAACTGTGCTGATGAGGTTTCCTGCACAATGCATGTGACAGAGAGTACCAAAAAAATCACTCTATGAAGTGGGAGCCCTTTGTTGTGAGTGTAATAATCATGCTACGGATGCATACACCATACTGGAGATTTTCCATGCTGGTACGACACAACTGAATTTGAATGACGAAAGAATCCCAAGCAGCACCAGAAAGTGAATTTCGATCGGCCGACGGTTGGCCAGTGTCTGGACAGCTTGGCCACTTTAAGTGCTTGGCCACCGGAGACATAAACAATGCCGGCAAGAGTCCGGCCACATTTTAGCTTGTCCGCCGGAGACATAAACACTGCCGGCAAGCGCCTGGCCAGAAGTGCTGATTTTCAGCTTGGCCGCCGGAGACATAAACACGGCCGGCAAGTGTTTGGCTAGCAGTGCTGATTTTCAGCTTGGCCGCCGGGGACATAAAGAGGCCCGGCAAGTGTTTGGCCAGAAGTGCTGATTTTCAGCTTGGCCGCCGGAGACATAAACACGGCCGGCAAGTGTTTGGCCAGCAGTGCTGATTTTCAGCTTGGCCGCCATGGACATAAAGATGGCCGGCAAGTGTTCGGCCAGAAGTGCTGATTTTCAACTTGGCCGCCGGGGACATAAATACGACCAGTAAGTGTTCGGCCAAAAGTGCTGATTTTCAGTTTCGCCGCAGGGACACCCATAATCTAAACTTTCATCGCGTTGACGAAACTTTGGCATAACGACGGGCAGCCAGACAAGCATCATGAGCGAGTGGTTAGAAGGATATTAGTGCGTGCATCGCGCGAACACTGTTAGCGCAAGCAAACGGTCATAGTTTTATTCAGTTTTTTTTTTGTTAGACTTGGAAGGCTATTTTCTTAACTAGCACTGTCGTGTGATATGTTCATTTAGAACATTACCAGAAGTGGGAAAATATTGTGCCCGTCGTTGTTCTATGAAAATAAAATACGAAAACAGCGCCCACGTCATCTTCGCGCTAACAATACCGCTCTGTCGCTGCGCGGCCCTCTTAGCGCGAATACCACATCCGCGATTTTTCGGTTAGTGCTCCACATATTTACTTCCACACTGCACTCGAAGAAAAAAAGTTGTAGTCGGGTGCATCGGGCGCACATGCTCCCCTTTCCTGGAAGACGCACCCTCCGTTACCCAGCCAGTGTACTTGTACACCGACCATAAGCCCCCTTCTCTACCTGAAAAACCTATAGGTGTATCAATGCACTCTGCTTAATAAACGGCCACGCTAGCCACGCTTCCCGATCAGCTTGTGCTTGAATCGGATAACATTGGATATTTCAGGCTTTGTGTTTTGGAAGAGCCTAAACAAGACGTCTCTATACATTGATTAAACTTAAGCTAGTCTCAGTAATGTTTTATATTGGTGCTAGGATACTGATTTCCTGAGCCAACGAAAGCTAACAGCTTCGGTTAAAACCGCAACAGAAACGTTCAAAATTGAACCACACGTAAAAAAAAAAGAAAATGAACATCTCGACCTAGATGTGCAGAACGCTGGTTTTGTTGTTAACAACGCGGTGGTTGGCGGGTGGTGGGCAACGCCGTGACGCTATCGACTATTGACGCTATCCTGGTGATTGACGCCAGTGATGCTCGGCCGTACTACACAGCAAAAGTTTTTACACTCGTAAGGGTGTAAAAGGGGTGTTGTAGCAACTTACACCCTCTGCTACACCCTTTTAACATCCTAAAAACTAGGAATATAACCTCATAATTTTACCGAAAAGGGTGCTGTTTCGTGTTACACCCTACTTTTAGTGAAGAATGTGAGAAGGGTGTAGAAGAGGGTGCTAAATAAATAATGTGAAATGGTTTTGGGAAGCTTATATATGGCTCCTTCCATAATGTACAGCTAAGATTTCTGCTTGAAAAGCAACAGTTGTTAGCAGTCTAGTTTTTTATAATGTCAGTTGTAATTCATGCAAATAGCTGAAAATAAAGTGCCTCTTTTGCATACAATGTCTATGTTTGCAAACAAAATTTTATATATGAGTTCATATTTCATTTTCTTAGAAATCACTCCATGCTCAGAAATTGGAAAGTAGGGTGAAATGTTCTATACTAGCATTTTTTACAAATATTTATTGATGGAAGTGTACAGTAAAAACATCAGTTAGTCTCGAGTTTATATCTGGCAACATGAAATCAAAATATAGTGAAAATGTTTGACAAATATTAATGACATGCTGCTAGAACCTGTCACATGACCATGTCAACCTGAGTAAAATATTCATTTGAGAATATGGTGACATGCACAAAAACTCACACACATAAAGAGGCAAATCCCATAATAAAACAGGCCGAGACATCCCATACAAAAATGGTCTATGGTCGTCTATCAAAAAATGCAATGGCAGGCTACCACCCCCTGTAGCTTTGCATGGTCGGCCTTAGAAATTTATAGATACAGCTACAGCCAGCTATAGAAACGTTAAGGGCCCTGTGTCTAAAGACTCAGGGCTATGTTTCAATAACAACAACAACAATAATAATAATAATTATGATAATAATAATAATAATTATTATCAATAAGTTAGTGTTTTAACAGTGTCCAGGGACATCCAATTGTTCTTCATGCGGGCGCAGTGCAATATAACGCACAAACAGACGCTTGCTTGCTCGCAGTCTCACTCATACACGCGCGCACGCACGTACACACGCATGCCCATGCGCAAACCCACGCCCGCGCGCAGACGTACACGCACGCACAACCAGAGACGCACACACACAAGCACGCGGACGCATCCACACGCGCGCGCACAAACACGCACGCGCATGCACGCACACGCACGCAAACAATTACGACGAAGGAAACGTTGCTTAAGTTAGTTTCGGTTTCGGTTTACACAAAAAAGAAACAACCTAAAGTTTAAAAGAAACCTAAGATTTACTCACTTTTTCTAATGTTTTACATTGTTATTTTAAGGACATTCTTATTGTTACTAATATAATATTAATTTGCTTAGTATCGTTCTAAAAAAATAAAAATAAATAAAAAGGAAAAGAGACTCTTGAAGACTGCGCAAGACCATCGCTATTGCAATCAGCTTCCGTTGCGTTCGGTTGAATGGTCGTTGAAGTTCAGGAGGCTTCCGAAATCTCCTTTTTTACGTTTTAGCCGTTGTAGTGGATATTTTAGATATCTTCCTTACGAGTATCGTGTTCAAGAATAGCAATCGATGACTGAGACCTGGGAGACGCTGCGTCTTGCCAACGCCCGTAAGTTCAGAACCGCCCATATTCGACTCGTGCAAACGCCGGTAAGCAACTTTCTTTTGTTTCTGCGAAGTGGGCTGCTGTTTCAAACTTTGTCGTGTACCGTGTGCTTGCTAAGCTATGCTTGATTCTAACTATGCTTCTGCCCTGTGTTATTCCGTTATTTGAAAAGAGCGTATCTTCTTTAAAACCTGTGGCTCGCTCCGCAGTGTGATTCCCGTGCGGCGGAACCGTGGGCATGTTCTGGGCGCCGTCGTGCGGCGCTCGTCCGACGACGCTTGTGCGGAGCGTTCAAGTGCCGTCTGACGGCAGTTCAAGCATTCAGTTGCCGTCCCAAAGTGTTAATCAGAGGTCATGCTAGTTCTGACGTCTTTTCCTAACAGCCGCTCGCCACCGATTTGTTTCATAAAGCGGGAGCGAGAAAAACGTTACAAGAGCGAACATGCAGCATGATTTTTTGCATAAGCTAATGCCTGTGCCGTAGAGACGCGCGGTTTCTTCGTAATATTTCCGAGGGTAAAACCGCTAAATACAACATACAAACAACGCCCTGTGTTGTTTGTTTCTTTTACTTGTCCATTGTTTTTAGAGCTTTTACCCTCGGAAATTAGGTCTCTTCTCGTTTACCGAACCGGCACACTTTTTAAGTTTACGATTGTGTGATGCAAAAACTAGAAGGAGTTTAGATGTCACGTTTCTTAGTAGTGGCGAAAGCCCTTACAAAAATCAGAGCAGCTAGAAAAAGCAAAAATATGAAAAGAGGCGGAAAAAATTAACTAATGTCAAACCTGAATATTTGATGGAGTTCAAAGACTACCACCGTACCAACTCGCCCGGTTATTCTTTCTGTCAAAGAATAATAGCCACTAGTAATAAACAAATAAATGCCAACTATTAATTGGTTACAAAGTCGTAATTGGTGCAGTGCAGCCCTAGGCTACTCTACTCTTTTGATGATATCAGGTAATGTATAAATGTATAGGGCAGTTCATAGCAACCATTTATGCCCAACCCATTACATTGAGTTTTTTTTTATATAAAAGTTATATGAAAAAAGTGCTCTTCCTAAATTGAGCCGCACCACTGAATGTACAATAGCCTGTAATGTTTATATATGTTCTCAGCAAAAGAAAAGGATGCATTAAAAAAAGGCCAATCATTTTGTTTCCTCTCTGTTAGAGCTTCTTTCACGTACACGCAAAATGTGGGTGTCTGCGTCTAAAAGAGTGGAATTGACATTTTCTGGAGGGCTGGAAGGCCTGACTCAGTTTGGCTAGCAGCTTGAAACCTATGGGAACCTGGGGAACTGAACCACAAGAGTGAGAGTCACAACCGCCTTGCACTTCCTGAACGATGGCACCATGAGGAAGGTGGAGCTGCCCTAAAGTGAATGCAATAGCAGGTGGGTCGTTCCAGTGAACCCCTATACAGATGATACCAAGCAGAAAATTATTAATGTGTTATTAAAAACATGGAATGTGAATGGAACGGACAAGAAGGAGGAGATCAACACAGCGCTGTGTTGTGTTCATATCCTCTGTTCCCATATTCTTCATGATTTCTTTCAATAATTGGCTACTAAGTAGTCCAATCATCAGCACTAGTCAATAAAAGTATGCTGCTATTTATTAGTATGCATTAACACCGTGCTTGCAGTTGAATCCTGCAGTAATTTATTAATACACAAAAACGAAGGTGCAAGCTATCTAAACAGGCTAAACATATAATTTATTAAAGACGGGTTCTCTGAAGGATGATACAAACGCAGAGAAGTTTCAAACGCAGCTGAGTATGAATGGGCAAAAGTGAATAGTCGACCCAAAAAAGAAAACGTAGGTACAAGTTCTCTTTTGCTTGCCACCACTTTACAAAGGGAATTCCTTCTTGGGCCTTACAGCGTTTTACTGTTCACAACCCCTGACATACCCAAGGGCAGTAAACATAAAAAAGCAACCTACTAGCATTTGGGTAAATGTGATTGAACAAACAACAGGGAATGCCTTGAGCTTTCAACGTAGGAAATAAAAAATATGCACAACATCAAGATTTAAAAAAAAACAGACGGACGCATCACATCTGTTTCTAACGAAAATATAGGCCAAGAAACTTCTTCCACTCGATGGCAAAACACAGGGAAGGTACTAATAGATTTCTAGATTTCATCATTGTTAGTGATTCTTTCAGTATACACTTGTGGTCACTCTCTTTAGTCAAAGTTATTTCATCATCATCATTCATTATATCATCACAGTTGTGTTCTTTAAAGGGGTACGGAAACAAAAATTGAAATATTCAAATTTCGTTCGGAAGTGAGTCAAGCATGACGGATAATAACCGTAAATGATAATCGCACGCTTGTATTTTGAACGACTGGCTATATTTTTCGTTCCAAACGGTGCACTCGAACAAGCTCTCGAAGAGAAGCGAACGGAGACCGCGATGCGTAATGGGATATCCGGCGCAAACAAAAACAGGACGAAAAGATTCCCCGCGTTCGTGGAGTAGCTAGGCAGGCGTGGTTATGAGCTTTGCCCTTGGTGGCGTTGTCAGCGTTGTAATGGTGTCAATAGCATCAGCGCGTTACAACCGAGCGGTTCGAAGCACCCGTGGCGTGACGACCGTGTGGCTGGCCCACGTGGGCTGGCCCAAGGAGCACACAGCTTTCACAAAACTGTCAGCTTAGGGCTGAACGGGATGGGGAAAGCAACTTTTATTCGAGTTTTGAGCGACGGGCTAATCTTCTAGGGGGAGAATGGCTGTTTCCGGTTGAACGAACGAGGGTCCGAGAATGAGGGGAGTCCTTACTTTCCGTCTTCTTGGACCGTTTGGTACAATGCGCGATTTGTGAGTTGAGCCAGGAGGAAAGCTAAGAAAGAAAATGTTGAAATTCCAAAGGGCGGCGCTGCTCCGAAGGAATCTGCTACGTCACGACTACGTAGCAAGTTCCTCAGTGTTGCTAGATTACCTCCCTAATAGGCTCCGCATGCATCCACCAGGTGCACATTGAGAGATCGTTTATTTAGCTTTAAAATTAGTTTTCTTGTGCTTTTCAACAGAAGACTGGTCTCTTTGAGGTTAGGGTGCAACATGCAACACATTCAAGCTAGAAAATGAGCGCTGAAATTTCGTTTTCCTCCACCTTTAAGGCCACACAACTATTACACTAGATCAGATGTTTTGACACAGCTGAATACAGATCCTTATTTTTCTGCAACATTTATACTAAGTTCAATCGGTCCTTAATGCAGGGTTTTGTCGCATGAAGAGTTCTATGAGTCGAGCGAGAATTTCTAGCGGTCCTTGGGACATGTCGTGCTGTAGACTTGTGTATTACTGACTTTTCTTTGTTACTTTGTGGGATATGGCAAGCGGTATAGAATTTATTGCAGGTCCCAGCTGCACCAAGCGAGTAGACTCACCGTCAAAGACCGCAAGCCGCTATCTTCAAGCCGCGCAGAGTGTTCTATGAGGTGAGCAATTATGTTTGGCAGTCTTTGGTACATGCAGTGCTGGGGGTTTATGTAAAACTGGCCTTGTCCGTTTGATCCAGTTTTACTTCAGAAAATTGGACCTCTATAGTGGGATGGTGCACGGCTACATGCACATGCACCCGGTATTTATTATATTTATATATACATAAATACAAAGCTTTCTATTTTGATTCAAACGAAGCTAAAAAAAAGAAACGGCGTGAGTGTTACTTGGATGTTGACTTCAATGTGTGTTTGTGGGGCTCAGAGGATATTACATAAGGGGAAAACCCTTAGCAGTGTGTTATTCAAAACTAATTAGCCCAAATTTCTAATAATGGTTTTATGGGGTATGTTTCAATTCTAGTTTCAAAGGCAGTGAATATTAGAGACTAACACAATTGACACAATTTGCGAATGGCAACAAGTTTCGAAATATTCAGTGCTAAAAGTCTGCCTTTTCGTCGGCCAATTCCAAAATCTTGCGCTCAGAAGGCCTCAGGATGTCGTGCGGACGTGGTTGCTTCGGATGCACCTGCACTATCCTGGAAGTATGACGCCGATGCTTCCGTCAAGGACACACTGTCGAGATAGTGACGACGTACCCGGTATGACTAGGTCACTCTTCTGCCCATTATTAATGGCACGAAATCTTGAGCTCAAGCTGAGCACGGTGTTTGCATCCGACATTAAAAACGGAAAAGTTGGACAATGAATACCTCCAAGCCGCTTGGCTATTTGTGAATGGTTTAAATAGGGATAGCCTCTACTATTGACTGACTTTTAACACTGCAGTGTCAACATGGTCCATAAAGCCATGAATTACGAAGCTAACAGATTTTGGTCAATTAGTCAATGTACTGTGACAGTTATCCCCTTTACTAATGTCCGCCGAGTCCCACGAACACGCAGTGAAGAAGACATCGACAGAACTCTCACGGCCTTTTTTTTAAATTTTGTTAGCTTTCAAATAGAATGCTGTGCAGAGTGTATACACGTAAAACCACTTGAAGAATGTAATCATGAACATAATTGTTACAAAACTTGGCTTTTCACCCAATTAAGTATTGCATTTGTCATTGCAACCTTCCAAACATAAGCAAAGCATCCAGTTTTGTACTCAAAGTGTATTTATTCGGCAATAAATCAACGGACTACTACTTGGTTCGCCTTTGGCTTCATTGTGAAAATATTAGGCGTGTGCGAATCATGGATTTTGGCTTAAAATGAATAATAATTTGAGCTTAACTTTTCAGTTGAATGCCATATATTTTCTGCACCTCTCTCCAAGCCCGTGAATTCTGGGTCCGTTTACATGAAGTCATCCAGCCGCCGCAGGTTACTTTTTGGGCCATCGAGATTGCTCTTCTCTTGACGCAGACAGCTCATTGTATATTTTGTCAGAACACCTTTGTCTGTCACGGATTCGCAGTGCATTGAGGTGCGAACGCAACAATGTATCAAAGCTAGCTGTAGAAATATATTATCACGAGCACCTTTTAATATGTAATCACCCCTCCACCGTTGAAAACCGCAGCCCTCAACCTCGACACGCTGCATGCTGGATTTTTGCTGCACCGGTTGGTGTTAGGACGGGGGAGTTCATATGGCCTGCGACTGTACTTAAAATGTAGCCCTTGAAAATTAATTTCTACAGCTACATGCGAAACATTTTTATGTTGGCTGTTTTCTGTAACCTTCATCTTTGGGTTTTTCAGTGTAGAGGAGGAGAAAAGAAAATTAACATTGGCCAAGGGACAAATATTAGCATGTACCGTTATGGTCAGTCGGCAGCCCAATACGGTTCATAAATGCAGGGTGGCGAGGTGAAAAGGGTGCGTTTGTGGCAAACATAGATTGTAGCACCTGAGCTCCCCGCCTTCTGTCGGTGTTTGTCCCTTTTTTTTTGCAACTTCTATTGGCTATGTTCGCTGATACCAAAAAGAACCCATTATCGCACCCAATGAACGCTGGCGACCGATGACACCGCCTGACAAAGCGTGTCTGACCAAACGTCCCTGCTTTTTGCCTTCTTCTTCTTTTAGACATATTGTTTCTCATCTCTGCATCTGTTGGTGGCCTCTTACCCATACAATAACCTCGAATGTACACAGGAAGGCTGCTGTCAGCAGAAAGAAAACCGGCCGCTGTAGAAGTTAAAAGTGAGAGCAAAGCAAAAAATCACTCATTGTGAAAAAACCAGTGATGCGTCGGATTTTTCCGTGGCTTTTTTTTTATCTCGAAACCTGTCAGCTCATTTCTAACAATAAATGTAACAAGATACATAAGTCTAGCAGCGTATCATAATACATCGCAAAAGTATTTCACTACTGAAACACAAATAGATTTCGGAAATGCATTTCGGTACAAAAATAGAGATACTCTCAAGTGCCCCTAAGATTATATCGCAATACTTGCATGTTGTGATGTTGCCCCGATTGTAATTCTTCATTCGTTTTACATTTCTGAAGACCTGTTCCAACATAAGCACTGTATGCCTGTGTGGAGGCTGATGCGCATGGCTTTAACTGCAGCGAATAATAGCAGTTGACAAGAGCAAACATGTTTTGGCCTTCTACATTCAAATATGTTTTGCTTGATCCTTTTACCTAACGCAGGACGAGAACACCCCACCGGCACCATGTGTCTTCTACAACAAGCAAGAGCTGGACGATGCAGACTTTCTTCACCTTGTTGAGGATCGTGAGCGCTTGTTCTCCATTTTTATTCAGAAAAGGGGCTGTGCATGTTGTTGGCAGCATATTGGCTTTGCAGCATCCAGTAAGAATGCAAGGCCTCCAACACACTGGTCGCTCTGGAGAGGATTTTCCTTGGCTTGAGCGACACCAATCCAAGGACAGTCGTAATTAAATTTTTGAACAAAGTTTGCAGAAAGGTATGTGGTTGAAGAGATGTTTGTTTTTGTGAGCCGTTTTAAAAGTGTATAACCCACTTTTCTCACCAGTATTATCAGGTTAATTTTTATTTTGCTTCCAGAACGAATGATAGAAGGTTTTATGGAGGCATGTTTTCTTTTTCTCTCTTTAAATGTTGGGCACTTCCTGTGATAACTAACGCTGACCTCCTGTAGACGAGGTGCTTAGAATTTAGCTGTACGAGTTCCTTATCCATAGTCGTCTTCCAGAACTTTATAATTTTCTTTGTACGTGAGCAAGAGGATAGCGTCTTCTACTGAAACATTAGCTTATTTGCCGTAGAGTGCAAGTTCATTCTGTAATATTTTTCATTACATGTTTGCAGATAGCATTCTTTATTTCATGGAATGGCATACATTGTATTTTCCATTTCTCAAGGTTCAATAAATGTTGAATTTAACACATTCTAATTGATGTCATAATGAGCTTCACCTAATGAAATACTGCTGTGGTTCAGTCAAGGGCCAAACCACCCCCCTCTACCCTGCTTCCAATTAGTAAACAGATGCGCGTAGGAGACAAGTGATAAGCGAAGCGTGTTGCCTGCAATCCTCTGAGACAAACAAAGCATGTCACTTGATCTCCAAACAGGAAAGCTTTACATGCTTCGTTCGTGGCAGGCCATGACGTTCACAATGGTTCAGCCGTGCAGTGCGATGCTTGGGGCCACTGCTTGCTCACTTAGAGTTCGAGGAAGGGGGGTGCCGTAGCACTTCCCAATTGCCCACGGGGTTATGATGTGGCTTGCAAGGAGCTCTTTTGTATTACTTATTCATGAAGTGAGTTGTGTTTAGTGTGACTCATTATTTCTTTATCACATGCCTCGTATGTGGTGATGTGGCAATCCCTCTAAGTGAAAAAAGTGTAAATGTGTTCAGTAAACATGATAAACTGTAAATCATATAATAATAATATAAGAATATGCAATACAATATATGATTTTCGTACAATAACAAGTTCTGATATGTGTATTGGACTCAATCCATTGAAATGTTGACTGGGGTCTATACTCATTTCACCCTTCGTCCGAGCGCGGCGGACGCTACCAGCCAATCAAGCGTCGAGGGAGCGTCATGTGACCTTGAATTCCACATAACCAAAACGTCGCATGATACTCTCCTGGCGCCAGATTGGCTGGAGTGGCCCAGCATCCACTGGGCCAGCCCAGCAGGTGCCCATTTCATGCCAAGCACCCTTTACCAAGGATGTTAGCAAGCACCCTTTGTGAAGGGTGTTTGCCTGAACGCCATAAGGGTGTTAGTCCAGGGACAAACTGATTTACACCCTTAAGTGTGTAAAAACCTTTACTGTGTACTGAAGACTTCTCTTTCCCATCAGTGCCAGTAAGTTTGTGCAAAGTGAAAAATACTGTAACTGAACAGTAGAGAGTTTTAGTAGATCGCTCCCATGACTCCGATAACGATACCCGATACTCCGCCACCGCCTCCCTTGCGCATGCATGGTTTCGTTATCGGGGCTATCGGAGGTATCATAACGATCTACTAAAACTCTCTATTGTTGCACTGTCCCTTCACTTAAAGTTACTTCTTTCAATTTTTTTTTTACTGCTGCACTACCGGGTGATCTTAATGGTGGGACAACATACCATCCCTGAACCCACGACGACTGGAATGGTGGTCGCAACCAGCGTCGTAAGACTTAGTACTTAAAAAGTCCAATAAATATTGAACATCCTTGCAGCAGCTTCGCGTGTCATTACTATGTAAGATTTTCTTGGGTTGACTCCTCAATCTTGACCTCCCGAAACTCTTGACAGTCTTCTGAGGAACACCCACATTTTCTGGCAGTCTGTGATAAATTATGTATTAAGTGTATAACTACAGCCACTTTCGGCCAGTGAGTGGCCGGAAGTCAATGGCCAGTGGCTTCCCGAAAGTGACTGGCCAAAGGGGAATGGCAAGTCACTGCCCTAAAGTGAATGGCTAGTCACTGGCCAAATGTGAATGGCCAGTCACTGGCCAAAGGTGAATGGCCAGTCTCTGGCCTAAAGTGAATGGCCGGCCACTGGACAAAGGTGAATGGTCAGTCACTGGCCTAAAGTGAATAGCCAGTCACTGGCCTAAAGTGAATGGCCTGCGACTGGCATAAAGTGAATGGCAAGTCACCAAACGAGGACTAAAACACTTCTATTGCCGAGCACTTTGGCCAAGCTTGGGCCATCGAAAATCTGGTTGGCCATAGTACACTTGCCAGGCGATGGCCCATTCACAACGTGCTGCTTGGGATGTTTCTCTGAATTAACATATATTTCCTCAGTATCCCTGTCAAGCATGGGTCCAGCGGATAACATAATCCCACGACTTCAGGAACTGTACGAGCAAATCAACAAACACAGGCTAATATTTCCTACAAAGTCACTTTCCCAAACAATACTTAAGAAATTCTAAACTTGGACGAATTACCGAACATCGATCCTTTGGCGGCTTCCTGGCCCATTTTCGCTTGGTTGCGGTTGCAATGATAAGTCCAGCGCCAAGAATCGTAGGGACTGCGCTCAGTTTGAGAAGTTTTCTGCCATCGGCTCTGTGCGTTTCGAATTGAGACTCTTCGAAGTGATCCTAGAAGTCATTGTAATAAAAAAAAAACGCAGCATGTACTGGTAATTTGAGAGGAAAACACTGCGATTTAAACGCTATTCAGAACAATTTCACGAAACTACGAAAGTAGCAAGAATATAAACTGCATGAAAGCAATTTTTTTTAAAGTCACAAGGACTTGCTTTCGCTCGGTACGTCACTCTCGGAGACAACCGCATGCACGCGACCTTCGATGAATCTTTGTTTGCTACACATCTAAAATTGAGCGACGCGATTTTCGAGAGCGAGAGATCTGAACCAACACGGTCTTAATCTTAGCCCGTCGCATACCAAATCGCAAGAGCGTCGCTCGTGCGAAACCGATCACAGTTGGCGCCTGTTCGACTGCGAGGCAACGAGCGATACGCGGAATGAATCAGCTGTGATCGGCGCTCACCTCACAAAGCTTGCTTGCTGCAGTGGGCTCGAAATCTTTTCGTTTTACTATGACCAGCCAAGCCTTCTTCCTCCGTCTTGCAGTGGCGTGTTTTACACATGGGATCCGAGAGAACCTCTTCCCATTCTCCGACCTGCTGCTGCACCCGAAAGCGCAACAAGCAGGCATTGCGCCACTAAGTACAAAATCACACACACAACCTCCTTGCTTTCCACGTCAGTAACTGCGTGGAAAAGACGGGAAGACGGCGCGTAAACGCGCGCGTTCGATGAGCAGCAGAGGGTGGTGCGTGTGCGCAGTTTTTCGCTGGACCCAACATTTGTGGCGATTAGAGTGGCTTGAAGCGCTGATGGAGGTGAGTCTAGCGGTGATTGTGTCACGTGATCGCTACCGTCCAATGATGCTCACCAAGCCAAAACATAATCGGCTAGAGTGAGTATGTTGTCAGCACGGCTCTGGTTGTCCGCAAAAAGAAAAAGAATGCGTTTCTCTGGGAACCCATACAGTGATTCTAGTTCTCACCTGGCTGTCTCTCCTGGACGTGACTGCTCCCTGAAGAACGCGTACTCGTGACGTAGGCAGCGTCGCACTGCGCAAGGATGTCACTTCCGGTCAGCGAAACTCCTCGTTCGGCGGCATAAATAGGTTCTGAACCAATACGGCTCGCCGCCGCGTTTTTCGCCCAGCGTGTCGCCCCAGCGGCGAAAGCTAGGCGGATTCGCTAGCTTATCCGCAAGTGTAAACGTACCATTAGAGCTGCGCTTTAAAAATTAAGAATGATGCGAAGCACCGGTGTTAATTTCTAGTTATTGGTGGTGTGGTACAACGAACTATTAACTAAATAAACTGCATCACGAATTTGTATAGTAGAAACTGTCTAACTAAATCGCAAGCATAAACAAATGTCAAATAGGCGTGCTTATATCCGCCACTCCAGCCCGCTACTCGCCATCTCGCGGACGAACGGAGAACCAGAGTAACGGGGCGGCAGAGGCGGCGGCGGCGCGGAAACGGTGGCAGGGGCTGTCGGCCTTGATGCGTGAAGCTGTTTTAACGAAAAAGTGAGCGAGTTAAAATGGGAATTGTTGTGCTCCACCTTGCTATAGCGTTGCACGAAGGACCAGGATGTCTAATTTCACTAGGGACTTTAGGGATATACACACGGTGCGGACTTCTGGTGTTATGCATGGCCGCCACCTCAATCTGTGCTCTACGTGACGGCAAACTCTCCCGCTAGTCAAGTAGAGCTCTAGCGTACGGTCTACAAAAAGTCTATTCTTTGCCCTAAGTAGGGGAATACTGGTCGCGCTACAATATGTCGAGCAATACAAATCGGGAATGCGTTCCCGTTTTAAGGCCATCACAAGGAACATGACCATTTATTTCAAGCACTCTCAAATGACAGAATACGCGTACTTGCTTTCATGTAATTACGAAGCAGATAAAGAAATGCTCGAAGTATTTGAAGCGCGTCTGTGTTAGCCAGCCGTTCAAGTTGAGAGCTTAAAAAGGGGAGTTGTGGCGAGAGGGGCCGCAACGTTGCAAATAACACGGTACAAAAAAATGTACGGTATTTAAAATATTTATTTTTGACGGAGAAATAAATAACACACCAAAACACGCCGATTATTGTAATACTCAGTTGTAGCACCGCCTTACCGCAGGCTACAGTTGGCTACCATGAGTACGGCAACGGTCCTGGCGCGCGCTGAAAGTTGTGCTTCAAAAGCGCAGCGCGAGCTTCCGGTTGCAATGCTACACCGCACAGTAGCCTGCGGTAACATACTTTTTATCAATAACCATAAAGCAGTTTGATCACGCGTTGCAATACACTAAAACCGAGACGCGGAGTAGCGAGTTGCGAGCATGGGACACAAAGATACAAATACTGTGAGCGCTGCTCTTTTAAAGCTTGACGGTGACCGTGTGCGGCTCACGTTTTAGAGCACTTATGGCCAGGCAAAGCCCAGACACGATATCTTCATCCCCGTCAAAAACATGCTGCCACAAACTGACGTGGCCGGTGCCTAAAATGGGCTCGCATTCCACAAAGCTTTGAAAGTTGAGGTTTCTGCAACTTTGAAATATCAGCATGCACGTTTTCTTAACGCGCATCTGCATCTCCGTCGCCTGTAATATGATCCTGTCCTAACGACTTCGCATCTTTAGACAAATCAATCATTTTTACCGCACTAACCAGCGTCAGCGAGCAGGCGCATGGGAAATCCTGGAGAATCTATCCCCGTCTCTTCCGCCATCTTGGAAGGACGTTGGAGTTGCGAATTTTACTACCATGACTAATTTATTCTCCTTCTGAATTTAACAAGTAAACTAAATAAAGCCGTTATCGAAGAGCTTTCGCTAGCTTACATTATCAGCATTGTGACATGTAGCTGAAAAACTATACGACAAACAAAACTATCTCGAAAGAAAGGTGGGCTCTTTTCGCTAACAAAGCTTAACCACGACATTTTAAGAGAAAAAAAGTAAGTGGCATTGAAAAATAACATACCTTAATTTGCGTTTTCAAATTAGAGTTCGACGTCTCGCGTGTACTCAGTCGCTTGAGGTTTGGCATAGAGTGTACGCAGGCAGCACACAGTATTGGGCCAACATTGGATTTGATGTGGCAAAGAATGGCCCAACAATGGCCCAAATGAGCCATATGTTTCCCAATATTGGAATCACATTGGACAATAATGGACTATCGAAGCCAATGGTTTTCCAATATTGGTGACACGTTCGCATAGGCTGATCAACATTGGACTGTCAAAGCCAATAGCTTTCCAATATTGGATATACTCCAGCATAAGTTGTCTAATATTGGACTGTCGAAGCCACTGGCTTTCTGATACTGGCTATACGCCGGCATAAGCTCATGAAGTAAAGAGAATAGTGCAATACCTCACATTTCATGGCCATGATTCTGACACACTGGTTGCGATATGTAGTTTTGTGTTTAACATTTATTATATTAAATTAAATTTAACTTTGATTGGTTAATGTTTTCTTATTCTTACAGGAACACCTTGTACAAATTGCAAGCACCTCCGCAGAGCTTTGCAGACAAGAAAGTCTTGCCTGAAAAAAGGAACCTCCAAGACAGTCTCCAGCAGAGCCCGTAGACTCCGTGCTTTAAAACAAAAGGTAAGACGGCTGGTGTTTAGGGTGAAGAGACTGAGCAACAAAACTGCCAATATGAGGAGTGCAATAGCTGCAACTGCAGATAATGTTCTACAGCAGAGGAGGCTGCAATCCCTTTCGCCAAAGCAGCAACTGACTGTAAAGCAATATTTTGAAGCCCCAAAACGAAAAGCACACTACGCATGGCTTATGACAGAGAGTGGATGCTTGGGTGCATTGTGCTAAAAATGCGAACCCCCATACTTTAGGAATACATCCGAAGGCAAAACATTTTAGTACTTCCAGAACGAAGCACAATCCGAAAGTAGATGTCTCATTACCGGGGAAGCTTTGGATTCGATGCGAAAATGCTGCAAACCCTGAGGAAGAAAACGTCTGTAATGAAGCCTTTCAGGTGCCACGGCGGATTGGTAATTGACGGAATTAAACTTTCCGAGCACTTTCCCGTTGACACAGCTGGGAAATTTGCTGGCTTTGTAGACTTGGGCCCCTACACGGTGAACGAAGACGAGCACCTTATGTCCGAATACGGCCTTGTAGTCATGTTTGCGCCTCTGGTGGGGACCTGGGCTCAAGTTTTAGGCATGTTTTCCACTCAAGCGAACGCCAAAGGAGAGCTGCTAGCTAAGATTATTCTTGAAGCTACACGCTCAGCCGAGAAATCAGGACTGTTCGTCGACTATATCACGTGTAATCTTGCATCATGGAATCGAAAAATATGGCGAATGGTGGGTGTGAAGGCGACTTCAAAGGAAATAGTTGAGAAGAGACTGCGTCCATTGGACAAACAGGTTTCTCTACTTCGTTTCAGACTTCCCTCACCTAGTGAAACACTTTCGCAAGAGGCTTCTCCAAACAAGCTTCGACACGCCAGGTGGAACGGTAAATCAATAGTTCTATAATAAATGAGCGCATATTTTAGTTGCACCTATTTTTTACCCGTGGTAATTCATCAACTAATTGGAATTCGAGGAAAAACAATTAGTATGTCGACAGTTGCATCGAGGTTTAAAACTGGCAGAAGTGAAATAAGCTTTACAAGACTGACTCTAGTAAATCTGTGTGGAATAATCTTGAAGCAACTGGTGAAACAAATCGTCTTATCTTAATAATGGGCTTCAGAAGCATTGCTATTGGACGAATTGTGAAGTATTTTCATTGATGGTTGACACAGCTTGACAAGATGATTTAAAAAGAATCCAACAATATAAAATGTGCGGTATGAGTGTTTATACAGGAATAAGTAATTCTGACTTGCTACGACATCTGATGTCTCTGCTGCACAGGGGCAGTATTTGCTAACCTGTGGTCTCTGCCATGATCGAGCAGCGGTCAAAATATTTGTGTTTATTAACACTGCGTTGTGTTACTGCCCTAAGGACAGAAAATACAGAGGGTTTGGAATCTAGTCTTTGCTTTCTTTTTTATTCTCTTATTTCAGACCTCCGTCCAGCCCCTCCGAAATGCTTTAAAGCTAGACGCAAACAATATAACGATGAAGGCAATGCCTCGGCTGACTAAAACAAATTTAGAACCAAATAATTTTGAAAAAATGCAAGTGACTTACGCGTTTTCAGCTGTTTGACTCAGAGGCGTTTAGAAACGATCGCTTTTACAACCCGCAAATTGAGCAGCGCCGCGGAAACATCAATGCCACACTGCAGTTTCCAGGTTTGAATTTATAATGTTAAATTTTAATTTTTAGATTTGCATCTTCAAGAAGTGTTCCACTTCTTGAGACGCCAAAAGGGTCTAAAGCAATTTACTCTTTCGTTGTTTCCTCAATGAGGGAGATTGTATGTTGTGAGTTGACCTCTTTCAGTGCCCGGATATACTTACTTCAATCTTTGACAATCGTTCCTCTAACGGAGCTTTTATTTCTTAGAAGCTATGTTACTGTTTCTGAATGTACGTTTTCTAAAAGCGGTTCAATTGTTGCGTTTCGGGATGATTAACTCCCTCATCTCAATCACTACGGCACGCTTCTCAGCTGAAGCTTTAAGAGTCGCCTCTCCTTTAGTGCAAGAGATTATATTGCTCTTGGACTTACGTACAGAGTGGGAGGATCACGCAGAAAAAAAAAACTTTATTCAGCGATATGACGGCAGAAGGGCTCAGGGTTGCGATTACCAGTACGTTGGAGCTTCTCAAGTATGTTCATTCAAAGTTCGGCTACTCCTTCATAATTACATCACGATTAACCCAGGATAAAATTGAGGACCTCTTTGGCATCGTCCGACAGTCGTCAGTCTGCAACGCGTACCCCACTCCTCAACAGTTCCTCACGACTGTCAACTGCCTTAGCTATTACAACCTTGCAAAGAGCGTCATTGGGTCAAATGTCGGCAAGGATATCATCGGCTCACTCCTGATCGTTAAGGACCAGACAGCAGGGCCCTACAGGGAGCAGCACCCCATTGACTTGCTTATCAACAATGGGAACCATGGAGAAGCGGAAGCTGCACTCGAGAGCGACATCATATCCCCACCCGAACATCCATACAACATCCAAAGGAGCAACGCAAGACTAACATACAATGTGGCTGGGTATGTTGCAGGAAAGTACGTCTTGAAGACAAAGCATCGTGTGTGCATGGATCAGCTTCCACTTCCTCCTTCAGAAGGAAAGACCTTGAAGGCCGCCGTTTTCGCCAAATCTTGCGATGTCGGTGGCCTGGTGTACCCGTCGGTGACTCTTTTTAAGTTTGTCAGTGATCTTGAGGACATACTCATGGGCTGCTTAGCACCCGAAAGCTCCACAACAGCAGTGTCATGAATGTGCTAGCTTCCGTTAATAGCAAAAACATGAGCAGCATTGGTTATAAAATTCGTAATTTATATGCATTTGTTATTCACTCCTGGCCGTTCTCGTGAAAGAAAAATACAAAGAAATGCACATTTTATTAAAACAAATTGATCTCACTTTTCGAGTCACAATTTTAAACATTTGGCAGGTCCTTTTTTTACTTTATACACGACCACGGTGCACACGACTCATCTTTAAGTGTTGCTTCGTCTTCCTTCGAGTGAAGTCACGAGACCTGTTCAGTCCGAACATGATTGTAAACCTGAGACTGGGGCAGGAAGAGAACACAACAGAAGGTAGTAAAAGAGGAGGCAACGTCTCCTCTTTTACTACCTTCTGTTGTGTTCTCTTCCTGCCCCAGTCTCAGGTTTACAATCATGTTCAACTTACACCAGCTCGCCTGCACTCTGAATATTTTTTCTGTTCAGTCCCTTCACATAGAAGTGCATCCTTTTTACAAGGTAAAACCCAATCATATTCGTAGTTAGGGACACTCTTTAGACAGGGAGAAGCTGCTTTTGTAGGAATTTTTAATGGCGGGTTAATCTTCAATAATCCTCTGGGAGGAGAATAACGACATTTGGGAAAATCGGCAAGACACAAAAGAGGATCGTGGTTAAAGGGAGGCACCTTTTTCCCGTTTTTCCTGGTGGCCATCGAAGCGCTCTTTAGTTGGCGTCATGTGTAAATTATGTATAGCCCGAGTTTTACCTGAGTGACCAGCTCCAGGATTTACTTTTACTGGTACGAAACTCGACTTTTGTTGCTCCTGAGCTGCTCCAAAGAAAATATTTTGCTGCTCCAAAGCTGCTCTAAATAGGCATCTTTGTTGCTCCCAGACATGCTACAAAAGGCTGAAGCTTGCTTCCACCCCGGCAGGCACTAATTGGCGAAAGGCACACCGGAATTGCCACGCGGTCGTTGATTGCACGATGGAGCACGAGCCTATGCTCGGACTGCAGCCAAAGCTACAATTCGGTACAACATATCAGGCAGCACCAAATGTGCATAGTCATGGCGCCCGTCGTTTTTCTGCTTTTGATATTCTCTGAGAAACTACACCCTTAAGAATGCCTGCATGTCTATTTACCCGCAAAACTCTCAAAGAGCCAGTCACTGCGATTTACGAAATCAGTTCAGCGAATGATGAGGTGGAACATCTGTTTAGGCCTAAAATGAAGTCTGCCCTGTGGCATTACGCAATGTAAAACGTCATGCTTGCATTGCGTAATGCCACAGCGCAGACTTTATTTTTAGGTCTAAACGGATGCTCCACCTCATCATTCGCTGAGCTGATCCCATATATCGCAGTGATTGGCTCTTCGAGTGTTTTGAGGGAAAGTAGACACGCAGTCATTTTTAAGAGTGTAATCACGTACAGTGAATAACCCTTAATCCTGCGGTTTTTTTCTCCTCTCTGCGTGATTGGTTTAGCCGCTGATTGCAAAGGCACGAACACCACAAAATGCCCGAATGTATTGTTGTTCGATAAGCTCCATCGAATTGTGGCATCGACTAGGTTGGATTTATTGTGAAACGGAGCATAGGCGAAACATTTAGAAGTGTAAATAAAAAAGGTCCACCTACAACCTATGGTGTCGACGACACGACTGGCTATACAACACGACAGACGTTTCCGTCCCATACCCCCGGTGTCACATAGCAGGGACACTCGGAACACTGCGTGTACACCGCGCACCCTCTGCGGCCGAATTACTCTTCCAGGTTGCAATTACACTCTTTCTTGCCGTCTATTAAGAGTAAAACAGACGTCGCCAAAGCACGTGTCGATACTTGCTTCACAGGCCCTTTTGGATGCCTCTTTCGGTACGATTATTCCCCGACTCACGGAAACGATCCCCTATTGATAAAACCAGCTTAAGCTGGTCCCAGTTTCAAGCTGGGTTATTGCACCAGCATGCCCATTTAGCGTGCTGGTCCTGCAGGTCCTGCGGGTTGACGCCACAAACAGGCAATATCAATAGAAATACTACACGGACGAGAAAAGCGAACCTGGGTCTTGCCAGTGGCGAAGAAGCCTCTCGCGTGGTCGGCAGAGGCAAGGAAATCCGTGTGGCTTGGATGGCACTGGCGATGCTGCTCGGCACCGCCGTCATGCGCGATCACACACACGCTCGGAGACATGAAGTGACGCCCCAGTCTGGACGTCCGACCTTGTCCCGCGCTCAACGGACTACCGCGCGCTGTCTCTTCAAAACCCCATTTGCCCGCACCGCCCTCCAAGTAGTCTCAGTACAGAGCCCAACTGCCGTCCAGGGAAACCAAAGGAAGTGTTCCGTGGCCCGTGGCCGTGTGCATATGTCACACAATGCGTCCTTTCCAAATGGACCTTTTATAGAAACATCGGTTCGAGAGTAAATGGATATAGTCCTCTCTCTCTATTTTTCTTCTGGCCGAGCAGGGAGGGAAGATGGTTGCTTTCTGTGGACTTTGGGGCAAAAGATAACACGCGATGGGACAGAGGCGAGTTTGGGAGAACCGGGTCATCGCGGGGCAATGGGCAAAGAGGATGTAGCTGACTTTTGTCTATTGAACGGGTGGGAGAGGCCTTGCGCGCGCTGGAAGCGCCCGGTCATGTGCCAAAAACGAGAGGAAAAAACACAGGAAGTGGCCTCGCTCTAATCCAAGCCGACATTGGCACGGGCGCTCGCAGCAAGGCCAGTTCGACCAGCTTAGACGACCATGGCGTGTGCGCTCCCAGCAAGACCAGCTCCACCAGCTTGTCTTCCAGCTTGACCATATTGTCACGAGTGGTGGCCAAAAATAACAAATAAACAGGAAGAAATAAACAGGAAGAAATAAACGTCTAATGTGGCGAACTTGTGCCAAAAATAAAAGAGTACAAAAGGATAATAATAGAGCGTCGCGGGCGTCGAAGTCGGCGTGGCAGCAGAGTCGAACGCTGGGGCGAGACTGACTCCGCTCGCCTTGCGGAATCCCTTATGTACCCTCGTGGCCTTCTGGATCGTTCGGCGTAGAAGGTTCGGCGCGTGGAACATTCTAACTTCAAATCAGCAAGACGGTTCTCGAATTCACCAGAACATTTCATTACAGTGTCAACAAAAATGCGCCTCCGCGGCCAGGAATGGAACCCTGGTACTTCGCGTGGGAGGCAAGCGTGATAACCGTTAGGCTACGGCCGCGCTGCCTACTTGGCGCGCGGCAATATTGGCTCCATGGAAAACCAGTTTGACCTGTTAGGAGCAGACTGGCTCCCAGCTACAACAGATTGAAGCAATGTGTCATTGAATCTCTGTACCGGAAGAGGCACCGACAAAACGCTGTGAAGCAAATATTGGCAATTGCTGTGGCGGCGCCTTATTTGCGCTTAGCAGACAACAAAAAACTGTGATGGCAGTCTGGAAAAACAATTCCGCAAAACAGGGTAGGCGGGGTAGGCGCACTGTTTCAGAGTTTCCCTGCTTTTTGCCGCTGGCACTGAACGGCGTAACGGCTATAGTTCCTCGATGCATATTTGCTCGAAGGGCTAGCAGGGTTGCGCCTTTGTTTTCCAGAAGCCGCCGCGCCGATATTCACCAAGGTCGATCACGTCAGGAGCAAAGTATCCAGCGCCGTGCAGGAGAGCCACCGATATGGGCGCTTCGCCGACGTTGAATGCGCTGCGGCATATGTTCACCTGCTTCTGGCTCCTTTTCCTCCTTCGTTGTTTTCATGCGCGGTGGCGCACGCGGCGCCGTTATTCGCGAATATCAGCCATGTGACGAGCCAAGAATCCAGGGGAGTGCAGAAAAGCCGCCGCTACGTCCACCCACCGAAGATAAACGCGCAACTGTGCTACCGTAGGTAGCTATATACGGGAACTCTGAGAGCGGCCAAGTTTGCCGTCTAAAAGATATAGTGTACACGATAGTACGCTCACAGATTTACGTCGGGTGTACTCTCGCTCTCATCCACCAAAACGATAGAGAACACAGGAGCACCGACACAACCGTTTCTCACAATGTCCTTATGAAGCTACTTGTTGCACTGCTTGACACACTAAGGCGAGCACTTTCAATTTTGAATTTGTCATCCTAGTCGTTTCGGTTGTTCTGAACGAAACAAACATAACTCTGAAGTATTCTGCAGGAGCTCGCACCTGCGTCACGCGCTTTCAAGCAACATCTCTACTACAGCAGATACTGCAGTAGACAGTGGCAGCAGCCTCTTTTGCGTCAGTTTGAAACCTAAATATTATGAGAATAATAACGCTCGTACGATTTGACTATTTTCATCCCACAGAGAAATATCGCTACAGGCAAGCTGCAATTCTGTTTGGTTTGGCGCTATCTAGCGACTGAAGCCAGAAAGATTGGGTATACCAGGGATCGGCGGCTGCATTGCTCAAACGTGAGCTATTACACTAGTGGCAGCGTTTAGCCCAGAGTCTGAAGCAACATATACTGGGTAGGCCAGGAAGCCGTGATTGCCTAACATGCCAGTACGGCGGAAGCTACTGCCATGGCGGACCGATCGCAACGTGACTACGTATCATCGGAGTGCGCTTTTACTGCGAAGTATCAGGCTTTTCGCCGCGTCATGCTCCGATTTTCGTGCGTTGCGCTCGTATACGTAGCGCATATATCGCAGCCATCGGCACTGAATGTGGGGCGTATCGTTCACTCTTTGCCAAGTTACAACGAAACAAGATAATACCATGGGCTCTCACCCTGCTGGAGCCGCCTCGCTGTTTCTGGCAGGCTATGCACTGTTTCAGACGTACCCGATTTCACAGAACCAGTCAAGCAGCGTCAAAAGTGCATCGTCACGGCGTTTATCTTCGTCATGCATTCGCTATCACCGACTTTGCCAATCACACACACAAAATATTATAAGTTTGTTCGAACAGTCCGATAAACCCGGAGATCAGAGAATGTGCCATGCGCGTGTTATCGGTGCTTTTTTTTTTGCAATGATAGGTTGCGAGAAGCTTTAGGTGGTTTCAGATGCCGTACACACACAATACACTCCCGTGATCTATGCCTTCTTAAAAATGATAGAGACAAGATTAAACTTCTTCAGGAGCAGAGTGTGTCAAGAGCATGCTCTAACGATACGTTTTCCAGGGCTTTTTTTTTTGGTGGGGCATGTTGAATTCTTAGTACTTCGAGATTTTTGAACGTTCCTCGTTACGATGAAAGTTAATCGCAAGGGGAGGATGTTTGGGGAGCCCTCAACTCCATCATGATAATTTTAACCCGAGGTTTGGGCTGAAGGAGGAAATTCTTTTTTTTTACAGTTGAAGAAAAAGTAACAGGGAAAGACAGCGTCTCAAACTCAGCTGATCTTTTTATTCTACCAAACTCCCTATATAAAGATTTACAACCGCCACAAAAACTATTGAACGTTGTTTTCTAAGGTCGCGGGAACAACCTTCACCCACATCCCAAGATAAACCAAGTGATGGCACATACAAAACAACACCACTTTCGTACGAACGTTGTTGACCCGGAGTTGTTGAAACATCTTTCAACTTCTGAAATTGACGGAGCATCAAGAGGATCCTCAAAGCATATAAAGAGGCCTCAAGTTGCCGGATTCAATACCTCCGCAGCGGATCTGACAGACTGTGGACCCTCCTCCTGGGAAGCGACTTTAAGCGTCACAGAGTCTACCATCATTGTAACAGTATCAAGCAGGCCTACTTTTACAGATTTCGGTATGTCAAACGAAGGCATGTTTTCAATAGTATTAAGTCGATCTCTCGGAGGGAAGAAGGTAGAAAATCGTGGTTCTGTGATTATGCCAGTTTCCAATATCAAGGTTGTATTGGTAACCCAAGTAGTGTAATTTTACTGAAAAGTCAAAAAAAGAGTCTAAAAAAGGACCTAAGCATTGTATTAATGTAAAACCAACAATGTTGCATTTTGTTTCGTTCATGCAGGCAGTTGTGAGGATAATCAGTCCCGAGGAGAAAGCAGCGTTTGCAAATCTTACTGTAGGAAAAATGGAAAGCGTAATGAACAATGTAAACCCAAGTAAGAAAACAAATTTCCTTGATATAAAAACAATCAAAAGTAGTGAAAAACTAGCTCATTACAACTGTTACAAACTGACGAATTCAGTATATTTGCTATTCCTGAGTCGTCATACTGTTCCTGAGTCATCATTTCAGATAAAAACAGTCGGCCATGAACTCCTTTTGACACGAATGGGGTGGTAACATATCGAGAAGGAATAATACACGTGCAGTCCTAAAATAAGACTATTTCGAAGCTGTATCCAAAAATCAGAAGGGATAGTCGACGTCGGCATTGAGTGTGAAGTTTCGCCTAAAAGATTATAAACCGGAGATGCCACTTCGAAGGTTAGTTGATGAAACACGTGGTGGAATGCAATAATTTTAGTGCACAAAAGTCAGGAAAAAAGAGTACACCAAGAGGTAGATAAAATTAAGACAGTTGTAAGAGAGACAATCCGAATCAGGGTTGGGCAGTATCGGGATACAAATGTATCGCGATAGTATTTCAGAAATACATTTAGTATCTGTATTTCTCTATCGCGATACAATTTTTTCACCAGTATCTGTATTCCTGTATCGAAATACATTTTGAATGTTGCTTTGTATCGCGATACAATCTCGATAAAATGTATTTCGTTACATTTCTTGAGAAATACTCCCCCCCCCCCTTCCCCACGAAAAAAAAAAAAACAAGTTCGAACACATTTTTTTTTTTTTTTTACTTCTAAGGGCACCGGAGTCAAGGAGATGCTGGGGTATTGTTACTATGCTGACCAAGGTTCCTTTTGATTCTCCAAACTATTTTTCTATACGTCCTCTTCTCTCTTCTGAGAAGTGTTGCGTAGTTGGTGACTCGAACCAGGTGGCGTGCCAGGAGTGGAGTCAGAGCATCTTCTGCCGCAGGTCGTTAGGTAGGGATTTCTTGAGTCATTATTTCCTGGCATCCAATGCCCGCTGCTAACCGTCTCTCTCGCCTTAACGTACAGAGTACACCCTGCCGGCAAAGCTGAGTCACATTCCGTTGCAGCACGAGCCAGGCGGTGGTTGACTTGAAATAGTAGGAAGACTCACGCTGTGAAGTTCAACACATATCCGAATGCATCTGCGGCTGCGCCCGTAATATTGCACGGCTCAAGGGTACGTCATCAGCCGACGTGAACGTGACCCGCTGCTCTCGTGATCCGAAACCCAGGAGGAGGCCAGAAGTGGCATCGCTGTGCCATCCCAGACTACGTAACAAGGTGGAAAGTTGGGCGAGTTTGTTGATGGTCATATTGAATGGGTTAAAACAGCGCAGAAAGACGAAGGACCAGTAAAAGAAAACACACAGACGATTTCCGTCGGGGCGATTGCTTTTATGTTTGTCTTCCTTCAAGTTTACTTGCTGAATGGCGCAGCAGTAAATATTTCAGTTGTTAGTCAGCGCTGTGTCTGTGTGTTTTCTTTTACTGGTCCTTCGTCTTTCTGTGCTGTTTTAACCCATTCAATATGACCAGACTACGTACTCCCACGACTAGTCTCGAGACCGCTGTTTGTTGGACAGCTTGCACCTGTGCCGGCAATATCAGCTCGTAATCCACGAGGTCTATGTTTGGATAATGCTAGGCAAAACTTGAGGACTGCAATCCGTGCGTCGGTGGCGGAGGGTCGGTAGTAAGGACCTTCAGAACAGGGTTGCTACCGTATCGTTTTTTCAACTGTAAAACAGAAGATAAGACATGTATTCTAAGATGCTTCAGGTGGTCCACTATTCTCAAAAATTCCAAATGACGCTGCATTCACGATCTTCAGCTAGGTAGCCTATAACGAAAGTACGCATTGTCCTTTTATACAGCAGCGTGGTAAAGTTTCATGTTCAAGGCCACACCTACAGATAAAAAATTCTAGTTCATTCCGCCGTGACATAATGTGATCAATGTTGACAGGATTCTCTCGTCAGACAGACAGGATGTCATGGAAGGGACCGCGGTCAGCCTTTGTTAGAACGTTTTTTTGGGCCCTTTGAAGACACCTTGTCGTCCGAAACCACTACCTTCAAGGCAAAGTGCCAAGCCTACAGGAAAGTAATTTCGGGATCGAAAAGATCCACTTCCAACTTCAAGCTTCATCTCAGTTGGCGTCTCAAAAAATTTTGAAAATGTATTGCAGTATCAGTATTTCTGTAGTTGTATTTCTGGCTCCCTAAAATATATTCCTGTATTTGTATTTCCAAATACTTTTTGCCTCTTTTTAAAATGTATTTCCGATACGTATCGCGATACATTTTTACAGATGTATCTTAGTATCAGTATTTTAGCTACTATTTCAATGTATCCCAGTATTTGTATTTCAAAATACATTTTTGAGTATTTCTGCCCAACCCTGATCCGAATAAGAACAGTGGAAAACTGTCTCAGATAGGCCTTTCTGCAGCTTTATAGTACTTCAGAGTAATGTTTGCAGGTCTAGTTGTCTATTGTTTTGGTTGCTCATGATTTACAAATGTTTTGTTCGCCCCTTGATGAACTTTCCTGTGTACTAGAAACGGGGGATCCGAAGTTTGGGCCAAACATGGAGCTTTATGGCATTTTTATCAATATTTGTTTCTTTTTTTTCTATTTCCTTCATTTTTTGTTTTAGAAAGGAAACGTTCTGTTTAGTCAAGTATCTAGTGAAAAGATAACTATGTTGATGATGTGTCAAAGGTGTAAACTTTGGCTATGTGTCACTCGAATTCGAAAGGTTTCGATATTTTCGAACCGAACTGATGTTCGAATTCGACAGGTTCGATATAAGTTTTGTTTTGTTTTGCTTTGTTACTGTGGTCTTTTGAGCTAGTAGTTAAGAAGAGTTTCTTCTAAACCAACCAATGAAATCACTGCGTGTGGCGTGTATGTCATAATTCAGAAGGATTGAACATGTTTTGACCTCTAGCTGTCTACAAAGTCTTTTTTTTTGTCTTAACCGAATGCTGGGTGTCCTTTGTCGGTGTCATCACTTGGCTTGTTTTGTGATGTGGGTGAGGGTTGTGCACCCGACGGTGTTTTTGTGGGGGTTGTTGTTCTGTAGATAAGAAGGTTGCCCGAATAAAACTATTAACTAAGTTATAGAAACTGTCTGTCCCTGTTGCGTTCTCTTCAGCCGTAATAAAATGTCCTCCTTCTGTTCATTCTCGGTTTAAGATCATCATGGTAAACTTCCACCAGCTCCCCTGCGCACTGACCGCAATTTCATTACTGTATAAATTGAATTGAACCTGAAGTTTTGACATCATACGACCGCAGCGCAATTCCTAATGATTTTTCAAGCGACAACCTGAGCCCATGTGGGGAGCCACGGCTCATCGGGAACTGGACGCGCGCCGACGGTCGCCTGTGGACAGTAGTCCGTTTAACTTTACGTCCGGCCGCAGCCAACGCTAAAATATGATGCAGTCAATAAAGCAATGCATGAGTGAATCTTGACGGCACTAATCGCCTTTGTACGTTTGCTGTCAGCCTGCAAGCGAATCACGAAGAACGAAGGCGCCGTTATTCCGCGCTTTTTTTTTTTTTGCGTAATTGGTATAAATGGCGAGAGTAAACCCAGAAAGAAAATGAGCCGTTTTTTTTGTGCAATTTTGCACTACTTGATTGGTTCCATCACTTTGTATAGCCTCGGCTGCGATAGTACTGAAGTATAAATGCGTTAGACTAAATATGACTCGCCGTCGACAATCGCCTGCGGGCTGAGTATGATGAAATAAGTATGACCATTGCCGGCAACTGTCGTAGCCGTTGTTCGGCTATAACAAGAACGGTTTATTGCGGCTTAAAGGCAATACGTGTGGTCAGCGACATACAGCCGTGTCCTCGCATGGTTGCGCCGTTCTCCCCGTCCGCTGGCCCCCCGGAGCGAGAGTACTCCGTGCGTAGGCGCGTCGCGGCGCTGTAGTCGGCGGTCGCTCGCAATGCCACTCACGACAGCAAATGTCATGACTTCCGTATGCTGGACTAAGCATGACTCGCCGCCGCCGGTTGCTTGGAAACTATACGTTCGCCGGACCATGTGTAAAAAGCCGGCGACGATTGCAAGCGGACTAAGTATCATGGACTAAACTCGCCTCCGCACTCACCCGCGGGCTAAGTACGCGGGACAATGTATGAGTCGCCACCAATTGTTGCCTGAAGGCCAAGTATTTTGGTCTCGGTATGACTAACCGCGGACTTTGTTTTATAGACAAAATATGCCTGACTAACTGTGACTCGCCTCCGACAGTCGTCCACAGACTAAGTACACTGAACTCAGTATGAATCACCGCCAACGGTCGCATGAAGATTAAGCATGCTATGTTATAAGTATGACTTGTCGACGCCGGTCACCTGTGAACGAAATATTCTGGACTAAGTAGGGCTTGGCCGCCGACAGTCCCTGCGGAGTAAACATACTGGACTAAGTATAACTCGCTAGCGACTGTGGCCTGCGCATTAAGTATACTGGAATAAGTAGGACTCGGCGATGATGGTCGCCTGCCGACTACGTATGATGAACCAGGTGTGCAGGTCTAAGTGTCACTCGCCGCGAACTATCTACGGCAAGTCAAACTTAGTCCGGTTTACTCTCATTCGTCTCTCGAATGTGGCACCGATCTAAAATGTCGGAATGCGGATCGCGAGGACCGGTGTTCGAGTGCCGAAAAGCTCCTTGTTGAATCTTTCCGGATTTGATTGTTTCTTTCTAGTTATGAATAGGAATGAAATATTAACTCTAATTACGCTTTCGACGGTTATCCGTTGCCTGCTACTGGCAATACATCTTTTATGTTGGCTTGGCCTCCGTTTAAAGCATTTTCCTCACCCTCGGGGGTTCCACCTTTCACCATGAAGTCCAGCCAATAAACTCATTTTGTGTTAGAAAGCGCAGGGTCGAGACGGATTCACTGTGCGTGCTTGGTCTATAGATTGAGCAAAAACGTGCAAAGACGACGGCCGACGCTGCATTGAGCTACTCCTGCAGATTGTAGCGACGTCCACGAATGTACTTCGAGTGGAAAGATTTATAGATGTTCTAAGCGGTGTATACAGCTACCCAGAAATGAGACTAGCGATTTAAAAAAACTTTGGAGCAGGAATAATAATAACAGAATATGCTTGTTTTCCTAGTGTATTTGAGGGAATTCTTGAATGAATTAAAATATGAGTTTACGTGTACTGAAATAAACTTCAGGATAACATTTTTCCTAAAACCACACATGAGTGTTTGAAGTGGTAAAAAATGTACGTTGAAATATTTGGTCCAGGCCTGCACTTGTCGAAGGCCAGCGTGTTTAATTGGCCAACTCATCATATGTTTGTTAGCAGAAAATGAATATCTTCGTAAGGAGATATTAGAGGAATCTTGTCAAAAGAAAAATAAAAAAAAAACCTTCAACAAATCAACCTAAAAAAAACTAAAAAAAGCGAGGCTGATATTTTTTTTTATGTTTCCGTTAAGTTCAGTTTTGTTTATTTTCCCACGAACACGACAATAAGGAGTTTGACCTCTTTCTTCTGATTGTGAGTTTGTTTCCCTATGGTTTGCATCGCGTGACAGATGCGACCGAATTATTCCTCCGACAATATTTTGGATGGACAAAGAACGAGCATATTTTTTCCTTCATTTATCCACAGAATTTAAGAAGACGAAACTATTAGTGTCTTCAAGCGTCCTTCACACGTCCGCCAGTATTCGTAATGCAAAAGTAAAAACCAACTGAGGGGGAAATCTTGATTCCGGAGAAGACGGGATGATATTCATGGATTCATTTGAGCTAAGAATGTTAACTAATCATGATGTGAATGTCAAGTATTGAGGTGACTACTCTGACATCATTTTGAAGAGGAAGGTACCGTTTCGCTAAAGATTATAAATTAAGGTATCTATCTAAATCAAATTTAAATGATCAAAACATGTCCAAGTGCCAGTTCTAAAGCACGACACGCAAGTGTAGTTGTAGGGAAATTATATGTGAATAGAAAAATAGAAAAAATTAAATGACGCAATTTCAATAATCTCCCAAGCAGAATCAAAGCCAGAACCCCAGAGATTATGAGCCTCAAGCTCAATCACTGAGCCCCTATGGAGGTATTTGAAAGTTATTGTGTGACGTTTTCTTTTATCTTTATCGCGCATATGCGCGGGTCGCGGGACGGGGCATTCACTGTATGTGCCGCAGTCTTCACAATGTCTCGCAAGAGAAAAGAGAGGACAGGACAGGAAAGAACTGAGCAAAAGCTGCGACGTGCTGAGTAAAACCATTTTTATTAAATCAAATGTACTGGAATTGGTTCTTTCTACAAGTGCTAAATAAGGTTCGCCGGAACTTAATTAGCGAACTCTAGTCTTTGTTGAAGACAATCAGTGCCATCGCATCTCGACGTTTGTTGCACTATCGAAACAAACATCAATAAATTATAAATGTCTCTAATAAAATCATGAGAAGTTATAGAAAACTATAGTGTTCTTATATGAGGCATACATAAGTTATTATATGATTTTATATGTTTTCATGTGTTTATTGACCATTTTCATCTACATGTTTTCGTATTTACTGGCACGAATTACCGAAAAAGCACAAGCTCTTTTTTCTCCGACGTGGCACTTCACTATGAAGGCCCGTTCACACTCTTGCGACTGCTTGCGACCTCTTAAACCTGGGTTCCTTAAAACTTCTTAAACCAGAGAACACACTGGCGCCATCTATTGGGAAGCAGTGTAAACTCGGCTGTCCGGCATATTTTTTTTTTTATTTCTCGCGCAATATCTTTTCTTTTTTGGCTCGAAAAACTTTTGTCAATGTTATAAACGAGCCTTTCTATGGGTATTACGCACATTTGACCTCGGAAATCCCGCAAAACCTTCGCTTTTGTGAAATGCAGTTCTAGGGTCACCGCGTAGATGGCGCCACAATGTCAGTGTGTTCCCTCATTCTAGAAACATTTAAGAAGTTGTAAGAGATCTCGTCTCACTCAGTCGTACTCGGTCGCAAGAGTGTGAACGGGCCTTTAGGGTCAAAACCAGCTCTCTAACGTATTCTGCGTAAACAAAAGTAATGTAGCCTTGGAACAGGCGCACATCATGCATTGTCATTGCGATACAATGTTTTGATGACCATCAAAATATGTCACTGAAAAAAAGTAACCACTCCTGCGTTTTTTGTTGTTATTTCGTTTTCATGAAGCGCTCCTAAAACTAAAACTTTTCTCTTTGTTACTGTGCATTTTATTGTCAAATAGTTAAACACGTAGCTTCAGAAAGAACGCCTAGTTGCATACGGCTGATTTCACCCCGAGCAATAAACACGTGCGTATTTCGGGTTTGTCCTCGGGACAGCGGTTGCGGCAAGCGGATGCTGACATCCTGTTACTCCTAGAGAGCGGAATAAGAGCAATTATTATTGTGGAGAGTTTGACAACCTTAAAAATGACGATGTATAGTTGAGTGACCTTTACGCCCAAACAGCAAGTGCCTTAAACCATCAAGTCTATGGTATTTTCGATTGAAAAGTCCCACGCTTTAGGTCCCCGCAAGCAGTACGTGAAAGGACCAAAAGCGTTTGGGCACCTCATTCTAAAATTTTCATTGGCGCGTTAACTCTGGCGGTTGAGTTGCGTTTGCGAAGCGGTTGTGGACGCGGTTCGTGATCGGCCCGTTCACACACAGAGATACTGTTGGCGGTTTCTCGGCGATCACGCGTTATCTTTCGGGTCTTGCGTTTAGCAACCTTGGTTTACAATTTAAAATACAGGTACAATACAACGCCGACATATAGCGTTTTCGGTACAGGTTTTTCTTTGGGCTTTTCAAATGACAGGGGAGCCAGAGTAGTACGGTCTCGGGACTTATGGTCCGTCCTGACGTCACTGCAAAAAAGTGGGACCCTAAATTTGTCTCAGCTGTCAATCACCTGTCAGTCACCTGTCAGTCACCTATCAGTAACCCTTTAATCACCTGTCATCACAGGACGGGAAGTGGGTTCCAAGCCCGTCACAATTTGGCTCACCTGTCATTCAGCTGTCAGTCACCTGTCAGTTACGCATCAATCACCTCTCAGTTATATATTGCCTGTCACTCCTTCGTTCCCGGCGTGGGACACAATTATTTGCTGCACTGTCGGAAATCAAACCAAGACTGCCCGCGTGGCAACGATAGGTCACTGCTTTAACGCCAGTCAAGGGACAAGAACCAAGAGTATTTTTTTTTAAATTTTATTTAACAATACTGGCAGCCTTCATTTGAAGGCCATTACAGGGGAGGTGAACAGTGAATAGATTGGCGTACACATTCCTATACTAGTTTTAACACACGACACACAACATTTTAACGTTGTGAATAATATTAGCATACACATCCATCCAGGCGATTTCCTATTGGAAAAACAACTGTACTAAAGACAACTCGAAAGTAGACATATCTGCTGAGTTTACAACACAGTGCAGAAGTCCGTTCCATTCTCCATTTGTTTGTGCGTAAAATAAAATATATAAAAACATCGATTCTACCGTAGTATGACTGAACCGCCTTGTCATGATTTCAACTTTGTGATCGCTTATGTGCTCCTTTCAGATACAACTCAGGGTGAATTTTTAATTGCCTATTATAGAGGGAAAACTGTTTCAGCCTCGCCATCCTCCGTCTAGTTTCTAATGGCTGGAGACCACACTGATTCAGCATTCTAGTCACAGAGTCTGTTCGTTTATACTTAGAAAAAATAAAACGTACTGCCAACCTTTGCATCTTTTCTAATTTATGTCTGTCTTCTTATTAGGACTCCATACCACATTCGCATACTCCAAAATAGAAAGTATCATTGTTCTGAAAGCAGTTAACATTGCGTCTGTATTTGGCGTTAATTAGTTTCCGTCGTTTGAAGCATAGACAGCTGAGTTGTCATGTGTTTTTACTATCGTGTAGAGTACATTGCATTTGCCTAGCAAATGTGTAATGCTTGAGTCCCCGTGCGCTTTATTTATTTCAGTGTGTTTTTTTGTAAAAGCGCTTGAGCACTACAAGCGCCGAAGAGCGAACATTATAAATATGGGTCCGCCATTCTAAGTTGTGTGAGATGGTGACACCAATGTACTTGAAACTGTCCACATCACTCAAGTTAACATCCCCTACGTTATCAGAAAATTCCTAAACATTATTTTGTTTGTTATGCTAATGTATCCTGACTTCCGAAAATTTATCTAAATTTTCCGATAATCACAACGCTGCCTTAGGACTTCCGAATTTCTGTTTAGATTCGATTGGTCTGTAGTATTGTTTATATGAGCATAAAGAAGTGAATCAGCTAAAAAAAAAGCTTTAGTTAGTTGACGTTTTAATGTGGCAAGCAATATCAGGTATGTATATCAAAAACCACAATGGGTTCAATACAGAGCCTTGAGAGACCCATGACGCTACACGCAAAGGCGCCGAATAGGTTTCCATTAATTTCAACTCTTTGGGTTCTGTTTGACAGGTATATGCTTCAATCTAATTGACAATGCAAGAACATAAACTCAGTGCTTTCAACGTTCCTATTAGTTTCCCGCGAGTTATTCGAACAGGTGCCTTCGAAAAATCGTCGCAGATAACATCTACCCGTAGCTCATTGTTTACGGCGAAAAAAAAAACAAGTCATGAAACGTCTTTACAATCTGGGTTACGGTTGAAAGGCCGGATCGATGACCGTGCTGGTGGAGGTAAAACATTCCTCGATCTTCTAAAAAAGTAAAAATGCAATTTGAAATAATATGCTCCATTAAAGCATTATTATGCTCCAGTTAACCACGTGGTGTTCTTCGTGGCTAATGACCCTCAACCACAACAAAACAAAACATATGTCGTTTAACGAATGCTCCTCTCAGACTCCAACTTATTACCTTCTGAATAACAATACTGTTGAACTCACTTCTACCTATAAGCACCTAGGTGTCCACTTTCAGTCTGATTTATCCTGGCACTACCACATTGATGTCACGCTTGCTTCTGCTAACCGTTCCCTTGGATTCATAAAGCACAATCTTAAACAAGCACCCGCTCACTTACGTAAACTTGCTTATATCACTCTAATCCGCCCCAAAATTGAATATGCTTCTGCCATATGGGATCCTGATCAAACCTACATTGTAAGTGACATCGAGTCGCTGCAAAACCGTGCTGCGCGTTTCATTTTCCCTGACTACTCTCCATTTTCCAGTGTCACCGCATTAAAAAATCAAGCTGAGTTGCATGACCTATCACGCCGCCGTAAACATGCCCGTCTGTCATTATTTCACAAGCTCTATCACCATGCATCGCTTCACGACGATTTTTTTAAAACACCACCCATTATTTTTCCACGTCGTGATCATTCATTCAAAGTAGCGCGCATCACATGCCACTCATCTAGTTGCGCACGATCATTCATACCGGCTCACATTGCAACTGAACTACAGGGTGTCACAAAAGAAAATTTACACAGTCTTTTTTACCACAAAAATAAACTAGGCATCGCCGAACATGCATTCTCCGCCCAAAGGTAGCGCTAGAGGTCACAACGAGATGCCAAAGTTTCAGCCCGATCCGATAACTTAATCAAAAGTTATAAGTGATTTTCTGAAAATTTCAATGGGAAAATGGCGGCCGATGGAGTTTTCAATCACTTGGGGCTCTATGGCACCAGAAACCGAAAACGGGCAAAAATGGGCTCCATTTTCCCATTGAACTTTTCAGAAAATCACTTATAACTTTTGATTAAGTTATCGGATCGGGCTGAAACTTTGGCATCTGGTTGTGACCTACAGCTCTACCTTTGGGCGGAGAATCGGCTATCGGCGATGCCTAGTTTATTTTTGCGGTAAAAAAGAACGTGTAAATTTTCTTTTGTGACACCCTGTAGATATGTCTAACTTTCAAGAGCTCGTGCGTGGTTATACTTATACTTAAGGTTCTTTTTTATTCCTTGTTCTCATATTGTCTTTTGTATAATTTTTGTTTTATCTGTGTACTTGCTCTCCCCCCCCCCCCCCCCCCCCCTATGTAATACCCTCATACAGAGGGCCTTTAGGGGTATTTTGAATAAATAAATAAATAAATAAATAATTTTACAGCAAGCACTTGTCAACAACATAGGCCAGTAATTATTTACCCTGGGGAGACCATCAATGGGTAGTACCGATTGACCGATGGTCGTCTATCGGTCGCTGGATGCCTCTTTGTCCAGTTTAAAATAGTTAGTGATAATCTCACAAGGTGGCGCTTGAAATGTCCTGATGGCAGAGCCGTATAGTGTGAGAGTTTGGCGAATTTATCATCTAAACGTCGCAGCGCCCCCCTCCCGAGTAAGCCAATTAGCCTGCGGCGCAGAGTGAGAGGCGTGAGCGCATGCGCGTGAACTCCCCGCTGCTCCCAGCTGGACGGGGTGGGTTGCCATTTTTATTCATTCACTAGTTGGAATGCATGGTATTGGCATTTAAATTTCGATTATTTCTTTTGTATCGCAGACCCTGGCAAGAAAATGATATACTGTTATTCCTCGGTGGGTTAAAACGCACGCTTTTATTCGCGCGAAAAAGAAGTCGGCCCGTAGCAGACGACGCGAAGCGTCAACAGTGCTCTGTACGGACAGGGTGTTGCGTCAAAATGGCGGTTTTTCCTCTTTGTTAATTTTTTTACCTCTAGCTCCTTCAGTGCTCTCCTCTCTCTCCTCCACTTTTCTCCTCTCCAGCGCCTTCGCCGCCACACCCACTGGGCACACTCTCCCAATATACGGCTCTGCCTGATGGGTAAGTGTAAGGTCCCTCTATACTGAAAGGTAGCGACTTCCACTCCATTCTCCCCCTTTTTTTTTTTTCTCTCGCCCTCGCGCGTCGACGGTTGCGCCGCCTGGATCGCTTCAAGCTCGCAGACGCTCCCGCTTGAATGAAATGGGGCGGAAGGTTGTTTTCCTTCGTTTTTGAATTTCGCGACTGAATTTCTGTCGCGAGTTCTACAGTTTAACGTGTAATTGACTACAGAAACTTTCGAGATATCAGCAGAACAACTTGCCAGATTGGAAAACGCGAACTAGGGCAAAAATGCGCTAGCGATGCAAGCACGGTCTAGGCTACTGTGCTACCGGAGCGAGGCTCTGTTTCGCTCCAGCGCGAGCAATGCCGACGACTACGTGCAGAAGCAAATTCTTGTATGTTGCACAGTGACTTTGGTGCAATTGAAGGCAGTGTTTTTGTATGACCCCACGAGTGCCCCAGACGCAATCAATGGAGATCACACGCTCGGGTTTTTCGTCGCTTCGTAAGCGATCGAGGCAAGACGCGACACGAAAGCACGAAGCGATTGCTGTTTTTTTTTCTGTCACAACTGCAGCACGAAGCGATTGCTGTTTTTTTCTTTCACAACTGAAGCACTTTCCTCAGAGGGACTGTACTTCATATCACGTTAACACGGACCAACCAAAGAGGCTACAGGCGTGAGCGGGCAGCTTTGAATCGAGCTCCCGCTGCACGAGCGTTCCGCAGCCGTATCGCGATTTAACGCAAGGAGCCTCCCCTTGTAGCGTTTACGGTTAGTTCATCTTAAGAGGATATTTTTTCTGTCTAGATAATAAAAAAAGTTTCCCCTTTTACCGATATCCGTCCTTGGCGTGCTCTTCGTGACGTAGTAGTTGCTCAAAAACGATCTATTAACATTTGATCCCTATTGCTGTAAAGGCGCGGCTGGGGGCCTTCCCCCTATACGCGGCATAACAAAATCAGAATATTCTGTGTAAATAATCTGAGCAGAACGAGTGCAAACCCGAACTATCCGCTAAGCCTGGCGCGGCGGGCGGCCGGAGCGAAAATGGCGTCGGGAGGCTTCGAAAAGCAAACACAACCAAAACAAAATCCGCGCGCAGCGAGCTGCGAAGGGTAGGGTGAACTAGGGAGCCTTCATGTGCGCTTTGCTAGGGTGATGTCACCCTTTGTAATACCACTCGCCGACAAACCAGCAGCCATTTTGTTCCTCGGCGATAATCCGTGGGGCTTATAGCCCTCCCGGAAGCAAGCACCTTATCTCAGAAGTTCGGAGCAGCGTTGTGGAACCCACGGAGGGAGGATTAGCATTTTCCCCCTCAGATGGGATTACCGATGGACACAAAGGCCACTTTCCGGCGCACGGGGAAACCAAATAAACAATGAGACACAAAATGGCAGTGGAAGAGGGTGTGGGAAAGGGAAACAGGCAGTTGGCCTCACTCTACGCGAAGCGCACATGAAGGCACTCTAGGGTGAACTACATTCGTTCAATGACAGCTAGGAGCTGGCGGCATTCTTCAAAAGATGTCGCTACCTGTCAGTATAGAGGGACTTTACGTAAGTGTGAACACACGCAGCCGGATGTCGCTACATCCGCTTTGGAATTGTTGGTGATATTCCCGTAAGATGTCACTAGTAGCGGGGCTAATGACGTAGGTGACCTTCAAGTGTTGACATGTCCGCAAGGTGTCGTAAGCCCCCGGCAGGAAACTCTCTCCCTCATTCTTGTGGTCGAGCTGTCGAGATGTTTGCAAACGGACGTCTGACTAGTTGCACGGCAGGCTTCTATTTCGCTGGAGCGAAATAGAAGTGTGCACTGGAGAAATTAAGACGAAGAATAACTTCTTTTGTAACTGCACTCGAACTGATCATCAATCTAATTGTGTTCGGCAAGTTCCTTCACTACGAAGTGGACGCAGTTGTGTTCCGGGTAGTGTCCCGCGTGTCCGAGCACTACGAGGGAAATGACAAGTAGTGGCCAACGCACGAGGGTCCTTTCAGCTTCTTGTCGGGATGGGTGAGCAGGGTCTTGTCCACAGTGACCGATGCGGAAAAGACGGACGTGATGGAGTTCCTCTCGGACACGGTGTATGCCATAAAGTGGTCAGTGCGGTTCAAGTATCACATCGAAGCAACTGACGTGCATCGGCTGGCCGTGATTGTTCTTCGATACAGGCTGATCGCTGTGGATAGTATGGACTCGTGGAAATAAATTCAAAACTCTATTTATTAGGGGCGAAGCTCATTAGGGTCTAGCCTTGTCCGTCCGGCGTCCGTGCTCACATCGATTGCCGTCCCATCAGTCTTCTAAAAAAATATAAAAAAAATGTTTGCGCAGTCGACAAGTCGATTCGAACCTGTGCGGGGAGACCACAATGGATTTCTAGTCCATCGCCTTAACCACTCGTCCAGGACTGCGGGACAAGTAGGGGGCTCTGAGATGTGGTAGTAATTCAAGAGCTGGGGATGTCATGGATGAAACGTTGCATGTAGCTGCTCAGCGTCTATACAGAAGAGGGCGCTGCGGCCAAATGCGTATATAATCGCGTTAAACGTTGCATCATCAGCACCATCAGCACTACCTATCAACAAAATCACTATCATCAACACCACCAGAGCTTCGCCCCAATCAACATCATTCACCACGTGGAGATGCGGTCATTTTTTGTCTCGCTTTCCCCTCGTCCGACCAGATAGAAAAGATCGGACTTCGCGGTTGTTCCTGCCATTCTGTGGTTGGCCAAGTTCTAGCAAAGTATTTAGAATGAGCGATCAATTTTGTGTGAACCTTTCCCAAATGCAACAACAAAAATGAGCGCGGACTTTACCGTCTTCTTTGCCGAAAAGGTGTCCAAGACACTCCGAAGAGAAAGTCAGCGGCTTCTACTGCGTGAGATGCATTTGGGAGATTTCGTCCAGCTCCGGGGCGAGCGGGATTTTATGTCACCCAGACGTTCATTATCAAACCAAGTCGGCTATCGCCGATCTTGGCACGCCGGAAGTCATGAAGCGCAAGAACCGGTATGACATTAAACTGTTCATACGCGTCTGCTCAAATATTTGTTTAATGTGACTCTAAAATATTCCATAATATACCTAAGGTGCCTAGTCCAGGTTATCAAAAACAACCTAACTGTAAAAGAAGTATTGAAAAGGTCCTCGCAAGTTAAAATTCGCCTTCCTGCTTGAGCTCCTCGAAAATTGTCAAAGTCAACTATTTTTTTTTTGTTACAATGGACGTTTAAACAGTTAACGGTGGGTAAATTTTGGGCCGGCACTTATATTCTCCCAAGCATGAAAAAGGGCCACTTAATTCTCACTAAGCACCTGCATTTGTTCCAAACTAATAATATAATCCATGTTTGTAACTGTTGGCATCTAAGATAATTGTTGAATTTTCCTTAAACTGTGTATCAGTTTTAAAGAACAATGGTTAATTGTATCAGCTTAGGCACTTGCTCCATTAAAAGTCTAAAATTGTCTTAGCCTAAGCTTCGAATTATCGATACCATGGCTCGCTTCCGAATCAGTAGGACGAAAACTATTCTCTTCATTTTTAAAGGCCCTACCGTCTTCCTTGTTGAAAAGGTGCTTAAGATTCTGAAAGACGAGCTGGAAGTCAACGAGGCGGAGGGTACGCCACAGGCGGTCGGCCGAGAAGACACGAGCTGGCGCCAGACAATGCGTGATGCGCAGGGCTGGGGCCGGGCCAGAACGGCGGAGCCGGTCTGGCTGGTCTGGCCCATGGCGATCCCCGGAGCGGTCCCCCAGCGAGGTTCTGACCAGAACCGGAGGAAATGGCGAGCCCAGGCCACACCGGCCTGGGCCATGACGATCCGGCGTAGTTTCGCAGCGAGACTCGGGATATGATAGCCCGGGACGGCTAGCCTACGCAGCGCTGGCGCGGGAAAGACGATCCGCAGGCCTGGACACGGACTCCGCCTGCGAGCTCTGGACGACGGGCGAGAACTAGGGTTGGCAGGCCCAGAGTGCCGGCACTTGAGGACGAAAATACCACAAAAAAAACACAATATTAAAGAGCACTACCATTTAAACTCTTCAGTTGTGGTGGAGTTTTAAGAGAGAGGCAGACCAATGATGGGTCATGTTTTGGCTGCAGTTTTTATAGCAGGTACACTCTGTATTCATCTCTTCGGTGTCGAGATAGTTACAGAGTCTTGTCTGGGTTATAAAACTTGTAACTCAACCCGTTTCTAACAGAATTTACTCGACATTTGAGGGTTGTTCGGGGTTGAACCTGAAAACGAAGTTGTATTCTTATGAAAGGACGGTTGGAAACCTGCGTAGTCGCCTCGTTCTTCATAATAAATAGTTAATATGTGTTTCATTGTTTCCTCTACGAGATTTAAAGAATTCGTATTTTTATTTTATGGTGACATTTATTGTAAAAATATATGTGAGTGACATCGTCAAGGAGTTAAGCTCTTTTTCACCTCAACTAGTGCACCGGCGAATTCTCCTCAAAGAGAATTGTATCAGTGCGCCAACCAACCAGAGTGCCGGGTGTGCTTACCCGGCAATCTCACTGGGAAGAGTCATAGTGCATGTTGACAGTTGATTCAGCCAGCGGGTTGCAAGCAGGTTTGTGGCGTGCGTATTCGTAACGGTCGCTCGCAGAGGAGCGGACGTTTCTCAACGATATTCAGAAAGACAATACGCATAATAAAACAGAATGATAATGTAGTAAAAGAAAACCGAACATACAGAAGAGCGCAATCAAGTCAAACACGTCGAGCATTCTATTTCCCGAATACAACAACAACATGACGACACCGAGTTAACCGGACGCGTTCGTAAATTCAACACTCCTATGACGTGGCGCAAAAGGAGTAGAGAAATAGACACTCTGGCTGCAAGTCTTGCGCCGTTTAAGTGGACAGTTTAGCGGTACAATTGTTTTATTTGAGAAAGGTGTTAGCGAAGTCGGGGGTGCTCCGTTTATTAACAAAGCAATTCCGTTTGTGAGCGACTGGCTCTTCTGTGAACAAGCAAACGCAGTCACTGCGGCCTCAGTCACTTCCGCTGCGACTGCCTGCGATTCGTATTTTGAAAAGAATCACACCAATAAATTTGGACATACGAAAAATTATAGCTCAAAACGTGGTACATTATAAACCCTATTGAAGTTGACTAGGTTATCAATTTTACGACGCTCGTAGAGAACTTTTTCTTAGTAGACATTTATTGTTTATATTTGATTGAAAAATTGCGGAGGAACGCTTCGTGGTGGTGCGACGGTGACTGACCAATGCGCGGCCTGTAAAGGTGGAGCGTCCGGTGCTCAAGTTGAGGTGAAAAAGAGTACAACTTAGAAGAGATAATAGATTCTGGAGCTGATCAAATTAGGTGTAGACAATCAAAATGACCCCCAACCTCAAATTAGACTTATTGGAAAGCAAAATCCTGATTAAAGCTCACTAACATGTTTGTATGATTGCTTTCTTTTATTAAAACGGTGTAACGATCCCTCCTCAAGAACACTAAAATATTGTTTAATCTATTTTAAAACACTTGCAGGGTTATCTTCCCATTACCGATAATCAATGCATTGAGTGGATCAAGCACTCTCCCGTCGCGACCCTTTGGACGAGCTCGAGTACTCTGCGGTGAGTTTTATAATGGTGCTACCGCACTTTAAGAGAATCCGGAGCCTGAAGAAAGTGCAAGAATCCATAAAAATTATGAAATCTAATTGAAATGATCAGTTCACAGAAGAACCCAGAAATGTACTGGATGATTTATTGTATCAGCTGGAATATGGTTCCATGATCGTCCTAACGAAACATCACTTTTCTGAGTACTCAGACAGTCTCATCGCTTATGCCGCGGAACGAGCAGGTAATTTCATGGGAAGCTGCCCGACCACCACGGTAGAAAGTTGGCTGTAATACTTGGACTGCTTCATTCCCTATCATTAGGCCAAAATGTGCCACTTGCGGTGGCTCTTATTATGAATGAACGCTCGCCTGTAAACGTTTGTAAATATGCAATTTTATATTGAAGTTAGTGTTGTTAAATGCCTTCTCTCCTCACGTTTGTAAATAGTTGCTTTGTTAATATGCAGTTTTATGTTATCAAGAGTGAACCCAACTTTTCTCTTGACCCTGTTCTGCGACTCTTTTGTTTCTATTGTTACACCAAAATATTTATCACAATGCAAAGTGTTTCAAATTGTCTGTGCAATCTACGTATGGAAGCATTTTTTTTAATATTTGCTTGTATATTTTGGGCCTATACGCATAAAGAGAGCATTGAACTATCCGGAAATAAAAATATATACATATTTTTAATGTGTGTTTATGTGAGTATATTGCGTATGAATGCGTCACCGCTCCGTACCTGCAACTCTTTCCACACCTCCTAGGCAGATTTCAAGCCTGCCAGTCACGTGACATGACGTCACGTCCCAGAGACCTGCACACGGGCGCTGATTCGATTCGAGTGCCGCATCTTCCTTCGCGTGAGACTATGATAGGAAACGAGTCCCACGCGAACGCTGACGCGCGGCACTCACATCCAATCAACTCCCTTGCAGGCCTCCGAGATGTGCCGTCATGTCACGTGACGCGCAGGCTTTGAAAGCTGTCTAGTAGGTGTTTCTCTTTCTCACAATGTCCGTTTTACGCCTAGTCAATTAAAAAAAAAAAAAAAAAAAAAACCTTGGGAGGAAATTTAAGCTTTTATCAACGGATGGTGCCATGCTGGATATCTGACACACTGCGTTAGGATAATCCTTTTTAGTCCCCCAACCAAGGAAAACAATCCTGTGCGGATGCGTGGTTATTTTTTTTTATCAACGGATGGTTGCAGGCTCGATCTTTGACACACATATCTATGCCTATACTTTTCAGTGAACCAAGATAAAACAACTCTGGGCGGATACTTCAACTTTTTGCCAACATATGGAGATACCCATAAGAACAGGAGCACACCCGTGCTAAGATCCGTCAGGTGACACCTAAATTTAGCAGGTCAAGGCTTTTACGAGCAGATGCCACCACATTTACTGAGGACCACATCAAGGTTTTAACACTAAATGGCGCTTATCTCAAAATTTGCTGGGCCTTTTCAAAGATATACGCGTTGGCCAAAAAATTTAGCAGGAACACTTCAGAGTTTTACGCACTGGGGCAAGCCCCCTAAACATGACAGTGCCATTCAAAACTTTACGCTGGGATACAAATAACACGCGGTCAGTGAACTTAGGTGATGTAACGACACCCCACGTTGAAATTTAGCTCGACCCAGCTGGCCACGTGTGCTAAGGAACCGTCACGTAACGCCCAAATTCAACAGGTCAAGCTTTTGTTACCAGATGTCATCAAATTAAGCAAGGAGCATTTCTAAGTTCTAAACTAGGTGGTGCTTATCTCAAAATTCGCTGGGTCCAGCACATCTGCTTCAAAACTTTACCCTGGGCCCCAAAAGTAACAGGGGCACTTCAAGTTTTACATTGGGTCAAAATTTAGCACGGTTCGCAAGCTTCAGAGTTTTACCGTCAACCCCCGCAACGTCCAACGTAGCGGGACCCTGCTAAAGCTGAGGGGCCGTCAGATGATGCCCAAATTTAGCGGCTGGAACCTTTTACCACCAGACGTCACTAAATGTATTGAGGACCAATTCAAAGTTTGAACACTAGATGGCGCCTATCCCAAAATTTACTGGGCGTCTTCGAATTTTTATGCGCTGGACCTAAAATTTAGAAGTGCCGCTTCAAAGCTTTACGTGCTGGGGACCAAACTTTAGCGGGGCCTCATCAAAACTTTGCGTTGTGCCAAAATTAAGCACTGTCCGCGAGCTTCGAAGTTTTAACGTGACTCTCACCCCAATTCAGCAGGACCCAGCTGGTGCTAAGGGACCGTCAGATGACGACCTAATATAGCGGGTCGAAGCTTTTACCACCAGATGTCACCAAATGTAGAGAAGACCACTTCAAGACGTTAATAGTAGATGGCGCCTATTGCGAAATTCGCTGGTCCAGCACGGTCTGTGAGCTTCAAAACTTTACGCTAAGCAAAAAAATTAAGCAGGGTCATCTCAAAGCTTTATGCTGGGCCAAGATTTAGCACTGTCCGCGAGCTCCAATGTTTTACCGTACCCCCGACCCAATTTAGCGAGACCCAGCTGGTGTTAAGGTATCGTCACATTTCGCCCAAATTTAGCGGGTCGAAGCATTTACCACCAGATGTCAAAAAATTTTGCGAGGATCACTTGAAAGTTTTAACAGTAGATGTTGCCAATCCCAAACTTTGCTGGGCCTTCAGCGAGGCCACCCTTAGCTAACTCAACAAACCACCCTGGCTGCGAACTTGAACTTTTTACAAACGGATGGCGCAACGCTCGCCTCCATTCTTCAACATTTCATCCACAGATGGAGACGCGAGACGCGTCTCCCATAGCAAGGCTTAGCAACCCACAGCACTCAGCTCTATCGTATACTCGTTACGGGACCAGCATGCCATTTCCGTGATGCGAAGCTGCTGGTTTTCTGATTTCAACGTCCCAGTTTTCATTCCTACCGATGCACCGTCACCCAGAATTTCGGGCTGCTCGCACTGACGTCAGATGGTCACGTGGGCACTCCCCTCTTGCGCCGCCCCTACCTCACACCGACATTTAGGACACGTCACCACCCGAAGGGTGGACCCCACCGGGCTGGTCCGCCCTCGAGCCTGACCAAAATGGTACAAACGTGACCGGCCGGCGCCGGCGGCGGAAAATAGGTGACCTGCATGACAAGGTTGTTTGACTGGCGCATGCAGCGTACGCGACAATAATAAATGGATTATTCAATCCTGGCCAATTCCATGCAACTATAGTCTTCATTGAAACAAGCAGTGCCATTGGAGTTCGACGTGCGTTGCCCTATCAAAACAATTATCAATCTATTATAAATGTCACTAATACATATATGGTACCCTATTGAAAATTCTCATTTGTATGAGAACTTTCTGTGTCCAATAAACACATATGAATCATACAAGATATATAAGAACACATAAGAACCGTATAAGAACCATATAAGATCTATATAAGAACTATATAAGATATATGAGAACATACAAGCACCATATACAAAACTAGAGGGAAGTTTCTTATAAGTTTCTTATGGGGTTCTTATGTATCTTATACAATTCTTATATAGTTCTTATGTAATTCTTATATGGTTCTTATATGTTCTTATATTCTCTTATGTATCTTGTATGATTCATATGTGTTTATTGGACACAAGCGATTTCTCATACAAATGATTTTTTTTTACTAGGGAACTTAGACAACATTATATTAGTCGTATATAAGGCATAGTTAAGTCATGTGATTTTATATTGTCCCAAAACTTTTTTTGCAATTTTGATATACATCTATATTTTTTTATTGCGACAAATTACCGCAGAAGCACAAACCTATTTTTCTGCAACGTGACACTACACTATGAAGGTACAACCAGCTCTCTAATGATAGCAAAAGGAAATAGTTAAACTACGGAGCTTCGAAAATAGTGCGTAGATTCATACAGGTAGTTCCAGCCGTTTGTATTTCGACTTTGAACCCGGGACTGCAGCTGCTGCCGGCGGATGCTAACATCCTGTTATTCCTAGAGAGGGGAATTAGATCAATTATTTTTGTGGAGAGTTTGACAGCCTTAAAAAAGACGATGTAGTTGAGTGACTTTCACGGCCAAACAAACAGTGCCTTTCTACGATTAACAGAATTTGCTGATAACCATAACATTTTAGGTCCATCCCAATTTGGGTTTCGCAAACAACGACCTCGAAAACTCGCACTTCTTGTGCAAAAAGAACAGATTCTTAAAAAAATTGAAAGTAGGAAACTCACGATTGGTGTATTCATTGACCTTACTAAAGCATTCGATTATCTCGACCATAATTTATTATTAAAAAAGTTAGACATGTGTGGATTTCGTGGGCAAGTACCAATTTTTACAATCAGATTTATCCTCCCGTATACAGTATGTTAATATACATGATAATTTATCTGAAATCAAACCGATTAAATCAGGCTTTAATCAGGGAACTATTTTCCGGCTTTTTTTCTTCAACATTTATATAAATGACATATTAAATATAAGTCAATCTATATACTTTGTTATTTATGCTGATGTGGCAAGCCTATTTTTTAACGGTGATAACGCCTCGGGTCTTATAGATGATGCGAATGAAACACTGAAACATCTTCATATTTGGACTAAACATAATGCTTTAAAAATAAACACGAATAAAATGAAGGCAGTTCTCTTTCGGCCGAAAAAATAGGTACATCAGTATTACTCAGGACATTTTTTTAAAATTTATACTCAAATTAAAATTGTTCCCAAGTTTAAAACCATTAGGCGTCGTTTTTCAAGAAAACCTATAATGGGGGATGACCATATTAATTATATTATATCTAAATTATCTTCTTAGTCGGCATTGCATATCGTCATAAACACATCTTACCACTCAGAACAAAGTTAATTTTATATATTCCATTAATCTATTTCCATTTAAATTATGGTCATCTCATTTGGGGCACCACAACACCAACCACCACAAAATATTTATGTTGCAAAAAAAAGATACCAAAAAGTATATGTAATGTTGACATTCAATATCCAGTTAATAATCTTTTTGGTGAACTTGGTATAATAAAAATTTTGATTTATACAAATATCGTTTATGTGAAAAATATAATATAGAAAAAAAAATGTACCTCAGCGTGACCTAGAAAACCTAGCGAACCTAAAACAAAAAGTATATACATATTCAACACGAACTAAGGAACCCTGGGAAGTACGCTCTTCAAGAACTAATTACGGCAATCAAGCTAGGGCATATACTTTACCAAATATCCTTAATCAGCTGACTAGGCAAGAGATAGATATCAACAGTACATCGGTGAGCATTTTAACGGAATATTTTAATTCAAACCTTAGTATCAACAATGAGCGCTGATTGTGTTGAGCTTAGTTAGAATGCACTGTATGTCTAAAGGGTTGTGTGTTGATTCAACGTGTTATTGCTTTGTAAAACGCTGTTTCGTTTATGTGATAATTTTTCATTTATGTTATGAATTGGTAAAATTGTATTGTATAATTCTTTTGGTGCTTACTTTGCGACTGTTTGTTTGGGGTGGCTAGGGGCCAGTCAAGCTGTTTTTACAGCTTTTTTCCCTAGTCACCTTTCAACTTTTTGTTGGAAAAATAATGGAATTACTATTAATACACCAAGGATATGGTGTGTCAGTATAGAGAGCGCCCGCTTTAAGTCCTCCCAAGTAGTACGGGAAAGGACCCAAAGGATTTTGGCACCTTATTCTACAATTCTTCAAATTCTTCAGCTCAACCGCCTTTACTGGCGGTTGAGCTACGTTTGCGAAGTGATTGGAGACGAGGGTCACGATCGACCCGTTGACACCCAGAGACACGGTTGGCGGTCTCTCGGCGATCACGCATGATCTTTTAGGACTTGTGTTTAGTAACCTTGGTTCGCAATTCGAAATGCAGGTTAATATACAATACAACGCCGAAATATACCTCTTTCGGTACAGATTTTTCTTGGGGCGGTTCGCACGCACTCGTACATTACGCCGACGATTGCCTTTATTTCGGCCAGAAGCAAAGCCCAGCTAGCTGCGCCTGGTTGAATATGAGAGTATGCCCCGACATCTTTATTCGAAGAGGACCCTTCCCATACAAATAGATTACCTTTGTTTTTGTATAACGCCGCATCCATAGTGGTGTTGAACGGCATTCGCAAACCGGTGATTGGACGCGGTTGCTTAAAGATAAAATACATTTTAATCTCAATGATGAAAATGGTCGGATCCCCTTCGGGGTTGCGATTTGGACGCCATTGTGGACACACCTTAAAAAAGCCAGTCCCCCCCCTCGCCGTTCGCTTTTCCTTTTCGGAAGGATGAGCGGCAGTGGTGGTGCGGTGAATGTGTTCGGTACTATCTGGTCTTGCGGTGGCGGACTTGTCTCTGGTCGCACGTTCATTGAGGTGTACTGTTCGAGATTAAGCTCAAATAAGCGTCATATAAATTGCAAATGCATCGTGTGGTACGGATACTTTTTTGTTTCTTTAGCAGGTGCCCTTTATTCCTTTTGGTGGTACAAATGTTGTGGGCTATAGGCTAACACAGCTATCTCACGCCAGCTCAACAGTAATGCGTAGGCTATGCAAGTACGCTCACGACGTCTATATCGGCCTTCTTGCTTGTCTTGTACGGTATATGAATGGGTTTCAGCAGTGTCGAACCGAAGCCTTGCTCATTCGGTCTGGCTTCGGGTTCGCGGCGTTTTGTTCAGTTCCGGTGCAGCTCCGGAGAGCGTAAATAATAGTTCAAACCGATTCGAACAGAATCCAACCGGCTTGAACTGCTAAAAATTTAATAAATGTCCCGCACTGTTTTGGAAATAGGCACACCTACTGCCTTGAGAACGGACTTCCTATCTTTCAGAATCTTTATCAGGTAACAGAAACAATTAATTTTGTTATTTCACTTATATTGATAAGTTCAGAAAACAAGGGTGGAAATCAAAACATCATGTTTATATCACTCAGCTTCTATTTCTTTATCTCAATGAAATGTTTTGTATCAATCAAAAAGCTGTCACGAAAGGACGTGAGAAACATCAGATACCAGTGAAGGAGATAACGTACTCTCATTCAGTGTTGCCAACTGAAAACATAAAAAACATCTCTATGCGGGGCGCAAGTTCGTCTGCTTCTCTTGCGGTGACGTCAGAGCACCGAGCTCTGATCGGCTCCGATTGGAGGACGGTGGGTAAACCTCAAAGGAAGCTACCTCGAGGTCTAGCCACTCTCCTTCAATCAGAGTCAATCAGAGCCAGACGATGCACTTTTGATTCTGCTGGACCGGTTCGATCAAATCGTCTCCGTCGACTGCACTCGGACTTAGTATGAACCGGTGCATAGCCAGCCGGTTACAAAGAGCCGGAGCCAGCAGACTGAGATCCCACCGTTATCCTTTGTCTCGTAGTAACTTGGCAAAGGGTGAACAATACGCTCCACATTCAGAGCTGAAGGCTTCGATGTGTGATACGTATACGAGCGCAACCCACACAAATTCCACCATGACGCAGTGAAAAGCATGATACTTTTTCACAGTAAAAGCGCACTCCGGAGATACGTAATCACGTTCCGATCGGCTCGTCACGGCAGCAGCTTCAGCCGTACTGGCACGTTATGCGATCGCGGCTTCTTGCTTACCCAGTATTTCTTGCTTCAAACTCTGGGCGAAGCGGCGCCACCAGAGTAATAGCTGACGTTTGAACAATGCAGCCGCCACTCCCAGGTATGTCCAGTGTTTCTTGCTTCAGTCGCTAGATAGCTCCAAACCAAGCACTGCAGCATTGTAGGTTGCCTGTAACGATATTTCTCTGTGGGATCGAAATAGACAAATCGTCCCAGCGTTATTATTCTCAATATTTTTAGGTTTCAAACTGATACAGAAGAACATTTCGACTGCAGTATCTACTGTAGTAGAGATGTTGCTTGAAAGCATGTGACGCTAGTAAGCTGCCCCTGCAGCCGGTTTCCAAGAGTTGTGTTGGTTGCGTTCAGAATAGCCGAAACAACTAGGACGACAAATTCAGAATTAAAATTGCTCACCTTAGTGTGTCAAGAAATGCAACACCTAGCATCGTAAAGCCATCGTGAGAAACGGTTGTGCCTGTGCTCCTGCCGTTTCTGTCGTTTTGGTTGACGAGAGTGAGAATGCACCCGACATAAATCTGTGAGCGTACTCTTGCGGACACTATAGCTTTATTACGACAGCCATGGCCGCTTTCTAAAGTTCCTGTATATACCTACCTATACGGTAGCAGAGTTGCGCGTTCATACGCGGTGGGGGGCCGTAGCGCCGGCTTTCCTGCACTGGCCTGGATGCTTTGCTCCTCGCGTGATCAACCTCTGTGAATAGCGGCATGGCGTCCCGTAAAAAAACGAACGCGCAACTCTGCTCGCTCTTCGAGCAGAGTAGCGCACGGAACTCTAGCCGTTCCACCGTTCCGTGCCAGCGCCAAATAGCAGGGACTCTTTGAAACACCGCGCCAACCCTGTGCGGCGGAATCGCTCTTCCAGATTCCAATAACACTCTCTCTTTGTCGTCTGCTAGGCGCAAAGAAGACGCCGCCACAACAATTCCTGATGTTTGCTTTACAGGCTTTTGGGAGCGCCTCTTTCGGTGCGGAGACTCTCTGACTGATGGAAACAAGTCAGCCAACAACGAACAAAGGGGAGATACAGAGCTAAGAATATTTAGCACAGAAAGTCTGATAGATTACAAAAACAAGAGCATGAACAGGCGCCAGTCTAAATAATACGAATAATCAACCGAGACATCCATAGAACCTTCGGCAACGATTATGTTTTCCCCTTTATGTCCCTTTGTTGGATGTTTTGCTGACTCGTTTCTTTCAGTCGCAGAATTTTCGTACCGAAAGAGGCAAACAGAAAAGCCTGTGGAGCAACCATCAGCAAGTGCTGTGTCGGTCTGTTTTGCACCTAGCAGACGACAAGGAGAAAGTGTAAATGCAACCTGGAAGAGTGATTCTGCCGTACAGAGTAGGTGGTGTACGTGCGGTATTTCCCAGTGGCCCTGCTATGTGGCCCCAGGGGAACGGGACGGCCATGGCTGCCATGTTACATAGCTAATAGTGTCCGCAACAGTACAATCGTATAGGTGGTAGGTGAACCTTTTTTATTTACACTCCTAATTGTTTCGCCTATGCTCCGTTTATCAATACATTCAACCTAGTCAATGACACAATTCGATAAAGCCTATCATGCGGGAGTCCATGACGGCATTCATGATCATGTGCCTTTGCTGTCAGCGACTAAATCAATCACGCAGAAAAAAAAGCGGAGGATTAAGGGTATTCATTGCCCATGATGTAAAAATAAAAATGAAAAAACGACGCGCGCTATGACGATGTATTTTTGGCGCTATTCGATTGGCTCTACCGAATGGTAGCTTCGGCTGCGGTCCGAGTATAGGCTGGTGCTCAACCGTAGAATCGACGACCGCTTGACAAATCCGGTGTGGCTTTCGTAAATTAAGGCATTCCTACTCTACAGATGGAACGCCGGATGCGCTCCACTAAACTGCGCATGCCCAACAACATCTGTTTCAACATATAGGAGCTATAGCAGATGTGAACTCTAGCGAGGCCGAATCAATCTCCTTGTTAACTTTAAACGCGGCTCTTTGCACAACTACTCATCGTCGTGCTCACCCGTCATTCACGAAAATGGCAATGCTCGCGCCCAGCGCTACGAACAAGCCAGCTCAAAGCAAGAAGCCACCCATCACCTGGGATCCTGATGTTTACGTTAAGAACAATGGCTTTCAGCGGAAGAGTAATCTCCAGGTTCTCGAATTAATGCGAGGCTCGTTTACAGTTGAGACCAAAGAACAACAGTTCCTCGACCTGGGTTGCGGCACTGGAGACTTCACCCGCGACCATCTCCTCCCTCTCTGGCCAGAAGTCGGGAGGATTGTAGCGGTCGACGTGTCCCAGGACATGGTGGAACACGCCAAGAGGAAGTTTGCCCACCCGAAGATCTGCTACGATGTCCTGGACATTGGGGGAAATGGGGTGGCCGACTTTGTCGCGCGATACGGTCAGTTCGATCGTATCTATTCCTTCTTGTGCCTACACTGGACCGGAGATCAAGAAAAGGCGTTCAAGAATATCGCCGACTTGATGAAACCGGGTGGTGAATGCCTGCTTTACTTCATTGCGTCCGTAAGCTCTATGCGCTTGGGAAGGAAACTCTTAACCTTGGATCACTGGCAAAAATACCGGACGGTAAGATGATATTTGACTTTATCACCCGCTATATTTTGGGTGATTGTTTTTTTCCGGAAACACTAAGTAGTAAATGAAAGCACAGTTGGTTCATTGCCCACTAAATGAAACGCTCCACCTACGCCATGCTCTTGAAAACATACTGAAGACACACCAATCAACCCGCTCTGAACGAGAACATTTTGTTTAAGTGAAATCGGACAAAAGAAAAGTTGATTCGTTCAAGCAGAAGCATTGAGTTTGAATTCCGGAGGCCCATATTTCGTTTCACTCTATGTCCGACCACGCTCAACGCTACCATTCAATGTGGTCAACCAAGCAGCACCAAAAGTGCATTGTCATGGTGCTTGTCGTTTTTGTTGCTTTTACTGTCACCGGAAAAACGCAATCTCACACAAAAAAAGGGGCGGAATGACGTCACATCCACTGTGCGTGATTAATTTAGCCGGTGGTAAAAAAAAAAAAAAAAAAAAAAAAAAACGACGAGCACCACGACAGTGCACTTTTGCGGCTGGTTTATAACCTCTATCCGATCGCAGCGTTGGCTGCGGTAGGACCTAATGTGAAGCAAAGTGTGCGAGGGGCAAGTCGTCTGCTACTTGTGCAACCTTGCAGTGACGTCAGAATGACGTCATGCCCTGATTGGCTTTGACTGGAAAGGTAGTGGGTAGGACTTCAATGCAAAATATCTTGAGGCCTACCCACTTTTTTTTCCACTCAACCGATATCAGCTCGGCGTTCAGACGTCATCGAAACCCCTGTGCAAGAGGAGACAAACTTGCGCTGCGCACAGCTTTTTATTTGTGCTTTCGTTGCTTTTCTGAAGCGTTTGGAAAAAAGGTACGAACCGATCGCGTATCCTTGGTTAGAAAATTCTCGACAGCATAACACAAATAAAAAATATGGGGCTGGTACCATTGGGCTAGTTGCACGTCAGTCGTCGTCGCAGCATGCTCGGCTACTTTGCTATATTAGTTTCAAGCACAAGTGTGCATAAGTGTTTATTTTTATTTGCACATTCGTCCAATCTGTTTATTGTTCAACATGTATTCCTATTTAATTTTGTTTTGGGGGGGCGGTGCCCTTAGACAACCCGTAGTGATACAGAAAGGTGTGCATTTTGTCAGAATCATCCATTCTAACGGAACAAAAAATGCATGTGCGATTGGTGGCACACAAATATTCTGGGGGCGAGAGAGGTATGGTGCGCGAGGAAAATCAATTTATATCGGATGAAAATATGGACCAAAAAATTATCTGTAAAATTGTAAGAAAAAAATAGGTTAATAACATGACTAGAACAGCAATCAAACCGGAAAAAAATCAATGTTTAATTTTTCCTTGTGTGAACCAACAGCTCGAAAACCTACTGGGTTAATCACACACACTTGGGTCGCTAAACTCGTAAAGCACAAAGTTGGGGCCGAAGTTGACGGAGCGCACTGATTGGCCTATCACGACGATGACTTCGCGCTTTTTTCGCCGACGTCCAATTGGCGCGCTCCGCAAACTTTCGGCTCTAACTTTGTGTTTGACGAGTTTAGGGCCCATGAAATACACACAAAATAGAGAGTTGTGTAAAAATATGCAAGAACACAGGCATGTCTATATCCCAATTAAAACACACGCATCGAAGTTATCGTTCTCCAAAAGGCAGTACTAACAAATTTCCAATTCGCAAAAACAAAGGCAAATAACACAAAGTAGCTTGAGCAGTAATCGCATTATAAAATTTCACGGTTGAAAATACCTACAATATACGAGCTTGCCACATTCGACCCATTAAAATCATATTGAATGAGTTCAAGGGGTCACATGCTTTTTGGCTCAGAGCAACCGAATACACAATGGGAACGAAACCTTCTCTTTGGTACCGTAATAAAAACACACGAAGTAGTTCAGCGCAGCCAATAGAACCATGAAGACATTTATGTAAACTTTGCCCGCTCGTCTCGTCATTCTGCCGAAAGCATTTAAAGGGAAACTGACAGGGTATTTATGCTTACCCAAAGTTTTACTTGTACATGACATATGAGAGCCCAACTACCCAGAACAGAATTTGCGGCTCGAAATTTGGTTTCTTTCCGCCCGAAGACCGCCGACCGAGAACCTGCCTGTTTGGTCGCGCTTACTCTCTTCTCCGTAGCCAAGAGCCGTTTTCTATGGTTTAGACACGACCACCAAAGATATTCAAAGTCGTGGGTCATCGAAGCCACACGCTTAGTACTAGAAATGAACAAAAATATTACACCCATTTTTCGTGGATTCTAAAAAATTTAAAAAAAACGATGATTGAAAAAAAAAAAAAGGTTGCACAGCCATGTGATTTTTGGTAACTTTCTCCTCATTTATATTTAATCTTCCTCACCAGTACAACTGGTTTTGAGCGGTTTTTTTTTATTCATTAAAATATATGGGACACTGTACCAAAATATTGATTGGGAGTCTTTTGACACCCATAACGGACCGCATAAAAAATAATTCAAAAAACAATTTTAGGGGGTGTGAGTGTTCTTTTAAATGCGGTAGCTTTATGAGGTGGGTAATGATCTTAGTTCGGGTGTTGCGTAGGGCAGAGTAAGCCTTAGTTTTTAGTGCGTGTTGTGGGTGCTGCTCTTAGATTATGTAATGCCTAGAATAGCGTTTTTTTGTATCAGATTATGTAACACCTATGTGTGTATGGCATGCTGCTCGCGCTTCTCTTCAGCACCACCCAAACACAAAGATAGGGTAAGCACGCTTTCCTGCCCTTTCCATTCCTTCTCGTTCAGCCTGCTCTTTCGACACTACTCGTTTCTGTCCTCTATTTTTTGCCCTTTGCACCCATCTCCTCTCCAAGCTCTTCCTCACACCACCTGCTCCGTCGTCTCCCGTTCCTGTGTGCTGGGTCTGTAGCTCGGTCAACAGCGTACTCGGCTTCCGCTCCGGTGACCGGCGTTAGATCCTTGGCACCAGTTGACTTTTTGTTCTAAATCGTTTAGTGGTTGAGGTTTGAGCCATCTACACATCGTACTTCCACTGCCTTTGAGATTGGTTGGTTCTTAATATCTACAGCTTGAAATTTAAAAAAAAACAATATCACGTGCTATTCTCCTTTCGGAAATGTGGTCAAGGTATAAAATTCCAGGCAGCCGTGTAGGCCTGAAAACAATCCGCCTAAGAAAAAACAGTCATAAAGCACGCAAAACATGTTTTCTAAAAGTGATGTTTTTTTTTCGTTCTCCTGAGACTATTGAATATCTGTTTACCATTTTACACGCTCAATGAACGTTTTTCAGAATTTGGCCAGGATCGTGGCGCGCCCTTGCTAAAATCGCTTGAAACGCTTGTGAGGGCTCCGTGACCGTTTAGTCTGCGCCAGCGCCTGGCCTGTCTCCTGGTCCGTGTGTTTACGTTTGATCTTTTGTTCAGCCTTTCGCCCTTCCGAACGTGTATTCTGGCGTCGCTTCGCATCCATATTTGGTTCGAAAAGGCTGACGATGTCCGTGGAGATTCAGCGAAAGGCACTGTCTACGATACGAACGACCTAGTTCGTCTATTTAGCTTCAAAGATGGATAGACCGCCTAGGCCGCATCGGTTCCATAGTCTACACAGTGTCACACAATCATCACTCCGGTGTCGCGTCGTACAAGCAACTGAAAAAGGGGTCAGACTTCAAGGCAGAGTGTTATGTAAGGAAAGTAAGACCAGCTTCCATCCCGACCAAGCTATACACTTTGTGAGAAGCTTTTGCGCTCCGTTTATGAGTGCAGGTCACCACAAACAGCTGTTTGCGCTCTCCTTGTGCGCCTAAGTTATACACCAACTCATGATTACAAACAAACCGGAGCGCCCCTAGTGGACGCCACCGGCGCCGCGCATGCGCGGTGGATGGTGGGCAAGAAGACCGCCGTCGCCCATAAACAAACCATTGAATTGCGTTGTTGTCGGCGTCGGTGGGAGTCCACGTGCTTTTTTTTTTTCACGTTGGAATTGTTGATTCTACGTCCTCCTAACAATGTCTGACTACTTGAGCGGCTTCAGCAAAACTAACGAGGCAAACCTTTGCGTGAATAATGTGACGTGCGGCGATTCATTTCACGTGGACGCCGCAGAATGGGCGCTAAAGCCTGACTCCCACGATGAGATTCTGCTCGGAATTTTCTGTCGCGACGTCGCTCGGACTGCAAAAGCGTGGACCGTAGCTGAGATGGCGGACGTCGATACTGAAAACCGCAAGTAGAATCGGGCATTACAAGTCGGTGATGGCCACTGGTAACAATGATCAACATGTTCTTGTATCTGTTTACACTTAGCCTACTTACCCCAACCAACCATGAAAAGTATTTTGAGGCCTGCACTTTGTTCTTATCCCAATTACCGGGCCAACGTTTGGTTTGCGGGCCGCTGTAGTTTGAACGAGCTGACGACAAAAAGCAGCCAAGTTTGAAAGAGGAGACGACAGTTCGAACGCATGCGCAATGGAGTACGGGCAAGAAGCACCGCGTCCCGCGTCAACAAACCATTCGAATGTCACGTTGTCGGCGTCTGTGTGAGTCTGGATACTCTTTTTCGCGTTGGGATTGTCGATTCTACGTCCTCACCGCAATGTCTTACCACTTTAATCGCCTGAGCGAAATTATCAAGGCTTGTTACGCCGCTAAACTTTCCGTAAATAATTTGACGTGCGGCGATTCATTCGTATGAACGCCGCAGAATGGACGCCAAAACCATGATGAGATTCTTCTTGCTATTTTCGGTGGCGGCGTCGCTCGTGCTGCAAAAGTGTAGAAGGTAGCGGCGATGGTCGACGTCGATACTGAAAATCGGAAGTGGGAACAGACCAAGCGTAACAAGTCGGGGATGGCCACCGGTACCAATGATCAACATCTTGTATATACTGTTTACACTGAGCCATCTTAAGTCTTTTAGAGCGCAGCTCTTAGGGGCCCGTTCCCGACTTGAGCGGCGTCGGCGTCGGCGTAACCAAGGTCATCCCAAGGTCACGTGGCCCCCAAGGAGGTCACGCGACACCCAAAGTCACGTGACCCCCTGAAGTCACGTGACCCCCCGAGGTCACGTGACCCCCCCGAAGTCACGTGACACCCCCAGGTCACGTGACCACCCCCAGGGTCACGTGACCCCCGCCGAGGTCACGTGACCTCCCCGGTGACATGGATGACGTCACCGGCATCCGCATCGTCATTGTCATCATCACTGATGACGTCATCAGTGATGATGACGATGACGATGCGGATGCCGGTGACGTCACTGATGACGTCATCAGCGATGATGACGATGACGATGCGGATGCCGGTGAGGTCATCAGTGACGTCACTGATGACGTCATCAGTGATGATGACGATGACGATGCGGATGCCGGTGACGTCATCAGTGACGATGACGTCATCGGGGAGGTCACGTGACCTCGGTGGGGGTCACGTGACCTGGGGGTGTCACGTGACTTCGGGGGGCATCCGCATCGTCATCGTCATCATCACAGATGACGTCATCAGTGATGATGATGATGACGATGCGGATGCCGATGAGGTCATCAGTGACGTCACATGACGTCATCAGTGATGATGACGATGACGATGCGGATGCCGGTGACGTCATCAGTGACGATGACGTCATCGGGGAGGTCACGTGACCTCGGCGGGGGTCACGTGACCTGGGGGTGTCACGTGACTTCGGGGGGCATCCGCATCGTCATCGTCATCATCACAGATGACGTCATCAGTGACGTCACTGATGACGTCACCGACATCCGCATCGTCATCGTCATCATCGCTGATGACGTCATCGGAATCCGCATCGTCATCGTCACTGATGACGTCATCAGTGACGTTACTGATGACACCATCGGCATGGTCACGTGACTCCCCAAGGTCACGTGACTCCCCCCAGGTCACTTCACCCCCCAGTACCCTTCCCTCCTCCTCCTCAAGAGCTGCGCTCTAATTCGTTGTTACAGGGAGTTGTAAACGGCTTTCACTTTTTATGCCTGCAACTACTTTTTATTGCAATCACTAGGTCAAAGTTTGGTCTACGGGCCGCTTTTGTTTGAACGAGCAGACGAGAAAAAGCAGACAAGTTTGAAAGAGCAGAAGAAAGTTCGAACGATCAGGCGGCCGTGTGAATTTGAAGACGCTCTGAATCCGTGGGTGGTCCGGACAACTTAGCGATTTTCTCTCGTTCACGTTGGAACAAAGCAAATAGATCTGGCGACCACAGAGTGTTGCCCTCACACGCAATCGTAGTTCGACAGCGTCTGGTTCGCCCTTTTCACGGCTACTATCCTCGTTCTCGGACGAACGGAGGGGGCAGAAACACATGAGAACTGATCTTCAAGCCTTTCCAGACTCTCTTGGTACAGCCCCCATCGCAGCATTTTGACGAGAGGCAGGTTTTTTGTCTCGTTTCTTCCAAAGGAACACAAGAATGCATGTCTTGCACGCCGACTTCTGCCCACCGCCCCAGACCGGAAGTGCGTCCGGCGCGCCACCACCGCGGCGTGACGTAGGAGAGTTGAGTTCGTGTATTCAGTTAGGGTGGCAATCCAGGCTAGTTGGTTCATGCTTAGTAGATTCGACACAGTAAAAAAGAAAAAGACGAAGTAGAGGGTGTACACAGGTCAAGCGCTTATTTTCAACTGGTTTTTTACTGAAGATTAACACCAAAGTAAACAACCGCATCCCACACCATCATGTTTAATTCCGCACTCTTCCAGATAGCAAATCTCTTACCCATAAAGAATTAGGAGGGACAGATGTTTCGCTTCCAGATTTCCCAGTTGCTTATTTTTTTGATAGTTTAAACCCCTGACATTTCCCTAGTCATCTTATCTCACGCCTTCCCCCTCCTTCCAGCAATCGTGACGTGATAGAAGTCGGGCTGGCATTCATAATCTGAACTATGAAGTGGCAGGTGCCTCAAAGCTTTCGACCCCAGAAACCAAGCATGTTCACGCAGTCTTTCATTTATACGTCGGTCCGTTTGGCCAACGTATACCTTGCCACACGTTAGCGGAATCCCATACATGACGCCCATCGTACACTCTACATATTTGTTCCTATGTTTCACTGAGCAAATGCGCTAGGACCCACTTTTGTTGGCAACTCTAAGGAAGAATTGCGCGAGTTTGATAGGTGCTGAAAACAGCATAGGCACGTCGTATCCCTGGGCCAGTTTTTTTTTTTTTTTTTTTTTTTTAGATTCTGGGAATTTGATGAAAATAGGAAATGTCTATCATGTTATTGGTTGGCCTACTTTTTAACAATGTTGCCCTACCCTCAATGTCTTAAGCAGAAACTCTGCAACTGGAACGAACAACGATGTGGGAAATCCAGCCGCAACCAGTCGCTTCACCCGCCGGGTGAAACTAGCATGCATAACATGGTGGCATGATTTCTCCAAGGCCGCATGTAGGCAAGATGAAGCAATACTTTTTTACGAGTTCAGAATGCGAGGAGTCGAAGGGGAGTTCTTCTATTGTTTTATGATATGACCAAGAGGAACGACAGCCTGTGAATTCTAACATGAGGTCTAGAAATTTTAAAAAGCGACCCTCCCGAGGTTCGTAGGTGAATCTAAGCCTTTTGGCTCACCGTGCGAAAACATCCAAAACTGATGTGACAGTTTCTTTTCCTCTAAAACACAGTCAAACCTCACGCTTTTCTTTGCTGGGCTTTTTTTTTAATTTTTTTTAGGCGTGTTCGTTTAGCAGTTAATGGGAATTGATGTGCCGTTCGGCTCAGGCAATGGGAATTTACGTGCTGTTTCGCTCAACCAATGGGTATCTAGGCGCCGTTTTTCGCTGCTACAAACATCAAATAACGCTGGCTTCGCTCCATGGGACAGTTTATGCTTTCACATTAAAAACATACAACTGACAATACAGTAGTACAAGAGTGGACATAACCCTTAATGTTTTCAGTTGCAATACTAAACGACAGTGATCTGGCAAGCGAAGCAGTTCCTCCAAGCATTTTCTGGTGTATTTCCAATGATTTTAAGTGGCAATCAACATGATACAATTTGCAGGGTGTAGGTTATGCAAAACGTATCTCTTACAAGCCGAAATGACAATGAAATTAGTAGCACATATTTCAATGCAGAATTAGAGATTTCCCTGATACTTGCGTTGACGATAGCCGATAACGACAAGATGTATGCGCGAAGGCGTCGGCGGAGTACTGGGTATTGTTGTCGAAGTCATCGGTACGATCTACTGAACCTCCCTATACGGAGAGAGACTGAGGGAGAGAGGAAGATGAGAGTTCCCTTGAACGTCATCTCCCCGGGCTCTGATCGGAAGGAGAAGGGGCGAACGGACAGGGTAGTTGACTTTGTCTCTCTACTCACCGTTCGAAACCGTTAAAGCGCCGAACACTGGTTTCAGGCTTTCGAACGCGAGGCACTGCAGGAGAACCAGACGACCCTATTGTTCGATCTAAGTGCGGGACATACTAGGCTCGTTGGAGTTACTCTCACCTCTTGCTCCGGTGCAGGAAAATCTAGGGCAGTGTAGTTCCGATATATGGATATAGAAACGATCGGAAGTACACCGTCCTACACTTTTCTGCACCGGTGCAGGAGGTGCAGGTAAATGGAAAGAGCCTAAGAGTTGAGCCAACGGCATGCTAGCTTTTGCGTCTACCCACTGATCCTTCCAATCATAACTCGGTGCTCTGACGTCCCTGCGGCTGTTAACATTTCTTGGTTCCGCTCAGTTTCTCGCCATATTGTCATAAACGTTAGGTAAATCACAAAGGTTTCAAAGCGTGGTTTGCAGGTCGCACGGATTTCTCAAGTTTCCATTGTGTATCTCTGGTTCAGAGATTCTTCGTAAAAACACACTCAGTATTGACTGAAGAGAATAGTATTTTCGCCCAACGCGTTGCAATAAACGAAATACAGGAGAAAAGTTACAAACACGCGCTCCTTGTAAAAGTAAGGGAAGCTGGAGCACATGCCAAGAAATCTGAGTTTGGAGCGGACTTATATAGCTTTTTGTCCCGTTAATTCAGTTACCGCACTATCCTTGGGCAGAAGTAAACGCAAATAGCATTTATTTTGAAACATACGTACAGCGATTGCCGCTGACCATGCGGCGATCCTCTCTGCCACCTGTTATCTGTACGGAGCGTCGTGACGTCATTGGCGGCATCCCTGAGCCAGCTTAGTGGCGAGCAAGGGTCATCTGACCCTACTGAAGACGTCACGTTTGCTGGTTTCTTTCTCCGCTCTCCTGCTTTCCCAGTGTAGGTGCGCTGGAACGGTGCGCTGCAACGGGACGGTCTACGTTGAAATTCTAGTTAGCTATTACGACACTCCTACTTATAAAATCGAAATAAAACTTAAGACACATGATCATGAAGGTGTCTACATTACAACATTTACTGCATTTTTTTTCCAGGACATCTTTAGCTGTGGCGTTACAACTGCGGTGTGTGTGTGTGTGGGGGGGGGGGGGGGGGGGGGGAGACTGCCCCGGGTGCAGCGCTCAGTGTGGTGTCGCGGCTGGTCACGAGAGGAGGGGGAGGGTGTCTCGGATTTCGCTGTGGGCCACCGTCGCCGGTGCCGCTGAACCTAGTGACGCCACTGCTCTTCCGCTTCCCTTTAATGAACATCGGTCAATGGAAATTCTCAAACTCACATGGTACCATTTCAAAAGAAATAGCCCTTGTCCTTATGGCAAATGCAGTGGTCTTACAGATAGTGACGCAGCGCCGAGCTATATCCCATTGTAGCCCCACCACTTTCGCAGTAGCGTAAACTCCGGGAACGAGTCGTACCGGAACGGACAAGATGGAAGAATCGCGCCGTTATTTGGCTTCCGCGTAAACGGCTTAGTCCACAAAAACGCGCGCACACACACACACACACACACACACCCGCACAAAAACAAAAACGCGCACGCTTGGCAGAGATGCTGAAAGCACGCAGAGATCGCTTGTTTTTGCCGCTATGCTTGATAATATAAACTGGAAGTGGTAATGACTCGTATCTCCTCGAGCAATGATTTGAGGCCCAGCTAACGTGACTTACGCAAATTGTGATGTGCGAAAGGGCGTTAACAAAGCCGTAGTGCTGGAGTAAGGCAAATACCGCAGCCAAGCGCGCTCCCTGCGCAGCACCCATTTTGCGGGAGCGTTCGTCTGGAGCACGTGTCCAATCACTGAAGAAACAAGGTTCGGCCGACCGCTGACGCAGCCTTCGTGTGCCGTTAGCTTTCTAACAGAAGTGCCTAAACAGTAAACGGTTTGGTGCAAGCCATATAACATCTTCTAGATTAATTTATTAAAAATTAATATTAAAAGAACATGGGAAGCTCTTGCCTCCAAGAACCCAGCACAGAAGGCAGACGAAATTTGCGAAAATACCTTCTTTCAGTTTTTCTGTGTTGCCGCTACGTAGCACGGATTTCGCTGGAGTCGAGAAAGTGACAGGGGATACAATTGCGCGCCGCTCCGCTCCGCAAGTGGAGCAACTGCATCAAGCAACTCGAGCTTTGGTGGGCAGCGAGTCGGAGCGGCCATCTTTTTGGCGTATTCCTATGTCCGATCGGCTCGTTTGGACGCAGATGTTTGCCTCGCTTAGTCGAAACAGTTTCATACTCTGACAGAACAGCCCTCTCTCTCAATTCAAGGGGGACATCATAGGCCTCTGAACAATAATACACCAAAACTTCGCTCCTGAATGACCACTGAGGACCGGTGTCCCACCGAAACCAGGGGAAACCGAAGGAAACGCTTTTCAGGTTTGGCGCACTTTGCTAGCGGACTTCGGAGCGTCGCGTAGGAGCCTGGAGAGTTCACCGAGGACGTCCTGAGGAAGACAGCCGGCTATCGGGGAAGTGAATACCCCTTGATCAAAATAGTTTGATGCCGTCGTTACCACATTTTTTTGTTGTCATCAGGTAACAAACGTTGTAACTGTCATTTACGAATGGAGTTCGAACTAGGCTCGAAAAGAACATCACACTACGATTACGACGAATCCGCTTCTGCGATGATGTCACGCCGTGGAGTTGGGACTACCGAGGCTTAGTCGGCAGAGAGAGGCCAGCCACAATATCAATGCATATTTTTTAGTTGTTCAATAGCCCTTGGGCACTACTGCGAGACCTTGAACTTTACGTTCTTGAAATTCTGTGTTTTTAATGATGAACAGAAAATTGTACCTTTTCATTTATGATTCATTATTCATACCGTCACGCAGGTGCTCCCGGCGCATCTTCCAGCCCTGGATTTGCCGGACCGAGATGCCCGTCTGTCTTACATATCTGGTCTTGTGAAGAATGCCAATTTGATTCCAACCACGTGCGAGGTGCTCGAAGAAGACCGCAGGTGGTCCAGCGTTGAGGAATATACAAGTAAGCCTGGGAACAACTGCAGGCTTTTCAGTATGCTCTTAATAGGGGTGTAGGGCAATCGAATGTCGCTAAAGTGTCGCAGTGCTGAAGTTTATACCTCACGTACCGAAGCACAACGCATTGATAAATTTAACGCGACTGTTGCGTTAGTGTTCGGCTGAAGCTTGTTTGCAATGAGTTAAAGTATGACTTCCAGACAAACGCTGAAAGAGCACTCGTGTCTAATATGCGTCCTGCGCTAGTCTTTCCTGGGTGAGCTAAAAAATTCAGCACTACGGCTCTCTGTCAAGGTGGTGTTTGGCAAAGAGGGGTATGGCTGATGTCAGATCAGAGGACAAACAAGTCAAGAGAGCCAACGATCAAAAAGATCGATTTCACCTCTTGACTCGCTGGATCTCATGGCTGGAGGAACCTCTTGACTCACCATAAACCTCTTAACTTGTTTGTCCTTTTAACCCATATATCATTCCTTGACTCATGTTCCAAAATGTTGACGACTCTGGAAATTTCAGATTGGCCTCTCTACTTTTTTTTCTCCCAACTGGATTTAGGGGTTCCCCAATGATATTTCGGGGCATATGGGCTCAATCCCTGAAACTCAGCGAAACGAATGCAATACATAAAACTCCAAAGTGTCTAGAAACTCGCACAACAGATGATAGAGTGTTGTCTTTTGCAAATAACAACTACCTTTCATAGCAAAATTATGGCTACGTATGTAGGAATAAAAAAAAAAAGATTCGTAACAGAGATGACAGATTGTTGTGTCTTGAAAACAAAATCTTCCATAACAAAAAAGAATAATTACCAATGTCGGAATGAAAAAAAAGGTTATTAAATTAGCCATGGAACAATTTTTGTACTTTGCGCAACTACCGCGTAGTACGGATCCCTGACTTTAATGGTCTGTGAAACACATATTCGTTTTTCACCACACGCAATCGTAGACGCAGATAAAATTGAAGAGAAACAAGCAGCGTTCACCCGCTCGACTCGCAGCAAGAACAAGCGGCCACGTGATCTGGAGACAGTTACATGCTGCCAATGATGTTCATAGCCACACGCTGGATTTGGCAAGGCAGAGGACACGCTCTGGGCTCCAGCCATTGTTATGATTCGGCTTTTGTCATTATTGCAGCGATTGGACACGGCCCTCTACCCGAATGCTTCTCGAGCTATCGATTATCACGACCACAAATCGAGTACTCACGCAATGCTCGGGTTCAATTCATGAGCGCCATTCAAATATCGTCACTCGGCGGCACTGCGCCCACCCAGCTACGCCGTCAAGTTTTGCGGAGAAATTAAACGAAAACGCTCTCTTTTGTCCTTGAAATTACACAGCCACAAATGCGTTTCTTGGCCATTGGTGTTGCGTGCAAGCATCCTTCAGCCCCACTAGAGCCAGTAAGCTCGTGTAAAATGAAAAACATTCCAATTGAATGTCGTTGCACCATTGCTTTGTCATAGCCTCGTCCCACTAGAGCGACAAACACCGATTTTTGTCCGACGACACCACAAAGTTCCGTGTCGCCGATGCTGTCCCACTACAACGACCAACGCCCGCGACAATCGCCGACACGCGCCGACAAACGATCGACGACGGACGAGTCCTTGTCTGTCGTTGGACTTGAAACGCAGCAAGCAGTCCCACTGAGGAACATGTCTCGGAGACAAACGTATCCTCCTCGCCCGGTTGTGCCTTCTGTTGCCTCCCTTCCCACCCTTCTACCTTTCCTCCCGTTCCTCCCGTGGCTCGCTTCGCCGCTAGACCTTCAGAAATGCCCTTGGCGGCCACTCCTCGTTCTCGCAGTTCCGGTCCCTCGATTGCTCGTCGTGGGCGCGGCTTGCTTGCTTGCGCCGGGCGGTCGGGTTGCGAAGGGGAATTTGCTGTGGTTGGTTTTGCTCGCGAAAACTTGGTGCGTGAGGTGGTGCTTCAAGACGCCGAGGTCTACGGCCCTGCATCAGGATGGATACCCACTCATGTTCGAGGACTAACCAAAGTAAGACCTCTCAACACGAAGTAGGACACCACGTTCCGCGGCAAGCCATTCCGGCAGACGAGAGACTTGTCATCACGTTCTGAGATAATCGGGATGCCTTATTGACCTCCAAAAAAACGCCTGACCTTGATCATTCGGATACGAGGTTATAAACATCCTCGAAATCGGCGTGAAGTTCCGTGGCGCTCACCTAGAATTCCTCGAACGACTCAAAAAAGGAACGATTCGGTTATTCTAACTCGGAAAAAGCTTGGTGTCGATTGTCACGACTGTTTGCGGAAGGTCGCCAACGGCAAATGAAGACAAGTGAATGCTTTAATCAAGAAATAAAGTAATCGTCTCCTTTTACACCGTGTTTGTCGGCGCGTTTTATGCCCAAAGAGCAAAAGACGAAAACCGCGTCGCCAGACTCAGTTTGTCTGTGTATTTCGAAGTGTTCTGTTGACGACTCCAGTCCCACTAGGAAACAAGTTTCCTTGTCTCTGTGTTCTGCGTCGTGTCCGCCAAGTGGGACGGCGGACTTCGACAAACAGGCTGTCTGTCGGTGTCGTCTGTCGCTCGTTGTCGTGTGTCGCTGTCGTTTGTCGCTGTCTGTCGCTCTAGTGGGACGCGGCTATCAGAGAACACTGTCGTACAGTAACCGTGTTTTACATCACGGGCAATCTCAGCAAAAAAAGAAAGGCTGGACATTAAAGGAATTCTCTGATCAAGTGCAGATCGGCTAGTCAACTTAATCGTGCCCGACAGGCCGAATCCTCGGTAGGGTGTTTTTTTTTAACCTCACAAGCACCGAGTTCTTGATTCATTCAATTGCTTGACACGGCGGATCTCTTGACCATTAACAAAATTACGGTCAGTGCGCGCAGGCAAGCTGGTTGTGCTCCAGTCTCGAGTTAATATCATCATGGTAAACTGCTGAGGATATTGCATCTCTCTGACTTGGTACAGTCATGTTTTGTTAATATGGACCCCTTTAATATAGATATCCCGCTATATGAACACCGTTTTCGAGGATTAACAGGGAAAATACACGCCTTTTTTTTCCATTAATTTGGACAACCCATGCACATTGTGGACGATTTTTGGGGAGAACGGAGGCGTCCATATTAACGAGACATCACTATACATTTTGACTTGCCTGGCACTTGACAGTCGGATGTCCCGATTTTTTTGGATCTCTTGAATTGTTTTCTTCCTCTAGCAAAAGCCGCCATCGTCCCTACAACCTCTCGCCGCCGCTTCTGGTCAAGAGATTCATTTTGTCAAGAGATCCAGCGAGTCAAGTGTCGTGTGGAAGACATATCAAGAGATCCATCAAGTGAAGAGATCTAATATATATGAATAGGCCCAATAAATCGAAAGGTCGATCGATTTAAGTGATTCAACCAATCAAGACATCCGACGGATCAAGAGATCCGATAAGTTAAAAGATATATGGTAGGTTAAAAGTTAACCCACAGCAAATTTCGTTTGCCAATGACAATTCCACTGTTAGACAGGAGTGATAATTCAGATTAATTAATTTTTTACTCAAGCTTAATTTATACTTTTGAAAAAATGATAATTTCCAAACGAAAGGTGTTTCGAATAATCAGTCGCGGTTTTCGCAATGCAAATCAAGAGGTAGCCGTAAATTTGTATCAAAGTCAACTTGTTTATTATGCGTCTGTCCTTTGCGACACCGCAGTTTCTCACTTATTTGGAAAATTTCCAGTCGGAGTGGTGTTTTACGTGTTTTTGAACAGTTCGTTCAGTTTCTAAGATAGCGCATATATATCCGGAACTATTTTTGGAAAGTATATATAGGCAGTTTCTCATGCGGGGTAGAGGATTTGGCAGGTTTATGTAGGATCACTTGGGTCTTTGGACCAACTGACTCGTTGGAAATGAGTCAAGAGATTTAATGTAGTCAAGAGGTGCAAGAGCCAAAGTCGTTGGCTCTTTATTGAATCTCTTCATTTTGAATCCTTCCCGCCAGGCCCTCTTCTCAACGCTTGTGACACTACTGATTTTTCCTTGTGCCTCCTGTCACTTTTTTATGCCTACAGACCCTTTACTTGGACAAGTTACATCTGGATCCCCTGGTCTTTGCATTAGCGATAATCATAATATATTCACCGATAGCGTGAACCTCGCAGCGTATCGAGTCCAGAGAATGGTATTATTGCTCCTTATTCAATACGACTGCGGTATCAGTCGATGAGAACAAGAAACAACGAAACACAAACGAAGAATCGTGAGCATAAATCAAAAGACGCGCCCTGCTTTCATGGGCTAAAGTAGGGGAGTCTTCTTCAAACGAGTGCCGCAACGGACTTTCTGATACTTATTTCCGGGCTATATAGTAACTGCAAAAACGTTTTTTTTTTTTTACTCTCATTTTCAGGAGTGCATATGGGAATTATTAGACTCGCCAGCCTTGTAACAGAAGAAGAGAAGCCTCTCCTTCTCAAGGACGTCGCCGAAGAAGGAGCCAAGTTGTTGGCCGAGGAAAAGGCCGGTGGCTCACCTTTCCGCAACTCCCAGTTTCTGGTGCGCGCCCACAAACCTCGACACTAAGATTGGCGTGCCCTACTGTCGTGGGTTGCCGCGACGCACAGTGCAGACATCGAATATTGATCTGCACACCCCTGCCTAAATAATGAGATGCAGCTTAACAAAGCAGAGGAAAAAAGTAGTAACGCGTGTTAAGTGAAATAAAGAGTTATGTTTGATGCACGATCTTTGATTGGACTACACTGCTGAGAATTTAACAAAAAACGAAACTGGGACTGGGTGGCTTTTTTTCTTTTTTTTTTTTAAGTCCCAGTGGCGTTTAGTGATAGAAGCACACCTGAGCAAACCCGACACTAGGCGAACATCCAACGCTGAGAACAAGTCGTTGGCTTCTTGAGTAGGAGTTGCGGTGACGCCAGAAAGGTGACGAGTTTTGATTGGCTCTGATTGAAGGATGGTGGTCAGACCTTAAACCAAGTTGCTTTGAGGTCTACCCACGCTCTTTCATTCAGAAACAATCGGAGCTCGGCGTCTTTCTGGCGTCACCAGAACCCCTTCAAAAGAAGCAGGTGAACGTGCGGTCCTCCTCGGTACCCTCCAAGTGGCTCGCAAATCTTACCTGTAAGTATTTTGACACTATAAAAACCATGGTTGCAATCGCTCCGCTTTTACGAGAACCGACATCTTCATTCAGTATCAACATACGCCAACCATAAAATCAAGCAAGATCAAACAAACAATTTGAGTTGGGAAGCTATACCCTGTTTCTCACCCGTACCGACCGAAATCGATTCTACGATCCAATGTCAGGCGCTCAAGCTGTGCCTGAATTGTTTCGCCATAGAGCTCCTAGTGTTTGTGCATTTACTCTCGCGGAATGAACGAATCCCACGCACTGAATGTGCTGCCATCCCGAGTTTTCATTCGTGCGCGATTGTTTTAGCCGGTCATATCACGCACCCAAAAATAGATGAGTGTCATGACGAGGCACTTTTGGAGCTGCGTGATTGGCTCCATTGGATGTAGGCAGCGTTCGTTGCATTCGCAAATTAAGTGAAACGGAGCGCATAGGTCTATGCCAGCCACGCTACGAAAACATGCACCCATGCGAGGCTACAGTGCTTAGGACTCTGCGCGACGTTCGGTGTTGTACTTGCGACACGTTTTTTGGGTGCAAACCACGTCGGCCTTGGAGATCTCTCTATAAACATCTCGGCAAACGCAAAACTGCTCGCACTTATGATAATTCCACCAGCCCAACGAGCTATGCGGTGTTTCCAGCTACTTGCCCCGAGTGGCGGCAGTCGTGCCTGCTATCTTTTGAACTCGAAGCCGAAATTAAGCATAAAAGTATGCCTAAAAAAAACCATTGCTATTTTACGACCAACAATTTTACAACCGACGTTCTGCACGTCAATCATCTCGGAAGCCGATGAGAGCTGACTCGGCGTTTATAACTGATGCCCTGTGCGTGCAGAGATGCATCTCTACCACTGTGCGTGGTAGAGACAACGCATGTGCGTGGTCTTTACCGCATTAATTGCGTTGGCGTAAATATTGCGGCAATTGTTGCTTCCTTTCCGGAAAATTTATTTTGTGACATACGTGTCCGACCAAGGCATTCAAAAAATAAGATTTCTTTAGGACAGTCGTGTATCTTTAGCAGGTCCCACGTTATGCTCCAAACCTCCCAGGTCACAATAGCGACGCAGTACGGAACGCTTTTCCTCTATCGCTTTTGTTTTGGGTGTAGAAACGAACGCGAACGTAACCTCTTACATGGAACTGTAACGGAGACCTGGAACATGTTTGCTTAAGCAGTAGGCACGTGGAACAACATAGTAGATGTGGTCGTATTTTTGGGCGTCGCCGAGACTGCGCTATGTTCAAATAATTTATATACGTCCATTTGCATACTAAATATAGAGAGTACTTTTCTTTAACCATGGGTGTAGCTGTATCATTTTCACGGCGACTCATTGCCCGCAAGCCTTCCCCCAAACCCGAGGGTTAAGGCGAAGGCGTCCAGGCACACAAACCTCCTGCAGCAGAACCCCTAAGTTAACATGTCGACGGGCCGGGCATTTCGTAAACTAGTAGAAGTGCCGTGCCGTCGAGGAGGGTCTCGGCTCAAGGCACGCCGGTGTAGACCTCGAACCATATTCCACTGGTTGCGTGTGTGTGTGTGTGTGTGACGTGTGTGGGTTTGGGAGAGGGGGGTAGCTGCGGGGGTTCCAAGCTCAACAGGCTTTTACGCGCAGACGGAGGAGCAAGAGCCCAAGCAGCACGTTGTGAATGGGCCATCGCTGGCAAGTGTACTATGGCCAACCAGATTTTCGATGGCCCAAGCTTGGCCAAAGTGCTCGGCAATAGAAGTGTTTTCGTCCTCGTCTGGTGACTTGCCATTCACTTTATGCCAGTCGCTGGCCATTCACTTTAGGCCAGTGACTGGCCATTCACTTTAGGCCAGTGACTGGCCATTCACCTTTGTCCAGTGCCTGGCCATTCACTTTAGGCCAGTGACTGGCCATTCACCTTTGTCCAGTGCCTGGCCATTCACTTTAGGTCAGAGACTGGCCACTCACCTTTGGCCAGTGACTGGCCATTCACATTTGGCCAGTGACTAGCCATTCACTTTAGGCCAGTGACTTGCCTTCATCTTTGGCCAGTCACTTTCGGCCAGCTACTGGCCATTGACTTCCGGCCAGTCACTGGCCGAAAGTGGCTGTAGTTATACACTTAATACATAATTTATCACAGACTGCTAGAAAATTTGGGTGTTCCTCAGAAGACTGTCAAGAGTTTCGGGAGGTCAAATTTGAGAACTGAACCCCAGAAACTCTTACACAGTAATGACACGCGAAGCTGCTGCAAGGCTGCTCAATATTTATTGGACTTTTTGAGTATTAAGTCTTACGAGGCTGGTTGCGACCACCATTCCAGTCGTCGTGGGTTCAGGGATGGTATGTTGTACCACCCTTAAGATCACCCGGTAGTGCAGCAGTAAAAAAAATAAAAAGAAGTAACTTTAGGTGAAGGAACAGTGCAACCATAGAGAGTTTTAGTAGATCGTTCCAATACCTCCGATAGCCCCGATAACGATACCATGCATGCGCAAGGGAGGCGGTGGCGGAGTATCGTTATCTGAATCATGGAAGCGATCTACTAAAACTCTCTACTTTTCAGTTACAATATTTTTCACTTTACACAAGCCTACTAGCACTAAAGGGAAAGAGAAGCCTTGAGTACACAGTAAAGGTTTTTACACACTTAAGGGTGTAAATCAGTTTGTCCCTGGGCTAACACCCTTATGGCGTCAGGGAAGCACCCTTCACAAAGGGTGCTTCCTAACACCCTTGGTAAAGGGTGCTTTGCATGAAATAGGCACCTGCTGGGGTGGCCCAGTGGATGCTGGGCCACCCCAGCCAATCTGGCGCCGGGAGAGTAGCATGCGACGTTTTGGTCATGTGGAGTTCAAGGTCACATGACGCTCTCTCGACGCTAGATTGGCTGGTAGCGTCCGCCGCGCTCGGACGAAGGTGAAATGAAGTATAGACCCCAGTGAACATTTCATTGGAATGTGTCCAATACACATATAAGAACTTGTAAATTGTACGAAAATCATATATGGTATTGCATATTCTTATATTATTATTATTATATGATTTACAGCTTATCGTGTTTACTGAATACATTTACACTTTTTTTACTTAAAGGGATTGCCACATCCCCACATACGAGGCGTGTGATAAAGAAATAATGAGTCACACTAAACACAACTCACTTCCTGAAAAAGTAATACAAAAGAGCTCCTTGCAAGCCACATCATAACCGCGTGGGCAATTGGGAAGTGCTGCGGCACCCCCCTTTCTCGAACTCTAAGTGAGCAAGCAGTGGCCCCAAGCATCGCACTGCACGGCTGAACCATTGTGAACATCATGGTCTGCCACAAACGAAGCATGTAAAGCTTTCCTGTTTGGAGATCAAGTGACATGTTTTGTTTGTCTCAGAGGATTGCAGGCAACACGCTTCGCTTATCACTTGTCTCCTACGCGCATCTGTTTACTAATTGGAAGCAGGGTAGAGGGGGGTGGTTTAGCTCTTGACTGAACCACAGCAGTATTTCATTAGGTGAAGCTCATTATGACATCATTTAGAATGTGTTAAATTGAACATTTATTGAACCTTGAGAAATGGAAAATACAATGTATGCCATTTCATGAAATAGAGAATGCTATCTGCAAACATGTAATGAAAAATATTACAGAATGAACTTGCACTCTACGGCAAAAAGTCTAACGTTTCAGTAGAAGACGCTATCCTCTTGCTCACGTACAAAGAAAATTATAAAGTTCTGGAAGACGACTATGGCTAAGGAACTCGTACAGCTAAATTCTAAACACCTCGTCTGCATGAGGTCAGCATTAGATACCACAGAAAGTGCCCAACATTTAAAGAAAGAAAAAGAAAACATGCCTCCATAAAACCTTCTATCATTCGTTTTGGAAGCAAAATAAAAATTAACCTGATAATACTGGCGAGGAAAGTGGATTATACACTTTTAAAATGGCTCCAAAAACATCTCCTCAACCACATACCTTTCTGCAAACTTTGTTCAAAAATTTAATTACGACTGTCCTTGGATTGGTGTCGCTCAAGCCAAGGAAAATCCTCTCCAAAGCAACCAGTGTGTTGGAGGCCTTGCATTCGTACTGGATGCTGAAAAGCCAATATTCTGCCAACAACATGCACAGCCCCTCTTCTGCATTAAAAACGGAGGAACAAGCGCTCACGATCCTCAACAAGGTGAAGAAAGTCTGCATCGTCCAGCTCTTGCTTGTTGTAGAGGACACATGGTGCCGGTGGGGTGTTCTCGTCCTTCGTTAGGTAAAAGGGTAAAGCAAAACATATTTTAATGTAGAAGGCCAAAACATGTTTGCTCTTGTCAACTGCTTTTATTCGCTGCAGTGAAGGCCATGAGCATCAGCCTCCACACAGGCATACAGTGCTTATGTTGGAACAAGTAACAGGCGTTTGCAGCAATGTAAAACGAGTGAGGAATTACAATCGGGGCAACATCACAACATGCAAGTATTGCGATATAATCTTAGGGGCACTTGTGAGTATCTCTATTTCTGTACCGAAATGCATTTCCGAAATCTATTTGTGTTTCAGTAGTAAAATACTTTTTCGATGTATTAAGATACGTTGCTAGACTTATGTATCTTGTTACATTTATTGTTAGAAATGAGCTGACAGGTTTGGAGATAAAGAAAAAAGCCACGGAAAAATCCGACGCATCACTGGTTTATTTTCGCAATGAGTGATTTTTTGCTTTGCTCTCACTTTTAACTTCTACAGCGGCCGGTTTTCTTTCTGCTGACAGCAGCCTTCTTGTGTACATTTGGGGTTATTGTATGGGTAAGAGGCCACCAACAAATGCACAGATCAGAAACAAAATGTCCAAAAGGGTGAGAAGACAAAAAGCAGGGACGTTTGGGCAGACACGCTTTGTCAGGCGGTGTCATCGGTCGCCAGCGTTCATTGGGTGCGATAATGGGTTCTTTTCGGTATCACCGAACATAGCCAAGGGAAGTCAAGATGCAAAAAAAGGGACAAACACCGACAGAAGGCGGGGAGCTTAGGTGCTACAATCTATGTTTGCCACAGACGCACCCTTCTCACCTCGCCACCCTGCATTTATGAACCGTATAAGGCTGCCGACTGACCATAACGGTACATGTCCCTTGGCCAATGTTAATTTTTTTGCCTCCTCCTCTACACTAAAAAACCCAAAGATGAAGGTTACAGAAAACAGCCAACATAAAAATGTTTCGCATGTACCTGTAGAAATTAATTTTCAAGGGCTACATCTTAAGTACAGTCGCCGGCCATATGAACTCCCCCGTCCAAACACCAACCGGTGCAGCAAACATCCAGCATGCAGCGTGTCGATGTTGACGGCTGCGGTTTTCAACGGTGGAGGGGGCGATTACATATTAAGATGTGCTCGTGATAATATATTTCTACAGCTATCTATGATACACTGTTGCGTTTGCACCTCAAGGCACCCCTCGAATCTGTGACAAACAAAGGTGTTCTGACAAAATATACAATGAGCTGTCTGCGTCAAGAGAAGAGCAATCTCGGTGGCCCAAAAGGTAACCTGCGGCTGCTGGGTGACTTCATGTAAACGGACCCAGAATTCACCGGCTTGGAGAGACGTGCAGAAACTATGTGGCATTCAACTGAAAAGCTAATAAGCTCAAATTATTATCCATTTTAAGCCAAAATCCACGATTCGCACATGCCTAATATTTTCACAATGAAGCCAAAGGGGAACCAAGTAGTAGTCCGTTGATTTATTGCCGAGTAGAATACACTTTGAGTACCAAACTGGATGCGTTGCTTATGTTTGGAAGGTTGCAGTGACAAATGCAATACTTAATTGGGTGAAAAGCAAAGCTTTGTAACAATTATGTGCATGATTACATTCTACAAGTCGTTTTACGTGTATACACTCTGCACAGCATTCTATTTGAAAGCTAACAAAATTTGAAAAAAAAAAGGCCGTGAGAGTTCTGTCGATGTCTTCTTCACTGCGTGTTCGTGGGACACGGCGGACATTAGTAAAGGGGATAACTGTCACTGTACATTGACTAATTGACCAAAATCTGTTAGCTTTGTAATTCATGGCTTTACGGACCATGTTGCAACTGCAGTGTTAAAAGCCAGTCAATATTAAAGGCTATCCCTATTTAAACCATTCACAAAAAGCCAAGCGGCTTGGATGTATCATTGTCCAACTTTTATGTTTTTAATGTCGGATGCAAAAACCGTGCTCAGCTTGAGCTCAAGGTTTCGTGCCGTTAATAATGGGCAGAAGAGTGACCTCGTCATCCAGGGTACGTCGTCACTGTCTCGACAGTGTGTCCTCGGCGGAAGCATCGGCGTCATACTTCCAGGATAGTGAAGGTGCGTCCGAAGCAACCACGTCCGCACGACATCCTGAGGCCTTCTGAGCGCAAGATTTTGAAATTGGGCGACGAAAGGGCAGATTTTTAGCACTGAATATTTCGAAACTTGTTGCCATTCGCAAATTGTGTCAATCTTTAATATTCACTGCCTTTGAAACTAGAATTGAAACATACCCCATAAAACCATTAAATTAAACATTTTGGTTAATTAGTTTTGAATAACATACTGCTAAGGGTTTTCCCCTCATGTAATGTCCTCTGAGCCCCACAAACACACACTGAAGTCAACATCCAAGTAACACTCACGCCGTTCTTTTTAGCTTTGTTTGAATCAAATTAGAAAGCTTTGTATTTATGTACATATATATAAATATAATAAATACCGGGTGCATGTGCATGCAGCCGTGCACCATCCCACTATAGAGGTCCACTTTTTTCTGAAGTAAAACTGGATCAAACGGACAAGGCCAGTCTTACATAAACCCCCAGCACTGCATGTACCAAAGACTGCCAAACATGATCGCTCACCTCATAGAACACTCTGCGCGGCTTGAAGATAGCTGCTTGCGGTCTTTGACGGTGAGTCTACTCGCTTGGTGCAGCTGGGACCTGCAATAAATTCAATACCGCTTGCAATATCCCACAAAGTAACAAAGAAAAGCCAGTAATACATAAGTCTACAGCACGACATGTCCCAAGGACTGCTAGAAATTCTCGCTCGACTCATAGAACACTTCATGCGACAAAACCCTGACCGATTGAACTTAGTATAAATGTTGCCGAAAAATAAGGATCTGTATTCAGCTGTGTCAAAACACGTGATCTAATGTAATAATTGTGTGGCCTTAAAGGGGTAGGGAAACGAAATTTCAGCGCTCATTTTCTAGCTTGAATGTGTTGCATGTTGCACCCTAACCTCAAAAGGACCAGTCTTCCGTTGAAAGGCACAAGAAAGTAATTTTAAAGCTAAATAAACAATCTCTCAGTGTGCACCTGGTAGATGCATGCGGAGCCTATTTGGGAGGTAATCTAGCAACACTGAGGAACTTGCTACATAGCCGTGACGTAGCAGATTCCTTCGGAGCAGCGCCGCCCTTTGGAATTTCAACATTTTCTTTCTTAGCTTTCCTCCTGGCTCAACTCACAAATTGCGCATTGTACCAAATGGTCCAAGAAGACGGAAAGGAAGTACTCCCCTCATTCTCGGACCCTCGTTCGTGCAACCGGAAACAGCCATCCTCCCCCAGGGAGATTAGCCCGTCGCTTAAAACTCGAACAAAAGTGGCTTTCCCCGTCCCGTTCAGCCCTAAGCTGACAGTGTTGTGGAAGCTATGTGCTCCTTGGGCCAGCCCACGTGGGCCAGCCACACGGTCGTCACGCCACGGGTACTTCGAACGGCTCGCTCGGTTGTAACGCGCTGACGCTATTGACATAACCACAACGCTGACAACGCCACCAAGGGCAAAGCTCATAACCACGCCTGCCTTGCTACTCCACGAACGCGGGGAATATTTTCGTTCTGTTTTTGTTTACGCCGGATATCCCATGACGCATCGCGCTCTCCGTTCGCTTCTCTTCGAGCGCTTGCTCGAGTGCACCGTTTGGAACGAAAAATATAGCCAGTCGTTCAAAATCCAAACGTGCGATTATCATTTACGGTTATTATCCACCATGCTTGACTCACTTCCGAACGAAATTTGAATATTTCAATTTTTGTTTCCGTACCCCTTTAAAGAACACAACTGTGATGATTTAATGAATGATGATGATGAAATAATTTTGACTAAAGAGAGTGACCACAAGTGTATACTGAAAGAATCACTAACAATGATGAAACCTAGAAATCTATTAGTGCCTTCCGTGTTTTACCATCGTGTGGAAGAGGTTTCTTGGCCTATATTTTTCATTAGAAGCAGGTGTGATGCGTCCGTCTGTTTTTTTTTAATCTTGATGTTGTGCATATTTTTTACTTCCTAGGTTGAAAGCTCAAGGCATTCCCTGTTGCTTGTTCAATCACATTTACCCAAATGTTAGTAGGTTGCTTTTTTATGTTTACTGTCCTTGGGTATGTCAGGGGTTGTGAACACCAAAACGCTGTAAGGCCCAAGAAGGAATTCCCTTTGTAAAGTGGTGGCAAGCAGAAGAGAAATTGTAAAGACTGACTTCATGTCTTCCCATACGTTTTCTTTTTTGGGTCGCCTATTCATTTTTTGCCTATTAATACTCAGCTGTGTTTGATACTTCTCTGCGTTTGTGTCATCCTTCAGAGAACCTGTCTTTAATAAATTATGTGTTTAGCCTTTTTAGCTAGCTTGCACCCTCGTTTTTGTTTATTAATAAATTACTGTAGGATTCAACTGCAAGCACGGTGTTAATGCATACTAATAAATAGCAGCATACTTTTATTGACTAGTGCTGATGATTGGACTAGTTAGTAGCCAATTATTGAAAAGAAATCACGAAGAATATGGGAACAGAGGATATGAACACAACACAGCGCTGTGTTGATCTCCTCCTCCTTGTCCGTGCCATTCAGATTCCATGTTTTTAATAACACATTTATTAATAATTTTATGCTTGGTATCATCTGTATATGGGTTCACCGGGACCACCCACCTGCTATTGCATTCACTTTAGGGCAGCTCCACCTTCCTCATGGTGCCATCGTTCAGGAAATGCAAGGCGGGCGTCACTCTCACTCTTGTGGTTCAGTTCCCCAGGTTCCCATAGGTTTCAAGCTGCTAGCCAAACTGAGTCAGGCCTTCCAGCCCTCCAGGAAATGTCGATTCCACTCTTTTAGGCGTAGACACCCACATTTTGCGTGTACGTGAAAGAAACTAACAGAGAGGAAACAAAATGATTGGCCTTTTTTTAATGCATCCTTTTCTTTTGCTGAGAACATGCATAAACGTTACACGCTATTGTACATGCAGTGGTGCGGCTTAATTTAGGAAGAGCACTTTTTTCATATAACTTTTATATATAAAAAAAACTCAATATAATGGGCCGGGCATAAATAGTTGCTATGAACTGCCCCATACATTTAAACATTACCTGATATCATGAAAAGAGTGGAGTAGCGTAGGGCTGCACTGCACCAATTATACGACTTTGTAACCAATGAATAGTTGGCATTTATTTGTGTATTATTATTGGCTATTATTTTTTAACAGAAAGAATAACCGGGCGAGTTGGTACGGTGGTAGTCCTTGAACTCTATCAAATATTCAGGTTTGACATTTGTTAATTTTTTCCGCCTTTTTTCATGTTTTTGCTTTTTTCTAGCTGCTCTGATTTTTGTAAGGGCTTTCGCCACTACTAAAAAACGTGACATCTAAACTCCTTTTATTTTTTGCATCACACAATCGTAAACTTAAAAAGGGTGCCGGTTCGGTAAACGAGAAGAAACCTAATTTCCGAGGGTAAAAGCTCTAAAAACAACGGACAAGTAAAAGAAACAAACACAGGGCGTTGTTTGTCCGTTGTTTTTAGCGCTTTTACCCTCGGAAATATGAAGAAAAGACCGCGCGTCTCTACGGCACAGGCATTAGCTTATGCAAAAAATCATGCTGCATGCTCGCTCTTGTAACGTTTTTCTCGCTCCCGCTTTATGAAACAAATCGGTGTCGAGCGGCTGTTAGGACAAGACGTCAGAACTAGCATGACCTGTGATTAACACTTCGGGACGGCGACGGAATGCTTGAACTGCCGTCAGACGGCACTTGAACGCTCCGCACAAGCGTCGTCGGACGAGCGCCGCACGACGACGCCCAGAACATGCCCACGGTTCCGCCGCACGGGAATCTTTCTCACACTGCGGAGCGAGCCACAGGTTTTGAAGAAGATACGCTCTTTTTAAATAACGAAATAACACAGGGCAGAATCATAGTTAGAATCAAGCACAGCTTAGCAAGCACACGGTACACGACAAAGTTTGAAACAGCAGCCCACTTCGCAGAAACAAAAGAAAGTTGCTTACCGACGTTTGCACGAGTCGTGCATGGGCAGTTCTGAACTTACGGGCGTTGGCAAGAAGCAGCGTCTCTCAGCTCTCAGTCATCGATTGCTATTCTTGAACACGGTATTCGTAAGGAAAATATCTAAAATATCCACTAAACGGCTAAAACGTAAAAAAAGGAGAATTCCGAAGCCTCTGAAACTTCAACGACCATTCAACCGAGCCCAACGGAAGCTGATTGCAATAGCAATGGTCTTGCGCAGTCTTCAAGAGTCTCTTTTCTTTTTTCTTTATTGTTAATTTTTTTAGAACGATACCAAGCAAATTATTATTATATTAGTAACAATAAGAATGCCCTTAAAATAATAGTGTAAAACATTACAAAAAGTTAGTAAATCTTAGGTTTTATTTAAACTTTAGGTTGTTTCTTTTTTGTGAAAACAGAAACCGAAACTAACTTAACGTTTCGTTCGTCGTAATTGTTTGCGTGTGTGTGCGTGCATGCGCGTGCGTGTTTGTGCGCGCGCGTGTGGATGCGTCCGCATGCATGCGTGTGTGCGTCTCGGGTTGTGCGTGCGTGTGCGTCTGCGCGCGGGCGTGGGTTTGCTCGTGTGAATGCGTGTGTACGTGCGTGCGCGCGTGTATGAGTGCGACTGAGAGCGCGCAAGCGTCTGTTTGTGCGTTCTATTGCACTGCGCCCGCAAGAAGAACAATTGGATGACCCTGGACGCTGTTAAAACACTAATTTATTGAATAATAATATTATTATTATTATGGTTGTTATTGAAACATAGCCCTGAGTTTTTAGACACAGGGCCCCAAAATTTTCTATAAGGAGCATTCACTGGGCGCCATATTTGCGGGTGCTGTTTAGAGCGCATGCTCAGAACCAGCCCACATTAATAGGCTGCTAAGACCGGCAATCTTGAGGGTGCGGAATGCACGTGACAATATAACTGTGGAAGCTCGTCATCAGCACGCGCTTAGCAGTCGTGCACACATCTATGGCCGCGGGTGAATACTTCCTATAGCTGGCTGTAGTTGTATCTATAGACCGTTTCATTGTGGGTAGCGCCATTTTGAGAGCGAGAGAAAAAAAGGGAAAGGGCTACCGGCGCTTTCCCCCTTTCTGGTTGTGTAGAAAGAGTGAAAATCTCGGATGAGAGGCTTGGCCGGTGTTGGTTCTCTGCTGTGCCCCAACTTCGTTCGCGCTTTATTTTCTGTTTTAAACTCACAAACTTAATTAGAGCCACGGGCTTCGATGGCAACAGTCCCCCGGTCATCGGGACACCAGTGCTCGGTCATAGGGTGCACGAATAACGACAGAAAGCGTCGAATACACACTAAACTTTTTTACACCCCTTAGGGGTGTAAAGCACTTGTCCCAGGACGAGCACCCTTTGAGGGTGCAAACGAGCACCCCTGTGCCAAAGCACCCTATAGGGGTGTGAAGTGTATAGGGTGCTAAGTGCAATGCACCCCAATCCAAGGGTGCTGATGCTGATTTTAATGGGTGCTCGAGGATGATTCATTCTAACCGAAATAGACTTTTGTAAAACAAAACTTATCTTATTTACACAGATGATCTCGTTACAGATGAGCACTTAGCCAAGCCGACACTTTGTACAGGCAGGCTGGCACTAAAAGTGGACTGTTATCTAAAATTAGTTGATTAACTTTTTCAATTACTGGTTCGACAGCTGTTTCGAACTTAAAGACAATCACCTCCTTAAACCAGTCAATTTTTTATAAATCCTGAAATGAGCACACAGGCCAAAAAAAAAAGAGAAAATATAATTTCACCAAAGGCAGCGGTAATGTAGCGGTCCAGAAAGTACTGTATCTCACAACCCGTTTTGTGTGCAAGAATCTTTCTCAATCGTTTTTCTAAGGTTAGTGCTCATCTCACGAAAAATAAGCTGGTCTAAGGTGACTGCCCCATTTTCACAATATGTGCTGATGTCATCAAACCAGTCACTAAAAAGCTAATCCATGGATTTTATGCAATAAGTCCACTTTTAGCTGTCATCTTGCCTCTATAAAGTGTCTGCCAGGACCACTATAACTCAACTGTAAAAAGATAATTTGCATAAAACTGAAGTTTTATTTTACAAGAATCTGTTCCAATGAGAATGAGTCACCCTGTATCTCAGCACCTGTCAAACTGGGTTCAGTATACCAGGTATGGCAACCAGAAAACCACGAAGTATGCAGACCAGATAAGTGATGAAATAAGGAGATGCAAAAGTACAGTGCCAGCATAGGACCTCGTTACAGAAACTGGATTCATTATTTGATATGTGTGCAATGCATCGGCACACATGCTACTTGAAGCAGCTGTGCCTAGATGCACTGTCCGATAATGAAGGCAAGATGTGCATGGCAGAAAAGGTAATATTTCAATGTGAAGCTTAACTTATGTGCAAACGGAAGTTACAGGAAAATCTTGCGCGATTTAAGTTTTAGTTCCCACAAAATTTGGAAGGAAAATAAAAAAATATCCCAGAATTTGTTCCATAGCTAAAGCTTCTGAATTTATTAATTGCTCGATGGTCTTAATACTCGTATACTAGAAAAGATCAGTGGGAGATATTCTCAAACATCATATTAAAGAAGGAGTGTGCCACCAATCTCAATGTGTCATTAAAAGTGTCCAATTGTCAAACTGCCAACACAGAAGTGTGATATGCATCACATGCATGATCAGCACTTGCTCATGCAAACTATGCAATGTGAGAAAGTGTATGGTACAAACATAAACAACAAGGACCTTAGCTTGTTCAATCCCAATACTTGGTCCTTGCATCCTGCTCAGGCTCGTCGGTCATTTGCCTTGCATATGAGGTGGTTACGAGTTGTCATACTTGGTATGCCGTAGTACCTTTACACATTCGCCCAAGGCATGGCGAGTGGCATCAGCTGCATACAAACAGCATGTGATTAAGCTGCAAGTAAATAAAAGTTGTTATAAAATGAGAAACAAAAAACTGAAAGGAAAACTATATTAATAACTATTTATTGAGCTATTATGCGACCACAAAAAAATAATGAGGTATGTCCTCCACACACATATCAAAATACAATACTTGAGGCATTCCATCAAATATCACAGCATATATAGGCCTAGATGCTAGTAAAAATCGAGAAACAATTGGGGGGTTTGAGTCAATAAAAGCCAAATTAAATGAATACTCATTTATTGAACTATTATGTGAGCACAACAAAATAACCAGCTATGTCCTCCATACAAATAAGCAAATATATTTTCTTTAAATATCACAGCACAGGCTTAAGATGCTAGTAAAAATAAGAAAAAAAAAACAAAAATCAATACAGATTACATCAGTACATCACAATGGTTCTTGATAAAAATGACTATAACAGAAGAACAATCTAGATGCCTTCCGTTTCGAGTGTATACTTTTTGTTCCATTGCACATGCGACTTTCATTCAGGACCCTAAAGTTGCATAAAAATCAAGCTACACTTCTTTTAGTTTAGGATTTAAAACATTAAAACAAGCTACCATATTTTCCAGACATAGTACACAATCCATTGTATAATGCGCAAGGGTAAATTTCGGCTAAAAAGAAAAAGTATTTTCTTAGATAGTTTGCACTCGGTGTATAATCCTCGGGGAAAACTTCAGGCTGGAGAACTCCACAAAAGGGATATCTGCGGATGAATGTCAGGGGGCTTTCTGTGATCCGCTCGTCAGCCAATCGCAGAGCTCCTCAAGATTAAGCTTGACCTGAGTTGGTTGCTTGCAGGCTCCCAAGCAAACATGTCAGATGCGAGGTATCGAAAGCCTGGGAAACAGACTGACAGTAGGAGGTTGTCTTGATTACTTTATCCCAGCGTAAAATATCTAAAACACGGCAATCTGGCCTAACCAGTTTTGTAATAATGAACAATCTTGAAACAAAAATTGTAGAGTCCACACCTGTAGATAGACTGTACGATGTAAAATATCAACTTTTAGACATGCATAGTTTGTGCACTATAGTCTGGAAAGTATGGTACATTTATTTTAGTTTAGAGTTAGAAAGTTAAAAGCTAAATGGGTGCTGGTACTGAAATTTGACTTCACAAAACAAGGCACCAGAAGCACACAGTGGGATGCTACAGACCCCAAAACACCACTCATGCAGCAGTATCTCAACTGGATGGGCATATTTTCGAAAAAAGAAGAGGAGAATACAGATGTCGCAAGCTTTGTTCAATCATGCTCATATTTTCCAAAAAGTACTGCCATCCATTAGAGATACCGTCATATGAGTTATGTTCTAAGGTTTGCAGCATCCCACCTAGTGCTCCTGCCTGGTTTCGTGCCATCCAAATCTCGGTTCAGCATCCCTTTGGTATTAGAACGGTTGTTTGTCGGCCTCATTGATTTTACGCTCTTGCAACCTTGTTCAGGAATTTCATCACAACTGGCCTCGGAGTAGTGCTACTGAACCCGACAAACAACCGTTCTAGAAGAGCAACTGTGTTTGCTGCCTTTTTCAAGTACTTATATTAAAAAGCCAGTAAGCCACCATGATGGCAGTGATGTCGTCCTCTGCATTCTTCACGGACAAAAACCGCTGCTTATCGACAGCGAGGTACAAAAAGTCAGCCCCTCGGCGTCATTGCCAGAGTACACGACGCACGGCATTGCCGGGATGTCTTGCTCCTGTTTTAGCAAACAAAATCAATGCAATGTAAGGCAGGCACCATGCGTGATAGTCTTCTCTAAATCATCACAGTTAATATATTACTATCTACCAGCGAGCTAGTCCACTGTTATTTGCTATAGTCACTTGATCTATGTTAAATATGTAATACCCCCACCCCCTGCAGGCCTGATTACACTTGTGCAGAACGCAACTTAGACAAGTGGCAGTAAATCATGCTTTACCAGCACTGAAAAATATGCAAGATCGTCAGTGCAACAGGGACACCTGCATTATCTCTGCGATTAGTAAAATTTCGGCAATGCTAGCCAGAAGTCTGGTTCCACATAGAGACGTAAACGTTGCTTTGGCTTGCTCATTGCAAAAAAGCCAGAATCAGTCAACAGGAGCCCACATTCTCCTTGTATGATCTCGTGATCTGCAATTACTTCACCTCCCATGTACATTTTGGCCAAAATATTTTGCTTTAGATGGTTAGAAATCTTGTGGAAACTACTTTTGGCCATGATATTTCCAACCATCAGTGTGTCAGGAAAGACAACCACTGGATCTTTTGTACCTTTCTAGAAGAGTGTGCCGTGCAGTGATTAGAAAGCTTGTTTGTCGAAGTTGTAGTCAAACATGTGAAGCAGTGCCATCAGCATCATATTGGCTCCCCTGAGACCATGCGACTTCTAAACATCCCCTCCAACTGCATAACTTTGCTAAACTCTGATCTAGATGAAGGCTAAACTAGGTACAAGCATGGAACATGGCTCTATCTGTTGTGCAAGAAAGGTGCTAGTTTGTAATGTACTGCATGCTTGGCTGCCATTAAAAAAAAAGAAAATGGAAAACTTTAATAAGATGGATACATTCACAATTGCATATGGGTGATTCCACGTCAGTTCATGCAATGGTGGTCCGGGTCATAATTTTGATATTTTTGTTAAAAATATATATGAAAGCCATGTTCTTGGGAGGAACATTCCGCTATATATGAACGCCGTAACGTTTTTTTTCGCTGAGATATAAAATAGAGAAGCTCGAGGCGTGGAAATTGAGCATATTTCACTATGCTACTTTGCACAGTCGTCATTTTCTCATCGAAGCTTTCACGTTACCATAACTTTTTTAATAAATTTCACAAGAGATATACAACACATACCCAACAAAGTAAAAATATCAATAACATATTTCTATGCAAACAAAAAAGTCAAACATGGCATAAAAACACGTTTTAGAGACATATTCATTTTTTTTTGCAAATAAACTATCCTCTATAATACTTCACGAAACATATCAAAATGCGCGCCTTTGAATTATCCTTACGAATGTATAAAGATAATATGGGCCCATCCTTAATTGTCTTCTTGTTATTAACGCGGAAATGCGGCTGATTTCACAAAATGTGTCAAGATTGGGCGTCGATATTTAAAGAAACTCCATCTTTTATTTTTTTAAAACTCCCCTTGGCAGTTTGCAGTGACATGAACTAACCTGTGATGGCAAAACATTGAGTAACGTATGACCTCCGAACGGGAAAAGCTGCGACAAACCTTCACTCGGAACGAGCCGACGTCTCGTTATAGCGGCTTTGCCGCATAACGTCCCCTTGATGGAAGCGTCAAAAGCTGGAAAGCGGGACTCTGTCGTAGAGAGCGGAAAGTCGTGCTGTTCCGAGCATTGCTTTATCGTTGTGTGACTATACCCCCCCCCCCCTTCCCCCGCCCTGCCCTCTTCTTCCCGCCCCTTAACATGAGCAAGAAACGCCTGCGAACGTCACTGCTTGCGGTAGTTAGTAATCGTAAGCACATCACATTGCCTTGAAACCCAAAGCTGTGAAGAGTCAGTTACGGCAAAATAAGGCGAGAGTAGTTGTAAGGAAAAATATGCATGTCAGTTGGTCAGGAAACATTTCTATCTAAACCCAGAGACGAGGAAAAACAAAAATAACGGACAGTGCGAAACGAACTCTCAAACGCAGCTGAACTTATTCACAACAAGAACGACAATAAATGCATGTCCACGCGGAAAGAAATAAAATAGGGAAGATCAAGACATGCGACCGCAAAGACTTGACCGAACCTAACCAGACAAACTAAATCACTCCAAGGTTAAGGACAGCAACCCCCTTCCCCAACACACACACACACACACACACACACACACACACACACACACACACACACACACAAACACACACACAGGCACACACACACAGGCACACACACACAGGCACACACACACACACACACACACACACACACACACACACACACACACACACACACACACACACACACTACACTACACTCCAACACCGAAAACCCCAAAAACATTACAATATAAAAAACTTTTAGAAAAGAAAAAAAAAAAGAAAAAAAGACGGCTGACTATCGCTATGCTTACAGGAGACTCGGTGTCTTTGGTGCTCAATAAGTGGTACTACAAACAAACAACACCAGCTTAACCATGCGCGACGCACCGATTATATCTACAATGGAAGACAGGAGTTGATAACCACAAGGACATTTTCTTTCCGAACTCTGACCGGATATTGGGAGCCGGTAGAGAGGAATTCAGAACCCCTCAAATAGGCGTTTGCGAGGAGGTTTGAAGTTCTGTCATTTACGAAGCGAGTAAGAGTCTAGTGTCAAATCGAACAGCCATGGCCCAACGATTCAGCACCGTGCGATTGTTCTGTGTGGACTATCTACGGAGACACAAGAAGAAAGTGTATAGCGATAAGCACCTCGTATCAATAGGGAGACTCAACAAAGTGCGGTTGGAAAAGCTACTGGCTCCACGGACAGTGAACGAATCTGACCTTTTATGCCAACATTGCTACAAATACCTCCAGAATGAGATTGCTTCTCCTCACAACGTGAGTACATCAGACTCTTCTTTCCGGGACTCTGATGAAGTTCTGGCTGAAGTGAGTCAAGAATTGTGTGCTGCTAGTCCGTCGGTAACTCCATTGAAACCACGTAAAACCATTAAAAAAAAAAAAGGCGCGAAGCGTATTTGAAGAAAAAACAAGCTCAAGTGAGTTCTTCCATTAGAAGAAAGCTGTCAGGCGTTTATGGCATGAAAACCGGCGAAGACAGTTGTGAGCACTGCGCGGAGTGGTTTGACGCATTCCGCGAAGCGCTGAAGGCATGCAGTTCCCACCAGGAACGCAAGCTATTGTACACGCTTCTGCCACCAAGCATCTCGAAAAAAGAAATATTGCGTCTGGTGCCAGAAGCGACTGCCTACATGATTGATCAAACGTAAAAACTGAAGCGTAAAGGTGGTGTATGGGCAACGCCTGATCCCTACATCGGGAAAAAGGCGAATGCCGAAGACGTGAGAGTTGCACTTGAGTACTACACACGCGACGACCTCGCATGCTCTATTCAAAGCCCCAACAAGAAGGACGTCGTCAAAGCCATGATCAACGACAACAAGACCAAAGTCGTAAAACGGTTTATGACCCGCTCTGTTAAGGAAACTTACCAGCTGTTTGGGAAGGACCATCCCCATCGAGAACTAGGCATCTCTAAGTTCTATTCCCTACGACCAAAATGGGTAAAGAAGAGTCCCGAGCATGAGGTGTGCGCTTGCATATGTTGCGTCAATTTTCAGTTGCTTTTAACGGCAATAACAAATGCCTCACAGGAGACATTTACTGAAGACGACTTCAAGCGCATCTACCTTTGCAGCCCTCCACAAAACGATTGCTTCCTGCGCCGTTGCGAAAAGTGCCCAAAAATGCAGAGCATCTCGCTGCAGTCACTCCATCTCGATGAAGACGAAGAGATCTGTTACGCGTTATGGGACGCCGGCGAACTCGTCAAAAAGGTTATGGACACTTCTGCTTTCCTAAAGGAACTGGAGTCATGGAGCGAAAAGTATATGAGGCATTCTTACATCCGTGACCTTCAACGAAGCCTGATACGTGACACATGAACCGCCTTACCACCCAAGGCAGTGATGTTCCACTTCGATTTTGCGGAAAATTGGACAGTCATCTTCCCAACCGAAGTGCAGAGTTTTCATTGGAAAAAAACTCAAGTGTCTCTCCTCACATGTGTGGTTACGTCCACGCAAGGCACGGAAAGCTTTGCCGTTGTCAGCGATGACACGATACATGACACAGCTCACGCTCTTCTAGCCACAAAAGCCATAGAAGAGTATGTTGATGAACATTACCCGCTCTTTTCTGAAATAATTTTTGTATCAGACGGAGCGGCGGCGCATTTCAAGAATCGCTTCCAATTGCACGAATTATCTCGGAAGCCGTACTCTTTGGCAAGATGGATCCTTTCAGCCACTGGACATGGAAAAAGCGCTTGTGATGGAGTAGGTGGTGTTCTTAAACACCACGCAACGCTCACCAACTTGAGATCTTCGCTCAACTCAACGATTGTCACAGCTAAAGACTTTGTGGAAGTGCTGCGTGAAAAAGTAACAAATGTCTGAATGTTCCACCTGTCTGCGGAACGGGTTCGAGAATTTCGTGTGGTGAAGCAAGTAGAGTGGGCCACCGTAAAACCTGTGAGAGGAATCCAGGCATCTCATCTGTGGAAGTCATCATATGCCGAGAGGCCGGATGTATACACCGACACGCGGGCTTGACGTCACGGAGCTGCGGCGGCGCTGCGATCGCGCCGGAGCCGGGGGGTGTGGGCAAAAGCGCGCACGTTTCGCATGGGCGTCATAGCATTTCAGCAGGCCGCGAAGCTGTGTTGCCGTTAATTGCACCAAAATGTACAAGAAAAGCAGCGGAATGAGTTTCCACAAGTTCCCGGCGGACTGTGAAACGCATAGAAGGTGGATAATATCCGTGGATCGAAAAGAATTGTCCGCCTCGCGCGAACGACCGTTTGTGCGGCAAACACTTTCTTGGAGGCAAGTGCGGCTTCCATTTCAATCTCCGTCCCGAGGCTTGCATATGTGCAGGGAAACCGTTGTCTGATCGAGACCACCCGGATTTTGTTTCCACGGTGTTCGCGCACAACGCACCCGGGCACCCCCCAAGCGCTCGTCGGAGGCTCGCTACGCCCGTGCTACCGAGCAGAAGGGGATCGACGACAGAACGGCAGTGTTGTAGGCGTTACCAAAAAAAAAGTAACGAAATACGTTACTCGCTACTTGCAAATAAAAGGTGCGCGTTACTGAGCTACGTTATCTAAATATAAAAGGACGCGTTGCCGCTACCGATAAAAAGTAAGGCAAGTTACTTCTGCGCTACTTTTCTAAATTATGATGTAACACATTTTACGGTTTTGACGATACAGGTCATATATCAAGAAACATTATGTTCATGCAGAAACTGAACATAATTACTTTAGCTATTTTCACGGTTTCACCTAAATACTTACGAGAAAAAACGCAAAGAAAAACATGGCTTGACGCCTAAAACACGGAAACAATTGAAGTATAATTTCTTTAAGACTTGGGAAGTAGTGACGACTAAGGTAACTACGTTACTTGAAATAGTAACATTAGTACGTTACCCGTTACTGTGCCGAAAACGTAACAAGTAGGTTACTACGTTACTGAAAAAAGTAACGCATTCCTGGTAACGCCGTTACTTGTGACCTGTTACCGTCAAGACTGCAGAACGGACAAACCTTTATCGGTTGTAATGCCTTGTGGTCATGAGGGCATGAAAAATATCATACCTTGACTTGAAGACTCTCTGTGTATTTAATCAATTAATGAATACACACACTTCCGCAGACCCACAGTCTGCTGATCCCGCCGGCAGTGCGGAAACCGACTCGAAGTAATCGTAGACCTGGAGAGACTTGTACGCCTGCACCGTGTCGGCCGTGAATTGGCTTGGCGAAAAAACTAAATAAACGACGACCTGAGCCGTTGACTTCCGTGGCAGCAACTTTACGTCGGAAGTCCAGCAGGCCTTGTTTACGGCGTACGGATCCTCGTAGGCAACGCCGTCCACGCACAGTTTGTTTCGATACCGCTACCGTTCAGGCTCGGGCAACGAGCTCAAATAGTTGGGCATAGCATACGACATACGTTATGAGGAAATACGACGCACAAATAAAGATACAAGCGTCCCTACAACGTCAACAACGAGCGCACGCCATAGAGCGCAATGCCGAAAACACGGACAGCCGGGCTGCTTTTGCCCACATAGCTACCGCGCATGCGCGGCCTTCCGGCCGTGTTGGTAAACAGAGCCGCTCCGCGTGTCGGTCTATACATGGCCACTTGCGCAACTGAGAGTTTTAAGCTTAGGTATGCATAGTTAGCGAATTTCCAGAGTGGGGCCATTTTGTTTTTGTGAATTGTAAACTAAGTAATGGTATTCCAGCCTAAAGTACATTTTCGTGTCAGTTATACTAACCCCTTCTGAAAAAAAGAATTTGAAAAATATAAAATGCATGCCATAACTAACGCTGAAAATATTTGGCGCTGTGCGGCAAAGCCGCTATGACGAAGACGTCGGCTCGCTCCAAGTGAAGCTGTGTCGTAGCTTTTCCCGTTTGGAGGTCATATGTTACTCAATGTTTTGCCATCACAAGTTAGTTCAAGTCACTGCAAAGTGCCAAGGAAAGTTTAAAAAAAATAAAAGATGGAGTTTTTTAAACATTGACGCCCAATCTTGCCACATTTCGAGAAATCAGCTGCATTTCCGCATTAATAACAAGAAGACAATTAAGGGTAGACATATTATCTCTATACATTCGTAAAGACCATTTATAGGCGCGCATTTTGATATGTTTTGTGAAGTATTATGACAAATGGTTTATTTGCAAAGAAAATTGTGAATATGTCTCTGAAACGCGTTTTTATGCCATGTTTGATAGTTTTGTTTGCATAGAAATAATTTATTGATATTTTTACTTTTTTGTGTATGTGTTGTATATCTTTTGTAAAATGCATTAAAAAAGTTATGGTGACGTGAAAGCTTTGATGAGAAAATGACGACTGCGCAAAGTAGCATAGTGAAATCTTCTCGATTTCCACACCACGAGCTTCTCTATTTTATATCTCAGCGAAAAGATTTGTTACGGCATTCATATATAGCTTAATGTTCCTCCCAAGAACATGGCTTTCATATATATTTTTAACAAAAATATCAAAATTATGACCCGGACCATCATTGCATGAACTGACGTGGAATCACCCATATGTGCCCCAATGTTGCCTAAACATTTGCTTAGAAAGATTGTGCGCAAGGGAGTTCATAAAAGCGCTAGGTTACATTTTGCAACCTATGCTAGAAAGGATAGTTGAGAGCTTACCTCCTCTCCAACAAACAGATGTGACAGTGCCATGGTTTCCTTGACATTGTAAACCACGATCATCGTAGCCGCTACTGCCAAGATGTCTGAAAAATAGTAGCACCGTTCCAGTATAAGGTTAGTAGAAATTCTCTACAGTTTTTATGCCCTTGGCGCCGTGGAGGGCTCGCCTTCCACGGCGCTTGCCTACATGATTTGCAAGGTCCATCGAAGTTGGAGCTTCGGGCACTAAAAGGAGTGTGGAGCTGGATGCAGTGCTGTACAAGCATACTTCTTGTAAGCGTCTAAAGCGCACTAGCGAAGACTCTTGGCTCTAGCCGATATCAGGGGCAGCAGAAGACGACCAAGACCATGCTAATGTTCCGAGCATGCCTACTTACAGCGCCCGGCGAGTCAAAGGCACAGATTGGCGAGCATTTGTTGCATTAGTCCCATAACCACCTGTTGCACAAAATTAAGGAGCTTGGTTCTAAGCAAAGTTTCCTGCGATCACACAAGTGTAATCGCAGCCACTGCACAGCTGTGACAACTGCTCAAGTGCGCCTTTACTGCTGAGAGCTACTGTGGTGCACCCCCTGTTCCACCGCTTCATGGCGGGTGTGTTGATGATTTGATGTTTTCGTTGCTTTCAGATGTTCCTTGTTTATCTGCAATATTAAATAAAAAGTACCTTAATAAATAACTGGAGCAGCTCCCTGATTATAATATTCATTTTGCTTTAAAAAAGACATAGCGGGTCTGACCCATCGTAGTTGCTTCATGAGGCATCGCCAATGCGTCGCAAGTCACGTGCATTTGGCATTATGTGACGCCACTGCAGCACAAGCTGGTTCTGCCTTGTTCAATTAAAACATAATGCACTAGTAACACAATTCTCTCCTTATTGCCTAGGTTGCCCAAACCACCAATATAGGGATTCTAAGGATTCTTTTTATCTGAAGAAGCTGAAATGGAAGGTCATAAATAGCGACAAAAAAAAAATGCTCCTTCATCGTCTTTTGCCCAGTACAAACTGACATGTCTAGCTAATTGCTTCAGGGAGCCCAACGACGTCACAACGCACAAAATGAAAGCAACTGCATGCCAACTCCATCGGTAGTGGATTATTCTTTCCGTCTTGTTTTTCTGTATTATTGTTCTGTCGTGTGTGCATTCAATTTTGTTATCCTCTGCCTGCATTCCTCCAGGGCAATTTCTCGGCCACTAACACATATTATAGATTTTTGGATCCAATTAATTTGAAGGATATGAACTCCAGCTTTCCCAGTGGCACAGAGGCATTGCCAGCGCCTGTCCTACTCAAAAGATAACGAAAGCCCATCCCCTCTCCGCTTCCCCCCCTCCCCCTCCCCAAAGTCTTCCATTTTGCTGGGGCCTCTTCTCCCCCATCCCCCTCATACAGCATTTTGTCATGGGTGCCGCCGAATCAAGATTTTGGTTACGTGCCTGGCTTGCTCCCATAATTTTGTTTGTTCATTACTGTAGGATTTAACTGTAAGCACAGTGTTAATGCAGAGTAAAAAATAGCAGCATACTCTTGTTGGCTAGTGCTGATGATTGGGCCAGTTGGTAGACAATTATTAAAAATAAATTGTGAAGAATATGGGAACAGAGCATACGGACATGGCACAGCACTGTGTTCATCTCCTCCTCCTTGTCTGTGCGACTCCCATTCTTTGTTTCTAATAATAATTCATTTTTAATGATTTTCTGTTTGGTATCATCTGTATGGGGGTTCACTGTAACGACCCACCTGCCATTGCATTCACTTTGGGGGCTGCTCCCTCTTCCTTATGGTGCCATCGTAGAGGAAGTGCAGGGTGGGCGTCACTCTCACCCTTGTGGTGCAGTTCTCCAGGTTCCCATAGGTTGCAAGCTGCCAGCCAAACTGAGTCAGGCCTGCGGGAAATGTCAATTCCACTCTTTTAGACGTAGACGCCCACGTTTTGAGTGTACCTGAAAAAAAGCTTTAATAGAGAGGAAACAAAATAATTAGCCCTTTTTGAATGCATCTTTTTCTTTCGCTCGGAACATACATAAAAGTCACAAGCTATTGTACATTCAGTGGTGCGGCTTAATTTACGATGAGCATTTTTTATATAACTTCAAGCATTTAGAGAAAACATACAATATAATGGGTCGGACATAAATTGTTCCTGTGAACTATCCTATACATTTACACATTACCTGATATCATGAAAGCAACAGAACAGGGAAGACTGTACTGCATGAATTACACATGATTTATAACCAATTAGAAGTTGGTATTTATTTCATTTATTACTATTGGCTATCATTTTTTTACAGAAAGAATAACTGGGCGAGTCGGTACGTTGGTAGTCTTTCAACACCATCGAATATTCAGGACCTTTTCGCATTTTTTCATACTTTTGCTTTTTGTAGCGGCTTTCGCTGCCCCGTAAAAACGCGACGTCCAAACTCACTTTATTTACATCGCACAATCGTAAACTTTGAAAGCGTGCCGCTTCGGCATACGCGAAGAGACAGCGCGTCTCTGCGGCACAGGCATAGGCAAGAAATCATGCTGCTCGCTCTTGTAACGTTTTTTCTCGCTCCCGCTTTACGAAACGAATCGGTGGCGAGCGGCTGTTGAGACCACACGGCAGAACTAGCATGACCTGTGATTGCTTGAACTGCCGTCAGACTGCACTTGAACGCTCCGCAAAATGCGTCATCGGACGAACGTCGTAGAACGGCGCCCAGAACAGCCTCTCGGCTCCGTCGCACACGAATCTTTCTCACCCTGCGGAGCAAGCCATAGGTTTTGAACAACGTACGCTCTTTTTAATTAACGAAATAACACCGGCCAGAAGCATCGTTAGAATCAAGCATAGCTTAGCAAGCACATGGTACACGACAAAGTTTCAAAACAGCGACGCAGTTCGCAAAAACAGAAGTGCTCACCGGCGTTTGCAGCAGTGTTGATGGACTGTCCGCAACTTGCGTTGGTAAGACGCAGCGTCTCCCAGCTCTCAGTCATCCCTTGCAACGCTTGAACACGTTATTCGTAAGGAAGATACCTAAAATATCGGCTAAAACGTAAAAAGGAAGCGATCCTCGAAGCCTGCCTAACTTCCAACGGCTGCCAACGGTAGCTGAGTGCAATAGCGATGGGCCTTGCGCAGTCTTCAAAGGCTCTTCTTTTTTTTTTTTTTTTGAAAACAAAACTAAGCAAATAAGTATTATATTACTATTAATAGTGTCACTATAATGTTGTAGAAAGTTAACAAAAATTTAGCCTATCTTAGGTTTTATCTAAGTTTTAGGTTTTCTTTTTATACACGAAACCGAAACTATAGCTCAAGCACGTTTCGTTCGTCGTATTCATTTCCGTGCGTGCGTGCGTGTGTGCGTGCATGCTCCCGTGCTCGTGTGCGCGTGTGGATACGTCCGCGTGGTTGTTTGTGCGTGCGTCTGCGTGCGTTTGCGCGTGTACATGCTTGCGTACGCGCGTGCGCGCGTGTATGTGTGTGTGCGCGCGCAAGCATATCTGTTTATGCATTCTATTGAACTACGCTAGCAAGAAGGCCAATAGACCGATCTCACCAAGCGTTCCACGCATGCGTGACGCCGCTATAGCTGTAGTTTGTAGGAGGCAGACGCCAATTCACGAGATAGCTCATGCCGCCTCGTGCTCTGCTCGCGCAGACCTCTAGCAGGGTTGTCGCGTGTGCAGAAAGACTACAGCTCCCACGATGCATGTCGGCAGCGGTGGCGTACTCAAACTAGCTGTGGGATCGGTCTATTGAATGTCCCTGGGCACTGCAAAAAACAATAAATGTTTTTATTTTTATTGTTATTATTGAACTATGCCAGCGTGAAATCCAGTGATTCTTCCTTAACTCTGCAGTAAATACTAGTTGATTGATTGATTGATTGAGCTTTATTTCTGCTGGTCGTAATTTGAAATAGATGCCGATCGGATTTTCGGAGTATACAGATTTTGGTTGATTAGCCATAAATAAAAATAAAATGAATAAAAAAATATACTGTGGTTCATCAATTCATTTAATGTACGCTGAGCCTAGTTATATAAACTGAAGACGACATACGGATATCTATCGCTTCCTTTTTTTTCTAAATTATGCTGTTAAAAATAAAGACACCCTTGACCCAATAACCGAGCACCGTTCCAACACCCTTCCAGCTCTCAGCACCCCTCACAATGAATCGGAAGGGTGCTCCCGCAAAAGCACCCTCGCGCTCGTCGTGAGGGGTGCTAACCCTGCAAGAAATAGGGTGCTAGACGGCTAAGTGAAGGGTGCAAACCCCCTGCAGCACCCCTAAAGGGTGCTGTAGCACCCTTAAAGGGTGCCAAAAAGTTAAGTGTGTACTGCCCAAGGACCTCGTAGCTTGCATGGAATCCGGCAAGGCCAGTGCGGCTGCAATGTTTTGAAGCTCCACCTCTTTCCGCATGACTGGAAATGATGAACCATTCATAAATTTTGCTTGCAATAGGCCTATTTCAACGTAGCCGTTTCTAGTAATGAACAAGCCATACACGAAACGGGAACCTCAATTAACTTTTGTAAACACCCGGAGCTGCTACAGATCGTTTTGCTGCGTTGCTTTTATCTTGCGTGTCCGTGTTCTTATAATTTCTTGTGGATGAACGACAAAGACGTTCTAGATGTGCTCATATCGAACCAAAGAAAGCCTCAAAGCAGCCACGAATTATTTTGCTATTTGATGCGATATTTTAAGTACTAACCTCCAATTTCTATCACTGACACGTTCGCTGCCGCTGTTCCCCCCGTCGCCGCACTGGCGGATGCCATGACTCGAACAAAGAAACGTGCACACTGGGCTCGAAGACGCAGATCGCAACACACGAGACGTACCCTGCAGCGACTATCCAGCGGTTCAAAGCGCCCAATCAACGGAAACAACCCAAACAATCCACAAGCGGCACTCCAAGGAGCGCTTTTGGCGGCTACCTGGTATCGCGCAGGAGATCGCGATTCAGGAAAACCGATAGAACTACCTTTTCAACAATTTCTAGCCCCACCCGGCGGCGGAAATGAGCCTTCAACTTAGTGTTGTAAATGATGAAATCAAGTCAGTCACCACTGAAAATTATCAATATTAAGATAAATTCAGTTACAAAATTTTACAGGCTGAAACAGCAATTATCACGAGAGAACTGGCACGCACCTTGCGAGCGTACTCCATGTTCATCGGTGGTACAGCGATTGGCGCGTTCCATTCACAAGATGTTCCGAGCACAGACGAGAGGATGGCGTTTAGGAAACGTCTTTTCGGTTTCGGACGCAATCCACTGCCGCCAAGACCGGGGTCATGTGGAAAGCGATGGAGAAAGACATCGCAGCCGCTCTCGCCTTGCCAGATTCCTTGCAAGTTACATAGGTCCTCGGGCAGTATTCGACGCTTTCTGTTGTGATTCGTGCACCCTATGACCGAGCACTGGTGTCCCGATGACCGGGGGACTGTTTCCATCAAAGCCCGTTGCTCTAATTAAGTTTGCGAGTTCAAAACAGAAAAGAAAGCGCGAACGAAGTTGGGGCACAGCAGACACCCAACACCGGCCAAGCCTCTCATCCTCGGGGCTTTCACTCTTTCTACACAACCAGAAAGGGGAAAGCACCGGTAACCCTTTCCCCTTTTCTCTCTCGCCCTCTTTCAGTAAAACGGTCTATAAATTTCTAAGGCCCACCATGCAAAGCTACAGGGGGTGATAGCCTGCCATTGAATTTTCCATAAACGACCATAGGCCACTTTTGTATGGGATGTCTCGGACTGGTTTATTATGGGATTTGCCTCTTTATGTGTGTGAGTTTTTGTGCATGTCACCATATTCTCAAACGCATATTTTACTCAGGTTGACATGGTCATGTGACAGGTTCTAGCAGCATGTCATTATTATTTGTCAAACATTTTCACTATATTTTGATTTCATGTTGCGAGATACGAACTCGAGACTAACTGATTTTTTTACTGTACACATCCATCAATAAATATTTGTAAAAAATGCTAGTATAGAGCATTTCACCCTACTTTCCAATTTCTGAGCATGGAGTGATTTATAAGAAAATGAAATATGAACTCCTATATAAAATTTTGCTTGCAAACATAAAAATTGTATGCAAAAGAGGCACTTTATTATCAGCTATTTCCATGAATTACAACTGACATTATAAAAAACTAGACTGTTAACAACTGTTGCTTTTCAAGCAGAAATCTTACCTGTACATTGTGGACAGAGCCATATATAAGCTTTCCAAAACCATTTCACATTATTTATTTAGCACCCTCTTCTACACCCTTCTCACATTCTTCACTAAATGTAGGGTGTAACACGAAACAGCACCCTTTTCGGTAAAATTATGAGATTGTATTCCTAGTTTTTAGGATGTTAAAAGGGTGTAGCCGAGTGTGTAAGTTGCTACAACACCCCCTTTACACCCTTAAGTGTGTAAAAACTTTTTTGTGTAGTACGGCCGAGCATCACTGGTGTCAATCACAACGATAGCGTCAATAGCGTCACGGCGTTGCCCACCACCCGCCAACAACCACGTTGTTAACAACAAAACCAGCGTTCTGCATGCATCTAGGTCGAGATGTTCATTTTCTTTTTCTTTTACGTGTGGTTCGATTTTGAGCGTTACCGTTGCGGTTTTAACCGAAGCTGTTAGCTTTTGTTGACTCAGGAAATAAGTATCCTTGCACCTATATAAAACATTACTGAGACTAGCTTAAGTTTAATCAATATATGAGAGGCGTCTTGTTTAGGCTCTTCGAAAACACAAAGCCTGAAATATTCAATCTTATCCGATTCAAGCACAAGCTGATCGGGGTGCGTGGCTAGCGTGGCGGTTTACTAAGCTGAGTGCATTGATACACCTATAGGTTTTTATGGTCGGTGTACAAGTACACTGGCTGGGTAACGGAGGGTGCGTCTTCCAGGAAAGGGGAGCATGTGCGCCCGATGCACCCGACTACAACTTTTTTTTCTTCGAGTGCAGTTGGGAAGTAAATATGGGGAGCACTAACCGAAAAATCCCGGATGTGGTATTCGCGCTAAGAGTGACGCGCAGCGACAGAGCGGTATTGTTAGGAAGATGACGTGGGCGCTGTTTTCGTATTTTATTTTCATAGAACAACGACGGGCACAATATTTTTCCATTTCTGGTAATGTGTTAAATGAACTTATCACACGACAGTGCTAGTTAAGACAATAAATAGCCTTTCAAGTCTAACGAAAAAAAAACAACTGAATAAAACGGTGACCGTTTGCTTGCGCTAACAGTGTTCGCGCGATGCACGCACTAATATCCTGCCAACCACTCGCTCATGATGCTTCTCTCGCTGCCCGTTGTTATTGCAAAGTTTTGTCAACGCGATGAAAGTTTAGATTATGGGGGTCCCTGCGGCGAAACTGAAAATCAGCACTTTTGGCCGAACACTTGCTGGCCGTGTTTGGTCCCCGGCGGCCAAGTTGAAAATCAGCACTTCTGGCCGAACACTTGCCGGCCATGTTTATGTCCACGGCGGCCAAGCTGAAAATCAGCACTTGTGGCCAAACACTTGCCGGTCGTGTTTATGTCTCCGGCGACCAAGCTAAAAATCAGCACTTCTGGCCAAACACTTGCCGGCCGTGTTTATGTCCTCGGCGGCCAAGCTGAAAATCAGCACTGCTGGCCAAACACTTGCCGGCAGTGTTTATGTCTCCGGCGGACAAGCTAAAGACAGCTAGTTTGTGGCCGGACTCTTGCCGGCCTTTTTTATGTCTCCGGTGGCCAAGCACTTAAAGTGGCCAAGCTGTCCAGACACTAACCAACCGTCGGCCAATCGAAGTTCACTTTCTGGTGCTGCTTGGGAGTCACATGGTTCATGGGAGAGTATCGCCAAGCTCTCCGTATGGTCGCCATTTTGCTCCGCGAAATAAGCAATCTCTTCTTCACCCCTCCGTTCTTGGTGAGCCGACCTGAATTCGCTGGTAATGACTAGCTTTATGGAGACGTTCGTTGTATACAGAGACTTTTCTATCATACACCGACCAAACAAGCATACATGTTCGTACCACCACCATATGCTGTGTCTGTGCTTGTAAATGAAAAATAAGCTGACTGTTTTAAAATACGCAAGAACAATTTAATTGTAAAAGATTCGTGTAGCTTGGCATGATTGGTGAAGTTGATTGCATACACAATGCCAAACATGCTTATATCGGCGAGGAACGCTTCCAGTACGATGATGCTCCATGGTGATTTTGGTGCGACTGGTTTAGAACGACCCCCTGGAAGCTTCGAAGATTTGAATGGACCGAGATTGCGATTTCCATGGCAAAGTAGACAAATTAATATTCGCCTTGCGAGGATTTGGTCGTTTGTATGTTAGTATTTGTTTGTGTACGGCTAGCGGGTACAGTAGGCAATGACACTACTTTCCTAAGATCCACTGACTTTAGGAGAAGCAACATTGGGCCCCAAAATGATCTCCATTTGCTAAAAAACATGTGTGGAACACACGATTCCAAGAATAAGAAAAGATTAGAAAAAACAGAAATAAGAAGACTCCTTCGACAAATCCAACGAATTGGGGCACAAACAACCTAATGTCAGCGGACATTCTTCTCTGAAAAGTTCCTTGGCCAGGGGTTCGGGATTCTGTGAAACCCAAATTTTCAGCTTGGACAGGAACATGGCCGCAAGACTCCATTGTGATTGGATTTGAGTATGTATGTGTGTGTGTGTGTGTGTATGTGGGAGGTACAGGCCATCGTAGTAAAAAGTGTCTGCGGCAGGCACTAGTTGAACCCAGGCAATTTAAATTATTCACTAAGCGTCTTTCCAGGAGGTCACACACGTCACCGTGACTTGAGGTGCTATTTGATAGGAAAGCCCAGTGTATTTTTTGTGTATGCTTACACAGCCTGAAGTTAGTCTGCCACGACGGGCTACTTGTCTCTCAGCTGTGGATAAGCAATCTAGCTAGTTCAGTACAAACGCTAGACTAGTGTCTTTAATGTGCACAACGCAGTGGTAACAAACGACCGCACGCCGGTAGGATGGTCATCCAGATCGAAAAGCGGATGCCACGCAGATCGAATGCCCTGCGGGCCATCCGCTGTGTGTCCGGCAGATCTAAACTTGGCACCCTATCGCTCGATTTCAAACCGAGGTTAGCGGTGGTATCTCCATTCCGGGCATTGCCATCGAGTGTACTTGTCAGGTGTCAAGTAAGTCACTAAATTAACCTATGGAGAGCGCCGAGAAAGTAGACGCCCCGAGTTTCACGTGCAACACAACTACCTAGAAATTTGCTATGTATTTCTTTTTTATTAATAATACTTAAGAAAAATATTCACAGCCTTTGGTTTTTTCTTACACTCTAAGAAAAAGGGGAGCGCGACTTAGTCCCCGAGTGGAGCAAGTACGTTGCCACAACCATTAATCCACTCGGGGACTAACGGGAAGGGGAGTAACAGTTGCACTCCTCCATTAGTCTCTTGCACGAGCACCGTTGGGACTAACTGGTACACCGTTTCAATTGAACCTCGAGGACGAACTGTTAGGCCCTTTCACTTAGACCACTGGGACTAACTGTTACGCTGTTTCAAATGAACCCCGAGGACCAAGTGTTAGGCCCTTGTACTTGGACCCCTGGGTCTAAACGTTGCGCCGTTGGATTTAGACCCCTGGGACTAAAGGTTTATCGTTTACATTTGGTCCCGAGCCACAAATCTCAGAAACGAAATTTTCCAGTTCAGGTTATACGTAGCTTTATTGCCTCGTAGATACACATCGCGTTCAAGGATGACTGAAGTCGAAGTTCTTGAGCGGTAGAATTCACGATAAGGCCAAATTCCGAACAGTGCACTTGCGTCGACGATGGCTTGAACACTGGGACGTCTGTCCAAACCGGTCCTGGTCCAAGCATCGTTTATTGGGGCACCAGCAGCTTCTTGCCTGTTTGCAAGGAATTCGGATTATTAGCAACAGAGGCAGTGTGAAATACCCGATTTCTCAACAAAAGTATGTGATATAACACACACATAATAAAATAACAAATAGGCTAAAAAAAGTGCCCCAATGGTTCACATCTAACATGCGATTTGTTGACAGCAGACCAGCACAATATTATATTTTTTAGCAGGCCGTTCGCTGCGAATTACAGACCCAGCGTTTTCGCCGTGTAAAACTATGCTTCAAAGTGACGGAACGAGCTCCCGCCATCAACGCGAAAGTCTGTACAAATCGAATAAATGGCTCCATTTTAAGGCCGGTTCTCACACGCAGCGAAGCGCTGAAGTGGCGCTGCTCACGTGGAGCTACTTTTCGTCTGCCATGAGCAACAGTTTCGACGGTGCGATACAAAGCTGGTGAAAGCTCCCGTCAGTACGCGCTTAGCACTAGGTTAGCGCTATGCTTGTAGCTGTCTGCTGCATGTGTGGACAGGCCTTTATGGTAAAGCGATCCCTGCCAAGGTCTCCAAAACACACACACAAAAAAAATAAACCATTGGTAGAACTGGCGGTTTGCTCGATAGTCGATACGATTGAATATCAGGTCTCTGTGCTGCATAAAAAAAATAAGCAACCTCGGTGCCAAAAAGTATAGAGCATGGCGCGCGCTATGGAAGCTAGAGAACGCGCTCAGAATAAAACACTATTTCTAAAGCCGCAGTTAATGAATATACCATAAACAGAAGTATTTCGACATACCTTAATCGAGTTCCCTTGTCTTGTGACTTCAGAACAGATCAAGTGCAGTGTTGCAGCACCGCGAATCCCGCAATGATCGGAGACGACACAGGAAGAAAAAACGGCGAGCAGCTTCTAAGTTCTGACGAAGGCTGTACTAAAAACAGGTTCTTTTCAAACAAAGACCCCTTCCAATTTTCCCGACGGACCCTATCTGCCCCATCTGAAAGAATGCGGGGTAGGGAATCGGTGGGAGGGGGAAGGGCGCGCACATGAAAATCTCTTTTCCTTCTCCCACTACACACAACACATGGACATAGCAATGACCCAAGGACGGGAGAAGGTCGAAGGTCGCCATTTTCAGCGCGCCGGTCAAGTGACCTACAAGCAAGCACATTTTTTTCTTTCCTCTCTCTCTCTCTCTTCCGTTTTCTTGGGGGTCTTTTTTTATTTTTGGTTCGCATCTGTTTTGTAATAGCAGGGTGTTGCCATGGTTGACGTTACGGGCGCGGTTCGTTCTTCGTTATTCATCTGGATGTTATCTGAAACAGCGACGACGATCGTATGAAGGCGTCTAGATACTGCCTCTGAATGTGCTTTTTAAGTGGAACGTGCCGTGCATGAAGTGTGTCGTTGCAGATTTTGAGTTCGACATTAGACTACCAACGAAGGTTGGTTATGGGTAGACCCAGAGACGAGGCACGACTTGTTCTCAGTAACTCAGTTTTTGCGATTGAAGTGACCATTTATTCTGACGGCGGGACTCCGGTGTTGAAAGCGCGTCTTCTACAAACTCTTCAGTTTCATTTAAGAAAAAAAAAAGTTTTAGTATTCGGAGGTGTTGCGTTTGGATAAATGTCCATTTTTTTTTGCGCGAAGGCGAATTACGTGAATGGGGCTTGTGAAATGTTAACATATCCTTTTTGACGAGATTATTGGGTGAAGTAGAGTCAACACATTCGCCAACTCGCATTCGCACAAGCTGTGGTTCAGTGAACAAAAGTACGGAAGGGGCACCGCGTCTCGGAGCACGAGGAGCGAAATAATGCCCGATTCCTTCTGGATGAGCATCGTACCAGTGTACGTTTATAGACCAACACGCGTCCCTGATGTCACGCAGCTGCGGTGGCGCTGTCGACGGCACTGCGCATGCGCAGACGCTTCAGTTCACTCGAATTCGGTTTCTGCGCATGCGCAGTGCCTACACCTGGTGTGGACAAACGCGGGCGTGTTTGTAAACAGCGAGTCGGTCTATATATCACTACTGCGTGATGGACGTTAAAATGAGCCCAGGCTACGAGTAGTACTGCACGGGCTAAATATTTATTCCAGCAGCCTGTTCCAAATCAACGTGAAAGAAACTAATGTTATTGCTCTGTTCATCACCAATGTAAACACAGATCACATATTCTCTAATACGGTAATTACCAACATCCGCGATCATTTTGCAATTTTTTTTTTGTTGGTTGACAACTCATTCACTACAACAGTTGTTCCAGATGACCCAACTTATTTTCAACATGTGAACTTAAACTGCTTCCATTGGAAGTAGCCCCCGTATGAATGGGATTTAAAACAATGAGTTTAAACAATGATGACACTCTTTAATACATTTTCGTTTTAAATTTTATGAACATTTTTTAGCGTCACTTTTTTCTTAACATACTGAAAAAAATTCCCCAATGCTCAAAACTCCGGGTTACTCTTGAATTACTGTATGAGATTGGCATCAAAAACATACATTTACAACAGTTAATTAAAACCAAAGACTGAAATCAATAAAAGCGTTTAATTCGTTAGGAACCAATTGAATACAAAATTAAAGCAACCAAAAAGAAGATACTGCAACACCAAGTGTAATGCAAAAACGACTAAACAAATTCATTTGGAGCACAACACCGCACTTGGGATGTTAGCCTCACAGTTTTCTCTGCTTCATGAATTCCTGACCACCTTGTTGTCTGTGACTCTGTGCAACACCTCCTAGAGAAGAAGGCCAGAGCGCTCTGAGAGGTTACGTCACAATGGCGGAGGAAGGAAGTCCATGGCGCAACTACGTGAAAATACGCTATCGACGTGAAAACAATGTCCCTTGACAAGCGGCGCGGTGGTGTTCGTTCATGCGCGTTTATCCGACATTAATATACGTTTTAAAGGCGCAGTCTTGTACAATTTATTATATTTATAATATAAACGTATTATATAACGCGCTACCAAGGTTCAGAGTACCAAAATTATATTTATGAGTATCCCGTAACCGCGGGACTACGTGCAGTTCCGCAGCACCCCACACTTTTCGAAAGGACCGGCTGCGATGCTGCTGATGCCACATGGCTCCGATTCTGGTAAATTTACGTTGTGTTGGAGCTGCTGACTGTCTGAAAAGGAACGCTGAGACATCTCAGAAGGGAAGCAAACCGAAAAGAATCCAGTCGTTGTCGCAGGGAGCGCACACCAGCAAGAGATGGGTCGACAACGTTAAGCCTTTCGTCGCCGCTGCTCTCGTGTGTGGTACTTTTGAGACTTGTTTCCCGTCGTATTTCTGTCATCACCGTAGTCTCGGGTAGTTTTTTTTTTTTTTTTTTTTTTTGTGTTCGCTTGATACTACGGCATTTACGTGCATTCGTGAAACAAGTGCTGCTACGGTTTGAGTGACGTGTGACAACTAGTCAACGAAGGCTCTGGTCGACTAATCGATAGACCTCTCTCTCAACAAAGAGAGGCTTCTTGGAGTTCGTATTCAAATGTGTTCGTCACGGATATTGTGGGACGTATGGATACGATCGACAGGTGAGAAACAACTTATTTACGGGCTTTCTTGTTCATGTAGGACGCAAGTAAGATGCTGCAATCGTTTTTTTTAATCGCATGATAAATTGCCATTTTGTTCCTTGTCATTATTCGTATGCAGTTGCGTCGACATTTGTAAATATGCGCGCTAATCTAGTTTTCACTGGAAGATGAAAATCAAGTCTGTGTGATTATTGAAAGTGAGTTGTTTGTGGTTTTGTGTTTATTTATACTAAAGTTATTTTATTGCCTTTTCCGCGTTTATACTAGAATCTTAACTGTATTAAGGTGATAGTATTATTATATACAAAATAAGTTATGTTTTGTTCTAAGGCAGCTCGAGTCCATAGGGAGAAGTAAATTAGTAGACTAAGTAGTAAGTTTAGTACCCCTGCCACAGGGAAACGTTAATATATTTTCATTCAGTGATATAGGATTTAATCAGCTCGCGGTCTTGAGTGATTATACGAGCGCCGCAAGCGGATTTGTCGACCCTATAATGTCATTCGATCGAAATTACATTAATTTTGCCATGTGGCCGGGGTATGATGCAAGAATTCAGTGACTGCACGCGATAACGTCGCTTACATGATCGTGAGAAACGCTTGTCTTGCCTTGTCCGCGTTGACTATGTCTACCTGATTTTTAACTGTTCTGTTTTGCTGTTTCAAAATCACTGCGTGTCTCGCCATTTTGTCAAAGTATTTCTGTATAAAATATGCATTCCTGCAACAATAATTGCATGACTCAATGTTTTCGACTTAAAACAATCACATTTTTCGATAGACGTCTTGTACGCATACCTCGTGCCATTTCGTACCGATTATTTAGCGGTGTAATATTTTGCTCGTGTAATAAAATGTTTTCTAGACCCGTTGCTATCTGCAGCTTTCATTTTAGCTAATATGACACGCGTATGTGACTAAAACCGCGTTACGACGGTCGATCTACGCGTGTTGCATTCGCTTCGACGCGCGCCCCCAATGACCTTCCTTTGCGACGTCACGAGAAGAGCACTACGGCCTTGTCTTCTAGGAGGTGTTGCTCTGTGACACCGGAGAACGAAGGGCGAGGGTAAGACGGGCCGGGGAGGAGGAAGCAGACGGAACGCTAAAGAGAGAAGGAGGTTTCCCCCTCTCCTCTCCAGCGTTCCGTCTGGTTCCTCCTCCCCAGCCCGTCTTACCCTCGTCCTTCGTTCTTAGGCTGCAACGGACTACAGTGTCGTCGACCACCATCGACGGTTCCAGCTCGGGGCCGAAGCGTTGAACGAGACGCGCATCTTTAAGCGAGCTTTTTTCGCGACGACGATCCCGCCAGGAACAGACGCTCACTCATATCTGCGCGGCAACCATGCTCATCGGGGCGGGCGGGGGGGGGGGGGGGGGGGGGGGGGGGGGGACGAGACGCTGGCATATCTTATGTGTATTAACGGATCCGCTCGTTTTCATCATCGCTGTGAAAATGGCTTGACTTTTGAGTAACCGCGTTAGCCACCGCTTTGCGAATACGGTACAACCACGAGTGTGAATCCGGCGTTATCCCTATACCGAGGTCATTTATTCGGATGGGAATGGTCCACTTGGAAGAAAAAGGTCGGGGCACCCGCCTCTATTCAACCAATCGCACCTAGCTTGGCTTTGCTTGTGGCCGAAGTTATTGGAATCGTCGGAGTAGTGTAGGAGTGCGTGCGAACAGCCCGAAAAAACATTCGTACCGAAAAATCTAAATTTTGCGTTGTATCGTGTACTAACCTGTATTTTAAATTGTAAACCAAGGTTGCTAAACGCAAATCCCGGGATATCACGCGTGATCGCCGAGAACGTGCCAACCGCGTCTCTGTGTGTGAACGAGTCAATCGCGAACGGCGTTCTACCGCTTCGAAAACGCAGCTCAACCGCCAGTGTCAACGGGCCACTGAAGGATTTTACATTAAGGCGCCTAAACGCTGTTGGTCCTCCTCTGCGCTGATTGGGAGGACCGAAAGCGTGGGGCTTCCTATTATGAAACACCCTACCCTTGGTGTTTTAAGGCACTTGTTGTTTTGGCGTATAGGTCAGTCGACTATCGGAATTCTGAAGGCTGTTAAACTCTCCACAATATTAATTTGTTTTATACCGTTCCCCAGAAATAACAGGATGTCAGCATCCGCTCGTAGCAGCTGCAGTCCCGAGTGCAAAACCGAAACACGCACGTGTTTATTTCTCATGCTGGAATGACCTATATCCGTTGATAGCAGCTGCAGTCCCGAGTGCAAAACAAACACCCACAAGTTTATCTCTGTGGCTGGAATTACCTATATAAAACGACGCGCTCTTTTTGAACCTACGTGGTTAAGCCACTTGAATTTTACCACCAGAAAAATAAAATGCCTAGAAAACAAAATTACAACGTTCTTCTTTTGTGAGCGCTTTATAAAAACAAAACAACTGCAAAAGGCAAATGTGCTTAAGTTTTTATTATTTTTTTTTACATATTTTGATTGCCATCGATACATGGTATCGCTATGACAATTCTATGTACATGTTGCGAGGCTGTATTACTTTTTCCTTTCGTTTACGCATGATGATGCGTGAGAGGCAGTGTCTCGCCCGCTACTGGAATTAAGTAACGAAATGGGGTTACTGGTTAGCCTGGAAAAAAGGTAACGCGTTACAGAGCTCCGTGACCAGTTTTCAAACGTAACGAAATACAGGTGTCGTTACTCGCCTTGAATAACGAACGTCACTTTAAGGTTCGTTTGTCGTTACTTTGTGTTTCGCTGTCGGTATATGACATCTGTTAGTATATGAGTGTAGCGTCTCAACCACAAATGTCTCCACAACATTGTCGAAGTGTTCTTGAGAAACGGGAACTGTGTGCATATGGGGAGGTAGATCTTCATCTGCTTCGGTAGTGTGGTTTGTAGTCTCGGTCTTTCGTTTCTTTGAAAGCAGCTGTTTTCAAAGAAACTTTTGCGAATAAAGGAGCTGGCGGAAAAAAATATAGGACTGATGCGAAGCACCACTGTTATTTTCGAGATATCAGTGGTGTAGTACAACGAAATATTAACTAAATAAACTGAATCACGATTTAGTATAAAGAAGAACTGTCTAAATAAATTGCCAACTTAAACAAATATCAAATAAGCCTGCTTATATTCGCAACTCTAGCCCGTCGCTCGCCCTCTCGCGGACGAACGGACACCAAGGGGGACGGCAGCGGCGGCGGCGGCGCGGAAACTGTGGGAGGGCTGTCGGCCTTGATCTGTGGAGCGGTTTTAAAGGGACAATGAAGGCAATTTCGGATATTTTTTGGGGATTGAACTGGGTTCCAGGCACGTCTCAGACTACGTTGCCAAAATTTCAGCCGAAACCGGCGCTTGTGTGCCGCGCAAATCAATTAAACAGTCGTGGCAATAATCGTCCCGGGATCGAGTGCGGCGACGCCCCGAGAGTTGCGGGAGAAGCCAGGAGCAGCGGAGCTCACGTGAGCGTTGCGGTGCCTAGAAGCGCGACGTCACAAGAGACGCGTCAGCGATCGGTGGAAAGAGGAGTGGCCTTGGTCAAGTTTTGGTTCTCGATTTTTATAAATACGGTTCTAATTTCCGCTTGAATAACCATAAAAAGTATAAATCGGACCGAAATTTATTACTAAGCCGTAAATGAAACAGCTTAATTGTTTTTCTCTTTGCTACGCTGGACGCCAAACGGGCAACAAGCAAATATGGGGAAAAAAAGAAAAAAGAACACAGCTCGGGACACGCTGCAGGCGTTTGGTTTTGGTGTCAGAAGTCGGTGTCGTGTTTACTTTGGGACCACGGTACTCGGAAGGATTCTGCGAAGTGCTAGTCAGGTAGACAGGCCAAATTTGTGCGCTGTAGATGGCTGTTCAAACGGTCGACTGAAGACCAGTATTCGTTTCTGGCGACGCTAGTTTTCACGTGTGGGTTGCTGTTCGTGTTTTTTGACGACGAAAAGAGGGGACGTCCGACTTTGGTGAAAACCAAAAATGGTGATGTTTATTTTCTCCTTCTTGGGGAGCGTACCCCTCGGAGGAACCGGTTCCCGGAACAGATGGCTACTACTTTCAACTCGGCATCTCCCGCGAGTCCCTGTCCTTCGGGAATGCGCCGCTCTCGTCTCACTGCTCCGAGCCTGCGGGCCGCTTGTTGCTGGCTGGGCGGTCACCGTCGGCTGATGGCGGAGGCCGCTACACACGTACCCCCGTTCTGTTGGTGTTAGGTCACCAGGGTTGTAATGTACCTAGGTACAAGTAACTGGAAATCGGTATCTAGTTATAATTATAATGCAATTAAATGCAAAGGTGCAAGCGAGCTGGACAAGAATGACGAAAGTAATCCCTGGAGAAGGGGAACAAGAGGCACAAAGGACAAACATAAATCTCCAAACACAGCTAGGTGACTGGTGAGCGACCGAAAAAATCGGCCTGGTCCGGTTAGTTACTTTTGTTGTACCTGAGGTACAAACCTAGGTACTTTAATTTATCGGTATCTGTATTTGTATCTTAGGTACATTTTCCAGCAACTTGTAACTAAGTGAAGCTACTTTTTACAGGTACTTTTCTATTCACTTCGTCAAAATGGTGGAAACTATAAATCTTGAAGTATTAACACACTATTATGTGCCGTGACTAACATTGAGTTGGGTACGGCATTGGAGGCACTGACTTGATCGAACGACGTTTTAGCGAACGAAGCCCCGCTTATGATGTTTTATCGATTGACACACTTTAGGTATTCATTTGAGCAGACGGTGGATTAGCGATGCCGTTCTAGCGACAGCAATTTATTTAATCGCTTCAGAACTCCGTTTAGAGAAAATGGTGACCTGCTTTCTTCATCTCAAACTGAAGTCGACTTCATTGCGTGTTTGAAGTTCCTCTGACAGCTATACAAGGAAGGAGATAACTTGAACGATGTGCGCAGTTTCTGTTGCCCGTATCTTTTCCTGGTGGTGGCACTGTTCTGCCATAAATACAATATAAAATATAATTACAAATAAATTATAATTACAATCGTAAAGCAATGTAACATTGCTTATATAATACAGTTTCCACTCAATAAATCGGACTCAAATTTTGCAGTTTTCAAAACTGAAAAAGTTCTGAAAGAAAAACAAAAAAAAAAACTAATTTTTCTACTGACTAACGAAAGAAAAAAATAAAACGAGGAAGCTTAAAGCCCTTCGCTCGTCATCGCGAAGGTTAGGTGCATATCCACTCGACTAATGCGTTTCTTCATGCGGCCGACGTCTTCTGGGCCTGTCGGCGTCAGCACCGGCTCTCAGGGCAAGAACGTCAATGAGTGAGTTCCGGCGGTTTCGGTGTGACATTGTAAACAGTGGAAGCTGTGGCCTCGGTGAACCAATTAGAGCGTGGGGACAAGGCACGTGAGGACTCAACACCGATGTGGACATCGGATTGACACCAATACAGCACATTTATTGAACTCGTTTCTGAGTGTATCCTTAGTATAAAAAGCTCTACTTCCAATATATTTTTACAAATTCGGGGAAAATAAATAAAGACAATATCTTTAAAGTAACTGTACCTGTACCTAGGTACATCTTTAAGCAAGTACCTAGGTGCATACCTAAGTACCTTTTCGTAGGAGTAACTGTAACTGTATCTTAGGTACATTTTTAAAGTAACTTTTACAACCCTGTAGGTCACTGAACGGAGTCCCGAACTCGCTCGCGAGAGCGGCATTGCCGTCCATGTTGACAGATTCGACGAAATGACCGCGCCGACGCGGTGCTATTACCCACCACGGTAAGCAGAGTCTCGATCTCCTAAATACTACCGATACCGGCTATTCACACTTGACGGCACTCCCTGCGTCACCTCCGTTTTCCGAGGCCCAGAAATGAGAATGTCGATAGTTCAAGTACGGTTTCTCCAGTTCTTGCGTAAGCACAAAAATACGCGTCACAAATGTCTAAAACAAATTGGACAGCGTGCTAGGTTCCCAAGAAGCCTAAAAACACCATTAAAATAATTAATTAAAATCGCCTTCATTGTTCTTCGAAAAAAAGTGAGCGCGTTATAATAGGAATTCTTGTGCTCCGCCTTCCAATAGCGTTGCACCAGGGACCGGGATGTCTAGTTTCATTAGGAACTTTTCGCACATCGGATACGGTGCGGCTTTCTGGTATGGTGCATGGCCGCCAGCTAAAACTGTGCTTAGCGTGGCGGCAAACGATCCCGCTAGTTATGAAGACCTCTAGGGTACGGTCTAAGAAAAGCCTATTTTTTGTGCTAAGTGAGAGAAAACTGGTTGCGTAACGATATGTCGAGCAATACACATCGGGAATCCGCTCGCGTGTTAAGGTCGTTGCAAGGAACATCACCATTTATTCCAAGCACTTTCCAAAGACGGAATACGCGTACTTGCTTTGTGGTAAGTACAAAGCAAATAAAAAAAATGCTCGAAGCATTTTAAGCGCGTCAGTGTAAGACATCCGTTCGTGACAAGAGCTTTGAACGTTCAGTTTTGGCGAGATGGGCCACAACGTTGCAAATAACCAGACATGTACAAATTACTCAAAAAACGTAGTTAAGTTAAGTTACTGAGTATCGACGCCAAAAGTAATTGGAGTAGAGTAGAAATTACGCATGCGTAATAGTAATTGAGTAAACTACTAACTACTGTAAAAAGTAGCGAATTACTTTGAAGTTACTTTCGAAGTTACTTTTTTATATTTTTGTGGTAGCAAAATGAACAGCAGTTCTGATCAATGAAAAACCCTGCGAGCCTAAAATAAATACAGTCTATTTATGGCTTGCGTTTTCGCCAAAACAGTTTATTCGCTCGCAAAAGGAATTGACTTTCAAAGTTATTGATAGGAGAGTTTTTGTCTTTTCTTTCTAAAAACGTCCCCAGCGAAGCTAAATAGACGTTCCACCGACGGGCTGGATGGAACGGCAGCGTTGAATTTGAGAAACAGGCTGTGCAGGGTCGGGTAAGCGAGTGTCGGTATCTTAGGTGTCCATGACGAAACATGTGAGGTTTGCCTCGGGTAGAGGGTCTTTTATAACAAACTTTCCTCCTTTTTTCTTTTTTCTTCGTCAAGTTGAGATTGTTATAACCTGCCCCTCTTTATTCCGACGGCGTTCTGAGAAAACGCTGGGCGAGTGCACCAGACAGTCAAGGGTTCAAGTCTCGCGCCACGACGATGAGATCATCCGGACGACTGCGCGTCCCGTTGTAGTGCTAGTGCTACGCTACTGAAAAAAAAAATTGTTTTGGTTTAACCGAAGATGAACCGAAGTATACTTTGCCGCTGACGCCGGGCCTAACAAAAGGATCTCCCAAAGGTAACTCGCAATCCTCGCCGGCGACTACAATATTCTCACGCGCCTGAATTTTTTTTTAACAAAGGTGAGGTCTCCCAGGCATGGATGCTCGAAAGGACGCGAAGGATTACGTGAACAAGCATCGTCACTCGTATAAAGTTGCAGCTGGAAGCGGGAACGTGGTCCCATGAACGGATTATCCGTACCAGGGTTTGTGCGCGGGGGAGTCCGGCTTTGCAAAGGCGTATGCGCTGACGACAAGGCGACCATGGGAACAGGCGCCCAGCTGCGAGGTCATTCCAGTGGCGCCTCCCGTGGAACGTGCCACTTGAGTCAGAACTCACTAAAGACAGACAACACGATAACAACAACACTCAGAGTGTCCCCGTCTTTCACGGTTGCAGCTGGAAACGCGGCGCCTGCGTGCATTACTGGATTAGGTCAATACCCGACCAAGGCTTGTTAAGCATCTCTTCCCTCGTTCGTGCGTGCCGGTGTTTTGTCTTGGCTGCTCGTCGTCACCTTGGTCCAAGGACGCCTTCCCGAACAAGGCGGCCCCTTGTTCGGGAATGCCACTTCATCTGCCAGCGTCTTATTCATTTCTGCGCTGAAACTTTGGTGATGGGCAAAATTAGCACTATATAATTTCGAAAGTAGTTAGTAATTTGAGTAGAAGTTACCAGAAAAAAGTAGTTAAATTAAATTACTAATTACCCAAATCAAGTTGTAATTGAAAGTTACCAAGTTACTCGAAAAAGTAGTTAAACTACAGTAGTTTGAGTAGAGTAGTTGAACTACGTCCAAGTCTGCAAATAACACGGTACAAACAAATGTACGGTATTGTAGTATTTTGATTTGCACGAGATGGCGCTACTTGACATTTCCTTTTTAAAGTAGCCATCTCGTGCATCCATGTAAAAGAATAAAAAGGACAGCACGCGACGGCAGCATCCCGCCTGGGCCGACCCTCGCGGAAGGGCCGAGCGTGGATTAAGGCCGAGCGAGCCGGAACTGCCGAGTGCGGGGGCTAGGCCGACCACTGCGAAAGGGCCGGGAGGGATGTCGAGGCCGAAAGAGGGGGGAAGGCCGGGCACGGCGGCAAGGCTAAGGGAAGCGTAAGGGCCGATAACGGGGGTGGGGATTAGAGAGATCAGTGCACGCGTGGCTCCTTCGTCGACGCGGGAATTCGTTGGAAAGAAAACCGATAGATGGCGCGCCCTGGTTCCGCTCCTTTCTGTTTGGAGATCTGTTTGGTTTGACGAGTCTGGCGTGGAGCACGGTGGAGGAAAAATGTGTTTCTTCCACCGCGGCCTAAAAACCTTTCTTTTTTTAGCACACATTTTGAGCGAGCGAGCGAGCGATTGTCACAGCAGAGTGAAGTCTGGAAAAGCGAAACAACGTAATCCCGCTGCATGAGCTCTCGTGCATCCAGATCCTCTTGCAGTGCTATGAACTCGTGCTCTAGCTTTCGCTATAATACACGGGGCTCCTAAATTGTCTCAACATCTTTGTCTTCTATGTGCTTGCCCAAAAGGGCACGGGCACAAGCCCTGTTTGCATTGAAGCCTCTTGGCTCCCCTCTAGGCTGACTGGCGCAGTGTCTTCACGCGGAGAGGTCAGGAGCTTCATTTCGTTGCGTACTACTACTTCCGACTTTATGAGCCCTCGCAGTGAAAGGCAAGAGGCAGAACCTCAGTTTTTTCTGCACCCCAGCCAACAGAAGAAAAATAAACTTACCATGATCCCAAGGATAAATTCGGAGTATACTTGATGTGTGGTGTCTGAGGTGGCCAAAAAAAAGAAAAGAAAAATATTCCTACGAGGGAAACTAAGCCTATCGCACATATTACACATTCTGTGCACTCCGAATCATCTGTGCGACCGATCTAGGTAATTGGCAAAGAAAAAGTCTACTAAGCAAACGTTTGGATACAATACAAAATGAGGAGAACTACGGAATAGGATTTGCTCCTTTTTGATCCAAAGGCCCGACAGAATTCTAAATTGAAACCCGGATCACACCGCTTACACCTCATACAAAAGACAGTCTGACAGACACGATCGAGTCACCGCGAGAACCGTGTTTCGAATGCCGCGTGCCATGTTTCTTCTTGAACTCATTGCCCTGCAGCATTCGAAGAACGGACCTCGCGGTGACTCGCGTTCGAACCTGTCTGCAGACCGTCCTTCGTAGGATTTATGAGCAGTGTGACCCCAGCTTAACCTTCAGGTATATATTTTATCATGAAAATCCTGAAAGATTACGTAGTCGGGGGCGGTATGTCATAAAGCAAAAGCGACGGGATTGCCATGGTGGGGAAGAACAATCAGAGATGCTTAAAAGAGATGTAAAAAAATTGCAAGGCGAGTAAGAAAAAAGAATTAAGATTAATTAACCGCGTTTCTATGAGAAAGCAATTGACGTTGCACTGAGTTTCTATTTGTGCACGAGCTCACTAGGTAGCCGGACAAAAGCTCACCGGACAAAAGCTCACCGACAAAAGCTTACCTATTTTTTTGGCTAAAGACAGGCTGGGATAAAGTGCGGGCACGATGGACATTGCACCATTTTTAGGAAGACTGGTACCCCTTACCATACAAAGGTGTCGACAGATAAGCCATAACAGGCGAAGCGACGATTTGGGACCAAAATTTAGGTCACCGATATTGAGTGGAGCTGATAGCATAAAACTTGCCGGAGTACCCTAGCGCCACGCCGAAGGAACTTCGTGGATCGAAGTTTTGAACCCGCTTTTTCAATGTTCTTATGTCACGCTAAACGCGCACATAAAGGTTATGCAGAATCTACTCATCGACATTGCAAGAACGCAGTGGCATATAATGGTCAGTGGTAAGCGTGTTTCACATGCAGCAATTTCGGCCCTAGAGCGGCGCGATTTCTGCCGTCGCGGCGCTCGTGCCGCTCAACCGCTGGTGCTGGCCAGAGCGCCGGGACGGCAGAAATCGCGCCGCTCTAGGGCCAAAACCGCTGCATGTGAAACACGCTTTAGTCTGGAAATACCTTTAGCTTATTACTGGAAGCATGCTTAAATAGGCTGGTTTAGGCGTGTTAGCTTTGCCTCCAGAAGTTGAAGTTGCTCGAGCGCTTGTAAACTTTGTTTAATTTTGTCAACGCGCGATTCAGGTGTATTTCTGCAAAGTAAAAAAGAAAATAGCGTGGTACAGAAATTATATATGTTTTGCTGTTTCTTTGTGCATATTAAGGCGCCTGAACCAAAATGGGTTCATCGGGACCACCAACTAGGGCCGCCGTTATGTCCACGCGTCTATGCCTCGCCATTCCGTCGTGGCCAAATGCATGGAACTTTCGCTCTAGATTATTATGTTAGACAAGCTTCGTACCCCAACTACGGGTTTATGGACAACATTTCGTGTCAGATGAGGAACCTCTTTGCAACTGACTATGGAAAAATATATTCTGAAATGGGATTATAAAAAGACGGCTCTCTGACTACGGCTGCCACAATAAGACGCAAAATGCCTCCAACATGGCGTCACGGTACTGATAGCAGACGACAATGTTGGTTTCGATTTCGAGTCTAACCAGAAGTGAGTTAGGTGCAAAATCTTATACTTAAAGGCGCAAAAGAAATGAGCACAAAGAAGTAGGCGTGCACACTCGGAGCGCTACAAACAACTAAATTTTATTTTGAAAAAAAAAACAAAAAAAAAAACGAACATATGTACACACTTTATTATACCTCAGCCCAAATGAACCTGAATTCCTTATTTGATGAAACGAGTGACGACGCACTCATGCAACCGTCATACTCATTTACACTTTCCGCCGCTTTTTTGGATTCCTACTTCCCCGGAATCTGTGTTTTATCCAGCAAAGGATCACACGAACACTTATTACAGTGGACTTCGAAGTTCCATGAAGGAGACCGCTTTACAGGATGTTGATGACCTATGTACGATCGGGTGGTGCACGGAAGCACCCGATGACAAAAGCTCCGTGTGAAATGACCACGACTGACACACCGTCCTTTTGCCCCGCCTTAAAATGGCCAGTTTCATCAGGAGCGAATGACGCGAATCCTCAGATAAGGTGGCCTGGTCCTCACCGTGACGGCGGAGCACTTTGCTTCTAATTAAGCGACAATAAGTGGGCACGCGAGCGTGTGTAACGTAATCATGCCGTCATTGGGACAATGCTGGTTGAAGCTTGCACAGGGATTCTGCACGTGAGGCTATCATGCTACATACGTACGATCGCCCATATGTCGTTGATATTTTAGACTACCGATGTAGCGCATCCCACATGTTTGTGTGAATGATTTTCTTTTTGTGCGCATGCTTTTTTGTCTTTGTTTATTTTTAAGCATAATTTAGTTAGCTTCAATGGTGCTCTGAGGGAACGCCAACAAGGCCGACAATTTTCTTGAAATTTATATTGACCCTTTTTTTTTTCGTTGGTAACCATTTTATTTTTATTGTCTCTTTTTAATTTTGACAGTAGGCTTCAAGTTGAGTTTCGAGCTTCGTGTCTCTCAGTCGCTTTTTGTCCTTTTGCTCTAGAGTTTTCTTTTATATATATATATATATATATATATATATATATAAGCAAACTTTACCTCATTCGTTTTGGAAATGGACTTCTTCCAAAACCGACGCGCCCCATCGCGGCGAAATACCACGCAGTGCACTCTGGGAACTAGTTGGCCACTCAGTTTCGGTTTCGACTGAGCAGCTTCATCTCATGCTATCACGCCGCGACCGAACGCGCTGCTTGCGTTTTCGATTATCTGACTTTTCACGAACGTACAATACACTCACTCTCGAGCGATACAAAACGAAGACCGGGGCACTTTCCTTGGTTCCCGAAACACCGGATATTGTGCGTGCGTATGCGAACGTAGTAAGTCGTGGCTTAGTCACCTCACCCCACGAGTGTATCTTTGCGCTCAATGTCAGTAATCCCGTCTAGTACCAGTGAACTACAACTGAAATTTGTTCGTCTGGAGCCTTACACGCATTTTGTTTGCCAAACGTCCGCTTCTTGTTACTTCATTGGGCGAAAAGCAAGCCGCATCCTCACAGGGTATCAAAGTTGAGGCCAGCGTTTACTCATGAACTTTTAAACGCAATAAATTCGACCTCACTACTGCACAAAAGTTACTATGATGTCTTCCTCGTGTCATCATATATCTCCCACTCAAATTTTATGCTGATAGAAGATTAACTTTTCGCAAACGCTGAGATCGGTTAGCTACGACGGAGGCCCTAACACGCGTCCCCTACTCCTGGCTAAGCCTTTTTGGACGAGCTTTTACTGACGCCCAAGATCTGTGCCTGAACGGTGTGTCTGAAATTATCTCGGCATACTCAGGCAGGAAGAAAGCAAACAAATAACAAATATTATGGCCATTAGCAACCGTCAAATGCGCTTTGAATTTGTTCGAGCACTTGTGTGAAGAATATGTCGCACCGTGCGCCGGACGGGCATGAACCCCAATGTGGTGCGCATAGGGGTTCATGCCCGTCTGACGCACTTCCGGCGAACGGTGCGACATTCTTCACACAAGTGCTCGACTTTTGCATTCTTAAAACGGTCTGTATGCGCGAATTCGCCTATATGATAGCAGGATAACTTTATGCGCATACGCGACGTTGAATATTAGTGGAATGCAAGCGGGTGGGGACTTCACTTCGTGCAGTGCTGCGGGTCAGTACAGATAAGAGATAAGTGTGTTAAAATTGAGCTTACCGAGTTTTACCTCGCATACTCAGGCACATTAAAAAAAAAAACAGTATTTGCAAAGAGTAATATTTCGTCTATGGACACACGAAGCAAACAAACTTCCTGATCCACAACACTAATGTAAAGGCGCGAGCTCGATGTATGCATACATATTGTTTGCTACAGCTTGTTGATTCGTACACAAGCAAAATCCCCGAGCACCCGAGCTTCGCAGCGTCGAGACTCCCAGCGCTGGCTCGCCCACATACCCCGATTGGAACGCTAACAGGAAGGCTCAAGTACAAAAATACAACAAGCATGTGTTAAGACAAGCTATACGTCTCGGGATTGTGCTAAAGCTTCGAGGTATGACCATTTAGGTTAGTTTAAAGACCACAAATGACGCTCTCGGGACCAGAAAACAATCTCTTGTCGACGTGTCGATCGAAACCGAAACCATGCCACCCTCCTCCCTGGCCAACTAGTTCCCAGAGTGCAACGCGCGCCGTGTTGCATGCAGGGCTTTATGGAAGTAGTCTATTGGGACACCCGGATAGCAAATTTGAGCAGAGACAGACGGAAGTATTTGAGAAAGGGGAGAGCACAGGGGAGGGGCGAGCCTAACGGCCTCGGAACGGATTGCTTACCAAGGTCGCTCGGCTAAACTCCATGGCGCACCCTCTCTTTCTCTCAGGAAGGGCGAGAGTAGAGTGCCTTCATGTAATGAAGGCTCCCTAGGCGAGAGACGTGATGAGAAAACAGTTACCCTCCCGTTTTCCCCACACAAATCTCCTTTGTGGGCGAAGAGGACTCGGCGTCCTTGAGCGACAAGGAATCCGTTCATTCCTAAGCTGACAGTACAGGGGGAGCTACGCGCCCGCCGGATCAGTCATCACCTGCCCCGCTCTCTGCGCGTGGCTACGGGAAGGAGCGTGATCACGTGATTAAAGTTAGACGTGCGATTGGTTCACCGAACACCATGGCTTCCATTACCCTGTCAGCTCAGGGGTGACGGAGTCCAGCCCGCGAAACACACACAGAAAGTGAGGTCACGTTGACCAAGGCCACGCGATAAGGTAGGGGTCGACTGGAGGACGGTGGGGACTGTTCGACTGGTTCGGGGAACTTTCGGCAAAATTCGACGAAGTTCGCCATCGTGAACAGTGTTGTGCAACCGGGAACTGAAAACGGGCAGAAACAGCTATTTTCTTCAAGAGAAAATAATTGCAAGATCAACGTGCGCATATCAGGACATCGTGGTGCGAGTTTTTAAGTTGTTTTAGTGCATTTTATTGCTTAGCGGACTGATTTTATCGTGCGAAGCGGCTCGGCATCTTCGCCATCCACGCTACCTCTACTGGAAACGGCAAAAACGGTGTTTCTAGAGCTCCGATCACCAGCAGCGCATTCCGACTTAATGCCAAGTGCGATCTTGAACATGCGGATTGTCAAAACTTCTGCCACTAAATAAGCTACGCTTCAGAGTAACGGAATCTCAAAACGTCCCATTCGCATTTGAACCGTGTACATTTCGACCCCTTCTCATTTGGTCCTCGCTTGAACCTTTTCATAAGATCCGAATCGTGTTTTTCGCAACTGGACCCCATTCTCATTTTGCCCGTTCGTGCTACGACCGAATGACACTAGTTCGGTATGCTTCTAACGTTGTTATGCCTTCGCGGCCTTGTTGATGAGCCTTACCTTAGTTGGGTTCCCAACATGCCATCAGATATATGTTATGTGTAGAGGTACGCACTGAGAATCGTACATTGACGCCTGCTTCCCTTCATCTAAGCAACCAAGAAAAAAAAAGCGATGAACAGTTAATTCGGAAACTTTGTTTGAACAGAACAGAAATAGCATACATAATAGCAGTGGTTCTCAACCATTGATGTTTCGCAGACGCCTTGTAGAAAGGCGGAGATGATGGAGGACCCCGTTTGGGGCGCGGGGAATAGAAAGGTACAAGTTATCATGATAATGATTTAATAAATAGATATAACTAACTGCTAATGTAAAGTAGACTTATCTCATTGACATACACACGAGAGTACTCTCCCGAAACTTGGAGCGTTTCTTCTCAATGTGAAGAAAGAGAACTAATATTGCCGTGCGTGACTGATGAGACAGGGCTTCGCGGACCCCCAGGATGTCTTCGCAGACCCCCTTTTGAGAACCACTGCATTACAGAAGTGGTGGCATTGTCCGAAGTTGAGAGACCTCGAACAACGTGACATTTCGAAATATGATCTGACCGCGAAAATAGTTGGTCTGTTTTATTGTCAGCTAGTAGCCTTTTAGGACGACCTCGACACACTGCTAAAATCCTTAGCAGAGAGAGTATGCCTGCAGTGTGGCACACACACACACACACACACACACACACACACACACACACACACACAAAGTATATCAATTAATGTATTAATATTACCATAAAAAAACGATTTTGGTATAGAAAGAGTTAAGTGCGACGGGTCAAAGCGAGATATTTTTGAGAATGGCTGTATTGAAAAGGGCTAGGTGAGAAGGGCGAAACGAGAACGGGCCCTAATGAGGAGGGTTGGAATGCGAAAGACAAAACGGGAAAGGGCCAAATACGACGGGTCAAAGCGAGAAGATCTTTTTGAGAATGGTTGTTTTGAGAAGGGCCAAGTGAGAACGTCGAAACGAGAACGGGCTCAAATGATAACCACCCCATTGGCCGTATTGTGGCTTAAAATCATGGTTGGCAGTTATGTGAAGCTTTATCTGAAATCACAGAAAACGCTTTTTTTGTCCTCCACAAATGTTTAAACAGTTCGCGACAAAGCAAAGCTGTATTACATCAGCTTCCTTGTCAGCGAACGGAGTGCCGAAACTCTAGACGCAGCTCATTTAGTGGCTCTAGTCCAAACCATGGATATACTCTCGGCAGCCCCTACACACCTGTGACATTCCTTTGTAGTGTGCATACAAGTCACTACTACCTTCGACGGACCGAAGACGCAACGAACCGCCCTTCCTTCAATGTGAGTGACAAAGAGAGGACCTCTTGACCATCGGGGACATGTGTTCTTGCTACGCAATGTACGCTTTGTCATGATCCGATGAGTTTGGACTGCGCCGAACTCTGTGACAGGAATATTCGACGAGTCCAGCCTGTAACCCACAGAGATCGGCCCGACAGGCCTTATACAGCCCTAATTGTAAGTATTTTTTTTTTCATTCTAATAGACTGTTAGAGACGTTCTGATTGGTTATTCTTTTATGTTTGAAGTCATTTGTATTTTATTTTTCCTGTTAAAATATGGGTGTCTTCGTGTCGCAAGATGTTTGCATCCCAGTATATCTAAGGCTGAATACCACAGAAGCGTTGGTTAACCCTTATTACCCCAAATTCGGTTTGTTGGCTGGAAGTGGAGTGCCAGTAATTTTCTTTACTCGTCAAGCTTTTTTTACGTGCGTGATTTATTTGAAATTCTTGATTGATTCAAGCGTTATGTTCTGTTCAACTGTAATGTTCCTCTCGTAAAACAGACTATTTATTGAACTGTTAATTTCGTAGTACATTTGACACTGGTGAGATGAAAGAGGCCAGTGATTTGATTTATAACTGGTAAATATTATGAAAGAAATATTAGCACATTTGTAACTACATATTTCTGTGCCGCAAATTCCATAAATGTAAAGTTTTTTTTTTTTCCAAATCAATGTAGAGATATAGGTGTAATCTTAAATGGTGAGATTGTAATTAACAGGTCTTAAGGTTAGATGAAGGGTTGAGGAACCCTATGATATTACAAGAATAGGGCTAAGCAATTTATGGATTGACCTTTCTACTATTTTATTAATTTCTTTACTCACTATCAGTATTTAATACTAGATCGGTTGAGCTCTGAGTTAGGACAAGTCGGGCGAACAAAACAACAGTTAACGCCTATGCCGGCTTGCTGGAAACAGCGTCTCAGCTGAGACTAGGGAAAGCACTGCCAAAGCCAGCGCAGAAGCTGAGCGCGACTCACACCTCGTCTCAAGACGCTCGCGCGCCCCACCCTTTGCAGTGCTTTTTTTCACCCATTGTCGGCTGGGACGCATGATTCCAGCAAGTCGGCCCAGGTGTCTTATTTGCTCATCTATTTGTTATATAAGGCAGTACTGCTATCTCCTAGAATACTCAAGTTTATTGCATACAAAATAACGAAAAATATTCGCTGGAAAAGAAAGTTTTCAGTATAGAAAAGTAAACATTAAAAAAGTCGGTAGGCCTTTCTGAGATTTTATGTTAGAGAGCAACTGAATCGATTAATCGAACAGCTGATTAAACGGCGACGATTAATAAAGCTATATTTTATTTGGACATTCATAATTGACAAAGGTAAGAGAGAACTGACAGTGACTGAAGATGAAAGGTAAATGAATATTTAAAATTACAGTGGTATGAGGTGGCCTAGCGGGAACTGGCACCTGAATCGAGGCCCCCGATTCTGTTTCTTTCAGAACTGTGAGCCCAGAACTCTGCGTGGGATCCCGGCCATCACGTTCTTGCCCGGTTCAGAGCTTGCAGGGGTGAATCCTGGCACTCATTTTTGCTTTAATTTTTCTTTAATCGTAATACTTAATAAAATGTATTGACGGCATACTTTGAATTGCATGCTTCTATATTTACCTGGATGCGATAAAAAAAATTCCACAGTGAATGTGACTTGTTTACTGCAGCTTTCTTTTAAGATGTATATGTAGTGTTCAACTGACCACTATAAATACATCTGAAAAGAAAGCTGTATGTCCGCTAAAATGGCTGCCGATAATAGTACAACCCGCTCTTGAAACTGGATGCCAAAATTTAAATAGCCAGGGCAGAAGGTTGGGAGCTAATATTGGATAAGCCAGTGATTAAGGTTTGATGCCAATATTGGTTGTAGGATTCACAATCAGTAGTGGTCCAATGATGGCTTAGGTGTTGGTGAAATTGTGGCCCAACGTTGGGCTTAAATTTTGGTTAAAAGGCGGTCGAACCATGGCATAAATGATGGTCCAATATTAGCCTAAATATTGGTTGAATCGTGGTCCTACATTGGCATTAGTTAATGGTCCAGCGTTGGATCGGGTAGCCGTTTCGAGAAAATCAACATTAGGCCAACATTGGAGCCAATGTTTGCCATTTGCGGGCCTATTTGGGCAAACAATGGTGTGCTGCTTGGAAGTTGGGGCGCAGTAATCGTCTAAAAGATAACGCACTATGTTTCTTTTTTTTTTTTGGAAGTGTTATGTGTTTTGTCGTCTGCCCTCCAGCGCGTTCTCGCTGGACTGAATCGTCAGTCTTCCTCGCGCAGATTCCGTTTGCGACGCAGGTGACTTCTACAGTCATTATACAGAGCTGTAACTCCAGCGTGCAGTGACTTCCAAGCATGCTTTGCCATCCGTGGTCCCTCAGTTTTAGCAGACCGTTTTTGCACCTTCGATACGATACTTCAGCGGTGCGATCGGCCATGGAGTAGTTATGCCTGGGCGCGTATCGGGCCGGCTGGAACCACGGCTACTGTTCTCGCACCGATTACAAAATTTCGATTCCGGTGTCGTAGCGGGACTCAACAGTTTTAATCATGACTGAAAGTAAACATCTTGCTGTCCTTTAGCTGCGGCAAGTATATTTGAGATTGCTAAAATTCGTGATAGAAAGGAATGAAAAAATAAGTAAATAAATAAATAAATAAAAACACGAGATGTGCATTCTCGTTTTTTCTATTTATATTCCTAAAAAGTTGACGCAAATACCTCATGCGTCCATGGCCGAGCGGATAAGAGGGCTGCTACTTTGGCCTACCTAGCGAGTGGATTTTCAATTAAACGGGTTGGTTTCCTTCATATTTTTCCTGATGAAAGTTTTGCTAATAAACTGTGCGTTAAAAAAAGAAAAAACAAACAAATAAACAACAGGTTTCCAAACTAAACTTGTCCGACCAAACAGGTCCCCAAACAGAAAGGAGCGAAAAACAGGGCGCGCCATCTATCGGTCTTCTTTTCAACGAATTCCCGCGACGCCGGAGTAGCCACGCGTGTGCTGATCGCTCTAATCCCCACACCCGTTCTCGGCCCTTTCGCCTCCCTTAGCCTTGCCACCGTGCCCGGCCTTCCCCCCTCTTTCGGCCTTGACACGCCTCCCGGCCCTTTCACAGTCGCCGGCCCAGCCCCCGCACTCGGCAGTTCCGGCTCGCTCGGCCCTAATCCACGCTTGGCCCTTCCGCGAGGGCCGGCCGAACTGGTAGTGACCCGCACGCGACGGCATGAGCCGCGCGTGATCTGCGGCCTCATCGGCCAGTGTTCGCCCCGCTCCTGAATCCGTTGGTTGTCCTTTCTTCTCGCTCCGGCGACCGTCCAGGTCCGCTCGGGGCATGTAGTTCCCGGCTACGTCGAACGTGAGTCACCGGCACTTGCGTCCAATGTAGCCAGGCTTTAGAGCACCGCCGCGTCGGCGCAGAATATAACATTTTGGCGACGAGGATGGGATATTTGTTTTAATATGTAGCATTTCCTCTTTTGTAACCCGGGATTCGGGAGGGGGCTTCACTCCGCGTCGCGGGTCAGTGGTTGAGGAAACCGGCGCGTAACTGTATTCATGAAATGTATTCCTTTTTGTTCCGGGTGAAGGCCGCGTTTGATGAGTTTCGGGGGGAGACATTAGGCCTAGGTTTTCAGTACGATCCATTTTCATAGTGAGATGACTTCGTCATCTTCGTCTTCGAGCGGCCCAACGGCGTTCCCGCCGCCGGCCGTCTTTTTGGCAGTGCGCGGTCCGCCGATAGTAGCTTGGCCGGCATGGAAGCGTGCTTTTCTGACTTTTCTTGACGCGTCGGCGTTGCATCTCGTAGAACCGTTCCGAAAAAAAGCCATCCTGTTTTCGCTGTTGGGCACTGAGGGCCAGCGCATCGTGGATGCATTTCAGCTGTACGAGACGGTTGCGGTGGAGGGGACTGACGAGTTCCAGGTTTTTCTGGAGGCAGTCGAGAAGCATTTTGAGTTTTCGGGTAGTATCGCGCTTGAACGCCAGAAGCTGCGCGGTTTGTTCCAACGTCCTGGCCAGTCGGTAACTGAGTTTCTTGCCGTGTTGCGCCATCAGGCTTCGTTTTGTGCTCTGGGGAACGCGCTCGATGAAAGACTTTGCGGGGTTTTCTTGGAAGGCCTGGAGTCCAGACGCGTTCAGGATCGCGTTCTGCAGGAGTGCGAGGGCAGCGAGCTGCCAACGCTGTCGCGGGCTATCCAGATTGCTCGCCAGTACGAGCAGAGAGCGAAGACGGCCGCAAGTTTTCGGCGGCGAGAGTCGCAAGTCCCGGTCGCGGCAGAAGTCCAGCGTGTCCAGATCGTGAAACGTCAAACGGCAGCAACACAAGATGGCGGAAAAGCGTCGTCTTCTTTCATCGAGCATGGGCAAGGTGGCTACAGCGGCTACCCTCCCTGGCCTCAACCTGGCTACCCCCCGTCGCAGCTTGGACCCAGGATGCCTTGGGCTCCGGTGGCCTCCGGTCACGTGCCCCGTTTTCCGGCGAGGGTGTTCCAGCCTCAGCGTGGGCGTGAGCCCGCTCCGCCTCGGACGGGTGGGATCGGAGCAGACGACGCCTGCTACTTCTGTGGACGCCGCCGTCATGATCGGGCGGTTTGCCCGGCGTCTCAAGCGACATGCTTCTTATGTGGAAAGTGGGGACACTTTGCAGTGGCGTGTCAGAGTCGTCGCCCGCCGGCGGCTGCCTTCACCTACGATCGGCGACAGGCATCGTTCCCGGTTCAAGGCCGTGGTACTCGGCGGACCTTCGCCGACAGGCAGTTCAGAGGGGACCGGCCCGGCCGGGTGAACGTGGTCGGCCAGTCGCTGTCTCCTGAGGAGCTGCCAAGCGTCCGGCTGACGGAGGAACTTGTGGTCGTCGGGACGGCCGAGCGACGAGAAGGCGGCAGCATGCGTCGTGACGCCTTCATGGCCGAGATCACGCTCACGGAGGAGGAGCATCACAGCGGGATGTGAGGCCCATGCCCAACCCGCAGCGACGACCGTTCACCGCGTCGTCCTGTCAAGCATCGCAAGTCCCTGGTTCTCGACCAGCGGCAAGTTCCAGACCTTCATTTGCGGAGAACCCGTCTCCTGCTTCATCGGTCTCTGAAGAGACCACACCTAAAGTCTTCGAGGACGAGTCAAGTCCGCAACGTCATCCTGAGAGTCAAGGGCTCCATAGTCCGCAACGTCATCCTGAGAGTCAAGGGCTCCATAGTCCGCAACGTCATCCTGAGAGTCAAGGGCTCCATAGTCCGCAACGTCATCCTGAGAGTCAAGAGCTCTACAGTCCTGAGAGTCACGGACTACACGGTCCACAAGATCATCCGGGGAGTCAAGCGCCCCAAGGTATGCAGCGTCATCCAGAGATATCCAGTCCGTCGACGAGCCTTGTTGGTGGTTCCTCGAAGCGAGACGCATCCAAGTTGCCACCTGGCTTCGAAGATTTTGAACATCTTTTTAGCCCGGGGTTGGGTCTACTGAAGAATCACTCGCACAAGGTCAAGGTGCGGCACACAGTTCCACCAGTCCAATCATGCTCCGTCGCCTCCCGATGACCCTAAGGGATCGGGTTTCCGAAGAAATTTTCAAGCTGGAGCGAGAGGGCGTAATTGAACGTGTCGAAGCCTCCGAGTGGGTGTCACCTATTGTTGTCGTCCACAAGCCCGATGGCAACATCCGTATGTGTGTGGACCTACGAGCTCCGAACCAGGCCGTTGTCATTGATTCATTTTCACTTCCTTGCATCAATGAACTGTTGAACTCTCTACGGGGAGCGGCGATCTTCTCCAAGCTGGATTTGGCGTCCGCCTACCATCAAGTCCGTCTCGACCCGGTGAGTCGTGACCTCACGTCTTTCATTACCCACGAGGGGTTATTTCGCTTTAAGAGAGCTTGCTTCGGGCTGGCATCCGCACCCGCAGCATTCCAGCAACTCATGTCCAAAATCCTAAGGGATTGTCCAGGCACTCAGTTCTATCTGGACGATATCATCGTTTATGGATCCACTTTGAAGGAGCACGATGAGAATCTCCGTCGTGTCTTGTCTCGAATTTCCCAAGCAGGAATGAAGCTAAACCGTAAAGGTGTTTTCCAAGTACAGGAGCTCTCATTTTTGGGACACCATCTTTCCGTGAAAGGTTTAGCACCCCTGTCATCCAAGGTAGATGCGGTCCTAAATTTTGCAACTCCCTCTGATGCAGTGAAGTTAAGAGCATTTTTAGGGCTGGTAGAGTACTACAGCAAGTTCATCCCTCATTGTTCCACCATCTTCGAACCGATGCGTCGTCTCCTACGTAAAGGAGTTCGTTTCAACTGGTCTCCGGAAGTCGAGGCCAGTTTTCAGAAAGTAAAGACTTCCATCCAAGAAGCTCCAATTTTGGCCATGTTTGACCCGACGTTGCCTATCGTCGTGGCCACAGATGCTTCTCAGTACGGTCTCGGTGCTGTTTTGCAGCAGCAGTATGGTAGCCAGCTTCGTCCTGTAGCCTTCGCGTCTCGCTCGCTAACTGATGCAGAGCGAAGGTATTCCACGGGCGAGAAGGAAGCTCTCGCATGTCTTTGGGCGTGTGAAAAGTGGCACGTGTATCTGTGGGGAAGGTCTTTTGTCATTCGTACTGACCATCAGGCGTTGGTCACGTTGCTGTCCAACAAAGGTTCCGGAATCCGTCCTCTAAGGATCACTCGTTGGTCCTCCCGACTTCTGAATTACAATTTCAAAATGGAGTTTCAGAAGGGCGCCACCAACGTCGTTGCTGACGCGTTTTCACGGTTGCCAGTGTCTGACACTGAGGAGGGCATGAGATTCAACGAGGAAGTTGTTTCCGTCGTAATGGTTCCTTTGTCGAAAGGCGGTTTTCAACAGGCTACGGCCAATGACATAGTACTTCCTTCAGTCATCCGCTATACTACCTCGGTTTGGCCTGAAGATAGTAAAACCAATCCAGATCTCCGGCCTTACTATCACGTCAGAGACCAACTGTCGCTGTACGACGGTATTTTGTACAAGGGAGAAAAACTAGTCGTCCCTGTCGCGTTTCGAGACCGGATCGTGGAAGTAGCACACGAAGTTCATCAGGGGATCACAAGAACCACAAGTGTGATCCGGGAACACTACTGGTGGCCGTTGATGAATGAACACATAAAGAACAAGATCCAGAACTGCACGGTGTGCCATGCTACCGACAAACCAGTGAAGGCTGCACCGGCTCCCTTGCAGCCCATCCAGTTTCCAAGTCAGCCCTGGGAAAAGCTAGGAATCGACATCGTGGGCCCGGTTGATCGTGCACCGGCCAGTCAAAGGTTTTTTTTTTGTACTCATAGATTACCACTCCAAGTGGCCAGAAGTCCAAGCCACGTCTTCTGTGACTTCTGCGACTGTCATCAGCTTTTTGAAGAACGTTTTTTCACGCGAGGGACTGCCCTGCGAGATTGTGTCAGATAATGGAGTACAGTTTACCTCCCATGAATTTCAAGATTTCTTGCGTCAACATGGCATCAAACATAGGAGAACGTCATTATACCACCCCCAATGTAACGGGCAGGTGGAAAGATTTAACCGAGTCCTGAAGTCGTGCCTTCAGTTAGCTGTTGTACAAGGTCGTTCACTTCCAGATGCCGTCCGAGACCACCTGGAAGCGTACCGACGTACGGTACATCCTGCAACAGGATTTGCACCATCCTTTCTCCTTCATGGACGAAATCATCGGTCTAGACTAGACGTACAAGGCATGCCGACTAGGACGGTACCTGACGATCTCTTGGAACGTCGAGCTCAGCTACAAGGAAGAGTACAGCGCTATCAACAAAACATGAAAGATTATTCTGACCATCGTAGAGCGGTACGACACCCTCAGTTTCATCCTGGGCAGGCTGTTCGCGTATTCAAGCCCACCCATAACAACAAGTTGCGGAGTACATATACAGAACCACGACGGATACATGCACAGTTAGGACCTGCTACATATCGACTCGCTGACGGTAGGAAATGGAACGCAGCGAAGCTTGCAAAGTCCATACAGCTGCCTCCAGCACAAGTTCCTGACTACGGTTGGGATGATGATGATGACGGAGATGACTTGTATATACCTCCTGCAACTCCAGTGGTTCCTGTACTGACCCCTGTCTGTGGAAGCACTTCAACGTCCCAAGTACCAATTGTCTTTTCTTGCCCGGAGGGTTCCTGTGACCCCGCAGCGTCTGGTCTCTTGGGGAGACCCGGTTCATCTGCTGCACCCATGGCAGGTGCACCTCGCCATGCAGCGCTGGGTTCTCCCAAGGAGCCAGATCTGTTTGCTGCGGCAAAGTTTACAGTTCCGGTTGCTGCGGCCGAGTCTCCTGCTCCGGGTGCTGTACCGGGGCCTGTTCCTGGACCTGTTCCTGGAACTGTTCTTGGAGCTGTCCCTGGGCCTGCCTCTGTTCCTGGGGGCCCTGCTCCTGTTTCCGAGGGGAATCTCGGGTCGGCTGTACCAGACATGATCGGGATCTCTGCACCTGAGCTCTGCCCTGCTTCCGTGGCAGACGCTGGACAGTCTGTGGAGCCTGACAGGCTTGTCAGGCCTGTTCCTGAGGCTGCGGTCAGGCCTCTCCCTGAGCCTGTACTCAGGCCTGTTCCTGAGGCCGAGATCAGGCCTCTCCCTGAGCCTGGTCCCGGTCCTGTTCCGGCCGTCAGGCCTCTTCCTGGGCCCGTGGTTGTTGCTGCTCCGGACGCTGTGCCAGGGTCATCACCAGAGTCCGTGGTTGCAGAGCAACTACCTGTCTCCGATCTGGCAGTTTGCCCAGACACACGGGCAGAACTGCTCGTTTTGCCGTCGCCAGAAACGAGTACGCCATCTATGCCTCCACTTGAGGATTCAGTGGAAGAACTCACGACCGAGTTCCACACACCACCCACGATCTCCGAGCCATCTACAGCTCCTCTACCACCAGCGAGGCAAGGTCGGCCAATACGCCAGAGAAGACTTCCGCTGAAGTTCAAAGACTATATTCTTGCACTTGGCGATGATAGTTTTCAGTCAGATTCGGAGTACAGTGACTAAGACTTTTGTAGTTATGTTTTCGTAAAAGGTCATTTTTGGTATCAACTTTGGGTACATATAGAACATTAAAAGCATATCACTGTTATAGCAAAACCTTGGCCAAGGTAAAAATGTGCATGACAAACACAATATTCTAAACAATAACCAAACTAACAAACTAACAGTCAACACTACAATGTGTCATGGACCTTAAAATAGGTATGGTTGGATGTTTCATTTTCTTCCCAGGAGGAGGAGAGATGAGAGTGCTCTAAGTTGAAATATTACTCTTGGAATGAAATTTTGATCGTCACGTGACTAGTATGATGCAACCTGAACTTTCAGTGAAAACCCGTTTTGTTCGGATGACTTCTTTAGGATTTTGTTGAATTTTCCGTGTCATGCACACAAAGAACGTTTATGAACAATCTTTTGCGAATTTCATATTTTTTTTGTGTGTGTTTCAACGAACAATTTCAAAACCAATATTTCTAGTGAAATAACGCAATCTTCGGGTGGTAAAGTGTTTCGATTTTCGTTATTTTTTTCACACAACGAATGTATAACGTAAGTCTTCCTCCCACAGTTTTCTTATTTCTTTTAAGGGAGGGAGAATGTAGTATTTTGATTTGCACGAGATGGCGCTACTTGACATTTCCTTCTTAAAGTAGCCATCTCGTGCATCCATGTAAAAGAATAAAAAGGACAGCACGCGACGGCATGAGCCGCGCGTGATCTGCGGCCTCATCGGCCAGTGTTCGCCCCGCTCCTGAATCCGTTGGTTGTCCTTTCTTCTCGCTCCGGCGACCGTCCAGGTCCGCTCGGGGCATGTAGTTCCCGGCTACGTCGAACGTGAGTCACCGGCACTTGCGTCCAATGCATGTAGCCAGGCTTTAGAGCACCGCCGCGTCGGCGCAGAATATAACAGGTATATAAAAATATTAATTTTTATATGATGGGGAAGCTGGTCGACCTTCTTAATTTGCTTCATAATTTTATATTTTATTTTCCAATGTCCGAAATAAACATATTCAAACATTTGCACTCGGAATAAAAAAATTGTCGGATGCCAAAAATCGTACATCACATAGAGGTGGAAAGTCGCATTTGCTTGCGTCGCCGGAGGGGTCAAATTTAGTGATTAATAATGAAAGTTATACTTTTTAGGTGAGTTTCATAATTTTTGGGAACCATCAATGTGTACTTAGCAATACCAAAAAAAAAATTGTTATTGTTTATTACGTTATAAAAGAATTATAAAAAAAAACATCAATTTTGGCTGCTTGACCGTTTTTCTCCCAACTTTGCAGACCTCTATCTTAGGAAATAATTTAGTCAGAAACGTCATATTTTAATTCAATACGATACTTTAAATGAAAGTAAATTCACTAAAATTCAAATTTATTTATGCGAGGGTTGGGGAGATTTTGGCAAGCAAACACGAAACAAGCACCAAAATAAAAATATTTTAAAGGCGACCTCAGAAAAAAAAAAAAAAAGACGTTCTTGATTTTGTTTCAAACTTTGACCAGTCATTATGCTCTATTTGGCGGTTAATATACACTAGCAACATGTTGCATTACATTGATGGTGTAATAGATACAGCTTCTCTACCGAGCCCCTTATCTGAAGCTCGGCACGGTGTGTCCCTGTGGTGCGACGCAGTGATTGCGACTTTTTATTTTGAGAGGAAAGTAATTTTTTTTTATCATTCGAGTATAGCAAGTAATAGTTTGTCACATCTTTGGCGCGTTATAAGAAACTGCACATTATATAGAATCAATTACACATCATATACAACACAGTTCTCCCTTCATAGGTTTCAAAATGGATAGATCTTGACGCAAACATTTTCTGAACGTGTGCACTTAGAGTTTCTTCCAAGGGGACCCAACAGTCCGTGCTACTTGCTAGTCACAGGTGGAAGCTCCTGGTATTTTGCATAGCCACACATGCCACGACTGAATACCAGGGGAACAGGGCCACTCGTCACAGCCAAGTCGTCATAGGGAAACTGGTCACAGGTGAACTGGTGAAAGAAGGTATCTGGTTCTAGGTGAACTCGTAGTAGGGAAATTGGTCGCAGTGACCTTCTCGTTCTTGGAAAGTTCGTCACAGACTTTTTTTTAAAGGGGGGGGGGGGGGGGGGGGGAGAGGGGAGGGGTTTTACTTCAACCTGAAGAGTGGTCGCATCGAACTTGTGTCAGTCTCAAACGTGGCCCCGCCTTTTGTTTGTTTGTAGGAGGCGGTTGTGGTTGGCTTTTCGGTATTATCTTTACTTTCTACGTTCCTTTGTTATTAGACCCTTTTGGGAAGCTTCGCTAGGTGGGAACTTCCTGCTCAATGACAAAACAAGGGTCACCCTACGGTATGCAGACCTCCACACCGGGATGCCAAGAAGGGTATGTTAGGTTTCGTCTTTGGGGCCGTCTTCTCTGTTCTGTATCTCTACTCCAAAGGGGTTTTTCCTTTGAGGCGGCTTCAAATACGTCTATAGTATATAGGGCCGCAATGCGCGGACCTTCAGATAGCACGACCGCGTTTCGTAAGATAGAGCTAACGAAAACCCAGCGTGGCGCTCCAATGCTTCCTTGCGAAGGGTATTCGTATACGCGTAACCGAGAATACCCCGACGCTCTGTACTGGGTGTGTAGAGATAGAAAGCATTGCAAGGTTAAAGTAACCACCCTCAGATGCCCTATGACGACTCGTCCTACTTGACGAGTTTACCTGTGACGAGTTGGCTTGTGAGGAGTTCTCTTAAACCCAATATTTTTATAATTCAGAGTGGTTGTTATAGTCGGTCATGGGCTAATGAGTTTGCTTCCCTTGGTAGCACGAGCGCGCACGCCCAACCAAAGCACGACGGAAGCTAACATGCGCGTTATTTACTTGTCGCCGACAATACACCACTCTCAGGTACGGCCCAGTGTGCAATATTTGCAGACCATCACGTGCGTGTTCGTCGCTTCGGAAAGCGAGCAAAGCACGCGCCATACGGACGAACTCTCAAGCTGCCAGCTTTATTATTACTGGTCATCAGTTATCGAGGCCGAATTGCAAACGCAAGATCGGCGAAAAAGGTAAATTGTGCCGAAGTGGACAAGTGGTCAGTTGCCCTCTGTTACGACTTCCCCGTGTACGAGATGCCTTATGACGACTTGTCCTATTTGACGAGTTTACCTATGACGAGTTGGCTGCGACGAGTTGGGTTGTGACGAGTTCTCCTAGACCCGAATACCAGGAAGGGCGCGCACTCCCACCCACTCTTCATTTTTCCGTTCACGGAATTCAACAACCTCATCTTTGTCCAAAAGTGTGAAATTCACTCCTTTAAGTTTTTGGAAAATACAGTTCACCATGCATTTTGCAAATTGAATGGCCTTTTCTGGGAGCTGTCTCAAGTTGTGAAGCGTAGCTTGGTGTTTGACGAGTTTTCCAACTCCGTCACACGCGTTTTTTTCATGCCCAGTGGCTAAAAAAAACCATTAGGGTTTTGGGAAAAATATATATATATATATATATATATCAGGGTGTCGAACCGGAACCGAACCGAACCGAAAACCGGAACCGGACCGGTATTTTTTCCGGAGCTGAACTCGAACCCAAACCGTTATATTGTTATCGCGATGAACCCGAACCGGAACTGAACCGGAAAAAAAATAACGGTTACCGGCTCATGTCAAAACGGTTCGGCCACGCGCTGTTCACAATGAATGTGCTATCAATGCCATTTGTTTTTTAAGTGCCGTCAACTGACACACACCTCGCTTACATATTTTTCTTCTCCACTCAGTCTTAGGAATATAAACGCTGCATCCATGAATCTTGACAAACGCTGCATCCATGAATCTTGACATAGGAACCAGTATTGCGCTGGTCGCGGCTTGCACGGAAGAAAAAGTATTGGAAAGCTGTGAAAAAAAAAAAAAATAAATAAATCGCGTCACGGGATTTCATTTTCCTACAATCTCGTAAATCCTAAATGCTGCTGTGTGCTCATTTCATAACACGTTTCTAGAACGCGCGAGTTTTTGAAGCTTGCTTCCATCGGAATGAGAAAAGAAAAGGCTGTGGAGTTTGATAATAATGCATCCGGTTTCGTATAGGCACTTAGAAGCTAACATATTTGTGAGACAGCGAACTCTTCTATTTTAATATTTATCCTATTACGTCCTTCTGGCGTTGCGTTCGGTGAAGTGTTTTTCATATTCCGTATCCTGTTTAATGAAAACTTCTTTAAGGGTCTAATTTGAGTTACCGAAGGCTAGTTCAAATAAAGAAAGCTGTATTTTCTCCCCACTGTTCCTTCAATTGCTTACACGACGAGCTGGCGGGATAGTTAGCGAGTTCTACTTGTAAGTGGGTTTGTAAGGAGGTCGCGGATTTTACAGCTACTGCGTCGGACCCAATTAAATGAAGTCCGAATGCGGAAACGTCGGTGAGGTAACATTTGAGTGCACATAAAGAAACCATTCCTGGTAGAAGTCCCTGAGCCTTACACTACGATGTATCCCGTTTCGTATGTGCTGATTTCAGATGTTTTATTTGCAATTTATTTTGATGTTGCAATTTGTCATTTATACTTTCCGAACCGGCTCGCGAAGCGGTTCAGCGCCCCGAAGCGGTTCGCGGATCGAATTAATCGAACCAGAACTGAACCGGAACAAAATAAATTTACCTGAACCTGAACCGTAACCGAACCCGTATTTTTTTTTCGGTTCGACACACTGATATATATATATTTTTTTAATTCATGAAGTTGGAAAGGATTCTTGAAGTGACTGGATGCAGCGTCAATCACATAAGTCAAATGAGAGTACACAGCAAGGTTGTCATCGACCCACTCTCTCACTTTTTGCAGAGCCAGACAGGCATGAGCGGAGTCATGATGCAAGTCGTCACTGATGACGGCAAAACTGTATGTCGACTTTCTAGTCGTCACCCTACACGTAAATATTGAGACCTGCTTTTTTTTCAGTGGTACGCTTGAATCTCGTCAGGAAGGGTAGCAGTCCAGTTCTTAGCAAATTCGAAGTGGATGACAATGCTACCACGCTGCGCGCGCACTGCTTTTCTTCGTAGATGGCTTTGCCTTGCGTCTGTCTGATATGGTTGTGAATGATCCACCTTGAGACCCGTACACGAAGCTCTTCCAGATAAGTGACCGGATCTAAAGTATTTTCTACGTGCTCGCCTGACTCCCAGGCTGCCAAACCTATTTCTTCACTCTCGGAAATGTTGAGTTTTTGGAGTGTGAGAGACTGGCTTTTCGGACAATGATCACATTTGCCTAAAAGGCACTGGCGCGATGGCGGGTTGCAAATTGTGGATATCTGGCTGCCCTCCCGCGCGCCGACCCTCCGGACCCTAATTTCCGGCCTCCGAGATACGTCATGCCTCCATAGAGTAATATACACAAGGTAAAGAGCGGACACTGCCATAGGCCCCAGCGGCCCAGATAGACCAGTGACAGGTAGCGCTCCTAGCGGGCGGTATTAAGTATAATCTGATTCCGTTTCCGGTCAAGTTAGTTTCAGTTTCGATTTGGGCGTTTTTCCTCCGGTTCTCCAATACCCTTCTCTCTCTCTTTCCTCCCCGCCTCGCTCATCTCTCGGGAGCACATTGACTCTCGAAACCGGTGTTTTTTTTTTTTTTTTTTTTTTTTAATACTGACGTATTTTTGCTTTATTTTTTACGATAGAGTCCGTGCAAAATGTGTCAAACAATATTTCAACTTACTTCACAAAGAAGCAGAAGTATATATATTTCTTGTTCTTTTTATATTGTAAAGCATTGAAGTTACACAATCACCGCATTGACTCCTGGGTAGTGGAGCATTTTGGGGTCAACAACAGTAAGTGGTTCGAACACATTTTATTGGACCACATTTATGTACACATGATTTACTTCAGAAGCTCTGTATGTTTTATACGAAAGAGATCGATACTCACAAAAATAAATGAATATGAAGGACTTCGGCATTCGTACATTTCGTAATAGATTCTTAGCGGAACCAAGTTAACAAAACCCTTCCACGGAGAATATGCGGTATGATACATTCACTTTCACGCCGACTCGGGTACGGGAAGTAAGTGCAAAAATAAATAAGACATCGCTATCATTACCAGTCATAAGAGTATAATAACAGTGCGAAGCACACGCCGGATAGTACAAATTCCCGATTTCCGGCAAATATAAAAAAACACCAATTTGCATAGCCTCAAACTCACTGCGGGCGAGCCATTACCAAAAAATGAGAACTCTATTCGAACTCTGACAAGATTGAACGTCCCTAAATATTCCCCGAAATTGTTCAGAAAAGAAATATGGCTTCAGAAAAAAGCGGCTAAAAAACTATGGACAGTGGATACAAAAGTGGATGCATTTTCTTTCAGATATTGTTAGCCTCTATACACTATTTTCTATCGAATTTTTTTAGAAAGTGGACACATATTTTTGTTAGGGAGCCGTGATACACATTCGCTGGAAAAAGGGGAAACAAATATTTGGAGAGCAAGCTGCACCGCCCACTTAATAAATTTTTGTTTTTGGTTTCGCAACCGCCTCTGTTAATACGCTATTAACAGTTAAACCTGTCTCGTTCTTACTAGCCACTGAAGAGTGCAACCGAACTTTGTCCGAATTCCGGTTAAGAAATCAAACATGTCAACACAAGCGTATTGTGCAAAACAATTTTAAAAACCCTTTGTGGTACTCCTCTGGGCAAAGGCGAAAACCACCCAGACCTCAAAGTGCGCTATACAAGGCGGCACACACTCCTCGAACATGTGTCACACTCTCTATTATGGGAAGAAAGTGACGTTCTAGTTGCTGAATGAAATGAAAGGCAGCCTGTGATGATACTACTAAGTTCCCGAAGAATTTTCCAGGCACGTGGAATTCTTTAGGAACAAGACAGTACTGGTGAGGCCTGGTCAAGTTATTAGACTCATCCGATAGCAGCTGAGAACAGCCACAGCTGTAAGTTGTCTGTTCAAGCAAAAGCTTGATCAAATAGCCCCAAACGTAATAAAAACGTGGACGAGTCATCAATTATGTTAGACCTGATGTCTGATGCCAGCTCAGAAATATCCTCTAGTGGCGGGAAGTTATCAATTGGAAGACATTCCACAATGTCTGAAATTAAACTTTCATGGTGCGAAGATATTTGCAACTCCTTTAGAAGGTCAGCCTTTTCGTCCTCTACGTTTTCATTGTCCGACAGTTTGAACAGTTTCTTTATTCAGAGGTGTTTTAGTCCTGAGGTGAACTGATGCACATTTGGGTTTGTGTTGCAGCCCAGCATTTGCCATATATAGCTCCAAAAACGTTCTCAAGTGTGTCTTGCTGCAGGCGTTGTGTAAGTAAGAACTTAAAGTCATGGCTGCTTGAAAGCTCATCCCAGAGCATGAGGACACTTTTTATAGTAACTTGCCACCCAATGATGGCTTATGGCTGCCTCCTACTTTGGAACTGCCACGCTGAAATCCATCCGAGTTACTGGTGGAGAAAATCAAGTATTTGAGATTCTCCCTTCAGAATGGCATGACGCAACTTCTGCCCTGTCTTCTTGAATTTTTTAGCTATTTAGACAATCAAAAAGTATGCACATCCTATCACAGAAATAGGCTGTAGCCATGGCTGCCTCAGGAAGTTCCTTTGCATAAACAAGATATAGGATTACAAGAAAGACTGAGGCACTCAGTACCTGTGGGGCACAATTTTCTTCCATGTTATAGAAAGGTTTTTGAATAAATGTGTCTCTCATTAAGTTTCGGAGTCAATTGCAAGCTAATCTCATGGATAGAACAATGAAGTTCAACAATAGAAGACCGCTCAATGACCTCATTTCCAATGCAAAGTTTGTGGGCTTGGAGATTGCTCTTGTTTGTTTTGGGAAGGTGCGGGACATCAAAGACAAAGTAAACGTGTTCGTTGTCAACTTCAAAAAATGGCTTATCACCACACACGCCAAGCTTACGTTTCAAGCCCTCTAACCACAGACCACAGCCTTTACTGTGAAGCCAACAGTCTTAAAGGGGCGATGCATTGATGTTTGTATTTTGCGCAAATACCGCTTAGAACGAATCCCTGACGTTAATGATCCGTAAAATATACCCGTTCGTTTTCACCACACGCAATCGAAGTCGCAGAAAAAAATAAAGAAAAACGAGCAGAGTTCACCCCCTCAACTCGCAGCCAGAACAAGCGGCCCCGTGATCTGGAGCCGATTATATGCCGCCAATGTTGATCATAGTCCTGCGCTGGGGTTGGCAAGGCACAGAACACGCGCTGAGTTCCAGACATTGTTATGGTTCGGCTGTTGTCGTCATTGCAGCGATTTGACACAGGACACTACCCGAATGTTTCTCGAGCTATCGATTATCACGAGCCCAAATCGAGTGTCCACACCATGCTCGGGTCCAATCTATGAGCCGTATTCAAATATCGTCACTGGGCGGTACTGCTACCGTCCAGCTATGTCATCAGGTTTTTCGAAGGAGAGATTGAATAAAAACACTGGGTTTTGTCCTCGATATTACAGCGCAACAGAGGAGTTTCTTGGTCAGTGGCGTTGCGTGCGAGTACCCTTGAGTCCCACTAGTGCCAGTAAGCTCGTGTAAAGTGAAAAACATTCCAATTGAATATCATTGCACCGCCCCTTTAAGCTCCCGAATGAGAGAAATGAGGAGGCTGCGTTAAGCAGAAGACGTTGTTGGAGTGTGCACAACAGTGTGTGCAAACGCACCTCCTGGAAATTTCAGACAGCATAACAACCAATTAAGGCTCTATCTGCAATGTTAGAGGTTCGTTCAACACCGTCATCTGTTAACCCATGGACAATGTCGTGTGCAAGGTCGTAAGTTAAATTCTTTTTTTTAAACAACCTCATCGAAAATCAACATGCACACACGTTCAAGTGCAGCCAGACAGCCCGGCAGAAACAACAGCGCGAGAAGCTCGAACCGATCGGCTCCACGAATTCACGCCGAGCATGCGAGCACGCAGGCGGTCATGCGTCACCTTGATTGTTGCAAAGTCGACCGAACATGATGCAGCAGAAAGCACAGATGGACGGCACGCACGGCACAAACGAACGACGCAGGGACGAGCAGAGGCCATGCAGAATGATGCAGAGGCGACGGCGTGCAGGCAGGCAGGCCATGGCAGGCGCCATTCATCACGTGGTTCTTGCGACGTATTTGATTTAATCTATTTAGTCGTTTTAAGTACTTTAAACAATATTATAGCATTGCCATTTAAAAAATAAACACTTTACACAGAAAGAGTTTTAAGTAATTTTAACCAAATTGCAGAAAAGCGCCACGTAGCGGAGGGTATGAAACGCACTATCTGGGCCGCGAATCGGCTCCTGTGTCCTCTCTTTACGTTTACTATATTACTCTATGATGCCTCGGGGCAGCGGCCATGGCCTCGCGTACCAGAGATCCGGGTACGGCGCTCCCCTAGGCCACCTGACGTCACGCGACTGGCTTCCCAAGACAAAGGGGCGAAGGCTTGAAAAGGGGAAGCCGGACAAAGGAAGGCTCTCTCTTGGACAGCAGCGCTCTTGGATGGTGACGCTCTCTCGAACGGCGGGACACGGAGACAGCGTGCGGCGGTGACAAGGAGACGACGACGCTGGCGCGGGATTTGGCGGGAGACGGACGCAGGCGCGGGGAAAGTGCGGGCAAGACGTCGAGTGGCGGACTCGACAAACGGACCGGACGGCGACCCTGGACGACGACGTCCCCATGACGCGGTGTGAACGACCACCGCTGGGACTTGAGCAGCTGGAGCGGCAGCGGACTCTCCCCCGGCCTCGCTGATGACCGTCCCCCGATTCCGAAACCCCCAAGGCAATAAGTGAGTGAATAAACCCTTTTGCCGAGAGCGAAGTATTGCTGTGTCATATTCATCCGGAGACAGGGTTTGAGGGAATCGCATTCAGAAGCCCGCAAAATGAATGCCGAGTTCAATTCCGCTGCGTCAAGTTGTGAGCCAGATGCGTTCTTTAGAGAGGCGACACAGAGGTTATAGTTTGCGCAGTACACACAAACGCAGGCTTCTTTTTGGGGATTGCATTTCACCCATCGTGGTCGCAGGGAGTAAAACTTCGTCAGTCCGATGCCGGAGTCGGGGTGGTCGCTTTTATATACACGAAACGCTTCCCTGATTGACCGTGTCATAAAACATTTTGGCTTGAGCGTTTCCTGGCCATCGAGCACAACGGAAATGACGTCCTTCTGATTGGGGCTCTGCCTAGATAATTCTAACTCGTCTTCATGTAGTACTCAACCGCTGCAGATATGTCTTCAGAGCTCACCTTACACCTTGTATAGGGATCGGGTACATACCACACGCCGTGGTTCTCCCTCAGCTTCCGGGACGTATTAATGATGTTGATCGATACCCCTGGGATGATCTTATGAACTTCGTTTCTTGTCAAGGTTGATGGCAGGAGGGCCAGCAATTGACAGCGTTCCCGGGGAGCGGCTGTGGTCGCGGAGGCACGGCAAATACTGTCCGCCCACTCCGTGCATGTGGAGCACTTTTGCTCCGACGACCCCGATCCCACGTTTTCATCGTACTCAAGACACGTCCTGGAGCGCAAATTCTCATTCACAACCTGCTCTAACTCTGTCTGTTTCCTCTTTACATAAGCAGGCCTGTCTCGACTTCTCACTTCACTTGGTGGTCTCAGTGTTGACACAAACGTTGAACGTACGCTGGGGTTGAGATCTTCAATGGCCTCCTCAGGAAGCCTAAAGCTGTCAACGCCCAACTCTAAGCTTCGCAAAGTCATTTGCTTGGTGAAATGCGTAAAAACATTGTAGCACAGGTAGTCCAGCTTGCCAAGGAGTTGCCAGACGGGAGAATTCGCTTCAAACAGTCCACACCAAGCTCTCTCACACTGCGAAAATTTCGCTGCATCAGGATCCCATTTTTGTGCTTTGCAAGGTAATCTGCGCAAAACACTCGCTCGAAGTAGTGTTGTCGCCATAACGAGTTCATTATCAATAAAAAGTCAGCATGAAGTAAAGGAACAAAATTGCGGGTTGAAAGAGTGGCTGAGCTGGAGTAACGCAGGTTAGTGACAAGTTGAAACAGGGAGGCTCTTTCATTCCATGTAAACAGTTATTGACAGAAGTACACAAATGACTTTCTCAACGAAATTCCATTCGCCGCAAAGAAAGAAAGAGGGAAAGTCTCTAAGCAAAGGAAGTAGGCAGCGGCGAAACTATTCAGGGTCGAATGCAGATATCTATGTTATCCATAATAACCCTGAGACGAAGGAAAAATAAAAAAACCGACAGTACAACGAAGTCTCTAACACAGCTTGAAAATTTATTTAACAACCATCGTCTTATATACACCCGTCACCGACCTCCAAAACAGTTCAAAAGACCTCCTCGCCCACTTCATAGAGTACCCTCACCCTCAACATAAACCGACAAACGCACACAAAACAACCACGCCCAAAACACAAAGGGACACCAACTCGAAAAGGGAAAGCAGGAACTTCCGCAATTGACAAGGTCAGACCGAACCAAACATCACTTATAAACTCTTTTGTTCCCCTATCAAAACACAAACAAAATTGCAAAAAAAAAAAAAAAAAAAAACACCCAAAGGAAGAGAAGAATCCGATCCACGAAAGCAGCGACCCAACACTTAACAAAAAAAAAAAAAAAAAAAAAATATAAACCTAGAAACTTTTTTGTTCCCTTATCAAGAGATAATGAAGGATGGCTGATACAGTTTCCGAAGCTTAAAATACGTACAGTTTCCTTTAACACTCTCGTATGGCTATTTTTTTCTCTATGTACGACTTCTGTACCCTCCCACTCTGGTACACAGTTGTTACACTCGCCAACATGTTTAGCAATTTCAGAGTTTGGTGCATTATTTTGAACTGCCCTTTTATGCTCTAATATACGATCATTTATACATCGACCAGTCTGTCCCACGTAGGAGAACCCACACCGCAAAGGAATATTATAAACAACCTCTTCTTGACAAGGCACCGCTGGATCCCGGTGTTTTTTCGTACATCCCAGACCCGTCCCTGAAAAAGGCGTCAACCTTTCGAGCTTGTTCTGCGCTTTAAATACAACGTTAACGCCAAACTTTGACGCCACAGACCTGACATTGTGTGAGATGGCATGATGAAAGGGAACAGACACCCTATTTTTTAACACTGTTTTCTCCGGGGGGGCAAAGACAATCCGGTCCAACACTTTCGACACCACACTGGATATTACCACCTGTCTATAGCCCGCTTCCAAAAGGCGCTCCAACTGCAAGGCTACTGCCCTCTCCATCCAATGTACACAGGACTTTCTGCAAGCGTTTCCTATTACAGAAGCAATCACACCTCTCTTAACAGTTTTTGAATGGCAACTATCGGCGGCCAGTAATAACTTTGCCGCCTCTTTCCCATACCTCCAGCAGAGACCACTGCTGGTATACAGCCTTAAATCCAAATACTGAATTTCGCCACAAACAGGCTCCTCCTCTGTAAAAGTTAACCGAGGGCATTTATCCAGCACACATTGCTTGATCGTCTGCACCGACGTTCCCTCAAAAACGCAAATCAAAATATCATCCACGAATCTCCGGACTATAACCTTAGCATCCGGCAAAGAAGCTACAAAAACACTGACGTGATGATCCATATGGTTCAAAAAAATTTCGGACAAAATTGGTGCGATCGAAGAACCAATACACACGCCCTCTCTCTGAACGAACAGATCACCCTTGTACTCAATAACCGTGGAACTCAAGTAGTACTCCAGAATACTCATGAAGCTGTCAACATCAATTCCAGACGCGGATTGGAATTTTACCAAATTTTGCTCACACCAACCTTTTACCCTCACCAGCAGCTCAGTCTGTTCCATGGAATAATATAGATCCTTAATATCTAAAGTTAAAGCACTGCAAGGCTTCCCGTGATAAGGCGTTAACAACTGAATCAGCTGCTCAGAGTTTTTTAAAGACAAGGGACTATCAACCTCTACTCCTCCGAGACATTTCTGCACGAAAACAGACAAGACTTTCTGCCAGGTGCCGTTTTCATTTACAACAACTCTTAAGGGACACTCCGGCTTATGATCTTTTAGCAGGAACTTCAATCTTAAAGTTGAATGCGCCACTTTCCCCAAACCCTTCACTACGTTAGGAAAATCACACTCATCTAACACTGCACACACTCTTTGCTTGGCCTTTTTCAAATCACCAGTAAAAGGCTTAAAAAGTTTAGTGATCGCTAGATCTGCTTTGTCACTAAACATTCCATTCGACAAGACGGCGAACTTTCCTGATTTGTCAGTTTGAAGCACAGTCAGATCCTTACTTTCGAGATCTTTCTTCACATCCCCAAATTTTTTACAAACAATTTTATCCGTCAGAAATGACGGATCCACCAGTCTCGACACTCTTTGCAAGGATGCATCAATAAACAGCTTCTTTTTTTCTTGGTCAAGAATCCTCGTCGAAATCGCAAGCACATCCGAAACAACGTCAACTCTAGAAGGCCTTATATCTAAGGAAAACTTGGGCCCCTTTGCCAAACACACTTCGGTTCTTACATCCAGTTTCTCATTTGACAGATTGACAGGTCTTTTCGGGGCCTGCACACAAGTATCTTTAGTGAACCCTTCACCATCCGTTGTCATGGCTGCCAAAGCCATGACAAAGTTTTTACTGGCCGCCGATAGTTGCCATTCAAAAACTGTTAAGAGAGGTGTGATTGCTTCTGTAATAGGAAACGCTTGCAGAAAGTCCTGTGTACATTGGATGGAGAGGGCAGTAGCCTTGCAGTTGGAGCGCCTTTTGGAAGCGGGCTATAGACAGGTGGTAATATCCAGTGTGGTGTCGAAAGTGTTGGACCGGATTGTCTTTGCCCCCCCGGAGAAAACAGTGTTAAAAAATAGGGTGTCTGTTCCCTTTCATCATGCCATCTCACACAATGTCAGGTCTGTGGCGTCAAATTTTGGCGTTAACGTTGTATTTAAAGCGCAGAACAAGCTCGAAAGGTTGACGCCTTTTTCAGGGACGGGTCTGGGATGTACGAAAAAACACCGGGATCCAGCGGTGCCTTGTCAAGAAGAGGTTGTTTATAATATTCCTTTGCGGTGTGGGTTCTCCTACGTGGGACAGACTGGTCGATGTAAAAATGATCGTATATTAGAGCATAAAAGGGCAGTTCAAAATAATGCACCAAACTCTGAAATTGCTAAACATGTTGGCGAGTGTAACAACTGTGTACCAGAGTGGGAGGGTACAGAAGTCGTACATAGAGAAAAAAATAGCCATACGAGAGTGTTAAAGGAAACTGTACGTATTTTAAGCTTCGGAAACTGTATCAGCCATCCTTCATTATCTCTTGATAAGGGAACAAAAAAGTTTCTAGGTTTATAATTTTTTTTTTTTTTTTTTGTTAAGTGTTGGGTTGCTGCTTTCGTGGATCGGATTCTTCTCTTCCTTTGGGTGTTTTTTTTTTTTTTTTTTGCAATTTTGTTTGTGTTTTGATAGGGGAACAAAAGAGTTTATAAGTGATGTTTGGTTCGGTCTGACCTTGTCAATTGCGGAAGTTCCTGCTTTCCCTTTTCGAGTTGGTGTCCCTTTGTGTTTTGGGCGTGGTTGTTTTGTGTGCGTTTGTCGGTTTATGTTGAGGGTGAGGGTACTCTATGAAGTGGGCGAGGAGGTCTTTTGAACTGTTTTGGAGGTCGGTGACGGGTGTATATAAGACGATGGTTGTTAAATAAATTTTCAAGCTGTGTTAGAGACTTCGTTGTACTGTCCGTTTTTTTATTTTTCCTTCGTCTCAGGGTTATTATGGATACCATTCACCAGCTCGCCTGTGTTTTTTACCTTTCTTCGCAGATATCTATGTTTCTTACTGAAAGGCGTCTTTGAGGCACACCGTTACTCGTATCGGTTCCCCAAACGAAACGCCACCTTTTCGCTATCTGTCCAAAACACTACTTCCCACTAATCCGTTTTACTTTGAGGTATTGTCAACATCCAAACAGATCCTAATCACCGCCGTCCAACTTGGCAGCAACGTTTATTGTTTCCCAACATTTTGGTAGACCCCAGACGGAGGACGAAAAGGGCAACACACACAAAGATTTTCAACTCAGCCTCGAATGATTATCTTCCCTTCCAGTTTTTAGGAAGACCCAACAATTGACCTTCAGACGCCCGATAGATAGCCTCGCCTCCCCCCCCCCCCCTCCCCCTCCCCCCCCCCCTTTTCATGGCCCACCCTCTCTATTACAACAACAACACAATTTTATACGCTTCAGTTTTTTTGTTTTTATTTCCTTAGTAATAAATTCAGCTCGGTAGAGGAGCTGTATCTATTACAACATCAATATAATCCAACATGTTGTTAATGAATATTAACCCACAAATAAAGTAGGATGACTAGTTAAATTTTTAAAAAAATTCGAGAAGTTTTTTTTTTTTTTTATATCGCCCTTAAAATATTTTTATTTTGGTACTTGTTTCGTGTTTCCTTGCCAAAATCTCCCCAAACCCGCGCATAAATAAATTTGAATATTAGTGAATTTACTTCCATTTATAAGTAGCGTATTGAATTAAAATAAAACATTTCTGACTAAATTTTTTCCTGAGATACAGGCCTGCAAAGTTGGGGGAAAACAGTCAAGCAGCTGAAATTGATTTTTTAATATGTTTTTAAACATAATGAACAATAGCAATATTTCTTTCGTACTGTTAAGAACGCATAGGTTGTGCCCAAAAATTATGAAACTCACCTAAGCAGTATACCTTCCGTTATTAATCACCAAATTTTACCCCTCCGGCTACGCAAGGAAATGCGACTTTCCACCTCTACGTGATGTACGATTTTTTTGCTTCCGACATTCTTTTTTCCGGGTGAGAATGATTATGATTTTGTTTATTTTGGACATCGAGAAATAACATATAAAAATATGAAGCAAATTAAAGAGGTCGACCAGCCACCCACCGTTCGATCTTATCTGAAATCACCGTGCAAGTAATCTACTAAGATATGTATACAATAATTGCCAACGATTCTGTCCCTTTGGTGGTTGTTTTGCTGACTCATTTCCGTTAGTCGCAGAATCATCGCACCGAAAGAGGCACCGCAAAAGCCTGTGAAGCAAGTATCAGCAAGTGCTGTGGCGGCGTCCGTTTTGCACCTAGCGGACGACAAGGAGAAAGTGTAAATACAACCTGGAAGATTAATTCCGTCGCACAGGATAGGCGGTGTACTCGCGGTGTTTCCCATTGCCCCGCTATGCGGCCCGTTGGTACGGGACGGCAACAGCTGCCTTGTTGTATAGCTAATAATTTCCACTACTGTACAATCGCCTTAGGTTGTAGGAGAACCTTTTTTATTAACACTCCTAAATGTATGCTCCGTTTCAAAATAAATACAACCTAGTCTATGCCACAGTTTGATTGAGCCTATCAAGCAGCAGCCCATCACGGCGTTCGTTGTCTTTGCGCCTTTGCTATCAGCGGCTAAATCATTCTTGCAGGGAAAAAACAAAAGCGCAAGATTAAGGGGAATTCGCCGGCTATGATTGAGGAAATCAAATGTAAAACACGACGAGCGCCATGACGATGCACCTTTGGCGCAATTTGATGGGCTCTACCGAATTGTAGCTTCGGCTGCTGTTTCAGTGTAGGCTCGTGCTCCACCGTACAGTCGACGACCGCTTGGCAAATCCGTTGCGCTTTTCGCCAGTTAATTAGTTCCTGTTCCACAAATGTAGCGGCGGATGAGCTTCACTAAACTGCGCATTCCCACAACCATATGTTTTAATACATATATGTACGAAAGCAGGTGTAACTTCGAGCGAGGCAGAATTGATGTAAAAGCGCACTTTAGACGGGGCTTTTTACACAACCACTGGTCGTCGTGCTCACCCGTCACTAGTGAAAATGGCAACTCTTGCGCCCCGAACTACGAACAAGCTAGCTCACAGCAAGAAGCCGCCTATCACCATGGATCCTGATTTCTACGTTAAAAACAATGGCTATCAGCGGAAATTTAACCTCCAGGTTCTGGAATTAATGCGAGGCTCGTTCACAGATGAGACCAAGGAGCAACAGTTCCTCGACCTGGGTCGCGGCACCGGAGACTTCACCCGCGACCAGCTCCTCCCTCTCTGGCCAGACGTCGGGAGGATTGTGGCTGTCGACGTGTCCCAGGACATGGTGGAACACGCCAAGAGGAAGTTTGCCCACCCGAAGATCTGCTACGATGTCTTGGACATTGGAGGGAGCGGGGTGGCCGACTTTGTCGGGCGATATGGTCAGTTCGATCGTGTCTATTCCTTCTTTTGCCTACACTGGATTAGGAATCAAGAAAGGGCTTTCAAGAACATCGCCGACTTGATGAGACCAGGTGGTGAATGTCTGCTTTACTTCCCTGCGTCCGTAAGCTTTATGCGCTTGGGAAGAAAACTCTTAACTTTGGATCACTGGCAAAAATACCGAACGGTAAGATTTTTCTTTTCCGAAAAAACCAAGTGGTGAATGAAATCACACTTGGTTCATTTCTTGCTAAACATAACGCTTCAGTGGGTTGACTTGAATGCAAAATACCATGAGGTGTCCCCACTGCATTTTTCAATCAGCCAATAAGAGCTCGGCGTTCTGCATCATCGCCACCCCCAGAGGAATTTGCGCTGCGCATAGCTTTTTATTTTTCCTTTCCTCGCTCTTCTGGAACGTTTCGCTAGAATCTAGGAACTGATCGCGGATCTTCGGCTAGAATATTCTCGATAGCATAAGCCATGTAAAATAATGTGCAGCTGGTAGCATTGGGATAGTCGTACCTTTGTCGTCATCGCAGCATGTAAGGCGCCTTTCCTATTTTATTCTGAGGCACAAGTTCGCCCAAGTGTTTATTTTCATTTGTACATTCATCAACTGGATTTATCCATTGGTCACGGGACGTCAATTTTCCCCCTGAATGTAGCGAAGAAACTCAATTGGTGCATAAGTCACGTGTTTTAAGTTCCCCCGCTAAATTTAGCAGGGAAGCTGTGCTTTGATTGATGTTGAACATGTTTTTTCTTTAACTTTTTTTCTGTGTGTGTGTGGGGGGGGGGGGGGGGGGGGTGTTGAGGGGAGTAGACAGCCCGTACGACTACAGAAAGGTGCACCTTTTGTCAGATTCACCCATTATAACGAAAAGAAAGTATTAAAGCATGTGTGTGTTACACAAAATATTCTGGGGGTAAAAAAAGTGGTGGGAGAGGAAAATCAAATAGGATCGGATGCGAATATGGAACACAAAAAAAATATGATTTCTAAAATTATAGAAAAAATGGGATACGATATAGCTAGAACAACAATACTAACTAACAAATTTCAAATCTACAAAAACAAAGAAAATTCATACAAAAAAGTTTGAGCGGTGACCACATACTAACATTTTAACGCTTGAAAATTGCTACCTCATACGAACTTGCCACATTCGGCCTGTTAAAGGTGTATTGAATGCGTTCAAAGGGTCGGCATGCTTTGTGGCTCAGAGCAACCAAATACATGATGGGAAGGAAGAGTTTTATTTCGTACAGTAATAAAAACATACGAAGCTTGTTTAGGGCAGCCAATGGAACCGTGAAAACATTTATGCAAAAGTAGCCCTCATGTCTGGTAATTCTCCGAAAGCCTTAAAATGCGGTAACTTTATAAAGTGGGTGGTTTTCTTAGTTCTGGTGATGCCTAGGGTGGAAGGACGGTCTGTTTTTTTAGTATATGTTGTGGGTGGTGCTCTTAGTTTACGTGGTGTCCTAGGCAGCGTTTTTTCATAGAAACTTCTTACATCACACCATTTATTTTTTTTTAGGGGGGGGGGGGGGGGGGACTTTGCTCAAGCTTCCATCCAGCCCCGCCCGAACAAAGCCTTTGATTTTCGGGGTAACAAAGATAGGGGAAGCACGGTTTCTTGCCCTTTCCACTCTTTCTCCTTCCGTGCGCTCTTTCGACAGCACCTGTTTCTGCTCTCCCATTCCTGTGTGCTGGGTCCGTAGCTCGGTCAACAGCACACTCGGCTTCCACGACGTGACCTGAGTTAGATCGTTGGTACCAGTTAAATTTGTGCTTAAAATCGTTAAGAGGATGCAGTTTGACCGACCTACACATCCTGTTTACGCAGCTTCTGAGGTTGGTTGATTCTGAAAATCTACAGCTTCAAATTTACAAATCACGTGCCATCCTCCTTTCAGTAAGGTGGGGAAGGTTTAAAATTCCTAGCAGCCGTTGAGGTATGAAATAAATCATCCTGAGAAAATAAATCATAAAGCAGCCGAAAAAACATTTTCTAAAAGTGTTTTTTTTTTTGTTCTTCTGAGACCATTCGATATAGTTCATAGTTTTACACGCTCAATAGGCCTTTTTCAGAGTTTGGCCAGGATCGTAGCGGGCAATCGTTTCCGGTGCAGCTGAACCTAGTGGCGCCACTGCTCTTCAGCTGCAATTTAATGAACATCTGAAAGTACAACATGTCAAGCTCAAATGAAATCGGCATAGCATTATGACAAGTGCAATGGTCATACAAAATGTGATGCAGCGCCGAGCTATATCGTATTGTAGCGCCACGTTTTCGGCCTCAGCGGAAACTACGGGAACGAGGCATACAGGAACGATATGGAAAAATCGCGCCATGCTGTGGCTTCCGTGTGAACCGCTCAATAAAAATAAAAAAACACCAGAATAAAAAGTAAAAAAGCGCGCCTGCTTGGCAGAGTTCTATAAAGTCCCCAGTGATCGTTCGTTTTTGCCGCTCTGCTTGATCATGTCATCTGACCCGCGGTAGTAACTCGTATCTACTCGAGCGAGATTTGAGGCCCAGCTGACGTGAACTAGACAAATGGTGATGTGTGAAAGGGCGTTAACAAATCCGCACTGCTGGAGTTTATGTAGGGCAAACACGGCAGGCCAGCGCCCACTTGGGGTACAGCTATTACACCAATTTCGCGGCAGTGTTCGGCTGTGGCACAAGTCCAATCAGTGAAGATATGGGTTTCAGCCGACAGCTGATGCAGCCTTCGTGTGACGGAGCTTTGTAAAAGAAGTGCTTAAACAAGCAACGGTAAGGTACAAGCCATCTAATTAAATATAGTTTAATTAATTCGAAAAATTCACCAGAAGCAGATGGGAAGTTGTTGCCTAAAAGAACCAAGCAGGGAGGACAGACGACATTTGCAAAAATACCTTTTTCCAATTTTTTTTTTTTTTTTTTTTTTTTTTTTTTGCGGTTACGTCGCATTCTGGACTTTGGTGTGCGTAGGGTCGGAGCGGCCATCTTTTCGGCACATCCATGTGTCGAATCCGATGTCTTCCACGCATATGTGTGCCTCGCTTATTCGAGACTGCGCCATACTCTAACATGACAGCAATCCCTCTGACTTCCAGTGGGGACATCATCGTCTTCCGAACAATAGGACACCAAAACTTCGCTCCTGATTGACCACTGAGGACTGGTGTCCCGCCAAAGCAAGGGGAAACCAGGGGAAATCGGGGGAAAACGACTTTTTTGGTTGGGCACACTTTGCTAGGGGGCCACGGGCCGTCGCGTAGGAGCTTGGAGAGTACCCCGAGTAGATTTGGGAGAACACTTCCGGCTATCCAGGTAGTGAATACTCATTGATCAAATTATTTTGAGGCCGTCAGTTAGCACATATGGAAAGTTCCGCTTCCACGGCAGCCGCCAGCCTATAGATGTGTTGTTATAAGGTAATAAACGTTATTACAGTCATTTGCGAGTGGGGTTTGGACTACGTGTGGAAAGAACATCTAGCTTCGATTATGGCGAATCCGCTTCTTCGATAGTGTGGCGTCGTGGAGTTGGGACTACCGAGGCTTAGGCGGCAGAGAGAGGCCAGCCACAGTATCCGTGCATATTTTCTAGTTCTTCAATAGCCCTTGACAGTAATCTGTGGCCTCGAACTTTACGTTCTTGAAATTCTGCGTTTTTAATGATAATCATCAAACAATGTCATTTCTTTTTTGCACAATTCCTCACATTCGCACGCAGGTGATCGCGACGCATTCTCCAACCCTGAATTTGGCAGACCGAGATACCCGTCTGTCTTACGTATCTGGTCTTGTGAAGAACGCCAATCTGATTCCAACCACGTGCGAGGTGCTGGAAGAAGATCGCAGGTGGTCTAGCGTTGAGGAATATACAAGTAAGCTTAGAAGGAAGTGCACTTTTTTAAGTTTTTTCTTAACAGGGTATTAGGGCAACCCAACATGCAAAAAGAGCAGCCGTCCTGAAGTTTATACCTTACGTACCATGGGTCAACGCATTGATACATTGAACGCGAGGATCGGGTTAGCATTTGTCTAAAACTCGTATTCAATAAGTCAAAATATGACTTCCACCGAAACGCTAAAACAGCACTCGTGTCTGATATGCGTCCTGGGCCGGTGTTTCATGGGTGAGTTCTAAACTTCAGCACTACGGCTTTCTACCAAGGTTGTGTTTGGTAGAGAGAGGTATCGCTGATGTCAAACACGAGGTCCAACAAGTCAAGAGATCCAACGATCCGAAATATTCAATATTGGACCTATTGACTTGTTGAATCTCTTGGCTCGTTAAACCTTTGACTCACCATAAACCTGTGGACTCGTTTGTCCTTTTGACTCATATATGATTCCTTGACTCGTCCCAAAACGTTGACGAGTCAGGACATTCAAAATTGTCCACTCGACGTTTTTTCATTATCAACTGGTTGTGTGGGTTCCCCCCAAAATATTTCAAGACCACATTGGCCCAATCCCTGAAACTCAACGACACGTATGTAACACAAAAAACTCCAAAGTGTCTCAAACTCGCACAACACATGATAGATTGTTGTGTTTTGCAGACAACTAACTTTCGTAAAAAATTATGGTTACTATGTTTGAATCACACACAAAAAAAACGATTTATAATACAGATGACAGATTGCTGCTTCTTGAAAACAAAAACTTTCATAACAAAATATGGTTACATATGTTGGAATGAAGAAAAGAGCTCTTAAAGGTGCCATGCAACGATTTTGAACTTTGCGCTAATACCGCTTGTAGCTGATCCCTGACGTTAATGAGAAACACCCGTTCGTTTTTCACCACACGCAATTGTAGTCAAAGAAAAAAAAATTAAAAAAAGCAAGCAGCGTTCACCCGCTCAACTTGCAGCCAGAACAAGTGGCCACGTGATCTGGAGCCGGTTATATGCCACCAATGTTGTTCATAGCCACACGCTGCGGCTGGCAAGGCGCAGGACAAGTGCTGAGTTACAGACATTGTTATGGTTCGGCTATTATCGTTATTGCAGCGATTGGGCACGGGCCACTACCCGAAAGCTTCTCGAGCTATTGATTATCAAGAGCACAAATCGATTGCCCTCGGAATGCTCGGGTTCAATTCATAAGCCGCTTTGAAATATCGTCAGATGGCGGTACGGCGACGGCCCAGCTACGTCATCAAGTCTTGCGAAGAAGAGTTTGAACAAAAACACTCCCTTTTGTCCTTGAAATTACACCTCGACAAAGGAGTTTTTTGGCCGTTGGCCTTACGTGCGAGTATCCTTGAGTCCCATTAGTGCCAGTAAGCTCGTATAAAGTGAAAAACATTCTAACTGAATATCGTTGTACCGTCCTTTTGTCTGAAAACACTGTCGTACAGTAACTCTGTCTTACATCACAAACAATTTCAGATCAAAAAGGGCTGGCAATTAAAGGAAATCTTTGACCGATTGCTTATTGGCTAGTCAACTTAAGTGTGGCCGACATGCCGAATTCTCTGGAGAGTGTTCTTTTTAACATCACAAACACCGGATTTCTTGATTCATTCAATTGCTTGGCATGGCGGATTTCTTTACCGTTAAAGAAATTACGGTCAGTGCGCAGGCGAGCTGGTGGTGCTCCAGTCTGGGGTAATATCATCATGGTAAAATTTTGACCGTAGTGTATCTCTGCGACTCGTGGATCTTTTGACTTGCCTGGCACGGGACCGTCGGATGTCCCGATTGGTTGGATTTCTTGATTTTTTTTACCACTCTAGCAAAAGCCACCATCAACCCACCCCCCCCCCCCCCCCCTTTCCTCTCCTCGCCGCTTCTGACCAACAGATTCATCGTGCGAAGAGATCCAGCGATTCAAGAGGCGTGTGGAAGCCTTATCAAATTATCCATCGAGTGAAGAGATCTAATATAGATGAATAGGTTCAACAAATCAAGGGGTCGTTCGTGTTAAGAGATCCATCGAATCAAGACATCCGACTAATCAAGAGATCCAACGAGTCAAATAATTTATGGCAGGTTAAAAGTTAAACCACAGCGAATTTTGTTTAACAGAGACGATTCCAGTGTTGGACAGGACTGATAAGTGAGATTAATTTATTTTCACTTAAAGGCCGACTTACGGAACCATTTTCCGCAGGGTAGGAAAGTGCTCCCCAACGACCTTCGCTCCCTCCCCTCTCGCACTCCTTCCTCCTCCTCCCCTGAAAACGGCGGGTCCGGAAGCTAGTCTCCGTGGAAAGAAGAAGGGGTTTCCTCCTTTCTGGGTGGCAAGGAGGAAAGGTATTCTCCCGCGGAAAATGGTTTTGTAGGTCGGCCTTTAAGCTTAATTTATACCTTTGAACAAAAAAAAAAAACATTTGCTGAAGAAAGTTGTTTCGAGTGATTAGTCGCGGTTGTTGTATTGCAACACAGGAGGCAACCAAGAATATCTATGAAATGATTCTTGCCTTTTTATACGTCTGTTTTGAAGACACTGTAGTTTCTACTTCTTCGGCGAGTTTCGAGATGAATTCGTGTTTTACGTGTTACGAACGGTTCGTTCAGTTTCAAAGACTGTGCAGACATATCCCGAAATATTTTTAGAAAGTATATGTCGGCAGTTTTTTCATGCGGGGTAGAGAAGTTGACAGGCTGGTATTGAATCTCCTGGGTCGTTCGACCACTTAACTGGTTGGAAATGGGTCTAGAGGTTTAATGTAGTCAAGAGGTGCAAGAACCAACATTTCAACGGGTCAAGGAATTAAACATTGGATATTTCGACTCATCGGACCCTTCATATAGAATCCTTCCCTCCAGGACACCTTCTGAACGTTTCTGACGCCACTGCTTTTCATAGTGCCTCCTCTCAGTTTTTTATGTCTACAGGCCCTCTACTTGGACTTGTGATATCCGGATCCCCTGGTGTTTGCATTAGCGATAATTATAATATATTCACCTCAGGTGTAAGAACCAAGGGGCGTGTCGAGTCGAGAGCATTGTATTATCGCGCCGTATTCAATAAGACTGCGGTACTAGCCGATGAGAACAAGAAACAAAGATTTATAAAAAAAAGAATCGTGATGATAAATTAAAGCCACGCACTGCTGTCAGGGGCTACGGTAGGTGAGCCTTTTTCAATCGAGCGCCGGAACAGACTTTCTGATACTTATTTCCGGCTAGTAACTGTAGAAACGTATTTTTATTCTTATTTTCAGGAGCGCATATGGGACTGATGAGATTATCCAACCTTGTGACAGAAGAAGAGAAGCTTCTCCTCCTCAAGGACGTCGCCGAGGAAGGAGCCAAGTTGTTCGCCGAGAAAGAGGCCGGTAGTTCACCGTTCCGCAACACCCAGTTCCTGGTGCGCGCCCGCAAACCTCGACCCTAAGCTTGGCGCGCCCCTCTCTCCTACGTTGCAACGATGCACAGTGCCGACATCAAATATTGATCTGCACGCCCTAACCGAATATAATGAGATGCAGCTTACCAAAGCCAAGGAAAGAAGTAGTAACGCGTTTTCAGGGAAATAAAGAGCAAAGCGTGAAACATAATCTTTGATTGGACCACGCTGCAAAGGATTTAACAATAAAGGGCTCTGGGACAGGGTGACTTTCTTTTTGTCTTAGTGACGTTAAGTGACGGGAGCAAACCCGATGCTAAGCGAACACCCAATGCGAACAACAAGTCGTTCGCTTCTTGCGCAAGAGTTGCGGTGACTTCAGAAAGACGACGAGTTCTGATCGGCTCTGATTCAGAGACAGTGGGTAGACCTCAAAGCAAGCTGCCTTGAGGTCTACCCACAATCTTTAATTCAAAAACAATCAGAGCTTGGCATCTTTCTCGCGCTACCACAACCCCTTCAAAAGAAGCAGACGAAGTTGCGGTCCGCCTTGCTTCCAGTCAAGTGGTTCGCAGAATTTTACCTCTAAGTGTTCTGACACTACTGAAACCATGGTTGCAATTCCGCTGCTTTTACGGGAACCGAAAATTCTCTTCAACATCAACTTCCGCAAACAATCAAATCAAGTAAGATCAAACGAACTATTTGAGTTTAGGAGCTATACTCTCTTTCACACCTAGTGCGACCGCAGTCAATTCTGCGATCCAATGTGAGGCACTCGAGCTGTTCCAAAGGTGCATCGTCATAGAGCTCGTAGGCTTTGTGCATTTACTCTCACGGAATGAACCAAACCCGCACAATGAATGATCCGCCGATTGGTTTAGCCGGTAATATCAAACGCCGAACCAACGATGAGCGTCATGACGTGACACTTTTGGTGCTGCGTTATTGGCTCCATTTGATCGTAGCGAAGGTTGCATTCGGACATAAAGTGAAACGGAGCGTATGGGACTACGCCAGCCCCACTACAAAAACATGCACCCGTGCAAGGCTACAGTGCTTGGGACTTTGCGCAACGTTCGGAGTTGTAATTTGTGGGAGCGAGGGTCTGCCACCACGCTTAGAGACCGCTGCCAAAGCCCAAAGCGGAAAACGTCCGAGGCGCCCGACAGCGCATGAGGAATAGGCGCGAGAGCCTATCAAATAGGGGGTCTGCCTTCCCACAGAAGGAGGAAGAGGGCCCGAGGGCACGGAGACACGTCGGTCGAACGCTACGGCAATGTTATACTTTAAATACTAACAACCCATTCCTGTTGCTCTCATAAAAATAGTTTCTTGTTATGTAAACCCCGCATTCGTGTTGTTCCTCCCGGATGGGCTACAGCAAGGCAATCCTCCCACATGAAGCCCAACGTACTTTTGCTGCCCTTCTGTCAGACCGACAAGGGGCTGGGTTTCTTTTCTCGGTAAATTTTTTTTCAACTGCGGTGTTTCTTTTCGAAGCAGTGCTTGTATGCGCGACAGCGCGATTGCTCGTAGAATTGCATGCAGCCTCAAAGCATTGCTTAGTCACACGGGTGACGCGGATGACGGTTTGGGGGCGTGTTTATCTTTCTCGAGTGGAGTTACCGTCTGTCGCCGCACACGTTTTTCTTGGCTGCTTGGCGTTTCTGTTTTTTCCCGCCATGTCTCCCACACTACGCTCCGAGACGAAGGATGGCGAAAAGCCTGAAGCAAGCGTGGATCCCGGAGCAGGCTCGGCGGATGCGCAAGCCGAATTGCCACTGAAAGTGGCAGCCATGTGTGATGCGGTCACGCAGCGTCTCAATAGAGCATATAGTAAACGTAAAGAGAGTACACAGAGACCAATTCGCGGCCCAGATAGTGCGTTTAATGCCCTCCGCTACGTGGCGCTTTTCTGTAATTTGGTTAAAATTAGAACTCTTTATACACTCTAAGAAAGGAGGGGAGTTCGAGGGAGTTAGACGGCGCGACAACACCCACAGCGTGCGCTAGCACCCCTTGGGAAGGAATATCCTCTCTCAAATAGAAGGAGCGAGCAAGGGGAAAGAGAATGGGGTGCTACAGGAGCAGTGTTGTACACGTTCCTCAAAAAAAGGAACGAAAGCTCGTTCCTCGTTCCTTCTGATTTTTGGAACGCGTTCCCGTTACAAGTTCCATCTGTGAGAAAGGAACTCGTTCCCGTTACAGTTAAAAAAATGGAACGCATCGTTACATATACGTTACAACTGTATTTTTTGCTAATTACCATATTTAGTTAAATCAAGCAGAGTTTTTTTTTATTTTTTTATCCATCCCACTAATAGTCAACATACGAGTTTGTATGTCGTGATGGAAAGGCACCAGGGGTAGAAAACACGCGGAAATAGGGTTTCATTTGTTGATATATTCATGTTAAAAATCTCAGCTATTAACCATGTCCATGTTTGTAGTGTACAACTCAGACGAGCCAAATGTACTTTTACCCAAGATAGCACGAGCGTTTTACAACAACCTCACAGGCTTCAATTTAACAGAGTCCCGTGTTAGAACTTAACAACAGTTGCTTCTCGATGGTGCTGTCCACAAGACGAGCAAGTAAAGGAGAGGGTAGGACTTTTGGAAAGTCAGTCTTGGAAGCTACAAATACTTCGTTGTGAAGGTTGGATTTGTTGTTCAGTTTGAAGGTGGGGGACAAGAGAAGGAATAAAGGTTATTCTTTGTGTATCTTTTAAGTGAATAGTGTTCGGGATACAAGCGTGAGTCCGATATCTGGCAATCTGTGATCTTGCTGTAATTGTAGGTCTCGTTATTGAAGTTCAAAAATTGCTGTAGTCGGAATAAGATTTCTGGGTGTATGAGGATTCGTGGAACCAAAGAAAGTAGCTGAGTTTGAAACAACCCTCTTTCTTTGTCTTTTCCTTCGACTAAAAGTTATGCTTTTTGTACCGCAGTTACGGGCATTAAAAAAAAAATATCAATGCCCACCAGCTCTCCTGCACCCGAAACCGTTAGCAAGCGAGAACCACACAAAATAATCCATAAGATTGGTAGCCAAAAAGTTAAAGAGATCCTGCACTTCGTAAATATAATGTTTTTGTACTTTCATACTTTCCCTGTTAGAAACAAAATAAAAATTACCCCACTGGACGAAAAAAGGAACGCCGTTACTCTTTCCGTTCCAGTAAAAATGTAACGCGTTCCCGTTCCAGTTCCAGTGATGGAAAATGGAACGGCGGCGTTCCTTCGTTCCCCCTAAAAGGAACGCGTTCCAGGAACGCCGTTCCTTGGAACGCCGTTCCGTACAACACTGTACAGGAGTCCCCTGGGAATTCGAAAGGATTACGGGAAGGGGAAGCCTGCCTTCGGGCCAGGCTTCCTTTGCGAAGGGGGAACGTGGATGACTAGCCTTGTGAAAGTTAAATCCGATCCTGGAGTTTATGCTTTTACTTTACTTCTTTTTTTCTTTTTTGCTTCACAGATACTTTGAAATTGCAGACGTTCCCTTTTCCTTCGTTTTTTTCTTTTTTACGTTTTCCTATTTACTTCCAAGTTCAAAAAGTTACCTGACTGTTTCATAGAGGGCGCTGGCGGGCAGCAGAGTTGCGCGTTCATGCATGGCATGTGGATACAGCTCCTCACGTGATTGAATTCGGCGAATAGCAGCGCCGCGCGTTCGAGGCGCGCGGTGCGCTCAAAAGCCGGGGAACGTACGCCGGGGCGCTTGCAACGTCAACTTTGCTGCACGACATTTAATACGGCTCCTCACGTGATCGGATCTCGGCGAATAGCGGCGAGGGCGGCACGCGGCACGTGGAATCAAACGCGCAACTCTGGCTGCCGTAGGTAGCCTATACAGGAACTCTAGATCGACAGACCGACACACCATGCCGTGGCTTACATTTTGCAAGATCGAATTTTTACAAGCTTACGGTTAAGCATGTAACCTTCAAAGGAGATTTAGATTGGTCTTGTTTACGCTTCTGATACAAATGTCTTTGTCTCAGGTCTGATCCGTTAAGATAGAGGACACAAACCAATGTGAGACAATCTGGGTAGCTAAAACGATATTAAAAATATCTCGCCATTAATTTGTTTAGCGGTGGGAGACACTGAAAAGTGCATTCCGGTGACAACCAATTTAGTCAGCTGCACGCACTGGCGACCGAAAAACTTTTAACTTAAAAATATATAGCAAAAAGATAAAATCGTGGAGAAAGCGTGAAGACAGCATTTATTCTAGATTTGAAGTTCCGCGGGCACGACGTTTTTGCGAACTCTCAAAGCTTACCCAATAGTAAATTCATACCGCGTTTTATATATGGTACAAATAAATTGCGAAATAAAAAGCCCGCGACCATACTCATTCAGGGCACAACGTTTCACAAAGTTTTTGTTACACAGCGCCCTACCTCGCTCAACCGAAGTTATTAGTGCTGAGGAGTCAGGACATCGTCGGAATTTTTCACTTGGTATGATGACCCTCTCTGTTCGCGTTAAGATATTTTAAGGTAAAAACTTCTGGGAACCATCTTTTTTTTTTTTTCATTTTGTCAGTTTGAGAAGAGTCTTGACTGCATCATGTACGACGCTGGCGCACTGCCTGGTGGGCCGAGACGCCATTCCGTAAATTACATTTTGTGTGTTATAGTTTCGACAAGCTTACGGCCCTGGCGTAAACTGCGAGCGGATTTTAGGTCGTTTTCGTTTATTATGTCCCTGTTATACGAGGGATCCGACCGAATAGAGGTAACATTACAACGTGAGACGGGCTGGGAGGTGGATCGAAAACAAGAATATATAAAGGGGCGATGGAATGATTTTAATGTTGAAGGAATTTGCAGCTTGTAATTTTTGTATCGTTTATATATAAAAAAAAAAATCACATCGATTTTTTAAATAAATATCGCGATTCCGTTTCGTTACATGCACAGCAAAAAACGGTAATATCTCGGGTCTTTGAACCACGCGCGGCGGCCGGTGTGACGGATGTTTGGGTACATCTGGGTGGATTTTCGCGACGCCATCTGCATGAGGTGCACAAAACCATTCTCTATGATGCTGTGGTGAAAGAATGCGAACACACACACGTTCAGACACAAAAGGAAAGATGAAAGGGGGCTTGACCTTAAAAAGACTATTTACAGAACCCAGACACACAGGTTAAACCTGTGCTCCTGCTTTTATGCGAATGACTTTGGTGTAGATACCTGTGTCTATTTCCACTTTCAAGTCCAACAGGATGACGCCATTCCACGCGGGTACGAATGAGTGCAAAAGGCTCATCTTGAAAAATCAGTTTGTTGGAACAGTGTCGTGTGTGAAATATCTCTAGCTTGTGGGTCTACGTATGTAGGTCAAACATAAAGACGCATTAACGACAGATTAAATGAGCATAAAAGGAATGCCAAGACCAATACAACGACCTTTGAAATAGCTAAACGTGTTCACGAGCAACTCTGAAGTTGTGGTTGGGGCCCTTTTTTAGGGAATAAAGTCTACAAAATACTAAACATTACTTTTTTTTTTGCAGTGTTGTGTTTGTATTTTTTGCTTCACAATTCCGGGGTCTGTTAGGGATTGTCTCTCTAAGTTTTCGGTGTGTCACAGTTAGAAAATAGGCTTACAATGTGTTGTACTAAGTTTAGGGTTTCATGACGCAAGTTATCGGGAAGGGGCGCGGCATGGCAGCACAGGGAAGGCGCTCCTGAACGATAGAAGGTGGCCTGCAGGCAGACATTCCCCAAGAGAAACAAAGGTCCCGAGCCCCGCAAGTTCACTTTTCCCCGCTTCTCTGGCGTTCATGTCCGCCCATCGTCTTTTCTGTGTCCCGTTCAATATTATAACGTTAACAGAGCGCCCGTCCACATTTCGCTTTAGTGCGATGACCGGCTATTCAGATGCTTGTTTTACAGCAATCTAGGAATCCCACGCATTCATCGAAAGTTCGAAACACATGCTCCAAAAGCAAAACAAAAACAGCACTGTGATTAAGTTTAACAAATTCAGTTTATGTTTTCGGGTGTTTGCTGCAATGCACTCTATTTGACATGTCACAAACTCAAAGGTATGTACATATTTTCTGTGAGGAGGTCTAGGCAGTCACAAGTTGTTCTGGATTGAAACTGTTCCTACTGTAGACGGATAGTTTTGCCACCGCAGTGCAGAAACTAGCGTGGGATCTTAACGTTCATCATGCAATAATAATAAATTTTGCCATGAAACGATACTGAATTTAAGAATCAAGCACTTCAAAAAAGAATGCTGACAGGAGTATGTGAACTTTATGCTCACATGCAATGCCTCTAAACTATGCGTTTTCTTTTTTTTTCTTTTTTTTTTGTATAGTTTTTAAAGTACAAGCGAACTCCTCTTGCAGTCGCTCCTACGCAAAGCTTGCTGACGCAGTTTCGGGAAACCGCGATGTTGATATACCACGGGTATACCTTCTGAACTGTCGTGTCTGATATTTGAATGCGTTCATCTGTGTGACTCGAGCACTGCGTTGGCACTGCACTTAGGCTTAGCCGCAATCGATGCCTTGCGGGACATACAAATTTTGGCTCGAGCTCAATCACTGCAGTGACGGGCGGAACAGCCAAATGTACGAAGTGGGGAGTGCGTACGGAGTGCGGAGTGCGGCGCGTGCACCGTTCATTGACAATCGCTGCGCATTGCTGTAATGATCATTCGCGGCACATCATCTACAAGAAATACATAGGGCAGGCAAGCTGGTTAGAAAAGAACATGCTGTATTTGCAAACCCTGGGACGGAGAGAATTGAAAAAAATAGACAACACAGCTCATTGTCTCAAACTTGTGGCCGCTTTTTCTGTTCAAAGTGCAAGAGCAAGTTGTTTTTATTAAACATTTTCTGCGACTACTCGTGCGTGGCCAGAAGTGCTAATAATTGTTTGATAGGTTATAAACTGGAGGTATCTGACAATAGTAGGAGAACAGTTTCATTGTCCCTTTATCGCATTCCTGTACGATGATATTCCGAATCCAATGGGGCAGTGGCCGGGATCTAAATCAGTAATTCCATAAATATCTCGTATACGTTTCTCAAAGCAGGAGCTCTTCTTTTTTTTTTTTTTTATACACATGACGTGGTGCAATTTACAGGACGTCAGAACAAGTCTGGTCAGTGTTTTATTAATTGCTCTGCTCTCCCATAAAATCACGATGGAGAATACAGTGCGCGGTCTAAAGAAGACGAAGTAATTATGAAAACTAACGTCAAGGGGTGTCGTCCCAATCCGGCTGACGCCTCAATTCGGCTATTGCCTCAATTCGGCTAGAAGTTTCAATTCGGCTGGACGTTCCAGTTCGGCTACATCCTCAATTCGGCTAGAAGTTTCAATTCGGCTGGACGCTTCAGTTTGGCTAAATCTTCAGTTCGGCTACAAGTTTCAATTCGGCTGCATGCTTCAGTTCGGCTAGATCCTTGCTTCAATTCGGCTGGATGTTCCAAGTTGATCAAGCTAGGCATCCAAGCATAAGGTGCCTCCAATTTTTTTAGAGAGACGTTAACTATATCTCCATCTTGCCTTAACATTGCAACGTGCAAGCTCAGATCAATAAGTTCAAGCAGCTACGAAGGCTTTGGGCACAGAAACATTTGTGTTTGTGTTGTTTGTTCTGTGAAGCTGCTGTGCAAACACCAGGTCTCTGCTTCAAAGAAATTTATTCACTTGCCCAAAGAATGGATTACAGCAGACCAAAGATTGCTTCTTCCAGTGCTGGCCACTGCTCACCTGCAAGGGACAGGACTCCTTGGCAGCTCCTACGTCGAACTGAGTTGAAGAAAAAAAGAAGATACCTGCATCAGTTATGAGACAAAACAATATGGTAGGGGCTCAATCCAGTGATTTACATCTTCAGGAGGCTAAGGAGAATGTAACAGTATACCTGTAATTTTTTTTCAAGGTCACAAATTTGCCTCAAAATTGGCTAAACACACCAGTAGCTATGACTGACCTCGTAACCAAAACCTTACGTCCGCAAAAAATTGTTTGGCAACATTGAATTTTTAAATTCGGTCCTCATCATATTTTCAAAGTGAAAGTTTCTACTGGCAGTATTAAAAATATGGAGGCTCGGGCAAGCTGGTGTTGCATACTCCTCTACAGCGCGAAAAATTCGCAACCAAGCACAAGCACACACAAAAGGAAAAGAGATTCATGAAGCTCTGACTTGCAACTCAGTCTTGTATTATTTCTTCTCTGCCTGCGCCTGTCTTTTTAAACAATAAGATTTTCTTTTGTTATTTTTGGTTTTATCTGGATGCAAGATAATCTAATTCTTTTTTGTAATAAATCTGGACAAGGTTTAGTGACAGTTTTCTTCTAACCTCGAAATCTTTTCAGCTTCAATAACTTCCCTAATTAGTTGGTTATTATTTTTACTTATTACGGGGCAATGTTTTTAGTTCTGCTTCACATCTGCAATCTTGGTAATGTATGCCTTGGTGTCCAGAAGTGATTCTGTTTATGTTGTAGTCCTGTTCCCCTTGTCTATGTGACATCAGTATTTGTGACGTCGGGGTGGGGAGGGGTTGGGTTTTGGCAGTAGAACTTGTTTCCAACTGATTAGAAGAATTTCGATGGCAACAAACAAAAGCCTGCGGAACCCCAACAATAGCTCAGCAGCACGAAAGAAATATGTTCCATTCTGTTCTCTGATGTCGTTGTGCTAGCCATGCTCCAAACAAGAGTTTCGAACAAACCATTTGGGCTTCGTAACGTGAAGAGGGGTACAGTTTCTATCATGAAGGAAGCCATTAGCCCGCAGATTTTGTGGGACGAGCGAAGGCGGCGGAACTTTCTAGATTTCAAACTTCACCCCGCACAGCCATGCAGCGCGGCACGTTCCCGTGGCACCTACGGCTGCGAGTAGCAAGTATGTCGGGGAGCCTTTAAAAAGGTGGGTAAAACAAAGTTTTTCAGTGACCGAATCGAGGAGACTGATAGCTTAATGTACCGACACTTGGATAAGTAACCCTGTTGTTGTTGTTGTTTACGGGTTTTATGGCGCAAGAGCTCCGACGGCCATACTGCGCCAAACTTGGTAGGATAAGTAACCCTGGTTTGCAAGTTTTGTCATGGGAGAGTTGGTATTAACTGGGGTGTACTGCGAGTTGTAGAGGATCTAGAGTCACACCGCCATATTCAGCTCAAGAAACCTCGTCTAGGCACAGGCAACTCCTTCCGCAATCATTGAGACTATAAGTTAATTAATACACTTGTGTCTGGTTATTTTTTCGGTTTCTTTTGACTTTCTGAGAATCGAGAAACTCAGCAAGCAAATTTAATATCTAAATTATTCTGAAAAACTGAGAATTTAATCAAAACAAGCTCTGAGAAACATCAAATTTTCCACAAAGGTAAACTCCAGAAAACACCCTCCAATGCCGCAAAGGATTACATTCTTTTCCCCTGTCTTTCTTCTCCGACATTGTTTCCCTGCTTTTATCAGTCTCGGGTTTTCTAGATTATGATCGACAAAGGATTAATTCTGGAAACACGGAATGCCGCTTATAGTGATGCTGCTATATGTCACGCTAGGGGTAGCCAGGCAGGCTCTGGTGCAGCTTGGTTATGACCTTCCTCGCAAAGGGAAGTTTTGGCATTGCATACGAGGCGATACTTGCCCAAGTCTAGAGGTTACCTTGGCAAGGTTATGGAAGCACCCATGCTCACAAGTACGGTAACTGCCCAGGTCACCTTGGAAGGTCTCAGCACACGGCAGGCACCACCGTCTGTCGTAGGTATGATGTGCTGCAATGTCTGATGACACAAACTGCAGCAAAACAAAACATATTTTCTTGTGAAACAGTATCCATAGCTGCAATCTCCGTACCAGCACACTGCATGACTAGCTAATCTCATTGTGCACTTCTTTCTACATTAGAAGCACAGTTTAGCCTGAAGGCGTCGGCATATTTCGGTTCCACGTATAAAGTCACTCATACAGATTTACGTCAAACAAACATATTTCGCCACGTCTGTGGCTGTGGCAGAAAATACTAAGAAAGGCGAGATAAATCTATGATTGCATGCTTGAAATGGTCAGAAATGGGAGGAAAAAGCCCCGAGACACTTTCCTCCCATTTCTCCTCCTGTGAACAGCAAGGTCGAGGGAGCACACCAGTGGTGCAATCGGTGGTTTGTACGCGGTGCTCGAACGTGATTAATTTACGATGTTTGGATACCATCATTTCAGCCATGTTGCGATTACATCGATACCTTAAGAACTGTCAAACGCTGATTGAAAAAAAATTGTACCGCTCATTCACGACTTTCTTAGCTTTGTTGCTCCCATTACGGAATAAAGGGTTTGTTCACCAAATAAACAACGCACTCCCGAGCTTCACCCAGTTTGTCACTGAAGGCTTTGTTTGTGTTCGAAGCTAGATCTTCGCTCAAAAAGCACTTCGAAATTACAAACAAATCTACAACGACTCTCAGCAACCCTCGTCTCATTGAACCGCAGCGCAGTTTTCGCCCAAAGGAGCCGCAAGTAACGACTCTTGAGAACAAAATAATTATCTATAAAAGCAATGCATGGTTCCGGCATTTGAGCACAAGGTATTTGACGTCTTTCGGAGAACGCTACAAAAGCTTAGTATTCCAACAAGAGCTTAAACGTAAAAAAATTTCAGTTTTCTTCGTATCTGCCTGAACTGGGCAGAGCCACCCGAACGATTCGACGTATGCAACATCCAAAACATGTGTCGCAAACTGCTGTGTGCAGCACGCCGGAGCAGCCATCTTTCCGACTGTTTGCAAGCTGGCTCACATCGTTTCGATGACATGTGTCTTGCGTTTAACGTTTCGATGGCAGCCTTTCAATTTTAAGAACAAAGCGTCAAGTGCTAGCCTGGCTGTCAGTAACACTGTTGCTCAATGCGAAAGTGTTCGCATTGAGCACACAGTTGCTCAATGCGAAGTGCAAACAAGTACGCCCATGACATGCTGGAAAGGACAGCCTGGCGCCTAGGCAGTACGGCCACGCAGGCCCAATCAAAGCTCGCAGGATGCTGTACATAGACTGCGCGACACTGTTAAGCACTAGACACAACAAAGAAATAAATGCACCTTGATCCTACGAGAAAACTCTGATGACACAGAGTATAGTAAGACTTGCGAAGCTTGTAACTGGGTTCATGAGCTTTTAATCACTCCCGCGACACACACCTGCACACAATGTGTCATCCGAATTTACCCATTGGATCAAGATACATTAAATTTTTTTCCGCTGCCAAATGGAAGGGAAGGTGCGACAACATTATCCTTTTGTCTTACCCTAGCATGAACTAGCTGGTAATGGTACAATTACAAGCGAGTTGCTTTCACTGCTGTCCCTCCTGCTCAAGCTCTCGTACAACCAAACCACAATTAAACGCAAGGCGCTTGCCCGCACTTGTAGCCACTCCGGCTAGTCCATGCTAAGACGCGACAAAGCATGGCAGGAAGCCTGCCACTACAGCACGTCGGCCGCCGGGCATGACTGGCGAGTGCAAGCGCCACGCGAGTCACATGAATGTTCTGCAATAGCTGCGTGACTTAAAAGAACCCAGATGAAACGCCGTTCGTTGTGCCATTCAGTGGTGCAGGGGTAGAACGTCGGGCTCCTAATCAAAAGGCTGTGGGCTCGATCCCCCTATAGGGGAGACATCATTGATCTTCTTTCATTAAGTGAACCCTATCTTTGCTTTTATTCTCTGTTCTTCTCATTCGACATGCTTCCGTGACCGACTGGGTAATCCATGTTGATCTACAACAACTGGATCGGTCGTTGCATGCTCTCAACCCTAGATATATAACACAGAGCTGCAAACAAAATCACAAAATTTTCAAGAGCCGCAGAGGGAGGGAGGGAGGAGGGGGGGGGGGGGGGGGCCGCGGCAGGTTTTTTGTTTAGAGCAATAAACGAAACTCAAACTAATTTCGGTCTATCTTATATGAGTGAAAAGCAGTCCAATTGTGCGTAAGGCAGCAGTAGCACATTTAAAACGCGTTTCATTTCTCTTTTTGGGGAAGTGCTCCGGGAGAGACGGGGGGTGAGGGAGAGAGAGGAGGGATAAGGGAGGGAGCGGCGAGCCGCACTTTAACACGCGGAGAGCCGCAGCTTGGCCACCCCGCTACTAGGGCATCGCCATGCAGGTTCTCAAGGGAACCTGCATGGCGATGTTGCATGCAGGTTCTCAAGGGGCTTGGGAACGGCCTTTCCCTCTAAATTAATTCCTGGCATTGTATACTAGGCGATACCTGCTGCAGTCTATGGGTTACCTTTGCAGGGAGATGGAGGCATCGATGATCACACGTACGGCAATTGCCCATGTCGCACATCATCAAGGAAGGTCTTCATGAAGCAGGCAACTTGTCCTGTCGATGGAGACCCAAACATATCCTGCATATGTGGGTAAAGTGCCTAAAATTTAATTTAATTACAACTACTTCTCTCCAAAAGCATCATGACATCAAAGCTTGCCGCTTTCCATAGATGGACTCGCTAGCACAGCCTGGCCTTTTTCGGTCGGCCAGGGTGTCGAGAGTGTTTTGTAGCGACCCGCCACACGCCCTCAAAGTTGAACTTGTGTGTTACTCAAATTTCGGAAGAGAAGCCTACTACCAAGTATGATAGAATTGTAGCAGGGGATCATGATGTTAGCTCCGTAGCCCCCGCAACCCAACCTCCATTATCGCCAGCCCCTTTGCCGTCTACTTCATCGCCCATCATGACTACCCGTCATCCCTTGTGGTTGACGCTTGTTCGTAGGGAAGGACTGGCTGGCACTGCTGGGCTCTGCGCCGCTACTCATCCCAATTCCCAAATGGAGACTGCGGCTGACCGATGACATCTGTCGTCTGCTTCCTTTCTTCGGTACTTTGCTTCGGTTAAGGAACTGTTTTTTGCAGATAGTATAACGTGTTGAAATCGCTTACCTACTAATTTCAACGGCAATTCATCTTGGAAGTGCTCGCACAAAGCTGGTGTCGCGATGTGTGGTGATATCAAACGCAGAGAGTGCCTGAAGAATTTTGAGGTTGCTCAAACGATTTGTGGATTTGTTTGGACGCACTTTATGACAAACAAATCAGCGGCAAGCGGCTCATAGTCACATCTTCTAAATTGCTGATTGTGACACTTCCCTGATGACTTGCTAAGTGCTTGGGTATGGTCAAAAAACTTCGAGTGAAACCTATTCCTTCAGACTACGGATACGGAAGGCTCCGCTTCTCAGGGCGCGATGACCCAGGTCCCCTCTACAGCCCATCGAGACTTTGGACGGCGCTCGAATGCGTGCTCAGAGTGCAGTCCAGTGTTACTTTACTGCCATCGGACGGCACTCAGATACAACCTGGATTAAAACAGTTTGCTTTTATTGTTATTGCGGTCACTGTGTAGGTCACTCACTGAGGTGAAGAGGAGGTGAGACGGGGTCCAGTCACCGCCGCGATCAACGACCGAAATCCAACGGTTCCGCAACTTGCTGACCCTTGTAAAACCAGGAGAACTGCCCACAAATTCACTTTACTGCGAATTGTATTATGCTGTGGGACTGAACGGTGAAATGTAATGCCTGCGGAAAAATAATCTCAACGGTCCTTGTAGTCGCGCACACTGCAAAGCCCCATCCTGGCCCCTCCGACGCGCGATGCCACATACTTTCGATTCCTAGAGTTCGCCTGTTCATCGCAGTTCGCCCAGTCTGCCGCTCACGGCAGCGCTCGCTATATCCCTTCCGTTCTGATAAAACCAACTAGACAGAACGAGTGAACGGCTGTGGTTTCGGAAAACGTAGTGTCTAGAAAACTGTCCGACGGCACTCTTGCAGAGCGTTCAAATGCCATCCGACGGTACTCCACTCGCGCGTTCAAGTGGCGTCCGAAAGTCTCGTATAAAACGAGTTCTCAAAACGACTTTTACAAAGGGGAGTGTGGCGTATTGGTAAGCTGTGTCACATAAGCACGTGATCCCGGGTTCGATCCCCACTGCGGGCTTACTTTATTGTTTTTGTTTTCTCGAACATTTTATTTTGCCGACGCATTTGGCGATATGTACATTTATTTTTTTACCATTAACACAGGAAAAAAACGAATGTTGTCGCCGAAATTTCGCTGAACGAAATAGCATGGTACTTCGTTTCCGAAGGTGCATCGGGGAAAGCGGGGCTTGGTTTGGACGCCGCGAAGTGGCGTGTACGACAGGGCCAAATGGGTCAATAGCTTTGTAATTAGCAGCCGCATACTGTCGCCGCGAAGCGGCGTGAACGCAGGCGGGGGTGTGTGTTAACGAGCTCCCCAGTGATACACGCGCCGTCCGACTCCCGGACGGCACTTGTAGGCGCGATTGGAGTGCCGTCGGGCGGCACCGTAGACACAGCCTTCGGAAAGTGCTTTGTGGCCCCTTCCCGAACTTGCGCTACCATGCTTTCGTGGATACTCACCCTTGATGAACGAACTGTGAAGTGGGACCGGTCAGTGATTCGGTATTACTTTCTCTGCAATCGGAGGCGTTGATTTGAACCGCTCGTGCCGTCGGGCGGCACTGTAGACACAGCCTTCGGAAAGTGCTTTGTGGCCCCTTCCCGAACTTGTGCTACCATGCTTTCGTGGATACTCACCCTTGATGAACGAACTGTGAAGTGGACCGGTCAGTGATGCGGTATTACTTTCGCTGCAATCGGAGGCGTTGATTTGAACCGCTCGTTCTCGAAATAGGAGCCTTGTCTTGAACAAAACCATCCAATAACTCAAAGGCCGCAACCACGTCGCACACAACTCTCTACCTGCGCCACATGCGTTGCGCCATCTTGGGTCCCAGTGTTGCCAGGTGAGGAAAACAAAAATCAGTGGATACTAGATAGAACTCAATCGAACTCCCTAAAATCAGTTAATAAAATTATACACTTTTTTTACTCCGAGACTAATCTTTTAGCAAATATCATAAGCTATAAAACAGCAGTTTAGATAAAACTGTATTCCCAAATTGAGCTATAATTAGTATTATTTTTATTGCGTCACTCTGCTGCAATGTCCGACAGAAATGTTTTAACGTCCAAAAGTCGGTTTGATTGTATCAACTATTCCGATGACTTGACTCAACGCTGCAATACAAAAACCCAAACTCCTCTGCGTGAAAACGGAACTACGTGGATGCGAGTTGCAAAACCTCTTTGTGGTCTGGAAACACTGTACGGGCGGCCGTCTTGAGTTTCGGTTTCTCCGCATTTCCTTCTAGGGCATGGACGCTCCGCCACTGAGTGCGATTCGGAAATTTTATTGTTTTCTGACTTCCGACCGATCACCCAACGTGGCCGAAGAGCTAGGCCGTCATGCGCTTCATCTCTGAGGACACTCTTTTTTCGATGCGAACACCGATGAAATCGTACTGTTTAGCGGTAGACTGTCTACCGTGTTACATGAGGGAGAGAGAGGAGGGATAAGGGAGGGAGCGGCGAGCCGCACTTTAACACGCGGAGAGCCGCAGCTTGGCCACCCCGCTACTAGGGCATCGCCATGCAGGTTCTCAAGGGAACCTGCATGGCGATGTTGCATGCAGGTTCTCAAGGGGCTTGGGAACGGCCTTTCCCTCTAAATTAATTCCTGGCATTGTATACTAGGCGATACCTGCTGCAGTCTATGGGTTACCTTTGCAGGGAGATGGAGGCATCGATGATCACACGTACGGCAATTGCCCATGTCGCACATCATCAAGGAAGGTCTTCATGAAGCAGGCAACTTGTCCTGTCGATGGAGACCCAAACATATCCTGCATATGTGGGTAAAGTGCCTAAAATTTAATTTAATTACAACTACTTCTCTCCAAAAGCATCATGACATCAAAGCTTGCCGCTTTCCATAGATGGACTCGCTAGCACAGCCTGGCCTTTTTCGGTCGGCCAGGGTGTCGAGAGTGTTTTGTAGCGACCCGCCACACGCCCTCAAAGTTGAACTTGTGTGTTACTCAAATTTCGGAAGAGAAGCCTACTACCAAGTATGATAGAATTGTAGCAGGGGATCATGATGTTAGCTCCGTAGCCCCCGCAACCCAACCTCCATTATCGCCAGCCCCTTTGCCGTCTACTTCATCGCCCATCATGACTACCCGTCATCCCTTGTGGTTGACGCTTGTTCGTAGGGAAGGACTGGCTGGCACTGCTGGGCTCTGCGCCGCTACTCATCCCAATTCCCAAATGGAGACTGCGGCTGACCGATGACATCTGTCGTCTGCTTCCTTTCTTCGGTACTTTGCTTCGGTTAAGGAACTGTTTTTTGCAGATAGTATAACGTGTTGAAATCGCTTACCTACTAATTTCAACGGCAATTCATCTTGGAAGTGCTCGCACAAAGCTGGTGTCGCGATGTGTGGTGATATCAAACGCAGAGAGTGCCTGAAGAATTTTGAGGTTGCTCAAACGATTTGTGGATTTGTTTGGACGCACTTTATGACAAACAAATCAGCGGCAAGCGGCTCATAGTCACATCTTCTAAATTGCTGATTGTGACACTTCCCTGATGACTTGCTAAGTGCTTGGGTATGGTCAAAAAACTTCGAGTGAAACCTATTCCTTCAGACTACGGATACGGAAGGCTCCGCTTCTCAGGGCGCGATGACCCAGGTCCCCTCTACAGCCCATCGAGACTTTGGACGGCGCTCGAATGCGTGCTCAGAGTGCAGTCCAGTGTTACTTTACTGCCATCGGACGGCACTCAGATACAACCTGGATTAAAACAGTTTGCTTTTATTGTTATTGCGGTCACTGTGTAGGTCACTCACTGAGGTGAAGAGGAGGTGAGACGGGGTCCAGTCACCGCCGCGATCAACGACCGAAATCCAACGGTTCCGCAACTTGCTGACCCTTGTAAAACCAGGAGAACTGCCCACAAATTCACTTTACTGCGAATTGTATTATGCTGTGGGACTGAACGGTGAAATGTAATGCCTGCGGAAAAATAATCTCAACGGTCCTTGTAGTCGCGCACACTGCAAAGCCCCATCCTGGCCCCTCCGACGCGCGATGCCACATACTTTCGATTCCTAGAGTTCGCCTGTTCATCGCAGTTCGCCCAGTCTGCCGCTCACGGCAGCGCTCGCTATATCCCTTCCGTTCTGATAAAACCAACTAGACAGAACGAGTGAACGGCTGTGGTTTCGGAAAACGTAGTGTCTAGAAAACTGTCCGACGGCACTCTTGCAGAGCGTTCAAATGCCATCCGACGGTACTCCACTCGCGCGTTCAAGTGGCGTCCGAAAGTCTCGTATAAAACGAGTTCTCAAAACGACTTTTACAAAGGGGAGTGTGGCGTATTGGTAAGCTGTGTCACATAAGCACGTGATCCCGGGTTCGATCCCCACTGCGGGCTTACTTTATTGTTTTTGTTTTCTCGAACATTTTATTTTGCCGACGCATTTGGCGATATGTACATTTATTTTTTTACCATTAACACAGGAAAAAAACGAATGTTGTCGCCGAAATTTCGCTGAACGAAATAGCATGGTACTTCGTTTCCGAAGGTGCATCGGGGAAAGCGGGGCTTGGTTTGGACGCCGCGAAGTGGCGTGTACGACAGGGCCAAATGGGTCAATAGCTTTGTAATTAGCAGCCGCATACTGTCGCCGCGAAGCGGCGTGAACGCAGGCGGGGGTGTGTGTTAACGAGCTCCCCAGTGATACACGCGCCGTCCGACTCCCGGACGGCACTTGTAGGCGCGATTGGAGTGCCGTCGGGCGGCACCGTAGACACAGCCTTCGGAAAGTGCTTTGTGGCCCCTTCCCGAACTTGCGCTACCATGCTTTCGTGGATACTCACCCTTGATGAACGAACTGTGAAGTGGGACCGGTCAGTGATTCGGTATTACTTTCTCTGCAATCGGAGGCGTTGATTTGAACCGCTCGTGCCGTCGGGCGGCACTGTAGACACAGCCTTCGGAAAGTGCTTTGTGGCCCCTTCCCGAACTTGTGCTACCATGCTTTCGTGGATACTCACCCTTGATGAACGAACTGTGAAGTGGACCGGTCAGTGATGCGGTATTACTTTCGCTGCAATCGGAGGCGTTGATTTGAACCGCTCGTTCTCGAAATAGGAGCCTTGTCTTGAACAAAACCATCCAATAACTCAAAGGCCGCAACCACGTCGCACACAACTCTCTACCTGCGCCACATGCGTTGCGCCATCTTGGGTCCCAGTGTTGCCAGGTGAGGAAAACAAAAATCAGTGGATACTAGATAGAACTCAATCGAACTCCCTAAAATCAGTTAATAAAATTATACACTTTTTTTACTCCGAGACTAATCTTTTAGCAAATATCATAAGCTATAAAACAGCAGTTTAGATAAAACTGTATTCCCAAATTGAGCTATAATTAGTATTATTTTTATTGCGTCACTCTGCTGCAATGTCCGACAGAAATGTTTTAACGTCCAAAAGTCGGTTTGATTGTATCAACTATTCCGATGACTTGACTCAACGCTGCAATATAAAAACCCAAACTCCTCTGCGTGAAAACGGAACTACGTGGATGCGAGTTGCAAAACCTCTTTGTGGTCTGGAAACACTGTACGGGCGGCCGTCTTGAGTTTCGGTTTCTCCGCATTTCCTTCTAGGGCATGGACGCTCCGCCACTGAGTGCGATTCGGAAATTTTATTGTTTTCTGACTTCCGACCGATCACCCAACGTGGCCGAAGAGCTAGGCCGTCATGCGCTTCATCTCTGAGGACACTCTTTTTTCGATGCGAACACCGATGAAATCGTACTGTTTAGCGGTAGACTGTCTACCGTGTTACATGCGACTCAATTTTTTTTTTTTTTTTTTTTTTATTATTGACAAAAGTGTTTTATTTTTTTTTTTTTTTTTTAGAAAGCTCTGTGTTTCAATGGAAACTGTGCCCTGGGAAATATTTTTCAGACGTTGCAAGAGCTAAATTGGTTTCAGATAGGAAAAATTGGGTTGTGTGTGTGTTTATACAGCCTAGAACTTGGTCTGCCTCACAGGGACGACGAGTCTCCCAGCTGTAGATGAGCAATTTAGCCAGTGCAGTACAATCGCTAGCCTGGGGTCTTGAACGTGCACCACGCAGTAGTGATACACGACCGCACGCCGGTACGATGCTCATCCAAAAGATAGCACTTACCTCAAGCACAGTTGACGGATGTTTCGCTATTATTGAAGATTTGTTCAACCCTGGCAGGATAACTGCATTGACTTTCTCAAGACTAAACAACTTTTTTTTCACCTCGGCTGCGAAAAAAAAAAAAACGATGTAAAAAAATGAGTGTGAAATGAGGTTGGCACCACCCGTGTTGCTCCACTCGACGTCCGCCACGTAAGTTTTCGCCGCCGCGGCCGTCGAATTTTTAGCCACTGCGATAGCAAAATCCCTTCTCCATGAATGGTGAGCAAACAGACACGTAGTCTGTGTCTGTTATGTTTTCTATTCAAGAATATTTCAACAACAAACTTCTGTTTTGTTTTAGATGTGTTTTACAAACCTCGTTTACCGACGCCAGACAAAGTGTATGGAAATCGCTGCAAAGCAACGAGGTTGTTTTAATGGTGCAGGCTAAGGTGACGGAGGCTGATGGCGCGTGCTCCATTTTGGTTTTCTTAGTTGAAATATTTTTATCCAGTAGCGCGCGTGTATAGAGGCTGTTCTGTCGCTTTATGTAGGCACGCTCGCGTCCTCGCCAGACGACATGGCGCCGCTTTAAGTTCCATCGCCGCTCCGCCATCATTACTAAAGTCCCTCTATCCTGGGAAAAGTGGTGGCATTCATTGCTGTTGAAATGCTCGAGACACGTGACACGCGCCCCTTCTGGGAAGAACATGGCGTCTGAAATCTCTCTCAGTGCTGCGCTGTGCCGCCATGATCTTCCCAAGACCTGCACGTTGCACTTGCCTCGTGCATCGACGCGCTATGCGCTACTTCTAAAATATGAAGGGGCTTTTATCATTACTAAAGACCCTTCATGTTAAAAAAAAGTAGCGCAAGATGCGTCGATACACGCGGCACGTGCAACGTGCAGCCCTTGGGAAGATCATGGCGGCACAGCGCAGCACTGAGCTAGATTTTAGACTACATGTTCTTCACAGAAGGGGCGCGTGCCACGTGTCTCGAGCATTTCCACAACATTGAATGGCACCACTTTTCCCAGGATAGAGGGTAGGGTGCCTTCATACAGTTTCGCCACGTCTGTCTTAGGGTGGCGGCATCTCGGCCATTTCTATGCCCAGAATGCGTGCGCTTCGATCTCGTTCGCAGCGAGCGCTTATCCCTGCCCTGCGCTTTGGCGCAATTTTAAAGGGGCGATGCAACGATATTCAATTGGAATGTTTTTCACTTTACACGAGCTCACTGGCACAAGTGGGACTCAAGGATACTCGCACGCAACGCCACTGACCAAAAGCACCTTTGTAGCGCTGTAATTTCGAGGAAAAAACCGAGCGTTTTCATTCATTCTCTCCTTCGCAAAACCTGATGACGTAGCTGGGCGGTGGCAGTCCCGCCCAGTGACGATATTTGAATGCGGCTCATAGATTGGACCCGAGCATTGCGTGGGCACTTGATTTGGGCTCGAGAAGCTCGAGCTCGAAAAGCATTAGCTCGAGAAGAATTTGGGTAATATCCTGCGTCCAATCGCTGCAATGACGACAACAGCCTAACCATAACAATGTCTGGAACTCAGCGCGTGTCCTGTGCCTTGCCAACCCCAGCGCACGGCTATGATCAACATTGGCGGCATATAATAGGCTCCAGATCACGTGGCCGCGTGTTATGGTTGCGAGTTGAGGGGGTGAACGGAGCTCGTTTTTCTTTATTTTTTTTTCTACGACTTCGATTGTGTGTGGTGAAAGACGAACGGGTATTTCACGGATCATTAGCGTTAGGGATCCGTTTTAAGCGGTATTTGCGCAAATACAAAAATCGTTGCATCGCCCCTTTAAGGTCATTCGGCATGCGCAGGCAGTTTTCAATACAACAATGAGTGTCTTCGCCCTATGACAAACGCAGATTGAGGCACCCTAATAGAGGGGTGGTTCGAGCTCCCTCTAGCCGGACAAAGGCGCCCCGCAAAAGATTGCAGCACTGATCTCTAATCGATGACATAGCAGAACTAATAGAGCAACGCTGCTGAGCAGGCAAAAGGCAAAAGTACAAGACAGCGAGATTGAAAATCTTTGAAGCGGATCCGTCCACCAATCATAATTAATCGAGCCGCGCTCAAATTTGATGTCACGTGCAGTTGTTGATCATGAGTCAGACCCACGGGTCAGCCCACTGATCAGTGATGAGCTAATGTTCCTTGGTATTCTGCAACCCGTAAAAAAAACGTACTCCCCCCCCCCCCTCCGCCCTCCTTCCGCCGCCACTTAATGCTGGATGTAGCTCGTTTCTGGACTGCGAGTGCCGCAAGTTACAAATACAGTCGGCAGAGTCAAGTAAAACGCTGCTGTAGAGGCACACACACCTTCACGCACATTGTACTAGTAAAACACATCCACATGACGTCGAATCTTGATCGGTATGCAAGCGTACGAAGGCACAGAGACGTAGCACTTAGGCGTGACAAGGAAATTTTGATTACGTCGCGAGACCGGTGAAACTTGCTCTCGACGAATTGTGCCTTTTTCGTGCGGCCCTGCACCTTCGTAAAATTTTCCACGTGTTCTCAACAGTAAGTCTCAACGCTTACGCAGGGTCTTGGAAAACCTCTTTTGCGAATGACGACGAACGAGTAGAAAACGTTTCTCCAGCACGCTGACGGCTGCCTTTGTAACGCTAGCAAAACCGCAATTTGTTTATTTGCAAGATGGCCGCCCGGTGACTTCACTAGCACTTCAGCGACCAAGCGGGTATGCGCGATCAACAATAGACCTATAGCCAAATTACCCAAGCATCAAGGAGAATGCAGGGATTGGTGTTCCACGCGCCGCACGTGCTGGCCTCACATTAGTAACTTTCCAAAGCAGATGTCTAAAACAAATTGCATCTTACACGCGCGTTCGTCAACGCTTTATTTTGCTTATTTACTTCGAATCTTTTACACGGGGAAGGCATAGCCGTGCGGCGCCTGGAACACCAATCCCTGCATTCTTCTTGATGCTTGGGTAATTTAGTATTAGGTATATTTTCATAGAGATCAATACTGCAAACGTCCCATCTTTTGCGGGGCTCCTTTGTCTGGTCAGAGGGAGTGATGGCGGAGCGGCGGCCGTGTTGTCTGGCGAGGGCGTGAGCGTGCCAATATAGACCTTTGTCCGGAAGTGCTCTTTTTAGCCTCGACCGCAAGGAGCAAAAGCGAACAATAATCTCGAACCCAGACGCTCACGGGGAGGGGGGGCTGCGTCGGCCTGCGCCGCCGCTTCCCGTTGAAGGCTTCTTCGCTGGTGTGCCGACTGCCGTTTCGCCAGCATCGGCCCTGTTTACCGCGGTATGTGAGTATAGTGCCCGTAATGTGAGAGCCGTGTGTCCATACGCCACTTTGCCGCTGTTGGTTTCCATCTAGCCGAGCCAGAAAACATCTCGCGTCGAGTTGACCGCGCCGCGAGTGACGAAGAAGAAGCAAACAGGGCGACGGTTTGTGCGATTGCTTTGGTGGCTCCGGTGTTGAGTGTCTTCAACGTCCTCGTGAGAAGGTTCCCCTGCCCTTCGAAGTTATTGCAAGCACCACGAAAGATGTGGAATCATCGTCTCAACTACAAATAAGCAAGCCTTCACGAGCAACAACGGTGCCGAGCAGGCGCTCGGCACAGTTGTGTCAGACTCACGCAGCCAGCGGCACAGTTGTGTTGGTTGCGTCGTAGATGTTCAACAACGCCGAGGTATTTTCATTTATCATTTGGAATGGCTTCAAGAGTGGGAAATTAATCTATTTCGCGGATTGTTAACGCCGAGGTGAGTGCCCTCCGTTGCAGTGCCGTCGTCGCGCAAAGTGCGGAGAAAACCGGGTGGCGATGGCGGCGGTGCTCTTTAATCTTGCGCCGTCGGGTTCATGAAGTCCGGAGTAAACGTACGTACGTGCGTCTGCTGGATCGGTGTTTTGGACTTTCTCAAAACTCTTTCTCACGCGCATTTTCCTTGTGAAGCTTAGTAGCTCATTACACCTCATCGTCGGTTGCGCTCATTTGACTGCGAAGGACGAGCCTGCGTGATGTGAATTTCACTGCCTAAGATCCTTGGTGTGCTGTAACGAGGGCTAATAAAATATCACCGCGAACATCTGAACAAACGAGTCGAAGTTTCGTCTGCTATCATAACTGATCGCCTGTCACAATATTAATCTGTAGCGTTCCTAGACTCCGCCCCCACAGGCACCGTGCTTCGTTGCCCGATAGTAAGTGTCTCCTGGTACCTCGTAGAATTCCAGCTCCCACTTCAAGTAAGTACCATCCTTTAGAACTGGCAATTAATAGTTTCGAACCCAGACGCTCGCAGTGTGTGTTTGTGTGTGTGTTGGGGGGGGGGGGGGGGCGGGGGGGCGTACTAACATACTCGGAGCCCTCGTTTACGCCGCTTCGCAGCGGCAGACAAGGCGCCACATTACAAAAGAAAGCTAATCCGAGCTATCCATGTAACTAGACCCAGTCGCTAGTGATTCGATGAAACGTCGTGGTCTCGTTTTCATTCGTTAAAACGGCGTTCGATCAAGTGAACGCCTCCCACTTATTTCGGCTCGGCAGAGCCGCGCTGCCGCAGAAAGGCAAGGAAAGTCGGTCTCAAACGTGCCACGAATGTAATGTCGTATACAAGAAGCCAACAATCAAGCATTTGAAAGCTACAAGAAAGCGGTAGCGAAATATTTACTACGCAATGAACCCGGACTGAAACGCGGATGTCAAGGGTCAGCAGTCACCGAGAACATTTAAGACAAGAAAGGTTTTCTCTTGTTTTCTTGGTCGAGATGGGTTCTCGAATGTTCACGACATCTTATCTGTTGAAGAACGGGTCGCGGAGGCTTCTGGTGAAGACATCGTTCACGATGTGCCGGTGCATTCGGACAGCCTGCCGCATCCAGCTCCCCAAAGCAACGCCGCCAACGCAGCCCCCCCTCCTGCCTGCCAGTTCTCTCCGCGTGGTGGCGCGAGCGTAGATAAACATGGCGGCGCCCTGGAATTGGCGCGGACACTGGTCTATAAAGCGGCACTACAGCGTCTATCCACGCGCGCTAATGAATAAAAATATTTAAACCAAGAAAACAAAAATGGAGCACGCGCCATCAGCCCCCGTTCGAAATTCTATACTTGGTGTCAATAATTTTTACAGTTGGTCGTGCAGCTAGAGCGCTCGTTTAGCCGTGCCGCTGTCACACTAGGAGCTCGCGCTCGTAGCCTTGGGGCTTTGTCAGCACTAAGATAACACGAATGTATTCCCGGCGAGAAGCACGTAAGGGGCGCTTCAGCGATCCTCACTCTAAAGCCCCTTCACGTTTCAAAAGTAGCGCAACGTGCGTGGATCCACGAGGCACGTGCCGTACTTGGGAAGATCATGGCTGCACAGCGCAGCAATGATCAATATTTCAGACGTTATGCTCTTCCCAGAAGTAACGCGCGGCACGTGTCTTGAGCATTTCCAAAACAATTAATGACGCCACTTTTCCCAAGATGAGGGACTTTACCTCACTGCGGCGGCTACACGCGCTAATCAAGCGCTGATGTTTTTGTTCCCACATACAGCTTTCATGTTAGAACCGCGAGTCACCCCGGCATGTCCGGCCGTGTCTCGTATACCGCATTTAGGTTGCTCCTGTTGCTGCGCTTCATTCGAAGTACCTATGTCCCTGTTTCTAATGTTGATTCAGTGCTAACGTAGCCAGATAGCCCTGCGTTATCTGTGAAAAAATACATTTAAAAAGGGGAAAAAAAAGAACATCGATTCAATCTTGTTTTGGGATGCGAAAAGGATCCACCTGATAGCGACTCCCAACCCAAACTTCTCGACGTAAGCAGGACTGGTGAAGGCGAGCGGGTTGAACATGAATACATAAAATTGAAAGAAGGAAACACAGAGGACAAGCACAGGACAACCACTTTCTTTCACGAAAGAAAGTGGTTGTCCTGTGCTTGTCCTTTGTGTTTTATTCTTTCAATTTTATGTAAGCAGGAACGGGCGTTTTTTCCAGCTTTTTTTAATATTGATATTTTGTTTCACAAATCTTGAGAAAAATTTAGGAAAACAATCAATGACAACGCGAAGAAACATGCGCACGTTATCGCGCGGCGTGAAGCCATTTACAACTGTTAAACTGGGCTATGGTGTACTAGAACTGGGATAACTGGGCTCTAATCTTTTCACGAAGTTGTACCGAACCTCTCTATGAATTTTTTTTTATGCGCGTTGTAGAGTCGTTTTTCTTGATGCGCAAGTAGCTCAATGTGTGCGGAAAATACCGAGTGTTTAAATATTCTACACCACAGAGGTCTTGCTTTAATGTTTTGGAAAGCCAAAAAACAACCTCGTTGCTTTGCAGCGATTTCCATACACTTTGTCTGGCGTCGGTAAACGAGGTTTGTAAAACACATCTAAAACAAAACAGAAGTTTGTTGTTGAAATATTCTTGAATAGAAAACATAACAGACACAGACTACGTGTCTGTTTGCTCACCATTCATGGAGAAGGAATTTTGCTATCGCAGTGGCTAAAAATTCGACGGCCGCGGCGGCGAAAACTTACGTGGCGGACGTCGAGTGGAGCAACACGGGTGGTGCCAACCTCATTTCACACTCATTTTTTTACATCGTTTTTTTTTTTTTTTTTCGCAGCCGAGGTGGAAAAAAAAGTTGTTTAGTCTTGAGAAAGTCAATGCAGTTATCCTGCCAGGGTTGAACAAATCTTCAATAATAGCGAAACATCCGTCAGCTGTGCTTGAGGTAAGTGCTATCATTTGGATGAGCATCGTACCGGCGTGCGGTCGTGTATCACTACTGCGTGGTGCACGTTCAAGACCCCAGGCTAGCGATTGTACTGCACTGGCTAAATTGCTCATCTACAGCTGGGAGACTCGTCGTCCCTGTGAGGCAGACCAAGTTCTAGGCTGTATAAACACACACACAACCCAATTTTTCCTATCTGAAACCAATTTAGCTCTTGCAACGTCTGAAAAATATTTCCCAGGGCACAGTTTCCATTGAAACACAGAGCTTTCTAAAAAAAAAATAATAATAAAACACTTTTGTCAATAAAAAAAAAAAAAATTGAGTAGCTTGTAACACGGTAGACAGTCTACCGCTAAACAGAACGATTTCATCGGTGTTGGCATCGAAAAAAGAGTGTCCTCAGAGATGAAGCGCATGACGGCCTAGCTCTTCGGCCACGTTGGGTGATCGGTCGGAAGTCAGAAAACAATAAAATTTCCGAATCGCACTCAGTGGCGGAGCGTCCATGCCCTAGAAGGAAATGCGGAGAAACCGAAACTCAAGACGGCCGCCCGTACAGTGTTTCCAGACCACGAAGAGGTTTTGCAACTCGCATCCACGTAGTTCCGTTTTCACGCAGAGGAGTTTGGGTTTTTGTATTGCAGCGTTGAGTCAAGTCATCGGAATAGTTGATACAATCAAACCGACTTTTGGACGTTAAAACATTTCTGTCGGACATTGCAGCAGAGTGACGCAATAAAAATAATACTAATTATAGCTCAATTTCGGAATACAGTTTTATCTAAACTGCTGTTTTATAGCTTATGATATTTGCTAAAAGATTAGTCTCGGAGTAAAAAAAGTGTATAATTTTATTAACTGATTTTAGGGAGTTCGACTGAGTTCTATCCAGTATCCACTTATTTTTGTTTTCCTCACGTGGCAACACTGGGACCCAAGATGGCGCAACGCATGTGGGGCAGGTAGAGAGTTGTGTGCGACGTGGTTGCGGCCTTTGAGTTATTGGATGGTTTTGTTCAAGACGAGGCTCCTATTTCGAGAACGAGCGGTTCAAATCAACGCCTCCGATTGCAGCGAAAGTAATACCGCATCACTGACCGGTCCCACTTCACAGTTCGTTCATCAAGGGTGACTATCCACGAAAGCATGGTAGCACAAGTTCGGGAAGGGGCCACAAAGCACTTTCCGAAGGCTGTGTCTACAGTGCCGTCCGACGGCACGAGCGGTTCAAATCAACGCCTCCGATTGCAGCGAAAGTAATACCGAATCACTGACCGGTCCCACTTCACAGTTCGTTCATCAAGGGTGAGTGTCCACGAAAGCATGGTAGCGCAAGTTCGGGAAGGGGCCACAAAGCACTTTCCGAAGGCTGTGTCTACAGTGCCGCCCGACGGCACTCCAATCGCGCCTACAAGTGCCGTCCGGGAGTCGGACGGCGCGTGTATCACTGGGGAGCTCGTTAACACACACCCCCGCCTGCGTTCACGCCGCTTCGCGGCGACAGTATGCGGCTGCTAATTACAAAGCTATTGACCCATTTGGCCCTGTCGTACACGCCGCTTCGCGGCGTCCAAACCAAGCCCCGCTTTCCCCAATGCACCTCCGGAAACCAAGTACCATGCTATTTCGTTCAGCGAAATTTCGGCGACAACATTCGTTTTTTTCCTGTGTTAATGGTAAAAAAATAAATGTACATATCGCCAAATGCGTCGGCAAAATAAAATGTTCGAGAAAACAAAAACAATAAAGTAAGCCCGCAGTGGGGATCGAACCCGGGATCACGTGCTTATGTGACAGATCTTACCAATACGCCACACTCCCCTTTGTAAAAGTCGTTTTGAGAACTCGTTTTATACGAGACTTTCGGACGCCACTTGAACGCGCGAGTGGAGTACCGTCGGATGGCATTTGAACGCTCTGCAAGAGTGCCGTCGGACAGTTTTCTAGACACTACGTTTTCCGAAACCACAGCCGTTCACTCGTTCTGTCTAGTTGGTTTTATCAGAACGGAAGGGATATAGCGAGCGCTGCCGTGAGCGGCAGACTGAGCGAACTGCGATGAACAGGCAAACTCTAGGAATCGAAAGTATGTGGCATCGCGCGTCGGAGGGGCCAGGATGGGGCTTTGCAGTGTGCGCGACTACAAGGACCGTTGAGATTATTCTTCCGCAGGCATTACATTTCACCGTTCAGTCCCACAGCATAATACAATTCGCAGTAAAGTGAATTTGTGGGCAGTTCTCCTGGTTTTACAAGGGTCAGCAAGTTGCAGAACCGTTGGATTTCGGTCGGTGATCGCGGCGGTGACTGGACCCCGTCTCACCTCCTCTTCACCTCAGTGAGTGACCTACACAGTGACCGCAATAACAATAAAAGCGAACTGTTTTAATCCAGGTTGTATCTGAGTGCCGTCCGATGGCAGTAAAGTAACACTGGACTGCACTCTGAGCACGCATTCGAGCGCCGTCCAAAGTCTCGATGGGCTGTAGAGGGGACCTGGGTCATCGCGCCCTGAGAAGCGGAGCCTTCCGTATCCGTAGTCTGAAGGAATAGGTTTCACTCGAAGTTTTTTGACCATATCCAAGCACTTAGCAAGTCATCAGGGAAGTGTCGCAATCAGCAATTTAGAAGATGTGACTATGAGCCGCTTGCCGCTGATTTGTTTGTCATAAAGTGGGTCCAAACAAATCCATAAATCGTTTGAGCAACCTCAAAATTCTTCAGGCACTCTCTGCGTTTGATATTACCACACATCGCGACACCAGCTTTGCGCGGGCACTTCCAAGATGAATTGCCGTTGAAATTAGTAGGTAAGCGATTTCAACACGTTATACTATCTGCAAAAAACAGTTCCTAAACCGAAGCAAAGTACCGAAGAAAGGAAGCAGACGACAGATGTCATCGGTCAGCCGCAGTCTCCATTTGGGAATTGGGATGAGTAGCGGCGCAGAGCCCAGCAGTGCCAGCCAGTCCTTCCCTACGAACAAGCGTCAACCACAAGGGATGACGGGTAGTCATGATGGGCGATGAAGTAGACGGCAAAGGGACTGGCGATAATGGAGGTTGGGTTGCGGGGGCTACGGAGCTAACATCATGATCCCCTGCTACAATTCTATCATACTTGGTTGTAGGCTTCTCTTCCGAAATTTGAGTAACACACAAGTTCAACTTTGAGGGCGTGTGGCGGGTCGCTACAAAACACTCTCGACACCCTGGCCGACCGAAAAAGGCCAGGCTGTGCTAGCGAGTCCATCTATGGAAAGCGGCAAGCTTTGATGTCATGATGCTTTTGGAGAGAAGTAGTTGTAGTTGTAATTAAATTAAATTTTAGGCACTTTACCCACACATGCAGGATATGTTTGGGTCTCCATCGACAGGACAAGTTGCCTGCTTCATGAAGACCTTCCTTGATGATGTGCGACATGGGCAATTGCCGTACGTGTGATCATCGATGCCTCCATCTCCCTGCAAAGGTAACCCATAGACTACAGCAGGTATCGCCTAGTATACAATGCCAGGAATTAATTTAGAGGGAAAGGCCGTTCCCAAGCTCCTTGAGAACCTGCATGGCGATGCCCTAGTAGAGGGGTGGCCAAGCTGCGGCTCTCCGCGTGTTAAAGTGCGGCTCGCCGCTCCCTCCCTTATCCCTCCTCTCTCTTCCCCACCCCCCCTCTCTCCCGGAGCACTTCCCTAAAAAGAGAAATGAAACGCGTTTTAAATGTGCTACTGCTGCCTTACGCACAATTGGACTGCTTTTCACTCATATAAGATAGACCGAAATTAGTTTGAGTTTCGTTTATTGCTCTAAACAAAAAACCTGCCGCGGCCCCCCCCCCCCCTCCTCCCTCCCTCTGCGGCTCTTGAAAATTTTGTGATTTTGTTTGCAGCTCTGTGTTATATATCTAGGGTTGAGAGCATGCAACGACCGATCCAGTTGTTGTAGATCAACATGGATTACCCATTCGGTCACGGAAGCACGTCGAATGAGAAGAACAGAGAATAAAAGCAAAGATAGGGTTCACTTAATGAAAGAAGATCAATGATATGTCTCCCCTATAGGGGGATCGAGCCCACAGCCTTTTGATTAGGAGCCCGATGTTCTACCCCTGCACCACTGAATGGCACAACGAACGGCGTTTCATCTGGGTTCTTTTAAGTCGCGCAGCTATTGCAGAACATTCATGTGACTCGCGTGGCGCCTGCACTCACCAGTCATGCCCGGCGGCCGACGTGCTGTAGTGGCAGGCTTCCTGCCATGCTTTGTCGCGTCTTAGCATGGACTAGCCAGAGTGGCTACAAGTGCGGGCAAGCGCCTTGCGTTTAATTGCGGTTTGGTTGTACGAGAGCTCGAGCAGGAGGGACAGCAGTGAAAGCAACTCGCTTGTAATTGTACCATTACCAGCTAGTTCGTGCTAGGGTAAGACAAAAGGATAATGTTGTCGCACCTTCCCTTCCATTTGGCAGCGGAAAGAAATTTAATGTACCTTGATCCAATGGGTAAATTCGGATGACACATTGTGTGCAGGTGTGTGTCGCGGGAGTGATTAAAAGCTCATGAACCCAGTTACAAGCTTCGCAAGTCTTACTATACTCTGTGTCATCAGAGTTTTCTCATAGGATCATGGTGCATTTATTTCTTTGTTGTGTCTAGAGCTTAACAGTGTCGCGCAGTCTATGTACAGCATCCTGCGAGCTTTGATTGGGCCTGCGTGGCCGTACTGCCTAGGCGCTAGGCTGTCCTTTCCAGGATGTCATGGGCGTACTTGTTTACACTTTGCATTGAGCAACTGTGTGTGTGAACAGTGTTAGTGACAGCCAGGCAAGCACTTGACGCTTTGTTCTTAAAATTGAAAGGCTGCCATCGAAACGTTAAACGCAAGACACATGTGCATCGAAACAATGTGAGCCAGCGTGCAAACAGTCGGAAAGATGGCTGCTCCGGCGTGCTGCACACAGCAGTTTGCGACACATGCTTTGGATCTTGCATACGTCGGGTCGTTCGGGTGGCTCCGCCCAGTTCAGGCAGATACGAAGAAAACTGAAATTTTTTTACGTTTAAGCTCTTGTTGGAATACTAAGCTTTTGTAGCGTTCTCCGAAAGACGTCAAATACCTTGTGCTCAAATGCCGGAACCATGCATTGCTTTTATAGATAATTATTTTGTTCTCAAGAGTCGTTACTTGCGGCTCCTTTGGGCGAAAACTGCGCTGCGGTTCAATGAGACGAGGGTTGCTGAGAGTCGTTGTAGATTTGTTTGTAATTTCGAAGTGCTTTTTGAGCGACGATCTAGCTTCGAACACAAACAAAGCCTTCAGTGACAAACTGGGTGAAGCTCGGGAGTGCGTTGTTTATTTGGTGAACAAACCCTTTATTCCGTAATGGGAGCAACCAAAGCTAAGAAAGTCGTGAATGAGCCGGTACAATTTTTTTTCAATCAGCGTTTGACAGTTCTTAAGGTATCGATGTAATCGCAACATGGCTGAAATGATGGTATCCAAACATCGTAAATTAATCGCGTTCGAGCACCGCGTACAAACCACCGATTGCACCACTGGTGTGCTCCCTCGACCTTGCTGTTCACAGGAGGAGAAATGGGAGGAAAGTGTCTCGGGGCTTTTTCCTCCCATTTCTGACCATTTCAAGCATGCAATCATAGATTTATCTCGCCTTTCTTAGTATTTTCTGCCACAGCCACAGACGTGGCGAAATATGTTTGTTTGACGTAAATCTGTATGAGTGACTTTATACGTGGAACCGATATATGCCGACACCTTCAGGCTAAACTGTGCTTCTAATGTAGAAAGAAGTGCACAATGAAATTAGCTACTCATGCAGTGTGCTGGTACGGAGATTGCAGCTATGGATACTGTTTCACAGGAAAATATGTTTTGTTTTGCTGCAGCTTGTGTCATCAGACATTGCAGCACATCATACCTACGACAGACGGTGGTGCCTGCCGTGTGCTGAGACCTTCCAAGGTGACCTGGGCAGTTACCGTACTTGTGAGCATGGGTGCTTCCATAACCTTGCCAAGGTAACCTCTAGACTTGGGCAAGTATCGCCTCGTATGCAATGCCAAAACTTCCCTTTGCGAGGAAGGTCATAACCAAGCTGCACCAGAGCCTACCTGGCTACCCCTAGCGTGACATATAGCAGCATCACTATAAGCGGCATTCCGTGTTTCCAGAATTAATCCTTTGTCGATCATAATCTAGAGAACCCGAGACTGATAAAAGCAGGGAAACAATGTCGGAGAAGAAAGACGGGAAAAGAATGTAATCCTTTGCGGCATTGGAGGGTGCTTTCTGGAGTTTACCTTTGTGGAAAATTTGATGTTTCTCAGAGCTTGTTTTGATTAAATTCTCAGTTTTTCAGAATTTAGATATTAAATTTGCTTGCTGAGTTTCTCGATTCTCAGAAAGTCAAAAGAAACAGAAAAAATAACCAGACACAAGTGTATTAATTAATTTATAGTCTCAATGATTGCGGAAGGAGTTGCCTGTGCCTAGACGAGGTTTCTTGAGCTGAATATGGCGGTGTGACTCTAGATCCTCTACAACTCGCAGTACACCCCAGTTAATACCAACTCTCCCACGACAAAACTTGCAAACCAGGGTTACTTATCCTACCTAGTTTGGCGCAGTATGGCCGTCGGAGCTCTTGCGCCATAAAACCCGTAAACAACGACAGGGTTACTTATCCAGGTGTCGGTACATTAAGCTATCAGTCTCCTCGATTCGGTCACTGAAAAACTTTGTTTTACCCACCTTTTTAAAGGCTCCCGACATACTTGCTACTCACAGCCGTAGGTGCCACGGGAACGTGCCATGCTGCATGGCTGTGCGGGGTGAAGTGTGAAATCTAGAAAGTTCTGCCGCCTTCGCTCGTCCCACAAAATCTGCGGGCTAATGGCTTCCTTCATGATAGAAACTGTACCCCTCTTCACGTTACGAAGCCCAAATGGTTTGTTCGAAACTCTTGTTTGTTTGGAGCATGGCTAGCCAACCACATCAGAGAGCAGAATGGAACATATTTCTTTCGTGCTGCTGAGCTATTGTTGGGGTTCCGCAGGCTTTATTTGTTGCCATCGAAATTCTTCTAATCAGTTGGAAACAAGTTCTACTGCCAAAACCCAACCCCTCCCCACCCCGACGTCACAAACACTGATGTCACATAGACAAGGGGAACACGACTACAACATAAACAGAATCACTTCTGGACACTAAGGCATACATTGCCAAGATTGCAGATGTCAAGCAGAACTAAAAACATTGCCCCGTAATGAGTAAAAATAATAACCAACTAATTAGGGAAGTTATTGAAGCTGAAAAGATTTCGAGGTTAGAAGAAAACTGTCACTAAACCTTGTCCAGATTTATTACAAAAAAGAATTAGATAATCTTGCATCCAGATAAAACCAAAAATAACAAAAAAAAATCTTATTGTTTAAAAAGACAGGCGCAGGCAGAGAAGAAATAATACAAGTCTGAGTTGCAAGTCGGAGCTTGATGAATGTCTTTTCCTTTTGTGTGTGCCTGTGCTTGGTTGCGAATTTTTCGCGCTGTAGAGGAGTATGCAACACCAGCTTGCCCGAGCCTCCATATTTTTAATACTGCCAGTAGAAACTTTCACTTTGAAAATATGATGAGGACCGAATTTGAAAATTAAATGTCGCCAAACAATTTTTTGCGGACGTAAGGTTTTGGTTACGAGGTCAGTCAAAGCTAGTGGTGTGTTTAGCCAATTTTGAGGCAGATTTGTGACCTTGAAAAAAATTACAGGTATACTGTTACATTCTCCTTAGCCTCCTGAAGATGTAAATCACTGGATTGAACCCCTACCATATTGTTTTGTCTCATAACTGATGCAGGTATCTTCTTTTTTTCTTCAACTCAGTTCGACGTAGGAGCTGCCAAGGCGTCCTGTGCCTTTCACGTGAACAGTGGCCAGCACTGGAAGAAGCAATCTTTGGACTGCTGTAATCCATTCTTTGGGCAAGTGAATAAATTTCTTTGAAGCAGAGACCTGGTGTTTGCACAGCAGCTCCACAGAACAAACAACACAAACACAAATGTTTCTTTGCCCAAAGCCTTCGTAGCTGCTTGAACTTATTGATCTGAGCTTGCACGTTGCAATGTTAAGGCAAGATGCAGATATAGTTAACGTCTCTCTAAAAAAATTGGGGGCACCTTATGCTTGGATGTCTAGCTTGATCAACTTGGAACGTCCAGCCGAATTGAAACAAGGATCTAGCCGAACTGAAGCATGCAGCCGAATTGAAACTTGTAGCCGAACTGAAGATTTAGCCAAACTGAAGCGTCCAGCCGAATTGAAACTTCTAGGCGAATTGAGGATGTAGCCGAACTGGAACGTCCAGCCGAATTGAAACTTCTAGCCGAATTGAGGCAATAGCCGAATTGAGGCATCAGCCGGATTGGGACGTAACCCGTCAAGGTGATCTCTCCCGAGGCTCTAAAATGTTTTCGCTGAAGCTTTCCCAGTGTACGCTCACAATGAAGGCAGGTGCGCCAAGACCCGGCCGCTCCTTATAATCCCTTACGTCCCCCAACCCGATTTCGCTAAGCTAGGGGAAGGACGAACTCGACAAGTTTGTTGTTCCCTTCTGCCCTTGGATGGACATTGACTTTCCTCTAAAGTCCGGTTCACAGCCGTGTCATCCCGTATCCTTATGGCGTCACCGGCGACGTGGTACGGCTACGGGTGTTTTAAAAAAAAGAAAAAATAGGTTATAAAAATAAAAAAAGCAACAACTAGAGGTTCAGGGCGAGGGTAAAGTGCGCTGGGGAGGTGGAAGCAGGCGGAATGGTGGAGAGAGGGGATTTTCTCGCCTCTCCTCTCCAGCAATCCGTCTGCTTCCTCCCCCCGTCCTACCTTCAACGGCGTCCGCCAGTGTCACTTGTTCGTGACTTACAAGTAGGGTTCCGCGTTTTCGGTTTCTATTATTTCAAAATTCGGCATACTTTTTTCGGTGTTTATTTTAAAATTCAATTTTTGGTTTTTTTCGGTGTATATTTATGCCCAAAAAAGTTTATCGGCTTCTTTCGGTGAATTAAAATAAACACTAACGGACACCGGATCAGACAATCCTTGTAGCTTTGATATTTGTGATCACTCAAAAAATAACTGCACAGATAAATTGAAAAGAAAAAAAATCGATACTTTATTTGGCAAATGTGTGCAACCGTAAAAGAAACAACAAAAAAAGACGGAAGTACAAACAAGTCAGATATGAACCCTATGCCCAAAACACATGAAACTTTACTTTCTGTACATCGGGATTACGTGATCTTATTAAAGTACACACACATGTAATTTCCCAGGTTTTCTTCGTTGATCCGCACTTTTTCTTTTTTGTTAATATGACCGTAAGCTTCGAGAATGACCTCTTAACGCTAACACTGGACACTGGCGGGCTGAGGAGATGAAGCGCTGCCTGAGCGAAAATCGGCCAATCAACCAGTTGTGACCTCCAAAAGAGACACGGTGCGACGTTTTGAAGCACAGCACACCATGCAGAGCTGGCATCCAGTCTTCCTTACAACGAGTTTGAAAACAGGCTCGTACATGGCGAAGTCATGGGGCATTTCGGACTTCAAGTTCCGATCGATGATGCGCACATTAAACCATAACGTCATGATGGCATCGTGTATCCCATACATTCGGACACGTTTCGGTCGGCACTCTTGTTCCACTTTTTCGCCACGGCTCTGCGGTACGACTGGAAGGTCAAAGTGACCTTTCCCGGTTAAAACTGAATTTTAGAAAATGAATTCGACGTACTTTTATCGGTTTTTATTGGTTTAAGTCGAACATGGCGAACCTACAAACTGACCTTTTTCGGTTAAAACCGAATTTTTGAAAATGGTTTCGGCATACTTTTATCGGTTTTTATCGGTTTAAACCGAAAACTCCGAACCCTACTTACAAGACATCTACCAAAATTATCGTTGTTGGTGGCAGTCGAACAGAGAAAGGAGTACGCCAAGCGTTTTTAGAATCGGCCCTCAAGGAGCTTGTCAACGAGACTGATGATTCAGGTAAGATGCGGCGCTTCATATTTCTCTTAGTGCAAATTGCTTAGAGCGTACTGGTTCCATCAAATTATATTTAAGGCCATCGGAATAGTCTACTGTCGACTGGTGTTATGGTCGAATAATTCGTGCTCGAAAACAAAAGTCGCATAGTAAACGGCTTGCCGAAATTGGCGAGCTCATGTTGTAAGCAGGAATATTCTCGGAATATTTATTTAGGTTCACAAATGTTAAATACCAAAATATTGGCATAGATATTGGCTTGTCTAGAAAATTCTTGCTTAAATAAAAAGACTACAAAATGAAAGAGCTCTCAAAGGAAATTCAGTAAACCATTCATGTATGAGTCTTTCAAAGCATCTCAATCGCTTGGTTACTAGTAGGGCTAAACGTCGGTAAAAAAACATGTTAGGACGATTAAATATTTTTTTCTTATTCGATTAATTAATTGATTAATCGGTTTCGTTTATTACCATGAATAATAGATTAAAAAGTCAAAATGAGATATTTTGCTTTCGCTGAATATTGTTATAAACGACGCAATATACGATTCAGAATTTGAAATCAACTTTGATATGTAGTTGAGATCAGCCAAAAGGCATTCACACTCCAAATTTATTACTCCAGCCGCGGAGGCAAAGAGGTTCCTTCATATTCTCCGGCAATAGCGAACTGCTTTGATTATGCGCTAAACGGACTCTCGCCAGGCGCTGAACGTTACTGGGACACGTATAACTTCCACTTGCATTACGGCGAAGAAGTGTTTATTGTTGGTGATCTCTTCAGGACTTGAAAGAAATGCGAAGAGATTGTTGTTTTATTCACTAGGTAGTAGGGCCCTTGTTGTTGTTTTTTTATGCTTAACATCTACTATATTCAACCTTTTACGCTTCTTCAGATTTATACTAATTATTTCTAAGAACAATATTAGTTTCAGACAATAATTTTTTTTTTTTTTTTTTTTTTTGCCACAAATTCTCAACAAATTTGAGCAGCGCAGTGATAAGATGCCCTATGAAAGCCTCACTGTATTTTTCGAGCCAAAGTCCTGGCAGATCCTCGAACTGCACATGGCGAAGGTGGGCTCACGAAGGACGCCTCGCTATTCCTCAGACATGAGCAGCTGGAGCAGAGTAGCTAAAGCAACCGATCAAGAAAAACTACCCATCACAAAAATGCAGCGAAACTCGTGTCGACGTCCTCACAGAATACGCGGTGGGTTAATCACTTTGATCTACAGAGCTCTTTAAGCGAATGACGCAGCTCATAACACTGTTTAAATCGAAAACGCGATCTGCGCAGGACAATATTTTCCTTTTCCTGTGCGTGCCTGGCGGGGTTCCTTATGAGTCCTGACAAATTACGAAGTTAAACTGGCCCCGTTTTCTAGCTTAGTACATGACCAAATCGTGTGAGACGTTTCGAGAATTGGCGTTGAACCAATTGGGTCAAATTGAGCTAAATTCATATTCGAATTATATGCATGACCTAAACATTTGCCCGCTTCGTACTAGGCACATAAAGCTCATATGTATGTTAAAATAATTTAAACACTACCTGTTCACTTCATCTTGTGATATGTGACCATTTGGTGAAAGGCCTCAACAGTCTATGCAAAGTTAAAGGCTGCGAACATCGAAATCATTACGTGACATTAAAAGAAAAATTATGCACTCACACAGCATACGGAAGCAGGCAGTCTCTGATTATTATATCTAAATATGAAAAATAATAGGACGTATAATTATGACCCATGTTTGCATACTTTTTTTTAAGTGTGGTACTTTATTATATTGCAGGTTCCAGGAGAAAGATAAACTCATCCGACGGTCCTATTCTCTGCAGAGGACGTCTTCTATTCTGCAGTTGTCCAAGTCCAGGTGGAGGACCTGTCGGTGGATGTTGGCGACGTCATCCATGGCTTCAGCCATGGATGACGTCGCCAACATAATCTATTGGACTTTGGATATTCAATATGCAACGGGGATCAAGTCCGCCTTGGCTCTCTTTGAACGCACGATCGGGCTGAACGAAACACCATTGGAAAGGGTTGCCCTGAAGCTTCTTGGCAGGCTACAAGCTTTTATTATTATTTTTTAAGCTTTTGACCTGTCTCAAATTTTTGATTTTACAATAAAAACGTAGTTCACAATATTGTTGGCTGATATGACTGGCAGGACTTTTTTTTAAATGTCTGGATTGTGTGTTTCTAGAAGTTTTCAGTTAAATTTTGATGCCGGCACGTTGCCCGTGAGTATTATTCTCTTATCCCTGAAACCTCCTCGAAGCGCCTCCTTAAAGAACTTGACACGCAAAGAATTCAGAACTCTCTTATGACAGCTGGCCTTAGGAATCATCGCCCCTCCAGCACACCTGAACAAGCCAGTTAGCTGAGTCTTGGGGTCTGAAAAAGTGCCCTCACTATTTGGAGCTCCGCGACTCCCATGGTATACAAAATCGACCCCAAAAGTGAAGAGTCGCCGAAAACCTCGAAGGTTGTGTATAGTGTCTGACAACACTCGCAATTAGGGGTATCACGCGAGTCTCTAGGTATAAAAACGGGCACCACAAAGTACCCAATTTAGGGGCGATCAAGTGATTCCCTGAGAATTGTAAGCGGTACTAAATAATGCCTGGATTTACGGGTGTCACATGAGTACCTGGGTGTCACAAAAGGCGCCAAAAAGCACCCTATTTAGAAGGGATCCGTTGACTCCCTGAGAGTTGAAAATGGTTTCAAATAATTCCTCTAATTAGCAGTGTAATATAAGTACCCGAATGTAACAGAGGGCGCCAAACAGCACCCGAAGTAAGGGGTGTCGGTTGAGGCCCGTGGACTTTGAGGGGGGTGCTAAGTGATCCCGTTAATCTGGGGAGTACTTGAAATCCCAAACTTGAGAGGATACCACAAACACCCCAGGGGAGTCACATATGGGACACGGTCTAACTCCCCTGAGGGGAGTACCCGTATACACCCTTTTTTCTTAGAGTGTATGAGAAATATTCATTTTTGAGATTGTTAAGCTTTAGAAATATTTGAAGTGCTTAAAACGACTAAGGGCCGGTTGCACCAACGCCGCTTACCTTAACCCAAAGCGACGCTTTCCTAAGCCGGCTTAGCGCCCTAAACCGAGCTTAGGTAAGCACGGGTTTAAATTCGGGTTGCACCAACGTGAAGCCGGCTTTACAGACACGCCCCTAGCTAAACGCTGGATTTGCGTAGGGAATCTAGGGACAAACAGAGCACACTAGGGAACGCTCAGAGCGACGAATACGTATTAAGGTGGCGATGCAAGCGAGTTGGTTCATGACTTCTGAAATTGGAAAACAGCGCGCAAAAAGACGAAGACGACGAGAGAAGAGCACAGGACAAGCGCTGACTATCAACTGAAGTTTTATTAAAAAAGGCTCAAGCAAGAAAACACCACACAGTCAACCAACGCCGAAACAACCAATGGCGTGTCGCTCACCAGTCATCTATAAAATCTATCTCTTTTTTGTGAAGATAAACAGAAGGTTGGCTGACGCAGTGCCCCGCGCCAGCTTTTTCGATGGCATGCGCCTCCAGCACCTCTCTTTGCACTTTTGTGCGCCCCCTGCCAATGATTAAGGTATTTTGGAAGACGGGGTGACACTGGCAGTCTCTGCAATGTACGTACAAGTGACCTCCGGTCATTGACCGCAGGGAATTCGCATGCTCACGCATTCTCTCGTTGACGCAGCGTCCCGATTGTCCAATGTAAACCCGTCCGCATGACAATGGAATTTTGTAGATGACACCCACAACGCAATCCACGAACTTGTTGACATGCTTAACAGTACATGACATCTTTTTACTGCTTGCCTGGTTTACGCGCGGGCAAAGTTGTGCTAATTTTTGAGGCGCTGAAAAAACCATTGGCACATTGAACCGGTTAGCCACTTTTTTTAAATTGTGTGAAACCTTATGTAAGTATGGGACTACCCCACTTGTATCACACACTTTCAGGTCTGGGTAGTTTTAGCTTTGCTCAGAATGCCACAAATGGTTTTTAAAAATGTTTTGCAGAATACGCTTGTGTTGGCATGTTCGATTTCTTAACCGAAATTTGGACAAAGTTTGATTGCACTCTTCAGTGCCTGTAAAGCAACTAGACAAGTTTAATTGTTGATAGTGTACTAACGGAGGTGGTTGCCAAATCAAAAACAGAAAGTGATTATTAATTTAGCGGTGCAGCTTGCACTTCAAAGATTTGTTTTCCTTATTTCCAGCAATTGTGTATCACGGCCCTTTTGCAAATGTATTTATCCACTTTCTACAGAATTTCTATAGAAAATAGTGTACAGAGGCTATTAGCGATGTGCGCGGCCAAAAGCGTCGCTGTGGTCAGCTTTCCACGATTGGCCAAACCATGGGTATATGAGCACGGTCAGATTGGTCAACTTTGGCGGTGTTAGTTTCGGATTGCGATGGCTCCTGGTTTCCACTGTGCTTTTTAAACACACCATCGAACTCGTCGTCCGCACCCGATGGTAAGTAGCCAGAATAACTGTTGACGTCACGGCGAGGCAAATCCCAGTCGTGACGTCACGGAGGGAAACCATAAGAGGGCGCCACCGAAACATCTCGGCGCTAATAGATGTTACAAAGAAAATGTATCCACTTTTGTATCCACTCTCAATATTTTTTACACGCTTTTTTAAACCATACTTCCATTCTGATGAAATGTATTTCGGGGAATGTTTAGGGACGTTGAATCTTGTCAGACTCTGATTAGAGTTCTCATCGTTTGGTAAAGGCTCGCCCGCAGTGTGTTTCAGACTATGTCAATTCGTGTGATTTATATTTGCCGGAAATTGGGAATTTGCACGCTTCGCTGTGTGCTTTGCACTCTTATTATACTCTTATGACAGAACATAATAGCGATTTTTTTTTTATTTCTGCACTTACTTCCCGTACCCGCGTCGGCGTGAAAGCGAATGGATTCTTCAGCATGTTCCCTGTGGATGTTTTTTTCTTTATTTGTTTTGCGGATTTCAATCATCCGCAGAGGTGGCAGAGATAAAGGCATGATGCCTGACAGCGCCTCTGCCCCCTGACTTGGTTCCGCTAAAAATCTATTATGAAGTGTACGATAAGCCGAATTCCTTCATATTCATTTATTTTTGTGAGTATTAGTATCTGCTTTTTATAAAACGTACAGAGCGTCTGAAGTAAATAGTGTATATACGAATATGGTCCAATAAAATGTTTTCGAACCACGTACTGTTGGTGATCCCAAAATGCTCCACCAGTCAGGAGTCAATGTGGAGATTGTGCAACATCATTGTTTCAAATTAAAAAAAATAAAAAATAAAAAAAAATAAACATCTCTGTTTTGTGAAGTAGAAATTTTGTTTTACACATTTTGCACGGATTCTATCCTAAAAAGTAAAACAAAACTGCGTCAACATTTAAAAAAAAGGAAAGAAACAGCGGCTCCGGGAGCGGAGGAGCACCTGAGAGCCTAGCGAGGCGCGACGCGAGAAGGGAAGAGGGAGGAAGGGAAAAGGAAAAGGGTACCGGAGGACCGGAGCAGAAACGCCCAAACCGAAACCGAGACTAACCTGTCCGGAACACGAACTAGATTATACTTAATGCCGCCCACTAGGAGAGCTAGCTGTCACTCGTCTATGTGGGCCACTGGGGCCTATGGCAGTGTCCGCTCTTTACCTTGTGGATTTTTCTATGGCGTCTCACCGGAGCGAAAGCTCGCGCTGCAGAACCCAGGGATCCTGGGTTCGAGCCCCACCCCTGCCCGTTTCGATCTGGATGAGCATCGTACCGGCGTGCGGTCGCGTATCACTACTGCGTGGTGCACGTTAAAGACCCCAGGCTAGCGGTTGCACTACACTGGCTAAATTGCTCATATACAGCGTGTAACTCGTCGCATCTTTAATGGCTGACCAACTACACTCTGTATAAATATCCCCACAACCCAATTTTCTTTTTTTTTTATGGCGTCTCACCGTTCAGCAGTCATGTGAGCCGGAGCAGCGTCCCCAGCTGACGGTGCCGGTCTACACTGGCTACAACGACGCCAAGTCATTCGCCGACTTCCTGGGTGAGCTCGACGTCTACAGAGCTGCCTCAGACGTCTCGGAATCCATCGTGATAAGCCGAACACTTCCACTCGCTCTATAGTCTAGCGCTGCGTGCTGGTTATGGCTGCAACCTACATTCACCAGCCTAGTGGAGTTCGAGCGGCAATTCCGAGCAAAGTTCCTGCCACCTGATTTCGAGTTACAAATCTTGAAAGACCTCGAGTCCCAAACGCAGCATCCGAACGAAAGCCTGGTTCAATATGTTCGCGCATTACAGGAACTCAAAGCAATGGCGCAACCTAATGCCTTTGAGTCGGAGATTATAGCTCGGTTCCTGAGACAGTGTCACCCAAAGTACCGCATGTACCTACACGGCCGCACCTTTGAGACCATTGAAGAGCTAGCCCGGCATGCCCGCAGCACAAAGAAAATCTTCCTCGCTCAGAAGAGCTATCTTCCACCGCCTTTGGCCGCAAGCTCTCTCGAACCCGCATGTGCTTGGCAGGGCCCTGGGGCAATCCCGGTGTCAAGACCTCTACGGGACGGGCACAGAATGCCCAATCAAGGCAGCCGGAGGCGCTCTAGATTTGGTTCAATGCGGGGCCACTGGAGGACGTCCGAAGAGCGCCCTGGTGCAGGCTACTCAAACAGGTATTCGAAGCATTGCCACAACTGTGGACAGCGCGGCCACTTCTAAAGAGAGTGCCCAAATACAAACCCAAGGCAGAACGAAACAAATGGCGGAAAGGCTTGAAGTGAACGGAGGGATTGTGGAAATCCGGTCAACCCTCGCGATGGGCCGTGAAAATTCGTGTGGGCACGTGGCAACCCAATCGGAAAGCTTTTACGGCCGGCGCCGATGAGCCCCAGTACAGAGCCGCCGATAGCCACTATCACAGCCGGGATCACGCACGCAGCGTCACTTGTTCCATCGGTATGTTGAATTCAGCCTAAGAGCAAAATGATCGAGCCACGCATGACGATCACTTTGCTCGGTTTTCCTTTTGCCGCGCTTTTGGATACCGGGGCTGCTATCTTGCTTATAGGGGACGCTGCCTATGGATTATGCATACATAAAATAATAACTTTTCGTTCGGCAGACACACGCCTGCAGTTAACCTCCAGTTCAACAATATCGGCAAGCGGAGCCGTAAGGCTTAAAATTTCATTTAATGAGAAGAAACGGCGTCAGCGCTTTCAGTATCTCCCGGGACTCGCCGTACTCGCGATCTTGGGTCGAGATTTTATTGCGGGCGTAAGTATGACGCTCCAACGCGCTTTTTACAAAGGGAACTTCCAAATTGCAAGGAGCGTCTACACAACCGCAGCAACAGCAGAAACGACAGATGGTGTTAACACCGCCGCCACCTCCACCGCTGCCGCCTCTTCCGCCGCAGCCCGTGCCGGCCGAGGTGGCTGCGGCAGACGGGGGCTCGGTGGAGACCACGGACGAGCATGAAGACCGCCCGGTTTCTTCGAAGAGGGCCGAGAGACCCCGAGAGACCCGCGCCCGAACCAAGTGGCGGTCGCTACGAAAGACTAAAGAAGCGCGTAGAGAGCATCGAGAGAAGCCTGGACGAGCGTTTCGCGAGACAGACGGAACAAATCAACGAAATGTTTAGCGAGGTCAATAACTCAGTGGCCCAGCTTGCGGAGCAACTGACCCAGGCGCTCGCGACGCTCACGGCGCGCATGGACGACGTAGAAGTGAGGCTTCCGCCCGGTACCGGCAGGCCGATTCGGGCAACCGGGAAACCGTACGCCAGACCGCAACAGCAGCAATCTCCGCTGATGGAAGCAGAAACGCAGCAGCAACAGCCGAGCCGATCGGGCGGCGGGCCACATTTACATACACGCTTCGCCATGGCTAGACACAAGAAAAGCACGCACGCTAGCGAATACCCACAACAATACACGATCTGGCAGTGGAACCAGAGGAGTGCAACTTTTTATACCGCCCATGGAACGCAAATTGGGAAACCCTGGGAGGCCGCAGCGCCATTTGAATCTTCTGGTATCTGGTGGCTGTACTAAAATCAACATGGCGGCACAGCGAAACCAAAACCGAAACTGCACGGCAGCGCCATTGTGTTTAGATGGATGGGCGGTAGCTTGCGCCACCTAGATTAAAAAAAAATATATATATATATTGTAGTTTTTTTTTTGTTTTGCTTGGTTTGCGCGTTGCTTTGCTAGGCTTCTGCTGCTTTGTGGCTGGTTTTCGCATTTCAGTGCTGGGTAATGTGCGTTGAAACGCACACAAGCCAGCACTGAAAAGCGAGACCAGCAGCAAAGCAGCATAAGCCTAGCAAAGCAACGAAAGTGACACATAGACAAAAAAATATGCAATGATTGTCCTTTTGCGTTTATTTTTATTCAAAAGACAGTAGAAAATACAGACGAAATTTCTCACTATTTTGCACACAAGAATCAAAGAAATGAACAACAAAACAGGATAAAACGTTAAGGTTACGTGCGACGAAGGTGATATGCGTCCTTGCAAAACCATTTCGCTAAATTTACATAAAATCTCTAGGTTCGTGATCCTCTTCGAGCTTGTTGGCGTGTACTCACAAGCCTTACGCCGTCCAGCCACAGGCGTGGAGCCTAGAAAAAAAAGTTGAATTGCTTGATTGGCCATTACGTGCCCGATAGGGTCATATGAAAACAGCGAGCATTTTCTGCGCCTCCTTTCGAAAAACGGTACTTGGAGTTCAACTATGCAACACTAAAAACTCGTGTCTCCTCTTTTTTTCTTCTCCTTGACTTAAATGCCTCCACGCTAAATTGATAATCATTTCGAATTTGATTATATAAGTAAGCATATAAGTAAAGACCGATGACGGTGTCTTGCAACTAAAGGAAACTAAGCAATGAGGTCAAGAAAAACAGCTCAGCTCTTTGGTATTGAGTCTTCATCGAGAACCTGCATTCGTTTTTAATATTATCACTTAAATTTAGGAGTGCGTCACTGCTAAACGAAGCGGGAAACCAAAGCGGATCGCTCCATCGCTCAGTTAATCGAAAAATATTTAGGCTCATTTTCATTCCTCGCGAACAGACGCGTGAATCGCTGACAGCAATGCCAAATAAACAGCTCACAGCAAAAAGATTCCCATCTTTTAAAGTGAGCATATGTGCTCGATCTTGATATGACACAGAAGTCTCCAATAATTTGACAATGACATATTTCTCGCGGCGAGTGACGAGCAACCCTGAACAATGATAGGATTTGGTTTTGTGATTGGAAACCATCGTAGCTATTGCCAAGATCAAACAATTAATACTCACTACCACTGCGACAGTTAGGTTTTGTTGCAAACATCTAATCAGAAACTTAAGCAAGAGAAGACCAAAAGAGCGTACAGCACGTCCATTGGAACTCGAAACCATTGATATCCCGGCTTTCGACAGTCATTGTTTCCCCCCTTGGCACATCAGGTGGTGTGGTGATGACCACATTACAAAAACGAGTTCCCACGAAAAAGAAAAGAAAGCCGCGCGCGCACGAACGCGGCACGAATCTCGCGCCGCGACGCACTCCCAGAAGCCAGAGCCGTATATGTAGAGAGTTTGGTCAATGGGAGGCGCGGGCAGAGTCAGGGTGGTCAGGGCGTGCGGCAGAGTCGGAAAGAGGGCTTGGCATCCTCTCTTGACCAACCAGAAGCCGAAAAGCCGAAAAGCCCTAGCGGTGGTAACGGCAAACAGTTCTGATCAAAAGTCTATGTTCGTATGTGGTTTTAATAAGCGCGCAAGAGTGAAGTGTAGTAACTCTTTGTTGTTGAAAATAGGGTGCACGTGTCGTTTTGATCATGATCATGCAGAAGGATGTAAGAACCGAATGCGCCGCGCAAACCTGTTTTGCGCGGACAGAGTGTGACCGCTCGGACGGCAGATTCCTGGCCCTCGGCGCTTGGCGTACGGATAATGTCGATCGTTCCGCTAGTCGCACTCTTTTACCATCATTTTGGATTAACGTGATTGAAACATCACGTGTACCATATTTTCAGCCATTGAGAGTTACTCCATTGCAGTTATCAGGTTTGTTTCTCGCGACCACCGCCAGGGTATAATCTCCGGCTTCTGGTTGGTCACATTCGAATTTCTGAAGACGCCCTGGAACACGCCCAGCCCGCTTTCGGCCAATGGCGCCTCCTCATTTGTCTCCTATACTTCCCAACGAATGGCCAAACTCTCCACATTAACGGCTCTGCCAGAAGCGAAACAGCTCTCCCTCCGACTCGCGTCCCTCGCGCGTTCTATCGGTCCACCGACTTCCCGGCGCCAGCGGCCAGCGCATCTCGAGGCGCGAGGCGCGGGTTAGGGGAGAGAGAAAGCGCGCCCAGACACGTTGAAAGAGTGAAAGAGAAAGTTACGATAACAAGCTTCAAAGCCATTCACACCTTCAAAACAACTTCACCTTTATTTCGCTTCATTAAATATATAAATCATACTTATTTAAAATAAAATAATAAGTGCCAACAGCCGCTGGGAGCGCGGCAATCGGAAGCAGTTTGCCGGACCGGACGAACGTCATAAGTATACGCGGCCGGACGGAAGGAGCCGAGAGCTTCACCCCACTGGTGGAACTGCCGGGGTTACTGGAGGAAGCGGGGCAATATCCAGCAATTTGTACGCAGCCGCGAGAAGAAGCCCTGCGTGATCCTGTTACAGGAGACAAACGCTCCGGTCCAACTCGCGGGGTACAAAGCAGCGGCCGGGACTAGCGAGGGGCAGAGAAAGAGACGCGGCCGGGCGGTGGCGGCGGGGCGACGGGGGAGCGAGCGCCGCTGTCGTCGCCGGCGCCGCCTCCTCCTCCGCCGCCGGCCGCCGCCGTGCTCGTTCGGCGCAAACAGTGGCGCAGCGCGAACTTCAAGGGGTTAAGGTACCGCACGTGTTCGTAGAGCTAATTCCGAGGAGTGGTCAGGGATGGTTCGTCCTGAACGTATACAGCAAACCCTCGCTGCAGCACCGATTTGGGGAGCTATTCCGCAGGGCGCGTGCGGTTGCCGGCGATGGGCCGCTACTCATCGCGGGCGACTTCAACGCGCCTCACGCAGCCTGGGGATACGGACGAGAAACGCGTAAGGGTAAGCGCCTGTGGGAGGACTCGCAAGACCAAGGACTGGAATTCATCGTGAACCCTGCTGACCCCACGCGCAGGGGTAACAGCGCGTGCGTGGACACGCTACCGGACCTTGCGTTCGTGGCGAACGTAGCCGCCGCGCAGTGGCAGAACGCGCAGGAGGATCTAGGAGGCGATCACTCGCTGATCGAGATTCGAATAGACACGGGGCAGCACGGTCGCAGGTCTATAGCTCCGATGGCGACGGCAACAGGAAGGCGAGGGGACGTAGGCCCCGAATCGTGGAATGGGACGCGTTCTGTAAAACGCGCAAGGAACGCGAGCGAGGCGACGGGCCGATTACGAACATTGATGAATGGACCGAGACGCTTAGAAGAGACGTGGACGCGGCAACGCGCGAGGTCCCGCCCGAGGCGAACCTCGAGGTGATCGACAGCAGACTCCTGCACATCTGGGAGGCCAAGCGGGCCCTCCTAGACAGGTGGAGACGTCAAAGAGACAATAGGACCCTAGGCAGACGCATAGCCAAACTAGACAGGGACATATAGAAGAACATGTCTTCCAGGTGTGCGGCGCGCAATGGGAGGAGATGTGCAACGGCCTACACACTAAACGAAAATATACCCAGATGGGAGTACATCGCTTGTCCTCTAGCGCATTCCCTTATGGGAGGTTTTTATACTCTGCAGGATGGGAGTTCAGAATGAACTCCCACGCAGGCCAGAGGTTTTGGGGGGGGTGCAAGGGAGTATGTACAGAACTCCCAGCAGTACGGGAGTCTGTTCATGGATCAATGGGAGTATTTATTTACTTCCATCAGAGTGTTCCTATGTGGATCCAAGGGAATATTCTTTCACATCCTTATGGGAGTTTTTACGTGGACCCACGGGAATGTTCCTTTACATCCACCTGGGAGTTCTTACGTGGATCCACGGGAGTATTCTTTCACATCCATATGGGAGCTTTTACGTGCACTTATGGGACTATTTTTTCACATCCATATGGGAGTTTTTACGTGCATTTATGGGACTATTTTTTCACATCCGTATGGGAGTTTTTACGTGCACTTATGGGGCTATTTTTTCACATCCATATGGGAGTTTTTACGTGTATTTATGGGACTATTTTTTCACATCCATATGGGAGTTTTTACGTGCATTTATGGGACTATTTTTTCACATCCATATGGGAGTTTTTACGTGCATTTATGGGACTATTTTTTCACATCCATATGAGAGTTTTTACGTGCATTTATGGGACTATTTTTTCACATCCATATGGGAGTTTTTACGTGCACTTATGGGACTATTTTCTCACATCCACCTGGGAGTTACTGCCGGGACCTAAGGGAGTATTCTTTCACATCCATTTGGGAGTTAGTACGTGGACCCACGGGAGTCTTCTTTCACATCCTCCTAGGAGTTGTATACCTACGGGGGTATTCCTTCGCATCCATCTAGGAGTTTCTTCAAAGCCAGGAAGTGTGGAAGGAAAGTCATAAGCAGGTAGCATCATGCACGAAATAAATTTATTGCACTATGAATATTTTTTGCACATGTCGTGTAACAAGAGCTCATTTTGCCTTGGGCGCAAACTGGCTTATACCTTGTTAGACGACCATTTAAATGGCCTTCAGAGCAAACTCCTCGAAAAATGTCTGCGAACACCAAAGGGCACAGGCAGAGCCAAGATTGTGAACTGATTCACCGATTCTTTGAAGGAATTCATTCCGAAAGCCATTTAAATGCCCGACTGACAGGGGTATTTATTACAATGTAGGGTACGCTGGGCTAACTGTGGTACACAAGCCACGATTGCTCTGTAGAAATTATCAATTCCCGTGCCTTCACCCGTGTCTTCATGTAGCAGTCGGCAAAACCACGTTCAATGAAAGTCAGCATCTTATGTGCCTTCTTTACATAGTGGATGTGGAAAATCCAGTAGACGGCAATGAGGTACGCCACATCCTGATGGAGCCATAATAAGTACAAAGTTCTTCCTTAATCAGTCCTAAAATATTGAAATAAATTACCTCAAACTGGACAGAATTCGATAAAACATAATATGAGAGTCACAGATTTTTCACCTCAGCTTATTTATGTTAAACACTCTGACTGCTCCCTCTTAGACGTCGCAGCTTGCTCGTTATATGTAGTAGCGGCAGATGCAATTACTCTTCCTGCAATCAGTCCGCTGTTGGCCATTCTCTTTCCTGCGTAGTGCTGGAAGGGACCTGTAACCAAAAAAGCACAAGCATTTAAGTTAAAATGTACTCACAATCAACACAACAGATGTTTCCGACGTTATCGTATGAACCTTGCAAACCAGGTGGAGAGTGGACTTCTCTCAAAAAGTGAATTGAAGACAGTTTCTTCAAAGCAATATCAATACTACTGATATTGAAAATATGCTAAAAGGGCAGAATGGTTTTAAAGTGATATAGCAACGAAATTGTAGTGCCTATTTTATTGTCTAAATGTCAACCATGTTTTTCCATACAGTGGAGACACCACTTTTTTGCTCAAAAAGACACAAAACATTTAAAACTAGTGTCTCAGAAGATCTCCCGATATGCATCACGTTCGTGACGTCTGGTTCTCCTTCAGTCAAGACATATGGGGGCTGGCGTGGCTGTGAGCTTCGCCACTTGATGACGTCAATGCACTACAAGCTGGTCGTTCGAGTTGTCCCTCCTCGCTCTCCGCAGGAGTTGAATAGGCACGGGAGAAAAAAGAAAACCGGTTCAGCCAAGTTAGACAGGGCTCAGGCGCACACAGCCTGCCACCATGTTCCCGTGTAGTGGTGCTGCTTCTATGTGGTGTGACGTGACAGTATTTGGTTTATTTAAATAATGTTTCAGCGTCTTTTTTAGCAAAAAAAAAAATCGGTGTCTCCATGGTGTGGGCAGAACATGGTTAACATTTAGACAATACAATTAGTGCTAAAATTTTGTGGTAATAACCTTTAAAAAAAAAAAGAAAGAACAAGGTACACCCTTATTTTCAACAGTTCACATCAAACACGTTTATAACTATCTACCTTTCTGTGCTAGTTTCCTTTTCCATCGTTTCAGTCTCAGTAACTTTAAGAGTGAGTGACAGTCCTGCAAAAATGTCATCAAGCATGTAAAAATGTTCAAAGCCGGAAAAATTGACAGCTTATTGCAAGCTTTTAAAAAGTCATACCAAACAAAACGACCTACTGCAAAAACTGTAGGACACCTGTCTTGTTGCATGTAAGCTTAAGAAATTGAAATTAGTATACATTTCTAGCGATTTACTCCTACAAACTATAATTTTCTTCACTCTCGCACAATCACTAGGCAGAAGAAGCAAAAGCCCTCCCATTATCATAATCGTGTGCACTGCAAACATGCAAGAGTTATCAACTTTTTGAAAAACGACTATAAGGGATAGCTCACATATACGGTACAGAGCTAAATCAACAGTAAAACAGTGCTGACTTGAACTTAACTTAGTACTGATACAGCAGTATATGAGCATCAGATCATTAACAAAGAGCAAAGTCAGCACTATTCCCAGCACTTACTAATAGTACTGCACTATTCTAACGCCCCGAATCTGGGTGAACCCTTTCAAATCACCGCATAAATTGGCTTCACAATGTATCGCACTACGATTTACCAGAGAGGTGCCTGAAGGTGGTGAAAGCATCGCAGAAAAAATTTCAAAGAATGAACTTACCCGAGTAAAAAGTAAAAAAAAACTGGTTTGGCTACCTATGGCACCAGTGTGCTAGTATATGCGCACCCTCCGACTGGCACAACAACCGACAGATGGCGGCAACGGCACCGACGCCTTATGGAAGCTCAGTAGCTCCACGGTCACGCCAAAAGCACACCACATGTAGCTGAAATTACTCAATGAACCATCGGTTTGATTATTTTTGTGTCCATTTAATGTGATTTATTGGGGGTGAAAATAAAATAATGTTCTGACAATTATAGCACCGAAAAAGTGTGCACCATTTATGACTCAAAAAGGTTGTCCGATTTTGGTGTGACTGGGCGGCTGCTGAGCAGCTACAAGCCGCTAGGGTTGATGTCGCCATCTGTCAGTTATTGAGCCAGTCAAAGGGTGCACAGTTAGCAGACGGGCACCAAAGGCAGAAAAAAACAGTCATTTTTTTACCTTTTACTCAGGTAAGTTTGTTCTTTGAGCTTTTGATGCAGTGATTCCAATACCTTCGGGCACCTCTGTCGTAAATCGTAGCGTGATGCATCCCCAAACCGACTTAATGCAGTACTTTAAAAGCTTCACCAAGATTAAGAACTTGGCAGCACAGGTGTAGTGTATATGAGAACAGGTCTTAAAGGAAAGGAACAGAAATTTAGATTTCACAAAATAAGGTAGCAGGAGTGTTCAACGGGGCGCGACCAACCCCTAAACACCATTCATAAAGCGATATCTCGAACGGATAGCCATATTTTTGTAAAATAAGGATGCGATGAGTGAGAATCGCGACATCGTGTTTCCTGCAGAATAGTTGAGGAGGGGGGGAAACGGCCTTGCTTCTTTCCCTTTTCGCGTCCTCGCGGAGTCAAAGTGAGAAGAGGAGGAAACCAGAATCGCGACGTCACGGGCCTTTTTGGCCATTGTTCAAGCATGCTCTTCTTTCACAAAAATACAACCATCCGTTAGAAATATCGCTTTATGCGTGATGCTTTCGGGTTTGTAGCGTCCCGCCTAGCGCTTCTGCGTTGTTTTCCGAAATCAAAATTTCGCTTCAGCATTCCTTTAAAGGATGTACACCTAACAATTATATTTGGCAAATATATAACAAGGACTTACCTAACTTATACAAATAATTTCAATTTTTTTAGTTGTAATAGACTGATTTCACAGGCCAGTTTGGCTAAGCCACTGCTGCTGCAATGCATCAAGGGAACTTTCGTCTTTCTGCATGTGCCCCAACCTCGCTGGAGCTCTGCGCATGCAAAGTGCGAGACGGCACGAGGTGTCTCAAGCACTGCCACCTGCCTCTTGTGAACTAAAGTTATGGCGGCTTCACAGATGCACTGAACGCTAGGTGAGATCGGTCTATTCCACTAAAGAGTAAAATAACCATACCAACAGGCTCTTATCAATCTTTCATGAGTCTTGATTGTTTCAAAAAGCAACATGTCCCCTATACCCTGTTTCATTATAGTAAGTTACAGCTCAAGAAGATGGGGCGAGGGAAAGAAAGGCCGGGGAGGAGGAAGCAGACGGAATGCTAGATAGAAGAGGGAAAAACTTTCTCCTCTCCTCTCCAGCAATTCGTCTGCTTCCTCCTCCCCGGCCTTCCTTTCCCTTTCCTTACATTCTTGAGTTGTAACAGACTATAATTACGTGAACGACAGACGAAGGCAACGCCAGACGAGGGGAGAAAGGCCAAGCACTAGAAAGGTTGGGGAGGGGAGAAACCTACCCTCCTCTCTAACGTTCCTAGTGCTCTCTCTTTCTCGCCTCGCCCTCTTCTTCTGTCCAGCCTTCCTAGTGCTTGCCCTTTTTTTTTGCCCGGCGTTGCTTCGCTTGCACTGCACACAACTATAGTCGGTTGCAAGCTAAGAAAAAACCGGAAATGCCTCTCAGAGGAAAATGTAATCCTACGCCGAGAAACGCCAGCCAATCGTTTCGTATCGGCTTGCGTTTGCAGCAGTTTTTGCGCGACAACGTGAGAATCCAGAGACGCTATCGCCAACGAAAATTTCGAAGCGGGCGCGAGGCTTAGCACTGGAAGGCGGTATGTTAGACAGTATCTTGGACAGAAAATGAATTGGGAAGACGGTACATTGGACATGACTTTCTTTCTTTACTAAACAGCTATTTCGTTGACAAAAACGTATTCTAACTTATTTAAATGTCCTGAATGAATTAAATAAATATTGTAGTAGTTTAAGACACGTTTCCTGGAGGAAGAAAAAGCAACGTTGTTAGCGAACTACTTTCTCGACGGCGGAGGCACTTCAGATGGGCGCAATGCGCTTGTGGGTGGAGCTAAAAGATTGTTCTTAGGTTGCATCCGACTATAGTGACGCACACTATTAGCAATGTGCACGACAAAAAGCGTCGCTGTAGTTGAGGTTTGCGATCCGCCGAACCAGAGCTTCCTGTATACTGATAATGCTTACCCAAATGCCGGCTAACGGGGAGGGAAATCCTGCCAATTACAGGAAGGTAGAGGCAAATATTGCCAATCAGGACAAGGGAAATTCTGTTTGTGACGTCACGGACGGAAACCATTAGAGGGTGCCAACCAAACATCTTGGAGCTAATGGAAGTGGAACATAAATAGCTCTGATGACTGCCCGGTCCAGTTTTCGAAGTGCGCAAGGGCCACTGGTCCTCTCACTCGAACAGTGCTTTCAACTCTTCATTCTGGTACCTGGGCCACAAGTTGTGCCAGCAGGCTTGCAGCACCAGCTGAAGGAGTCCTGCTTTGACTGCTCAAAACTGACATTGTTTTAGCGGTATAAATTAACTGAAATGAAACGTTTGTAATGGCTGTTTCACAAACTTGTGACTGCTTGTGACCGGAGGGTGCAAAAACAGATTTTAATCTCTTGCGACTGCTTAGAATTGGTAATATCGCTGCACAGTTAGTAAGAAGTTGAACAAGGCTTAAAATCCGGTTTTTACCCTCACTCTGGAAAGGAGAGGATGTAGTTGTGCACGCCCTGGTGAGCGAGATTGTTTCTAACTGCTCACAGGACACTGCTGCATCTCGCCGCGCGAGACCGCGCCAACCAGGCACATAGCCAGGATTTTGTTTCGGGCAAAAGGGGGGGGGGGGGGGGGGGGGCCGGGGCCGGGGCCGCCTATGACAAAATGCTGTATGAGGGGGAGGGGGGACAGGAGGTCCCAGCAAAATGGAAGATTTCGGGGGGGGGGGGGGGGGGCCAAGCCCCATGGGCCCCCCCACTTGCTACATGCCTGGCGCCAACCACGGCCGAACCCCGAGGCTGAGAGTTTCCGGCATAAGCATGGAGAGGTAGGTACTGCTTGATCTGTGGTACCAGTGCTTGCAGAGTTCGTGTATAGGCTCCCTATGGGAGCCAGAGTTGCGTGCTCATCCCCGTAGCGCCGTCTTTCCTGCATGGCACGTTGATCCCTCATCTGACTGAATTCGGCGAATATCTGCGCCGCGCGTTCGAGGCTCGCCCGAAAGCAGGGGAATGTATGCCGGGGCGCACGCAACGTCTACTTTCCTGCACGGCATTTGAGTCTGCTCCTCACGTGATCGGATCTCGGCGATTAGCGGTGCGGCAGCATGTGGAAAACAGATGCGCAACTCTGGCTTCCGTAGGGAGCTTATAGACCATTTCATTTAGCTCTCTCAGGGCGGCACCATTTTGTTAGACCACAGCACCCTCTCCACACATCCGGGAAGTTCAGCAGGGTCGGCGGGGTAAAACGAGAGAGGGCACGCGCCCGACTCTGCTAGCAGACGAAAAACAGGGAGGTTGCCGTTCTCCATCTACCAAACATTGAACTCTCGCTCGTGGCTGCCGTTATGAAGTGGTTCGCATTCTTAGAATATTTATGGCTACTCCAAAACCAGCCTTTAGCGCTCTGTTGTTTTATCTCAGTCAATGATCAACTAGCATATCTTTGCCCTGTTACTTCAATAGCAGTGGAGTCAGCTGGCAACTCAACCACTGCGTCTATTGCGCCGGGAGAGCACGTTTTTATTTATTATTCCAGACTTCCACTCATCGTCGCTAAAGGCCCACACCAGTACCAACTTCGTATAGTAAAATAGCTACAGCGACCGGATTTAACATTAAAAACGAGCGTGTTCGTAATTATACTTAAACTATCGGAAAGAATAAACAAAATTTGGGACGAAAGCAGACGCTTACAACTCTTTCAACTCTCACCAACATTTATTTCGTCTCCGTTCAAACGACGGCCATCGAGCAGGTCCAGGGGAGGGAGCAGAGAAGGAAAAAACAGGGGGGGGGGGGGGGTTGAAAGAGGAGGAGGAGGAAAAATGAGTTATTCACGGCCTTCCCTCAAGGCCTCTGGTCCTTTCCGCCCAGTTCGGGACGGAGGAATTTCATCTGCCTGTCGGAAAGGGCTAGATAGAGAAGCCGAAGCGACGTTAGTGACCAAGCTCTTAATGGCGTACCATTTGGCGACTTCCCTGCCAAATCTCTGCCTGTGTCCTCCCAATATGTGCATGCCTTCGCATCTGGGTGAACAACCGTCGCACGTCATATGGTGTACGACTATGGGATGCATGGAGTCGTCGGGGGGTTTGCTCAGTGATAGGCGAGTACCTTAAGGCGATGTGCGGTGTTATGCAAGTAGGGGATAACTGTAAAACGCTTTTTGCGAGTAACAGGAGCGGCTGGCGGTGCCCGGGAGGCGGTGATCAGCCTCTTTAGTGTATTTGCCACTAAGTCTTCAGGATACCCTGCCCTCTTTAGCCTCTCTGTTTGTAGAAGCATGCTGTGCGCGCTGTGCATAGGAGCTGAATGGAGGAGACCGCGCCGGAGAGCTGGGTGTTCCGGTATGTAGATGATTATCTGATCGTGCACCCAACGCAGACCCCTCCCGAGTCTGTCATTCAGGCCTTCGCTTCGAGACCCACCGGACTCTCCTTCAAGAGAAAAGACCCGTCTGAAGACGGTCTTCAATACTTGGACCTGCACCTGAAGATGCACCCCGATGGGATATGCTGGGAGTTCAGATAGCGCACACAAAAGCCGGTCCGCCCTTCACGAGTGCCCACTCCAAAGCAGTAAAACGGGGTCTCGTGAACTCACTCCTAAAATCCTCTGGAACCAGGTCGTGCCCCCACCTCACCACGCACAGCGTGCTCTACAGACAGAGAGACTAAAGAGGGCAGGGTACCCTGAAGACTTAGTGGCAAAGACACTAAAGAGGCTGATCACTGCCTCCCGGGCATTGCCAGCCGCTCCTGTTCCTCGTAAAAAACATTTTGCAGTTATCCCCTACTCGCACAATACCGCACATCGCCTTAAGGGACTTGCCTATCACTTCGAGATAGGGGTAGTGTTTAGCTGCAAGCAAAAGCTTCAACAAATGTGCAGAATGGTGAATACCCCACCCTCTGTGACCCAATGCAACAAAAAGCACGGACAGCAGTTTGTTAAGTGCAGGAAGGAGGTGGTTTATACCATCCTTTTTTCGTGTGTGTGGGGGGGGGGGGGGGGGGGGGTATAAAGGGGCAGACCGGCAGGCGCCTAAATGAGCGCCTGAAGGAACACTCGCGAGAGGTGAGAAAACACCCCCCCCCCCCCCCCCCGACTCCATGCATCCAATAGTCGTACACCGTATGAAGTGCGACGGTTGTTCGCCCAGATACGAAGGTACGCACGTATTGGGGGGACACCGGCAGAGATTTGGCAGGGAAGTCACCGAATCGTACGCCATTAAGAGCTCGGTCACCAACGTTGCTTCGGCTTCTCTAGCCCTTTCAGACAGGGAGATGAGATTCCTCCATCCTGAACTGGGCGGAAGGGACAGGGGCCTTGAGGGAAGGCCGCGAATAACCTGTTTTTCCCCCTCCTCTTCTTTCAACCCCCCCCCCCCCCTTTTTTTCCTTCTCTGCTCCCTCCCCTGAACCTGCTCGACGGCCGTCGTTTGAACGGAGACGAAATAAATCTCGTTGAGAGTTGAAAGAGTTGTATGCGTCTGTTTTCGTCCCAAATTTGTGTTTATTCTACCGGATTTACTTTTCGCCGGAGCGACCGAGCCCATGCTAGCGCTAAATTTAGCGCATGAGTTAGCGCGCGCTGTGCCAGGGTGTTTTAGAATAACGTTTCTACACCGCAACAGAAAGTCCTAAGCACCTCGTGCTTGCAACGCCACAAAGATACAGTAACACTTTTTTATTTTGCACATAAAATACTCTAACTTGAGAAGAAAAAAAGTTTCTTGGTTCACAGTAACATTTTAGATTTGTTTAAATATGAGAATGCAACGGAAGCGGTCGACTGGTAATGTCCACTTGCGTCGCCTAAGCAAGAGAGGTCTCGTGTACTGACCTTCGCACTCCACAATTCCGCCGAGAAACGTTTGCGCGTCGCAAGTTGCCGGCAATTGTTGCCCACCTTGTTGGGTCCTATTAAACGTTTCTGATGCGCACCTCCTATAGCAGTGGTCTCAAACTCATTTGAGTCTGAGGACCAGATATCCCATACCGGAAAGGTCGAGGGCCAACGCAACAAGGGGGGAGTCAGATGATTTTAAAAATGAAAAGACCTCGTCCTCCATGCTTTTTGTAACTCACAGTTTTGCCAGTGACATGTTTAGATTTGATTGGTTTATATGACTACTTTGGGGCCTCACGTCATGTGATATCAATAATTAAAATGACACCGCCCCACCAGCATGCTAGCATTTTTAATGGAACAAGAGAGAAATTGCACTGTCGTTTTCGTTGCTTAATTCGCTCGGAAATTCACCAAGCCCAACATGTCTCTAAAAAATCAATCAGTTAATTTGACAGTTCTTGCTTTCCTGACGATTTTTATTACAACACACTGAGAAAATACTGTGATGGATCTAGTCCCGACCTCGTAGCTTTATCTTTGGCAGCTACTCCTGCTGATCGAGAGTTCGCGCAGCTGAGATGTATCCTGAAACGAAAAGTTTGCGCTTGCAGCAGTAGCGTAATTGTTGTACATTACAAAAAGCCGGGAAGCAAAAAAATAAAGCGAAACAAAGGGCAAATGAGCACAGATAAGTATAAACTATGTGAATACGTTAAAATAAGAGAGCTACTTTTTGGGCGGAGATGAATCGGCGTGATGAGATCACTATGGCGCATGCCATTTCCAGCGCACAGGAACCGGAACGCGTAGCCGGTTGCCTGCGGGCCGCGTCCCAGCGAGTCGCTGGCCGCGTGCTTGAGACCCCTGTCCTATAGGAATGCAATGTCGTCCTGCGTTGTAGATCGCAGCTGAGATGATGTGGTGAGGGTCTAGGACAAATCGCCAACGGTCAACTCGTCGGCGGTTCATTCGTCGAATAGGCCGATTCGTCATAGGGCAATTCGCCGCACGAAAAATCGTTGCAGATGTTAACTGGATGCAGCTTTTTAAAAGACAAAATATACCTTTTTCCCTGACATTTTAAAGCAAATACTGCGCCATAGCAATCCCTAAAATTGCCACAAGGTAATTTACCCCCATGTGCTCTTCCTTGTCGAAGAAAATAACTTGCCACTTTCACCACTTTCACGGTGCCATGCGTAGATATTTTTTTAGGGAAGGGGGGGGGGGGGGGGGGGCTGGCTGAGGAGGCTGGGATCTTTATGACCAGGGGAGGGAGGGCTGAAGCCCCATAAGCCTCCTCCCTGTCCACGCCACTGCAGTGGGGGACGACCACTATGTCGCACACGTAACACTAAGGCGCGTGCGTGTTAAAGAGATAGTGAAACGAGATTTCGAGCTAACTAAACAAGGCCGGGCGGATAGGCGGGAAGTTGCAAAACCAAAAAATACCACACATACGGCGATATATCTAACGGATCGCCATATTTTTTTGGGAAAGAAGTGCGCGATTGAACTTGGCTGACGAGGCCGACGAGACAAGGCACGTCACAATTCCCATTCTCTCTCCTCGCTACGTCCCGCCAAGCTGGTGAACCGAAGCGAGGAGGAGAGAAGCGAGGCCGCTTCTCCTCATTCTCAAATTCTCCCGGAGGACAGTTACGTCAAAGAACTCGCTTGATCACGCCCTTCTTTTCCAAAAGTATGGCCATCCGTTTGAGATATCGATGTACGAGGGATGTTTTGGAGTTCGTAGAATCCGGTTCAACACTTCTGCAGCCTTACTTTGCGAAATCCAAATTTCGGTTCAGCATCCCTTTAAAGGGATGCTGAACCGATATTTGAAATCTCATAATTATTGCCCGAGCGGGCTTCACGGGATGGTACTGCACCTAAAAACGATATTCAATCAGACGGATGGGGCCCGAATTATTGTATTTCTTTGAATTAAGAGCGAATCCTCGGCCGGAAGCCGCCGGCGCGAGCGAGTCCTTCTGAGAGCAGGCGTAGCGGAACTGACGTGCGCATTCTCGGCGCCCCCAGCGCCCCTGGTGCCTCCGCGCATTCTCCTCGTTCGTTGGTGCTCGCCTTGATTCTTCGCACGGCGACTTAGCGCCTGGCTTGGCTTGGCTCCGTCTGTCTTTTGAGGCGAATGAGAATGCGCACGTCACGAAGCGAGCTTTCCACGACGCTCACCAGGGGTCGCGTACAATTGTATTTTTCGTGTTTATTCAATTTTATACGCCTTCTCGCTCCAAACAACGTCATTTAAAAGTAAAGGACATGCTATGTATGCCATTGCGACCAAGAATTTCCCCCCAAAATTTCGGTTCAGCATCCCTTTAACCTACCCGGTCCACCTATTCAAGCCGCTTCGCGGCGACAGTCTGCGACGACTTGTTACAAAACATAAGAAATAAAATTAACAAAAGGACGATCCCGAGATGGCATATTTTTCAACTTGTCTCAAGGTCCTTTCCTGTCTTTGCACTCTTGCAATCTTTTTTTTTTTTTTTTTTAGTTTTGTGGCTTAACGCGAGCGCTGCGCTTAGTCCAGATATAGAGTAACTGTATACACTCCGTGCGGGAACTATAGGGGGCGCTTTGAAAAACGCGCGTAGCGCCGCTAGCGGAGGAGCTGGCGTTCGACAGTGAGGCGCGTTCAACAGCCTCCGGCGCCTTTTCGCATGAGAAGCTGTGGCGGCGGAAGCGCGCACGGACGAAACTTTGGCTTTTTGAACCGACACGTTGAGGGTGACTTTGCATGAGTGCTGGGACAGACCTAAGAAGGGCATCTAGCTGTTCTCCACTTCTTATATAATGAGTGTGAGTCGTTATTAGGGGTAATTTCTCTAGTTGCGGCCGAAAAAGAGGTTGGAGCAATTTTCCGAAAAGCAAGACGGCCTCCACCATAATTGCTCTGATTGGGAAATTAGTTTCGCTCGTCGCTGTAAACAAAACTGCTAAAACGATGATATTTGGAGGTGAGTGAGATGTTCACTAAGTTTGTGCACGAAGAGTGCCAAGTTTCATTAAGACAGCAGGTGTGAGAGTTATGTTTCTAACGAATAAAGAAATAAAGCTGTACGGGATATCCAATATTGGACCCAAAATGTTGTGTCATAACCGGGCTGTGCGAGATTCAAATTTGGGCACACAGGTGCTTGGACTTGACAGTAACATGATACAGCACTTATTATACCAAAAAGAGGTGGCATAGGGAAACCAGGTAAAAATTTCGTTTGGGCGGCGTGACTCAATGGTAACTGGTTTTGACCATGAAAGGGCTGTCAAGATAATACTACTCATTGTGGAAGGTGGAGACTTTATAGGTAGGAAGGGACTAGTGAACAGTACGCACAATTGAAACAACTTTACGAAAGGTTGTTCTAAAGCCGAGAAAATGAAGTGGTCGGCCAACACACGGTTGCGGTCAGCTGTGTGTAATAACCTGTTGCACGAGGTGCCGATTTGCGGCACACAGGTACTTTGACATGACCATAACTTGACACAACACTTATTATACCAAAAAGAGGTGGCATAGCGAAACCAAGTGGAAATTTAGTTTGGGCGCCGTAACTAAATGGGAACCAGTTTTGACCGTCAAAGGCTGTCAAGATAATACCACTCATCGTGGGAGGTGCACACTTTACAGGTAGGAAGGGACCAGTGGATGGTACTTCCAGTTCAAACAACTTTGTGATAGCTGGCTCTAAAGCCGAGATAAAAAAATGCCTACAGAACTCGGGGTGTCAGCGTTTCTGCATCCAAAAGGAGGCTGATCAAGAAAAAAAGCACACCACATAAACTTCCATACTCGATCGTCGATTCTCCAGTGATTCCGAGTTTCATTGTAGTTTTCCTTAGATTCATATTTGTCACTTTTTTTTTTACCGTTCGAATCTTTTGACATGAAGTACAGATTGCGTGCCATACTTGTCCGGAAATATCATTGACACGTACGATGGGGACGAAACTTCTTTGGAGGGCGTTCCTCAAACGAAATCGGCACTGCATACCCGCGAGTGTGGGTTGGCATTTCAGTTTGTCCCATCGGCGCTAACACATGTAGGCGTCACTGGTACGAAAACAAACGCAGAGCGCAAAGCGGCAGTGTAGAATATGTCAGCCGTGCCGACACAGTGGCAGATCGGATCGGGAGACTAGATTTCTCGCGTAGTACGGCACGGGTTCATCGTTGTCGCTGTCCCACAAAACATCGGCGAGGTGAAAAACTCTGAAACTTTGTCCCCACGAGATACGACGCCTAACTATTGAAGTACTAAACGACACAGCACCGGCAGCACTTCATGCTACGAACCCAGCGCAACCGCACCGCTCTTACTTCAATGCGTGCGTACCAACGTACGTGGCGTGGTTTCGGTTTCGTTTTCTCGGGTTCTCACTGCCAACCTTCGGTAACGGCCGCGCGGCGGCGCACCAGTCGCGTCGCACGGAGTGTATAGGCATTGCAGAGCTAGAGTATAGCATTCCTTTTCATTTTGCCGCCAACTCAGTATTGGCAGAGTTGGTAGCAAAAAGCGGGCACCAATCCCCTCCCCCCCCCCCTCCCCCCCCTCCCCCCCCCCCCCCGAATCAAAATCCTGGCTATGTGCCTAGCTGAGAACATGGAGGCGGTGAGTCTTGTCTTGTTGGCAGCAGAAAAAAAGTGGGCACAATCCTGGGTGTCCCTCCGTAAGTTTCTCTCGAGAAGAAACGCAAACCTTTCTTGCCATTGTAAATGAGCTGAATATTGGCGACTCCAGCGAAATCAACGCAGCGTAGCGGCAACACCGAGAAGCTCAGGAGAGGAGGTCGTTTCCACTCTGTCGTCTGTTATCGCTGCTTGGTTCACGTAGGCAGCATAGAAACAAACATTGTTTCCAGTAATTATTGTTATGCTTCCGCTGTGTCATTCCTACTAGAAGAAGGTTTCTACCGTCGAAAAATCGCTTTGCTTTCACATGTAACACCGATCTTACGCTGCTGTGAAAGAATTTATGGTGGTCGGCGTGTTGAACGACGAAAGCAACCTCCTTTCGCCCGCCATACTGCCTGACCGGCGCGCCCCTATAGTTCGCTGGAGTCGCAAATAGCTGAGCTGCTCGGCGAGGGCGGCACCCGCTCTGGCCTTGCGCATCGGAGGGAGCCCCTAGAGTAAGTTGTAAGCAGGAATGGCGTCGCGAGCTCAAAGTGCTGGTACTGCAGAAAAAGTAGTTCCTACCTCAGTGCTGCTCCTGCTTGCACTGGAACCTCTCGTCCTTGTGGTCCAACCATGATAGAAGTAGCTGTAGTGTCTTGAAAGCGGTTGGAAACGATCTTGCTCGCCATGTCGTGTGCAGTATTGTTCCCTCGGTTCTAGGGTGGCAAGGCCCAGAACTCTCAGCGCTTTCTTCCATCCTGTAACTTCTTGCAGAGCATCAAAGACAGTGGTTAAGATGTTTATGCTATCAGAAAGGCCACCGCATGCAAAACACCAGACAGAAAATGTGATTACAATGTTCGGCTTGAGTTGGAAATGCTGGTTTAACTTTGAGATGTAACACAACATGGTGCCATCTTAGCATAGGACTTGAGCATTAAAGAGGCCTTGCAATGAATTTTTTACTGGTTTTTAATTTGCACCGAACTTGAGCGCACTAAACATAGTAACTTAATGAAACTTTTTTTTTTCCCCTCGAATTTCACTTTATCTTAAAAGTTATAGGCAAATTAAAATTACAAAAACAAGCAAAAAATAACTTCCTTCATGACGTCTTTGGCCACTTCAGTGGCCGTAAACTAGAGGAGAAGTAGTGAGCGCAGCGAGCGCTCATGGCTGCCGCACTCTGCGTCGACAGCTCGAGAGGGCGCCACTAAAGCATGTTCTGGATAGGCTGTAGGAGCAGGCAGCCAGGGCGGTTCTCGCCACCTAAATTTTGTGTTTCGACTAAAAGAAGCTTTTAGCGGCTCTCTCCAGTAGTAAGCCCAGCAGCAAATACCTCACATTTCGTGCACTTTTGGTACCGCGGGACGCCCCCGTAGGTGGAGGAGGTTTCCGCGTCGTCCGGTTAAAATATGACGCACTGATAATTAGCTACTCTCTCCGTACCCGCTGGCTTGCCCGAACCAGAAGAGACGTGGAAACCGCAAAAAAGGTTGACGCTTAAATATGATTGCAGGGCCCCTTTAAGGTGAATGCTGGCGTATCGGCTTAATTCTGAGAATAATTAATGTCTATGCACTCAAGTCGGATTTATGTAAACGTGGCAAACTTGGACAACATAAACGGGAATCGAAGGTAACAATACTGGGCAGGAGACTGAGGGAGGAGGAAATGAGAGAGCGTGGGGACATCAGAATGCCGAGCTTTCGTTTGAATGATTAGTGGGTAGATCTAAATTTAGCTGCCTTTGGCTTCATTGCACTTGTCGAACGAGCTAGAATGCGTCTGGCGTTATGCTCTTGCATCAGAATGTGTTCGACACATGCAGTGCAGACCAAGGTACCTGGTATTAGGTCTACCCACTAATCAATCCGACCAGAGCTCAGCGTTCTGACGTCCTCGCGCACTCGTCTCTTCCTCTCTCTCAGTCGCTTGGCGCATTCGACATACTGAAAGCCGAGACAGGTAAAGGACAAACACAACGTCGCTATCCAGCAAACCGCCCCAGGTCACAAGCATACTAGTAGCCCTTCCCTTGGCAAATAGCACGCGCTCGCCGGGCGGATTCTTGTGCCGCTGGTAAATCTGGAGCCGGTAGAGCGCTCGGCGAGCGGCCGTGTTTTCAGACCACGCTATTCGTAGCGGGAGCTCGCGCTGCCACTTCGATGCATGCTCTGAAGCGCGCGCCCGTAGCAGTACAGAGCCTCTGAAAACGATCTACTAAAATTCTAGCTCCAGCCGATCCGTGGGAAAGAGGCGGAGCGCGTCGAGCGAGCCACAGAAGTTCTCTCTGCCTTTTTCGGAGTAGTTTATTCGGAAATCACTCGCAACATTTCAGTTTAAATATTTCTGTTGGCGATGTTGTGGCAGTCACGAAACTGGTTGTGCCAGTGCCACCTCGCAATAGAAAGTTACGTGGACATCTGAGGGATGCGGTACTGTTACAAGCCCCGTTAGGAGCAACAAAAGTAGGCGATCCGATACAACGCGGTGCCGTCGCACAACCACGAAGACGAGTCCAAGTGCGAAACAAGAGCTCGCGATTTGCCAGGGAAAGGGGCTAAAGGTCAGAGCACAGCTTACCAAGCTTACGGCAAAAGTAACACTTCGTTCTGAACAAAGAAAAGAGTTGTGCTCACCGGCCGTTTGAAGTTTTCGTAGCCCTCTCGCTGCCAGCCAACGGTCAATGACTAGACGCGGCGTCTCCGAGATACCGTTTGACACACTTGAACAAGGTACTAGCAAGAAACGCCCATTATTAAGGTTCTGAAAAGTAAAAAATAAGCGGCGAACGCCGGCACAAGACCACGACACCCGACGACTTGCCTCCGCAAGTTGCGCCTCCGAGAGCAAAGTTATGGACGCCCATTCAAAACGAGATATGAGCAGGGAGATTTTGGGCGATAGCCAGCACCACCTGCCATAGGCACCCTGTTTCGGTTTCGGTTTCAAAACCGAAAAAGATAAAATCGCTTTCAAACCTAAATTTGAAAGGTAGATTGAAGATAATGCTGACTATCGCTTTGATACAAAATCTTTTTTTTTTTTGTTGCAAATGAATTTTTGAACATATTTATTTTTGCACGTGATTAGGGATGCCGCGAACCACCCTAGGTTCGATTTCGAAAGGTTGCGATATTTTCGACCTGAACTGATGCTCGAATTCGAAAGGTTTCTATATTTTCGACCGTACGGAGTTTTGAATTCGAAAAATTCGCAACTTTCCTAAATCGCGGGGTTTCGAAATCGAAAAGTTCGAAGCTTTCACAGTTTCTAAAAGTTGGGGTCGATTATTTCGAATTTTTGTTTACTTGAGGTTCGATAAATTTGAAGATTTCGAACTTCCCTAATTTTAAATTCCAGAGATTCGAACGTTTTGAATTGCTTTAGATGCAAAATCGAAAAATTCGAGGGTTTCGAATTTTTCAAGACAAAGGTCGATAAATTCGAAGATTTCGATTTTCTTTCTACATAAAATTCGAAAAGGTCAAAGGTTTCGATTCTCTTTCAGGGATAAATTAAAAAAAAAAAAAAAAAAAATCTTTGAAGGTTTTAAATTTTTTTTATGTCCAAGTGCGCAAAGTTCGAAGTCGGGTTTTCATGTTCCGCCACCAGTTTCAGTTTCAAATAACGTTTTCACGCCACACTGGTTTTCACGAAATCAGGCTTAGAAAAGTTCGGGTGTGATATTTAGACTGCTCGAAGTTGGTCAGGCAATTAAATGAGATGACGAGTGTCCGGGATGTGCTGGAATATGTGCCAGTGCAGAGTGACGTGTGACAATAGATGAGTAATTGTGACCGACGGCCCGGGGTGGTCATTAACGTGCATCACGAAGTAGCGATCCTACGAACGCACCGTTTAACGATACTCATCCAGTTCGAAACGGCCAGGGGCAGGCAGGTGGTTGAGGCTCACAAAAACCTTGAAGTGATCTGGCAAACTGCCCCCCTACCCCCTTGCACGCTGGTAGTAATCCGATCGAACGCCGCCCGAGTGACGCTGGCAAATAGTAAGTTTAGTTTGTACATGATGCAAAATCCTGAGACTGGGAATGAAATTTTGAAGAAAAAGTGTAAAAAGGCAGAAAGAAGGGGACAGGACAACGCCTCAAACTCAGCTCTGGGAATGAAATTTGAAAGAAAAAGTGTAAGAAGACAGAAAAAAAGGGGACAGGACAACGTCTCAAACTCAACTCAGCTGAGTTTGAGACGTTGTCCTGTCCCCTTTTTTCTTTCTTCTTACACTATTTCTTGCGACTTTCATTCCCAGTCTCGGGATTTTGCATCATGATCAACATACGCCAGCTCGCCTGCATCGTGACAATTTTTTTGTTTGTAATTGCTTTGGAGGTTTATTTTCCGGGGCGAAAGAAACGCCGAGCCAAAAGCACAGAAGCTGATGCAACTTGAGGTCGAGGAGCGTTCTACAATACCAGTGGCGTCGGAAGAGAAAGAACGGGGGGGGGGGGGGGGGGGGGCTCCAGTACCTCCCCCCCCCCCTTCCAGATATTTCGGACTGTTAAAGAAAACAATACAGGGAAAGAGGGCATGGTCTAGCTTATTTTAATCTGAAATTATTTATGCATATGTGTAGCTACTGTCGCTCTTCACTGGATAAAAGACAGCGTAGATGGTCATTGTTAGAAACTCGTTGTCAGAAGGCACTACTCGTCACATGCTCGGTGGCTCGGAAGTTCAGAGCTATGTATTTTCGACCTAAATAACTGTGCCATTGGTAAAAAATAATCAATAAATCAACATAACAATAAATGCAAAAATAAAAAGCTGGAGAGAAAAAAGAACTATCAAGAACCAGCCGGAAGTGTTGTATTCTTGCATATTCAGAGGCCCAGTACTATGAAACAAGTTTCTCCCACCAAAATGTGTACAGGCCAAAAGAAGCACGTCCCAAAAACGTAAAACGAGAAAAAAAAATGTGTTTTTTTTTTATGACGTGCTGAACTTGAACAATTTTAGAAATCTTTCCCCATGAGTTAATTTGTTCCTCAACGGGGGAAAAAAAGAAATACATTATCTTGTAATCTGCAGATGGTAATGATATGTACTGTCTCTGGTGTTAATTTAACTGCGATACCTAAAGAATGTAGGCGAAACAAATTACCAAGTTTAGGGCATAATTGCCCGTAGGTATATGTTTTGATATTTCTTCGAAACTCGTCTTGAACAACAATAATCATATCTTAAGACGACACTTACCTAAGCTATACATAGATCATTCTTAAAAAGTTTAACATATCTACCATAAATAGCTTCGGCTATAGCGCGCTTCAAATACGGCACGAACGACAATTGTCAAAAACCCGTCGTCCTTCCTCGCTCCATCGGGAATCTATTTCTTTAAAACTAAGCATGCCAGATGATTGAAATAAACGGCATTGTCTTTCGCAAGGAATGCGGCAACGCATGTAAAATTGCGAAAAAAAAAATTACGAATGTACCTCACTGCTTGAATCCAAATGAAACCGCCCGCCGGTCTTTCGAAGTTCGACGAACTTCGAACTTTTACCCTAAAAGCTTAAAATCGATGATTTTCGAACTTTCGACCTTCTTGCACTAAAAATTTCGAAGCTTTTCGAACTTTCAAACTTCCTACGCTAAGAAATTCGAAAATTTACGAACTTCGATTTACGAACGAACGTCAAAGGTTTGACGAACTTTTACACTAAAAGCTCGAAGTTCGTCAAACCTTTGACGTTTCAGGAATCGAAAGTTCGACAATTTTTGAATTCTGTAGATTAATAAGTTCGAAAGTTCGTAAATTTTCGAATTTCTTAGCGTAGGAAGTTTGCAAGTTCGAAAAGCTTCGAACTTTTTAGTGCAAGAAGGTCGAAAGTTCGAAAATCATCGATTTTTTAGCCTATCAAGTTCGAAAGTTCGACAAGCATCGATTTTTGCCGGGTAATAAGTTCGAAATTTCGGAAAGTGTCGAACTTCTTAGTTTAATAAGTTCAGAAAATTTGATTTCCGTCGAATTTCTCGATATGGAAAGTTCGAAAATTCGAAATCTTTTGAACCACTTGAATCGATCATCGAAACTTCGGTCAAAAAAAGTGCGCGGCATACCTACACGGGATTAAATATAAAGATGGACGACTTTAATTCACAGTATGATTGAATTTGTTTATGTGCCTAAATCTTGTCACTTTATCTGTTGATATTTCACGCACATTTTACGCCATATCGAAATAAAAGGGCACGGCGAGATTGGTGCATTTTCCACCCATCGGAGATAACACGCCAGCTCGTTGTCCTTTTTGAGCATTGCACGGCGATCCGGTACGCGAACAGTTAGAAAGCAGTCCGCCAGTGCCATAGCCAGGAAATGTTTTCAGGGGATGCTTTCCTTTGCTCAGACCATTCAAAAGTAGAAAAAAGAAAAAAAAATCAAGAAAGAGGAAAAGAAATCCCGCAAACACAATTTTAGTTGCTATTTTTCTGTTTCTCAGAAGACAAGTTTTCAACCTTTTTGATTTCGTCCCTCCGATCTTTAAGGAGGGGAACTTTACTGTGGAACAACAAAAACACGCAATCATAAAATATAATAATGCGCTTTGAACAAAAAAGTCTAGACAGGCTCACAAAATATTCCGGTGCGTTCCCTTCTCTGCGGAACACTGGGGTATCCAATGACTGAAAACTACGTAAGAGTGCCAAAGAATAGCGAAGTTTAGAATACGATTACACATAAAAACTCCAATGCGCACTGACCGGGGCAACGAGCAAGTGAAACGTCATGCTCATTGTTCCTGCGCACATTTTTCAGAAATGATCGTGATGTGGTCATGTTTCTGGTTTTTTCCGTTCTTCGTTGTCGTTTTACGAGAAAGTGGCAGAGAAAAGTACCAGTTTCTATCGTTTTGTGGGGTCTAAACATTTAGTGGAAGCCGCGGTCGGTCGATCGAAAGAAGCGAGAGGACCCTTTCGGAGCTGTCTTGGATGTTCCCGTGAATGTTCAAAAGCGCAACCCCTATACTTCGTTCACCCTTAGCTGAGACTAGAAGCTCCGCCTTCAGCGCGAGCTTTCTGCCCTTGCTGGCACAAGTCTGAACGCGCAGGCGCGCGCAAACAAAGCACAGCGGAAGCCAGCGAGCTCGCACTGAAGGCGGAGCTTCTGGTCTGAGCTAAGAACGGAGTAGCAAGCGCTCCGGGGACGTTGAAGCTCTCAGGTATGGCTCCCGTCTTCGGAGTCTCGAGACCGAACGTTCCGCCTCAGCGGCGCTAACGGGCATGGTGGCCCGGATTTGCAGCAGGCGGTTGACATTAGAATACAAGACCTGGGGACCAAGGCAAGTTGACTACCGGTGACACGCGCTAAGCTGTGCGGTCCCTTCACATATGTGTCTAAACCAGAACTTCCTCAGACAGTTTGTTTAATGAAACGAATGCTCCGCACAGGCTGGTGATTGGCCCAACCCGAGGATTGCGACATTGATACCGACGTCGTTGGCCATGACATTGCTCTCGCCTAGGGCGGACTATGCCGCCTGACGTGAATGTGCCGACTCTGTTGGAGACGTTGATGGCACGCTTGAAGTTGTAGGTCAATAATCATTCTTTAAAAAAGCGTCAAGCGACAGCTGTGGCTATTCAATTAATTTTTGAGAGTCTATATACGTAAAGGAACTTTCACGACACACGTGTTGAACGCAAGATCATAAACATGACCCACTGCAGTGATTAAAGAAGTAACCCCGGTACGCTTTGAAACCAAAAGAATTATGAGCATTCCAAAGTGCTTCTACGGTGCATATGCTGCCGCATTTCTCTTTCGCTTTTTTCTTTTTTTTTTCTTTTTTACATTTTGGTATGCCCTCAAAACAAATAAAAGACGGGACGAAAAAAAAAAGAAAGCTAAGCTGTTTGTCATTTTATCGTCCTGTTTGTAGGGTTGTAGCGTTTGCGAAGTCAAAGTATTGCTATTTTGAAATTTTGTTTCGCTGCCCTGAGAGTGGCGTGGAGTCGTTGAGGCTCAAAGAGTAGGGGAACTTTATTCAAGCCGCCTGCATTCTCCGAGGCGAGGCCAGCGTCCTTCGAGGTCAGGATTTCGCGGCTTATGTGACGTCAGGAGCGGAGTCATCCGCACCTGCGAGCCCGAAGAAAGGCTTAGGTTGCTAATAACACTGTCGAGTTTGGCGAGAGCTCTTCGGAAAGCCGGAGCCGGACTTCTATTTCTCACGCTCACGCAGTCCACGGACAGTGTTGTCATCTCCGTTTTGCTTTGGAATGTTCCGGCCCCTCGCTGTAGTGGGTTGTCGAACAGAAAGAGAAGCACATAGGACTTTTAATGCCTTCACAAAACAAGAGAAAAAAAAAAGAAAAAGAAAGAAAGAAAAAAAGCTGACAATGAAAAAGGGAAAGGGGGAAAGAGGAAAACCATGCAATTTCGAAGGTGTTTCGACCCTTGAACACGACCTGGCTACGCCACTGTCTGGTTTATCAGCGCGGCCAGCCAGCGCACCCCGACGAGCTGCCACCCTGAGCATGCGTGTCTTCGCGGCAACCGCGTCGTATTTACACGTACCGTATGTCGGATTCCCAGTCGGTACCTTTTCGTTCCCGTGGTTTTAACCTGCTTCAAAACAACGATTCGGGGTAGTGGTTAGCAGATCGAAAACAAACAAATGTTGGGGGATAACGAATGCAGACCAGCATTTATTTTCTCCAAAATCTCACACAAATGTGACAAAACACAAATCACACTATCGGGTTTGTCGAAACTAGCTGCTTGGCGGATTTACCGGAGTGGTGTCAAGCGACTCTGGTGATTCCGCCGGAATGCTTCGATGAAATCGATATTCCACAGCGACCTCTTTCTGACAGATGGCCAGTCTGTTCACCGAGTCAAGAAACTGACACCTCAGAAAGCGGACGAAGCCTAATTACACAACGCACGGGTTTGAAATTGTAGCGCATTTCACAGAACCTTTGCAAACAATGCAAAAATTCAGTCCCACCTTCATCGCGGACCGCTACTATCGTTTACCTAGCCGAGACACTCCAGATGAAAATTTCTGGCCGACTTGGTTAAAATGTTTCATTGTGTCCACCGTTCCCGTACATTCGATGGCGCTTGTTTCGACCGGGAACGGCTGCCATTACGTAAGACTAGCACATTATAAAATGTAGCACACACACATGAGGTCATTCTTAATTCTAATTAACTCTACCTTTGGCGCTTCATGGAGATTCCCGCTTGTGCCGGCACCCCACCACCACCACCACCACCGGCTGTTAGGCCTATGGGCCCGAGCTCGCT